>NC_062291.1:25140024-25807836 GCF_902655055.1 Lutra lutra | reverse complement strand
TACACCAGAAAATTTAAACACAGAGCTTTAATTTTCTTTTTTTAAAAGATTTTATTTGTTATTTAGTTGACAAATGAGATCACAAGTAGGCAGAGAGGCAGGCAGAGAGAGAGGGGGAAGCAGGCTCCCTGCTGAGCAGAGAGCCCGATGCGGGGCTTGATCCCAGGACCCTGGAATCATGACCTGAGCTGAAGGCAGAGGCTTTAACCCACTGAGCCACCCAGGCACCCCTTTAATTTTCTTCTAAAGGTAGCATTGGTGAGTGTGTGCAAGATTTCTACAGAAAGACCAGAAGTACAGAATTGATACACTTGATTATGCTGCAGTTTTAGGGAAGAAATCCTAATCTGTGTTTCCCTAAAAAGAATCATCTGCCTGCCATAGGTGTCCTGATTTAGGTGGTACCTGGATGAATATTGTTTAGCAGTTACCTACTTATTTTAATATGTGTTAGGAAAAATATAACCTGCTCATAAATCCATGATGTGTATGATTGCCCAGACATGACTGTGCAAAGATACATGCAAAGAATGGCACAAAATATTTTTTAAAAAAGCATGAATCAGTTGAAAGAAATAAGTAATTGCATGGGTGGGTGTCCATGGCCAGGACAAAAGGCACAACATCAGCACGCTCAGAGCTGAAGTTTTAGAAACACGGCTTTACTTTGTCATCATCAATACGCCTCTCTTTCATGCTCACTACGTACTAGATGCTGTGCTCGGTACTGAAGGAACGTACTGCTGCTTCTGAGAGTTCACAGCCAAGACAAGAGAAGACATGTGAGCTGGGAAATGTGGAAGGTCTGTCCTGCTGGCGAGGCAGGGCACACACCAAACAGCCAGAAATCACAGACAACAGTGAAGAGTTAGAATGAAACCCGACAGTAGAGCCCACACACTGCCATATTACAGGAATCTTCTGCCCGTTTTCCCTCCCAATGTTCTCGCCAGGCAAGGTGAAACTAAATTCTTCCTTCTTCTCTTCTTTCATTTGTTCCTTCTTATTCTCTCACACAGTGTCTCTAATTTCAGATTCGTTTTATATGCCCCCAGATTGCCTACCCCTGAAACGAGACATCCAGGATTATCTAGGTGTGTGCCACAGGGCATTGGATGGGGAAATGATGTGTATGCACCTGATGCAACAGCCTCAACTGGTAAATCAAGTCTCTGTTCTTCTCACCCTGATGATTTCCTTTTTAAAATTCATCTTGGAGGAAGTTGTGTAACATTTATTTTCCACCCTGGGCTTCTAACTCACTTGGCTTTGAATAACAACTGGCCGCCTCGAGAACTGCGAGCCCTGATGATTGTAAGGATGTGGGAGGGGCAGATATTTCTGGGTGACGGTTCACCAGTTATAATCAAAAACATGACCTTGGGAGGATTATAGTGGTGCTTGGAGGACCTGTGAGATGTAATGTTAGTAGCCCCAAATGGGTGTGGGCACCTGGTAGGAGCAAGCTGTCATGTAAATGCTCTGGGAATAAAATAGAGGCACAAAAGCCTGTGCCCTCAAGGACCGTGCACAAAGATGGACTGGAGAAATAATGATTTATATGAGAATCATAACTCTTACCAAGGGAATGTGTGATAAATGTGTAGGAGACACACAGAGGAAAGATCATTTCTGACATAGGAGATCTATGAGGAAGAAAAGTTTGAGCTTTCCCAGTCTCTCTTCTGACTGACTTAACAAAATCAACAAGTTAGTTTTAAGGGATATTTGGATAAGATTTTGACCGACACAGGTAGGAAATGGGGGCATATGGTTAGAAGGGTGTAGACAGTGTGGGGAGGGAAAAAGCCAAGATATGAAGAGTGAAGAGTATACATTTTATATGGGAGACAAGAGGTGCTTGGGTACATGAGTAGACAAGGCTATGGTGGAAGGCTTATTTTAGGGAGCTAGTGGGCGGGAAGCCTGGAAGGTAGATTAAAGGACCCATCTCAAGGGTGATGGGGAGACATTGGCATTTTGTAAGAATAGTGAGAGTGACATTACATTTATTCTTTGGGAATATTGTTGTGGTAGCTGGACAGAGCATGGGTTGGAGGAGGAAGAAACCAGAGATAGGAAACCAGTTAGGCAGCTGTTGCCATAGTCAGGTAAGAGCTAATGAAGGCCAGGTTAGGGCTATGGTAATGAGAATGGGATAAAGGCAAAGGATGCAAGAGGCATTTTGGAAATAGCCTGGCAACTAGTTGGATATAGAAGGAGAGAGAGAATTAGAAGGTGGCCTTAATATGGAGGCTGGAAGAGAGTAGAAGTGCCACTACTTCAGGTGGAATTGCAGGTTTATGGGGAATATTGGGAGTCTCCTTCATCTATGGATGGGTTTAAGCAAAGCAAGGCCCATTATTGGTGGAATCATCCATCACTGGCTGTGCTTGGAGAGCAGGGATGCTAATGGTTAATAGTAGACATGGTCAAAATTTTCGGGTGATGAGAAGAAACTTACAGACAGTAAGGAGGAGGTCTTAGGAAACTGCTTTAAACACCACTAGGTATCATTCTTGTGATTTGAGAAATTGGTATCTTCAACACTGATATTTGTATGCCCAGAGCCTTCTGATTTCAGATTCTCTTCTTGGAGCTGTACACCAACAGTCAAAATGTACTAGTCCTAATGTCTCTTGTCTCAGGGCATTGAGACATTGGTCTCTATTAGGTGGCAGTTAGCTAGGCAATTCATTCGTTCATTCAACAAATAGTCAATGAATGTTTACCATGGCCAGGCACTATTCTAGACATTTTACTGCTGAGATTATAGGAGCAAATGGAACAGACAGAATCCTTATTCTTGTGGATAGGCCTTCTAGTGGGGGTAGCAGACCATGAATAAAGCGAAAAAGCAAAAAAATGTATTAAATAGTGGTAAATGTTATGGAGAAAAGAAAAAAAAAAAAAAACAAAACAAACCAAGAGGGTGGTGACCGTTGGGTTGAGAAAACCACTGTTTTAAATAAGGTGGTTGGGATAGCCTCAGTGACAAAATGCCGTTTGAGTAAAGACTTGTAGGAGAGGAAAGGGTGAACCATGTGTATATCCAGGCAAGAGCATTCCAGTTGGAGGGAACAACAAATGCAAACACCCAGAGTTGGATGCGCGCCTGGAGTATTTGAACAGCAGTAAGGGGGCCAGCAGGAATGGAGTGGAATGAGGCAGGATATGTGGAAAGTAACTAGCTGGGATCTTCTGGAGATGGTGCCTGAATCCTACAGAGTGGCCCTAAAAATGGGAATTGAGTCATTGGGAAGGAGATGTACTTGGCCATCTTTTACTTATGGGTGGGGCTTTGCTCTGCAGAGAACCAAGTAAATGTCCAGTCACAGGAAGGAAGACAGAGATTTTTCGTCAGAAAACACCTAGTCTCTTGTTCCATTTGGTAGAGGCGACACCCATGATGGAGTGCTCCTCACTCCACCTCTTGTCCTATTGTGGCTGGCAGGAGGCCTGGGTCTTCCCAGCAGTCTTTGCAAGGCTGATACACGTCAATATTACTCAAAATGGATAGATCCCAAAAAATAAAAATAAATTACACTAAAAAAGTATCCACGCTCTTTGTTTAATTCTTTGCATCAGAAGTTACGTTTAGTTTACAGTTCACTTTTTTTTTTTTCAATATATACCACACTGCAAGGTGGGGCTGGAAAGAAGAAAACCACGTAGGCTAAAGTCCCTCAAATTCTATACTTAAACTCCATCTCCATGGCAGCATGACAGCCTCTGACCATGTGGAACCGTCACAGTTTTGAAGAATAGCTTTAGATTGTAATTCTTCACTTATCTAAAAGCTGCATTTGCTTAATGAAGAAGCTTATTATATCTTCCCTACAGCTATTGACCATCAAATTGGGGAAGGGGATGTTTTCCTTTATTTCTCTGAATTGGGCAACTCACTGCTTTCCTTCTGGCTGGGAGCCTAAACCCTTGCAAGGGCAGAGACAAACACAGGAAGGGGGAGGTGGGGAAGGGGACAGAAGGGCTTACCCATGATGGAGTCACATGAACTTGTAGATCAAAAGAGCAGTCCTAGCTTTAAAAGACTGTGGCACTATTCATGAACCCGGTGACTGCCCAAGAAAGAACACAACTGCTTGTTGTCACCAAAGATAAAACGCTGCAGCTGGGTCCCCACCCCCCACCCTCAATCCAACTTAGATCCCCCCCATAAGGAAGGTGGAGGCTTTGACTCCACTTGGTCTCATTAACTGCTGATAAATGACAGAGTCATAAAACAGGGCCCACCAAAGGAAGTTGGCAAAGAGGGACACGATAGTCTCCTTTTAGAGAGTGCTTTCAGACCTTGTCATTCTCTTACTTTTACACCATTGGCTTGGTGAGGAGCTGTCCTCACCTTTCATGTTAATGTGAATGAATTTAATCAGATAATGTTAGGTCCTCCAACAGAGTCCAGAGTCTCTACTCCAGCAATTCCCAAAGTGTGTCTGTTCCCTGGAATTCTAATTCCACATATGTCAATAGATATTATGTGGGGTAGAAAAGGAAAGGCTCCTTACTCAAGAGAATGTTGGGAAATGCTACATTTAAACAATATTGGACGGGTTTTCGCTATTGCAAGACTCCCCTGAGCTGCTAACATTCCTACATAGCAAGCAGGAGATATCACACCCGTTTCCCACACTTGGGTCACCCAACCCATTTTCATGGGAAGGCCAGGGAGGTTACAAGACTTACTACCTTTGTCAGAACTAGAACGAGAAGCCAAATAACTTGGCCCCACCAGATTTTTTTTCACTTGCCTGGAGAAATACAGAGCATTAAAAAGAACAACAGCAACAACAACAAAAAAACAACAAACTAGGAAACAGAGGTATTCATGAACCAATGTGGCAAAGGAAAAAGAAAATGTCAGATCCAAAATGTTGGGAGGTCAATCTTATGTCAGTCTGTGAGTCAAAGATGCCAAAGGCAGGGTGTGAGGGAAAGACCAAAAGCCACGGATCAGGGACAAATAAGGCTGCCGAAGACAAATGTTGTTCATCTATTCTGGAATTTCTTGCCGCACGTCTATTATATGTGAGGCTCCTTTCCAGGCATTGGGAATACAGAGGTGAATGGAGATGGGTCTATGAAAGTCTCCTCCTGGGGCAGGCTCATGTGGACCTCTACCTGAATGGTGCTCCTGATGCACCTTCTGTCCCCTCAGCCAGCCCTCTGGTCACACAGGATAAGGTCTAGGTGCTATAGGGTACAGGAAAGCGCTGCTTGCAAATCCAACTTTTGAACTTCAAAGGTCAAAGTCGTTCCTGTCTGCAAATTCTGAAGTTTCGTTTCCCAGAACTATTCAGGCTCTTTCTGATGCTATCTGTAGTGCTCTCTTAATTCTGAACCAAAACTAGAAACCAAGGTCTTTTTCCCCTGGAATTTATTTACGTGAAAAGTGTTACAAAATATAGACATTACATTATATTTCACTGTACATGTTTATGAATCTTTATTCTACATATAAAAGAATAAAATTAGATAAAGAGAAATACAACATTTGGTAAAGATATGTATGATAAAACCCGTAGAACTATATAATACAAGGAGTGAACTCTGAAGTGTAAATTTTAGTTAATAATAATCCATCAGTTTTGACTCATTGATTATAACAAATGTACCACAGTAATGTGAGGTGTTCATAATAGGGGAAAACTATGAACAGGTGGGAAAGAGTATGCAAGGATTCTCTTTATCTGTTCAATTTTCTGTAAACTTAAAACTGTTTGAAAAAATTAAGCCTATTAGTTAAAAAATAAAATAACATGGACGGTTGTGTTGGAAAAAAGTACAGAAAACATTTTTTTCCAGTGAATTATAATTTGGTAAGTTAAAACGTATTATGTTATGATTTAATACAATTTCTGCTTTTTTACTTTTTTCGTTTATCTATTTCGTGAAGATGGTTATAGCAAATTATTTTATTTGCATTTTCTGAAGACCTCAGCTTGTTCAATAATTCTGTATTTTGCCTTTTTTTCTTGAGTATCTCTGAGAATTAATTTAATTGAATTTCTAAGAGAGACTCGGTAGGTTCAGAGCTCCCTAAAAACATTTCATGTTCACCAAAATTGTTACCTACTGAAATTTGCCTCTCCAACATGAGGGTACCCAGGAGAGAGGATGATTTTTTGCTTTGAAAATAAGATTAGAATATTAATATACAGAGGACAAAACCAATCTTCCAGCATATTTAGTAGTTTCTCATTTGCAGATACTTTCTCCTTGCCCGTTAGGCTAGCAAGTTCTCGTTAAGCTATAACTTAAGGACATGGTGTTCATTAAAAAGATCACAGCAGGATAAAGAAGGAACAGCACTTTGAAAGGGATTTATGGCTCCTCTGGATGATTTTATTTATAATTTCTTCCCCAGCAAATCTAGTGTTGATGAGAGACCCTATTTAGACTTAAACTTTCTCAAAGTTTTGTGATTTGGGTAGTTTCTACATAGCTCATCTGTTAGCAGCAGATAAACCAGAGTGAAAACTGCTGTTAGTGATACTCTTTCACAATTTCCTTAGTTCGAAATGAAAGTGAAAACTTAGAATTATTTATGACTTTTGCATACTGCTGGAAAAGTCGAGTCTTCAGTGATATGTTTTGCCCCTCCTTTTAGAGAGAACATCATGTAAAATGTTTTGAACTAATGTTTTGAATTTGAATCTTTGATTTTTTTTTTTTTTACTTTTCTTAAATTCGCGAGCTCTTTGAAACATTTTTAGTCTGCTTTTAAGAAAAGGCATCTGTCTCAGATGTCTTGGACTTTATATAATACCATTTGTACCACGCTTGGAGTAAATCATCCAATTGTTGTAATGACTATTCATATCATATGAATATAAAAATATTTTTACAAGAACAACTTTCCTCCAAGACTGGAAAATCATCAGATGTGTTATTCATAGAGTCAATATGAGTCTACCTTTAGAATCAATCCTCATCGAAGTTTTGACGAAGTTAGTCATCAGTTTCTAGAAAAAAATATCTTTGAACAGGTAGAATTTTCCATCTCTGCAGTTAATACTAAAGTTATCAGACAACATGTTAATCATCTTATGGACCGGTGTACTGTGCTCAGAGCAGAGAAAGTATAACCATTTAGATGGTCACTTGTCGCACCTGGAAGGACATCAAGTTCAAGAACTTTTACGTTATCTCCAGGAATTTAACTAAAATAACTTACTAATATAGGGACAGCTTTTTGATTTTTGTGGTTAGCTGAAACTGTCATACGGCTGAGACATAAAGGTTTTACCCAGTTTGTGTTGTTAAATCTTTTGAGATACTGGAGCAATTTTTTTTTTAAAACATTATACCTTTGGTTTGTGCTGATGGAAACTTAAGTTCAAATACCATGGAACTTAGCTCAGAAGAGCCATTGAAAGATCTGAAGCCATGATTGTGTTCTGTGGCATTATATGGAATTACCACCTCTTTTCTGAGCATCTTTTTTGAGCTATTTCATCACTGAATCATGGAAGCTCCAGATCTGATCAATAATGCCCATTTCCTTAAATTGAAAATACAAAAAGAGAGCAGAATGGGCCTCAACATTTATCTCACTGCCACCTAACAGACAAAATTCTACTTGTGGATTGACACTTTATTTTATAAGAGTGTTTCTTTTGCAAACCTCATTAAATGTTTTCTTTCCTTTCTGATCCCCACCCTTGTAATCATTTTGATACTAAAACAAAACTGTTTAAATAATTTTAAGCACACCTCAAATATCTCTGAGCTACAGCTAACAGTATTCACTGTATAAATTAACTGTAATTTTCATCCCGTATCACAGGAATCTGCTTTGCCTGACACTTAAAATATGTGCATAGTTTCAGGTTTGTGTGGTGGTCATAGGAACCACCTGCTCCCTCTCTGCTCCTCTTTCTCCCTCAACATCCTTTCCCTTAGAGACGTCTCCCCCTTGGCTTCTTTGCCCCTACCCCTCACCCCGGGGTGCCCGTGGACCCAACAATAAATGCTTATGAGACATTTTATCTGAACATTTGCAAGTTATTGTAATAAATTATTCAGCTTGAGATGCTTCACCTTTTGTAGTTCTCAGTCTTATATTTCCTTATCCTTTAAAATGGGCGTCACTGATTGGATTCTCTCTGTAACTCTCTCCTAAGATTTTGGAAGTTTGGGAACAGTTTTACATTTATGCTAAAAAACAAAACAAAACAAAAGAACTGAAACAAAATATTTGAAATAAGTTTCATGTCAAAAGTCAACCTCCTCTTATTTATTTATTTAACAGAGAGAGACACAGCAAGAAGAGGGAACACAAGCACGGAGAGTGGGAGAGGGAGAAACAGGCTTCCTGCTGAGCAGAGCAGGGAGCCCGATGTAGGGCTCCATCCCAGCTCCCTGGGATCATGACCTGAGCCCAAGTCAGATGCTTAACGACTGAGTCACCCGGACGCCCCCAAAGCCAACCTCTTCTGAAGCTTGTATATCTTGGTGTCCCCTCCACCCTGTCACCAGCTCCCATTATTCTATCACATTATCCTGCATGATGCTCTTCATTGCACTTGATACATAAATGTATTCTACACATCTATGTGTTTTGTGTGTACATGTCTTAGCACCATGATTCTTCTTCCTTTAGAAGCAGGGGCTTTGTTTGGCTGACAGCTGCTCCCCAGTTCATAGAACAGGGCTGGCGTATGCTCAGTATAGATTGACAGAGAGAAACAAGTAAACCCAACAGCCGGTGATGGTTGGTCCCCATCTCCGGAACTAGGCCACCCACCAAGGACCCTTGGACTGAGACATTAAGTTTTCTTAGGCTGTCTTAAGAGTTCCACCATCTCTGGGTGCTAATACTTTTTGGAAAGGGTTGCCTCCTAACTCCTATAGCAAAACAGAAAGCTTTGACAGATATATAGACACACACACACACACACACACACATATATTTTACAAATGATTAAAAGAAGCCCCACAGAGGTCAGATAAGGTAACTGAAGTCATTTAGAGACCAAGGGCCAAGCAGAGGCCTCACCATAAAAGAGAACTGAATAATTTTCAGTACACACACATAAACAGGGCTGCATAAAGTAACATTTTTTAAAAATAAGAAAGATGAATAGGAACAGCTTGTTTTTCTTAGAAATTTATTAAGCACAGAATTATGTTATGTAGACATGGATTTTTAATTCTACACTCTTTCAAAGAAGTATTTTATAGCAGTTGCTATATCCTAGTCTATTGAGAATATCTGCCTCTGGAAATCTAAAATATCAACCTGTGAGTATTTTTTTTTTTTAATCTATAGTCATAGCATCATTGAGTGTGGTACAGGGAGGTAACACAGAGACGGTCTAATAATCAGCCCACTCATTGTTACTGATGGAGATTCTGAGGATGGGAGAGTAAGGAGACTCTTCCAAAGGGACTGAATTCAAATCTTCTGGTGGGTCATCTTTATGTGTCCCTCAAGAGTCCCTGCCCACCCTTTTTCACCTTGTTGTGTGAGCTACATGGATCAAGCCCTCTTGCTTTCTGGCTTCCCCTTGTAGTCACTGAGTGGGAAGCAAGGGTAAGAGATTGGAGGATGAAGGAGGGCAATCTTGGAGTGTTTATTCCCTCTACAAGCTCCCTACCAGCCACATTGGCCAGGATTCCGTTCGTACACCCAAGGCCACAGCTCCTGTTGGCTGCCTTCTCTCTAATTCTGGGAACCATTTTCTCCTCTCGTTCCTTTAGACCCAGGGCTGATAAGCCTTCCAGCTGTGGCCGGCCAGAGTGCTTCATCAGACATTGGTGGCTCCTCTTAACCCTTTGTTACACAGTTTCCTTCTCTTGAATAGTCAATGAATATGTCATGGGTTTTTATCCAGACTCTGACCATACACATTTGAAACTGGGTCTTCTGACTCCGACCCAGTGCTCTTTCCTTTATGCTCCCGTGTCATAAGCTGCTTTGGAAATACACATGACTTTCTACCTGCTCAGATTATACGGAAATATTTTCAAATTCTCTGACGAAGTACTAGAAACAGAATCTAAAAGTATGAGTAATGAGGACCACAGAAAGGGGAAAGGCTGACTCTATGGAGGTTCTGCAGGAAATCTTGCAAAGGTAAAATTTGACTGGGGCAGAAAGTGGAACTGTCTAGAGAAGTAGGAGGGCGACGTGGTTCCTGTGTGGTTAGGGGAAGTGAGGTTGCAGCTCCCAGTCCTGCAACAGCTGAAGTTAACCCAGCTGGCTGTGTGTTTTTCATTCAGCACAGCCCTGAGACGTAAGTGAATATCTTAGTTGTGCTCAGCTAAAGAAGTAGCACATCTTTCCAATGCTAGATGGGAAAACTGGCCGCACTGACATGTTGAGAGGGAGTCTGCCGGCCGCCAGTGGGCTGTCTAATTGAGATATTTTCAAGGGCTGAATGGACCACAGTAGAGTTTTTACCTTATGTCCTGACACCACTGGAATATCATCTTTGCATATTGCCTTTCACCTTCACTCACTCCCATTTGCTCCTTGTTCTTCGTGAGAGTGGAGTATAAGAAAAGCCATGAGAATGTGGAGGGAAGTTTCTATTCCTTAGAAATAAAAATAACTTTGTTCTAGTCTTGACCCTGTTGCTAAGTTGGTGTGACCTCTTTCAAGTCTCTGGGACTCAGGTTCCCCAGAGTAAAATGAAAACACTAGTTAGAAAGACATTGGAGGTCATTTCCACTTCTCAGATTCTATGAGCCCCTTAAGAACGAGATTAAACCAAAGCATCTTCCATCTTGAGCTCCCTGCCTGTTGGACAAAACAGTTTGTGCACTCAAGGATGCACGGATGTTATGTCTAGGACTTCAGACTCTGGAGTCAACCTGCCTGGTTTCTAAACACAGCTCTGGATCTTGGAATCTGTTTCACAGAGCAAGAAAGAAGGTCCCAAGGACCTCCAGCCTGGATCTCTACAGCTGCTATCAGATCCAGAGACCACACTTTCCTGGAGCTCATCCTTCTGCACTGTTTCTCTGGAGATGTGTCATATAGGAAACAGAAGTCAGGCGGTGGAATGTTCCACCATTTGATTGTACTGTTGGGAGGGCCAAGAGAATCCTTCTGAGTCCGGCTGGATTGTACAGGTCATGTTTCCATTCTACTTGACTCCAACTGTCAACATGTGTGAAAAAACAATCAGTTCAATGCTTTAAAAAAAAAATCTGCCCAAGGTCAAATAATTGTTTTGGCTAACTTCTCCCTCCCATCATTAACCAGCTGCTTTGATGCCATATGGAGTCAACCTATGGAAAACTCTATTTCAACTGTCACTTTCTGTAAAAACCATTTAAAACAAGTGCCTTTCATTTCTTTTCTGGCTGGCAAACTTTGCCTCATTACTCTAAAACATAGCTCAAATAGCACCTTCTCTGGGAAGCATTTTTTGACAACATTTCTTCTTTAAGTAGAGCTAATTCACATCCCCTCTCTCCTCTGTGCTTCTCGGGTGTTGTGCACCCATCTCTGTCCTGACATTTGTCACCTTGTAGAGAGTTATTTGTATCTGTGAGGAGTTCCTGAGGGCCAGAGGAACTTTATGTGTACTTCTGCCTGACAGCAACTGCTTAGTGAAGACTCCTTAAGAAAGGAAGACAAGAGGAAGAGACAGAGGAAAAGAAGGAGAAAGGAAAGAATTTATGGAAAAATTTGGAAAACATATAAGCAACCTTGATAGTGAAGTAAGAAGAAACCAACTGGGTAGAGGAGTGCTGAATGGTCTGTTTTCTCTTGCTCCCCCATAGGTGGCTCCTTTATGGCTTGTCTTTGGGTGTCTGAAGTTGTTTATTAGGAGAGGTAGAGATTCTCGGAAAAAAAAAATGCAATGACTTTAACTTTGTCAGATACCTATAAGAAATGATTTTCTGTTCTGAGAGAACCCACCTCCACACTTCCCCAGAGAATAAAGGCATAAAAGAATCACTGCATTCAGAATTGCTTTTTCTCTGGGATGAGGAGTCTGAAATTTCATGCTAGGCATAATTAATAACACTTGCCTGGGGAGAACAATCTGGTTTGGGAATTAGATGGCATGGGATTAACCACGGAGTAGTGCGGCCAAAAAAATCTGGTTGTTATCTCTGCTAGAAGTCTGTCCCCATCTAGCCTGGTGGTCAACAGGGTGTCTCAGCTTAAGTGTTAACACGTTTTTGGCCCGTACAATCTTCAAAGATCTCAAAAACCTTCAAAAATTCTGGTCCTCATGTTCTTGATCGATAAGGCAGAATCTCCAGACCCTCTTCTGTCAGAAGGTGGAAAATGTAGTCAACTATTTTTTTTGGCCTTATGATACTAACCTATTTATTAAACTTTTCACTAGTGTGACTGAACCAGTTGGTGGTTTTGGCATTGATAGCATTGGGGCCACTGGCCATAAAATGAGGTGCATTTGTGTTGCCTGTCCACTAGGGGACTGTTTACCATGAAGTGTTCTCAGAGAATACTAGAATCTTAGCAAGGGATTTAGAACTAGACAGTTATTACATCTAGATTTCCATACAGCATAAGAAAAAAACCATATTTTGATCACTGATGGGAAAACATGACTTTATTTTAACCTAATCTTAGAAAAGATAAATATCTAGTTTATGCAAAACACAATTCAGTCTATCAAAAGGTTTTATTGAGCATTTGCTATTATGCCAGGTACTGTTCTAGGTGTTTGAAGTACATCAGTGAAGCAAATGAAGATTTTTGCTTTCATGGTGTTTACATTCTATGTGAAAACAAGACAGTCAGAAAAGTAAGTTAAGAGTCGCTTATGGCTTATTTCCCTCTATCCTTTATTTCTTTTCCCCCTTCCTGTTTATCTGTTTTCTTTTTTAAATTCCACATATGAGTGAAATCATATTGTATTTTTCTTTCTCTGACTGACTTATTTCACTTAGCATAATACTCTCTAGTTCCATCTACATCATTGCAAATGGCAAGACTCATTCTTTTTGGTGGTGGAATAATGTTCCATTATATATATAAAATGGAATATATACATGTATATACACATATATATATATGCCACATCTTGATCCATTCATCAGTCAATGGGTGATTGGGGTCTCTCCATAGTTCGTCTATTGTTATAGCCCATATATAATAATGCTGTTATAAACATCTGTATTTTTTTATTCTTTGGGTAAATAACCTAGTAGTACAATTGCTGGACCATAGGTTAGTTCTGTTTCTTTTTTTAAGGTTTTACTTATTTATTTGAGAGAGGGAGATAGAGCATGAGCAGGGGGGAGGGGCAGAGGGAGAGTAAGAAGCAAGACTTTGCACTGACCTGGGAGTCCTGTGCTGGTATGGGAGGTAGGCGGGGGGCTCAATCTCAGGACCCTGAGATCATGACCTGAGTCGAAGGCAGACACTTAACTACTGAGCCACCTAGGTCCCCCTAGGGTAATTCTATTTATAAGTTTTTGAGGAACTTCCAAACTTCTCCAGAGTGACTGTACCAGTTTGCATTCCCACCAACAGTGTAAGAGGGTCCCAAAAGGATTACTTTGATCTCAGTGTTGTGAATGGACAATGTTCCAGACAAACCTGGGCTGCATGGCAAATTCAGTCAGGTGAAATCTGAGAATAGGAAACTTCCCCAAGAAGATTCACAATATACCATTTTCAAAAAAAGCATTTGGGTTCTACTTCCAGAATGTCACTGTGAGTGTGCGGCTATGAGCTTGATTGAAATAACCATTGTATCCACATTTGTAATAGACAAGGTCATTCCTCCAACTCTCTTTGAGTTCATGTTCTTTTTCATCTATTACATTGAAATCTAAAAATTTACCATATTTTGCAAAATCCTATGCTAGTCAGAAAGTATGAAAGTCAAGGATACAAAAGTGGACAATATGTGGTCTCTGTCCTCTCCTCTAGTTCCCAAAGATAAAATTTAGATCCATGATCTCAAGGTTCTATCTGTCTCTGATATATGTCAGATGCTTACTTTTTAAAAAAGATTTTATTTATTTATTAGAGAGAGAGAGAGGAGTGGGAGCAGAGGGAGAGGGACAAGCAGACTCTGAGCTCAGCACAGAGCCTGACTTGGGGCTTGACCCCAGGACCCTGAGATCATGACCTGAGCTGAAGTCAAGAGTCAGAAGCTTAACCAAGTGAGCCATTCAGGTTCTCCAGATGCTTCCTTCCTTTCTCGAAATAATCAATGACTTTTTTGTTGTTGTTGTTGAGAATCCTTGCTTGGAATAATGTTCCACCTTCCTGATCCCTGTGTGATAAGCAGATGAATTCTAATTCTAAATTGAGCTGGGTTTCTATAAAGTGCTAGATTCCCAACCCATCATTCTCCAAGAGGGCTGTTTGTCTATAGGGGATAGGGTAGAAAATAGTGGTATCTAAATAGAAAATTTAAGTTCCTTAATTCATTATCTTTAGACCTAAAGAGCAAAGCCAAATCTGAGAGTAATATATAGTGTCTGGAGCATTCAATAGACGTAGCTGGGTATGTGGAGAGCTAAGAATTTCTATGGGGTTGGTATAACACACCTTAACAAGAGAGAGAAGCAGATGGTCTTTTAGTTTGCTAGGACTGCCATAACAAAGTACCAGAGATTAGGGGGTTAAAACAACAGAAATTCACTTTCTCAAAGTTCTGGAGGTTAGAAGTCCAAGATCAAGGTTGATGGTTTTCATTTCTTTGGTTATCTTCTCCCTGTGTCCTCACCTGGCCTTTCTTCTATGCACACCGATCTCTCTCTGTGTCCAAATGTCTTCTTCTCAAAAGGACACCAGTCAGGTTGGATTGGCGTCCACTCTAATAGCCTCTTTTTAACTTAATCATCTCTATCTCCAAATACAGCTGCATTCTGAGGGACTGAGGGTGAGGAAGAACTTCAACATATGAATTTTGGGGGTGGGGGTGGGGGTGGGGGTAGAGACACAGTTCAGCTCATAACAAGTGACACGGTCTCATCGTTCAAGTCTAAGACTGATATATTGAGACATTTGGGCATTTCTGCAAGGGAAGCATATATGCTTTGGAGCTGACTTTCTTTGCAAAAATATGGAATCCACTATAGATAGGACCCAGGTCTGAGTTAGGTTTCCAAGAAGAGGAGTGACATTGTGTAACATTTTATTCAAGTCCTCTGGGTGCAGAGCATGCCTATAGCACTCACTTCCATGAGAGACTGAGCCAACCAGGGCCCAAGTGGGTTCTCCAATTAACAGACTCAACAAACAAGAAGATGGGAAAACTGTGAAGGACATTCTCTGGTCTGTATATGGTATATTCTGAAAGGGTCTCGCTTGGTAAGCATTTAGTTCTTGTTTTCTCATGATGATTCTGACATGATCTCAGAAACAAGGCAAGAAAAGAAGACATTCCTGATTAGATGCCCTGTGGTCATTGGTGTGTAGGAATTCTGACTTAGAGTTTGGGCATGGTCTGACATACAGGGCTGTGGGAGGAACATGGGTCTGTACTGAGACTTCCACATCCCCATTCTTTTTTCATTAAGCTGGCTGGACATATTCTCATGAATACTAGGCAAACACTCTGTTATTCTTTGACCTCAACTTACTCTGCAAGTGGCAAATATTTCCCAAGTCATAAAATCCTTAGTTTGGAGTTACTTTAGGAGTCATCACAGTAATTTGAAAGGATCTAAGGTTATTACATTAAGCAGAGATGAGGAGTAAGTTATCTGGAGAAGGCTGGTGGTCCAAATGTCTCCACTGAGGCACATTACCTTGGTGGATCTGCCAGAGTCCACAGTTGGTTTCCAGTCCTTAAGGTATCAAGATATTTAACTTATCATCATATTGAAAGACAGATGAGTTGTTTTAGAGGAAAATTTTTCAATAAGTGAATCAATGCAACTTGTGTATAGACCTCGTGAAAAATCAACCTATTAAGAGGACTAGACACTCCTGTCTTCTGAAAAGTCCATTTGGTTTCTGTAGCCTCCATGGGAAACTATGTTATAATTGGAAGGTTGCTTGGTGAGTCAGAGATCTAAACAAAAGGAGTTACTTATATGATTCAAATGTTTAAATACAGGGATGAAAGATAGATTTCATTTCATCAGCAACTCTTATTGATTGTTAAGGGCTGTCTGGAGAGCTGAGAAGTATAAGGCCAGTTTTTGACCTGGTGGGAAAGTGACAGTTGATTAGCAATGTCTGCCATGGACACAGGTTCAGAAGTAATTGACATGTGTGCTCTACTGAACCATCCCTAGTGTAAAGCCATCACAGATAGATTTATGAATTCACAAATACGCAGACACATGCACACACACATACACATGTGCACATATTAGGACTGGGGGCTCAGGAACCCTGTGCAGTGCTTGGCTGGCAACCACCAACATCCATTTTCAGTGCTTCCATGCGTCATGGGTCTTTCTGACTGACTAACCCATCCTTCCTGTGGATATGTTCAGTCAGGTCAGAGTTAAGTGTTACAGGTCTGAAAGTGAGCCAGTGTCTTTGAGATGACTGCCTGATCATTTTAGGCTGACTTATCTTTTCTCTCGCAGAGGATAATCTTAATTGACCTGATCTGGACACCTCTCTGCAGCTCTTGTATGAAGACAAGAATAATTTACTTTAGCAATTTTCGTACTTTAGGTGAACTCCTTTTTCCAAACTAAATCTTACCTGTAATGGGAATATATCAAACAAATAAGAGCAACGGGCCGTCCTCTGGAAGTCTCAACCCTCGCTGTTTAGCAGATACCATTTTCCTGTGTGGAGAAGCCTAGAAACACTTTTGTAGTGAGCCTTGGGGACGCATGGAGTTCTATTTGAAAAGCACTTATCTAGTTCAATTTCTTCAGCCCAGGTAGGAGAGAATGCAGGTATTGGAAAATAAAATGGCTTACTCAGGATTCTACAGAAACATGAGGCCACATCGCACGAGGAACTCCCATCTCCCATATCCTGACTCCCGCTCTGGTGTTCTTTCCATGAGCCCCAAGCTTGTGGGTCTGAGGAAGATTCTGTCAACATTTCCAGTGGCCCAGCCTGGTCTAAATTGTAAATCGTCAAGGGGAGGAGTAGCCACAGGCCCACCTGAGGGGATGGGCTGTAGACCCCATAGAGAAATATGTCTTCTTTGTCTCTCTTCCATTTCACAAGTGAAACCTGACAGCATAGATTAGAAAAATAATAAAAGGCCATCTCGTCTGTGTTCCTTATTTATTACACATTATCCAGGTATCTGGTTGCAAAACCTGCACTCCTACTCCTCTCTCATTGTTAACAACGTTTGAAGCAGAACACACTGACCTGCTTCATCAGATACCATCGGCATTTTAGTGAGTGCTCCCTTTCCGGGTGACTTCCACCCTCCCTCTTGGTTGTTGTTCTCTTTGCTGCCCCCAAATATTCAATAGGGGGGACACTTTGATTGACAACAGCAAAGCATACCTCCTTTACTTGATATGACTGCTCCTATATGTAGTCAAGGAAAAAATCACACCCCTTTAAAGGAAAATAGACGGACTACCCAGATTGTAGTGTCAGACAGTGGAGCCTGGAGGAATGTGACCCAGTTAACCAAAGGGGGTGGATACCTCAGTCCTCCTTCTCTGGTCTTGCTAACTGTCCCCTCCCCAGCCTGTGGAGGACACTAAACTTGGGTGAGAAAGCAGCTCTTCTTTAGAGGAGGGAGAAGAGGAGGAGGAATGGAAGAAGGAAAGGGGTACGGAGAAGAGAAGAGAAGGGAAGAGAAGGGACAGGAAGGGTGGGAAGAGAAGCTGAGGCGGGGAAAACAGGAAGAGGGATGGAGATGAGTGACAGAGAAAGGAGGGCAAGAGCCAGAAAATGGGACAAGAAGGAAAGAGGGAGGAAAAGATGGATTAGGACGAGAAGGAGAAGGAGGACAAGGAGAGAGAGCTTTGTTTTTACAGAATATAAAGTAAAAACCAAGTCAAGCAGTCCTGGCCTGAGCTGCCTCCTAGAGGCTCATTGAGTGGAAAGACTGGACACCATGAGCGATGATCTGGGCTCTAGTCTCACCTCCGCCACATACCCTGTATCAGCCTGAGCAAATCTCCTCTCCTCCCTGAGCCTCAGTTTCCTTAACATTCAGTGAAAAGGATATGTGCAAAGCCCTGAGTGTCTCCCCACCCATTCCCACCAACCCCAACTAGCGCCATTGCCCTGGGGCAGTCTTGAGTCTGTGCTGAGGAGACAGACACCAGGAGGAGAACAGAGTCCTTTGTGGCCAGCTGGGGACCGACAACTTGAAAGGCGATGGGGGCAGAAGAATTGAAGCATTTTTGTTGTGGAGGAAAGCGTGGGCTGCAGGCAGGGAGCCAGAAACCACTGACATCACCGTAATACTTGGAACGGGCCTCTGAGAGGTGGGTGGGAGCCTCAGGGAGTGGGTAGAGCTACCTGGGGAAGGGATGGAGGGCCTGAGTCTGGCCCAAAGCAGCAAGGACACTGGAAAGAGAGAGTCTCATGGGTTCTCACAGTTTCAGGAGACTGGCAGCCACGAATCCAGAGGAAATAGGAAGCGAATAGAATTTGGGAAATCATTTGTCCTCTCAGTTCCTTGGTTTGGGTCTTGGAGTAGAAGATGGAAGGGGAAGATGAGCATGATCGTCTCGAGGCAAAAATCCATTCACCTTTATTTCTGGGCCTGGAGTTGCAAACACTCAATACAGCAGCTGTTGAGTTCACTGTCCTCCTTTGGTCCCCAGAGCCTGCCCAACAAGGAATGGAACTGGAGGCCACCTCTGTGATAGGGTTTAGGGGTGCCAGGCCTTACTTCTTTGCCCTCAGACGCGGCCACTGCTAAAATGCCACTGTGCTTATAATCTCCACTATTATTAAGCCCCCTTTTTGGATTAAACATTGCCCTCTTCCCAAAGACCTGTTATAAAAATATTTCATTCCTCCTTAGGGATTTGCAAGTACTGACATCCTAGCACAAGCTTATCAACTCGATGGCATGTGCTCCACCACTCCCTTCCAGGGTTAGAATGTTGGGAGAGAATTGTTCAGGGTACTACTGATTGAGGTGCTGGGATACAGGGAAAACAGACCAGGAGCTCATTCCTTTGCCCCGAGGAAGCTGCTTATGGGACACCACGAGATGCCTTACTCTTCAGGATACCCTTTGCAAAGTCCTTAAAAGTCCACACCTCTTCTGCAACCTCCTCGGTGATGGGAACCTCATTACCTCATGAGACAGCTCATTTCATTGTTGAATGACCTAAGTGGTTAGAAAGTGGTCAGCTCACACTAGGTTGAAATCTCTCTGCTTGACAAGTCCACCCATTAGTGCTGGTTCACAGAGCATGTCTACTTCCTCTTCCCTCATGTCAGCCTTTCAAGTTGTTGAAGATGGGTATCATGTGCTCCTGAGTTTTCTCTTCTCTAAGTTAAATATATCAGTTTTTTTTTACTCTGCCTCATGTGACATGGCATTAGAGCTTTCATCAGCCTGCGTAAACCCCAGGTTGTCAGTGACTGTTTTATGACCAGTGCTCTCCAGTGAAAAATAACTAGTCTGACTTGTACTAGCCTATTAGATAGATGCTTATTGAACTGAGTTCATTATTCGATTCTGTGATCTAGAAATTATCCTTCTATTTATGTAACCAAAGATCTGGTTTTTCAAAGATGCTGCTTCCCCTTGCCTTGCATTAAGCTCATAGTCAGCTAAGACCCTTAGATTATTTTACTTTAAGTTACTACCCATCCTATATTGAGCTGATAAGAATTTGTAAAACTGGTTACCATTGTTGCTGAACAGGAACGTGCATTAATTATTTGTGTGTGGTCTTGTGCTGGGCACTGGACCAGAGAGACAAGGTCTTTCAAGAATTATAATTTGAAACTTATTTATTCAACACTTACTTATTGTTAGCACTGGCTTTTTAGCGGACAATTCATCAGCATCCAAATTTTATACGTTCTTAGCATTTGTCCAATGTTTTACCCTTATTTTCTAGACCAGATCGCTCATATAATGCATTTAAAGATATTTGTAGAAGGATGTTAATTACAGCATTGATTTTATTTTTTAAAAAATTTTTAAAGAATTTATTTATCTATTTGACAGAGAGAGATCACAAGCAGGCAGAGAGGCAGGCAGAGAGAGAAGGGGAAGCAGGCTCCCGGCTGAGCAGAGAGCCTGATGCAGGTCTCGATCTCAGGACCCTGAGATCATGACCTGAGCCTAAGGCAGAGGCTTAACCCACTGAGCTACCCAGGCGCCCCTACAGCATTAATTTTAGTTATGAAAAAATAAGCAAACTAAATTTTCAGGAGGAATGGTAAATATAGAACATGCAGAAGTGGAATATCATGAAACCGTTAAAACGAATATGTTAGATCTGTATCTAACAACACGAGAAGGTCTTTAAGATACATTGTAAAGTGAAAAACGTGTCAGATCATAGTAGGTATACTGTAATCTCATTTATGTTTTAACAAACTAAAGTATATTCAAAAAGTATATATATATTTAAATATAAATAAGAGTTTGGAATATATACAATAGACTATTAATGCAAGTTTCCTATTAGAGGGAGTTGGAGAGAGAAGGTTTGGATCTTTGCAAGCATATGTTTATTGCTTACTTGTGTGATTTTTAAAAAAAGTTTTCTAGAAGACAGAGGAAATATACCCCAAGCAGATATTAGGAAAGACAAAGAATTCAAAGCTGGAGAAAGTTGTTATTGCCTTCTCTCAAAACAAGATAAAATCCAGTAGGAGGGATAAGGCAACATATGGATTATGATGGGATGATGCCTTGGAAGGTTTTGAGGAATTCACATGAAGGAGAGATTCCCTCTGCCTGGAGAAAGGAAAAAAAGCCAAGAGGTGGAGCCCAGTGGATGGCAGGATTTTGACAGGGGAGGGCACTGAGGGGCTTTTGTAAGAAGGCAGGAAAGATAGCACCGTCTCTGGGTAGGGTGTTCAGTCTGGTGTGTTGGAAGTGTAGGGTTTGTTTGAGACACAGTCAGCAAAAAGTCTAGGAGGGTAAGTTGGGTTAGAGCTCCAATAGCCTTTGATGTGTTTTCTTTGGTACAATGGGAAATACCCCTGGGTGGTGCCTTAGGTAGATTAATGCAACTCTGATAAGGTCAGGAGGTTGAGGGATGATGAGACTGGAGGCTGAGAGGCCATTTAGGAAACTCTTGCTATTTATCAGCATTTTTCCATGCTCTATTCAAAGTTAGTAGTGTTTTCTCCATCCACCTCCCTAAATAAGTTCAGCATCTAAGTAATCTTGAAAAACTTGCCCATTAAATCTCTTCTTGAAGTTCTGCAATACTCTTAACATAATATAGGTCCTGAGAAGTCCTGCAATAAAAATTTATTTAAAGATCTCTCAAATTTGTTTGAGCCCAGAACATTTAGTTTGTAGCCTGCATTTTTCACAGTAGCATTCTGAACAGCAGCAAGCTCTTTGGAAATCTTACAGCAGAATCATAAAAGTCTGAATGGGGGTGGCAGCAGAACAATGGGCAAAACAGGATGGTTCCTGGGGGAGGAAGTTTTGAGAAGGCTTGCCATGTTGTTTGGATGTGGGGTTAAGAGAGAGAGGGATGTGTCAAAATCTCTGAGACTTTCCTTACTTCCGCTATAGTTCTTCATACCAAAAATGGTAAGCATCAGATCTAGCCCTCTAAATATTTGGTCACACACACTGAGGCCATTTCTATTCAGTGGCCAGAATAAACTGCTGGGCTGAGAAAAAAATTGGTTCCCACTCCTCATGAAAATATTCAATTTAAAATGTGGTGTAATATAATCAACTGAGTGAAAATACAATCCATGAAGTGGGAGAACATTTTGTAAATAAAATATCTGACAAAGAATTAATATCTAGAATATACAAAGAATGCCTACAACTCAACAAATACACACAAAAAGAAATGGATAAAGTACTAAAATAGATATTTTTCTGAAGAAGAAATGTGACCAATGACCGATAAGCACATGAAAAGATCATTAATCTTTAATCATTAATCATCAGGGACATATAAATAAAAACCACAGGAGATAACATCTCATACCCATCATGATGGCTATTATCAAGAAACCCAAACTAGGGCTACTTGAGTGGCTCAGTCATTAAGTATCTGCCTTTGGCTCAGGTCATGATCCTTGAGATCAAACCCCTAGGATCAAGCCCCACATTGGGCTCCTTGCTCAGAGGGAAGCCTGCTTCCCCCTTCCCAATCCCCCTGCTTGTGTTCCCTTTCTCTTGCTGTCTCTGTCAGATGGATAAATTAAACTTAAAAAAAAAAAAGAAAGAAACCAAAACTAAAAATTGCAGCGAGGATGTGAAGAAATTGGAAGACTTGTTCACTGTTGATGAGAATGTGAAATGATATAGGCACTGAGGAAAATGGTATGGAAGTTCCTCAAAAAATTAAACATAGAATTACCATATGATCCAATAATTCTACTTTTGAATATATACCCCAAAGGATTGAATATGGGGATTCATAACAACATGATTCACAATAGCCAAAGGGTGGAAACAAAACTTGGGTTATAAATGGGTAAACAATGTTGTATATACAGACAATGGAATATTATTCAGCCTTTAAAAAGAAGGAAATGCTGTCACATGTTATAACATGGATAAAGACTTTAGAAGACATTGGTCTAAGTGAAATAAGCCAGTCACAAAAAGGCAAATAGTGGGTGAGGTACCACTTACGTGAAGTACCTACAGTAGTCGAATTCATGGTGACGGAAAGTAGAATGGTGGCTGCCAGGGGCTGGGAGAAGGGGAACAGGGAGTTACTGTTTAATGGGTTCCAAATTTCTAGAAGTTGAAAGAAGGAAAGAGTCTGGAATTGGCTGCTGGTGATGGTTGCAGAGCAGTGTCAGTGCACTTCATGCCACTAAACTGTACACTTGAAAATGGCTATGATGGCTGATTTATATTATCTGTTTATTTCACCACAATTACAAAAATCCAGCAGGATGGAGCATTTGGGTTCCTGTAGTCAGAAAGATGCTAAATCTCTTCAACTGGCTATTTTGTCTTTTCTTGAAGTTACTGTCATTGTACAAGTGGTCTGGAGTTTCAAAACCTACATATACAAAACATTATCACCTATAGAGAATTTAGAAAATACAAATGCAACACGTTACCCACTGTCAAAAATATGGAAAATACAAAATTACAAGAAGAAAATAACTTCACCCACTTCCTATCTGGAGATAATGAATTAATGAATTACCTTACCTGGAGTAGCATTTTGGCGGATTTCCTTTAAGGAAATGGATTTACCTTTTTTTTTCCTGCCCATTCTCTCTGGGCTTTTTCTTTTTCAGCTCATTCTCTCTCTCTCTTGCTCTCACTCAGGGTACTAGAGGTGGGACAACCATTGCATAAGGTAGCTACTTTTGGCAGGTCCTAGACCAATCTGTGGCCAAGGTAGCTGGTTATGTCAGCCATCGAATAAGTAGCAAACAAAGATTGCTTCTTTCATGAGATGGATATATGGAGCCTTCATTGATCATCTGAACTGCGCCCTGACCAGTCTAATATGTAAACATAATGGGATTTAGAAGGGATTTGTCATACCAGGAATTAATTAGACTACTGGTTTCCAAGGCACTCTGGAACTTCCCTTGTCTTAGTGCTCATTAAACTTTATTGTAATGAGAGCTTTGATGTCTATTTTCCACTAGAATATAAGTAGGATCTTTGCCTGTTCACTGTTGTAGCCCATTGCTGAGACGTATCTGGATCATAGAAGTGCTCAATAAATATTGGTTGGGTGAATAAATGAATAATGACGCTCATAATGACATTTAGTTTTTGTAGGATATTTCATATTCATATTTTGTAGGATATTTCATACCAATATTTCATATTGGAATTCTACCACAATTTGTGGACATTTATGTTTAGATTCTATTTTAAATCATTCTTGGGTGATCATTCTTGTAATACAGTAGTAGGAGGGCAGGCTCTGGTGCCAGACTGCCTGGGTTCATATACTGGCTCCCCTCTTACAAGCTCTGGGACATTGGATACTTAGTATCTCTATGCCTTAGTTTCTTCTTGGTGAGGTGGGGGCACTAATCACTCATAGGATAGTTGGGAGGGATTATGTGAGCTAATATATATAGATTACTTATAATGATGTCTGGTAAAATTAAATGCTTTATAAATGTTTGCTATTACATTTTATTGCTCATCTCTTTTGTTTATTTTGAGAGAGGGAGAGGGAGAGAGAGAGAGTGGGGGGAGGGGCACGGGAAGAGGGAGAGAGAAAATCTCTAGAAGGCTCCATGCTGAGCCTAATTTTCTCGTATTCCTAGACAAAGACTATTTCACATATAAATTTACATTTAATTTAATAAGAATACCATCCTAAGGCTATAGTTGTGCCTTGGATATTAGTAATGATAATTGTATAGTTATATGATTCATAAAGAAATAACATTTATTTGTTAGTATGGACTTACGAATGTGTAACTAATAGGAGTGTTTGATTAAAAAAAAAAGATTGAAGAGCACTGGCCTATAGGTTAAAGCTTAGATCCTTTGGGATGAAGTGAGAGACCTGGTCAGTCCTGCTTCAACTTTCTTTTACTTCATCTTCAAGCCCCCCACCCTTCACTCTCAGCACCCTCGCTGTCACTGCACCAAACCACCTGCCACTTGTCAGTTGCTGGCTTGGTTAAAGTCCTTGTCTTAGGGCTGGTCTATCTTCACACATTTCTTTACACCATAACCTCAGACAGTGAGTCAACAACTTTTTTTAATGCACAATATACAAAATGGTAGTGAGAGATTGCCTTGGCCTTTGGTTTGAAGCTCTGAGCCTGTTCCCATTCCCCATATTTAATCCTTTTTATTCCCGGAAGCTGAACTTTATCTGTTACTTCACTGTGTTGGCCAGAAAGCCCAATATAGTTAGTCTTACGATTTATTTTTATTTATGCAAAATGACACAAGTTTCTGTTTTACAGCAGTAATATAAAAGTTCTCTTTTAAAATATATTTATTTATGAAAATACTTCACTTTAAGTAAAAGTACAAAGTGGATAATAGTGCAATAAAAGTGGCTGGAGTTCAAGAGGTCCTGCCCTGCCCACGCTGAGATACCATAATTCAAATGTTATTGGCAGAACAGGGACTGGAAGCTGGATCTTCTAATGGCCCAGGTCCTTATACTGGGATTTTTTTTAAATTTATTTTTATTTATTTCTATTTCTTGGCAGAGTAACGTGTATAGATTTTTCTGTGTGGCTAATGGATGTCTGTCACTGGTAGCAGGACGGGGGTTTGGGGTATGACGTGTCCAGTGATGTCAAGGTGCAGAACATGGAAGCAACTGGTTGGAGGGACACAAAAATTAAAGACCTTCTCTGAGGACCCCTTGCAGATAACACAGCAGCTCACAGGAGGCGAGGACAGGCATCCCACGTGGTACTGGGGGGACGGGATGTTACTGACGCTTGGTGTTAAGGATGGGGATTCCTGGATCCCCTTCCTGGCACAACGTCTGAGTCTGAGGTTTGGGGATAAATGACTTGACTGCTCCAGAGGTGACTCACTGCAATTTGGAAATTCTCAGCTGCAGCCCTCACTTTAAGAAAAATTATTATTATCATCTCTGACTAATAACTAGCAAAGTCAAAGTGAAAAAATAACTCACTGGGGATGCAGAGAAAGTTCTTTTTTTAAATCTTTGTATCAAGCTGCCATATGCAATAAGGTAAATGCAGAGAAATGTAGATAACAAATCTTAAAATATTAACTGGGTCATTATGCCAATTAACATTTAATTTTATCTATCCCATCACATTTATCTATAATAGCATCACAGGCAACAGTTATTGCCGCGGACTTTTGAGAGTTAATTAAAACTGCTGAGACAGAACCAACAAAGGGCCATTCTTCTTCTTTTTTTTTTAATTCATAGAAGTTTAAGCAATCAACTTTCCATTTTGAAAATTTACTCCAAATGGAAACTTTGAGAACCAGGACCAGAGAGAGATGTCTATCCTTCCTGTCAACTGCCTGTAACCAAACTCCCCCACCTCTCAATGAGGCAAAGTCGACATAAAAGACAGAGACAGACTTCTGGCCCTTCTGCCTAATGTGAACGGTTCCTGTCCCTGCTGGAAGGAGTGGACTTCCCCCTGCAGCTCAAGCAAGTTCTCAGTTCCTACTCCGTCCGGGAGCCCTGCTGAAGAGCAAGCAGAGGCTGCATGCTAAAAGGCATCCTTGTGTTCCTCGTGGTTCATTTCTAGCAGGGGCTGTAAATCCCAGGGGAGCTGTCTGCACAGCGGGTGCAGACCAGAGCTGAGCAGTCAATGGGGGTTGCAACTGTGGACAGTCCAGGGACCGGGGCCTGGAAGAGAGTGGGGAAACTGTCTTTAGGGGACTGCCACATCTTGGGGGAATCTTTGAGATTGTCAGTGCTGTGCACAAGGCTAAGGTTTTTTTTTTTTTTTTTTTTTCCCCTCTATCTATCATTCTATTGTAAAACCAAGCCTGCATAATTCGGGGCCTACCTTCTCCCCACAAAGAGCCTCATAGCCACTTTTTGGTGAGGTGTCTGTGCAGTAATTCTCAGAGCATTCTGATGGAAAAAAAATGTTTAACTGGTGCTAAATGCAACCGCGTTCATTTTTGAGTGGGCTGCATGAAAGCATATTTCTCCTTTCTTGACAGGGTTCAATAATCTTTGTCCAGAAAACTAAAGATGATACATACACACCTAGCTTATGTTTATGGGTCTGCAAATACAGTAGCCAAACTTTTTATCAATCTTCAGGTTAAGTCCCCAGGAACCATTAATTTTACGAATTGGCTGCTACAGCTTATATTTGGAATATGTTTTGTCTTTTATTGTTTATCTATTTATTATTCTTATTTTTAATGTTCCAAGTTTTTATTTAAATTTAGGTGAGTTAACACATAGTGTACTATGAGTTTCAGGAGCAGAATTTCGTGATTCATCACTTCTATCTAACACCGATACTCATCACAACAGGCACCCTCTTTAATCCCCATCACCCATCTAGCCCTCCCCCCACTCTACCCACCTCCTCTCCAGCAACTCTCAGCTCGTTCTCTGTAGCTAAGAATCTCTCTTATGGTTTGCAAATGACATATCTGATAAAGGGTTAGTATTCAAAGTTGATAAAGAACTTAGAAAACTCAACACCCAGAAAACAAATGATCCAGTTAAGAAATAGGCAGAAGACATGGACAGACATTTTTTCCAAAGAAGACATCCAGATGGTCAACAGATACATGACAAAATGCTCAACATCACTCATCATCAGGGGAATGCAAATCAACACTACAATGAGATACCACCTCACACCTATCAGAATGGCTAAAATTAACAATACAGGAAACAACGGGTGTTAGTGAGGATGGGGAGAAAGGGGAACTCTTTTATGCTGTTGATGGGAATGCAAACTGGTACAACCACTCTGGGAACAGTCTGGAGCTTCCTCAGAAAGTTAAAAATTGTACTAGTAGGTGTTTACCCAAAGGACAAAAAATACAGATTTGAAGGGGTACCTGCACCCTGATGTTTATAGCAACATTATCAATAATAGCCAAATTATGGAAAGAGCCCAGACATCCACTGACAGATGAGTGGATCAAGAAGATGGGGTGTGTGTGTGTGTGTGTGTGTATACATATATATATATATAAAATATATATATAAATAGCCATATATATGTATGTGTGCATATATACATATATATGAAAATATATATAAATAGCCATATATATGTATGTGTGTGTATATGTGTGTGTGTGTATGGAATATTACTTAGTCATCAAAATGAATGAAATCTTGCCCCTTGCAACGATGTGGTTGGAGCTAGAGAGTATTATGCTAAGTGAAGTCAGTCAGAGAAAGACAAATACCATATGATTTCTCACATATGTGGAATTTAAGAAACAAAACAGAAGAACATAGGGGAAAGGAAAAAAAAAAGAGAGAAGGAAGCAAACCATAAGAGAGATTCCTTTGTCTCTTATTAAGAATCAAGCAATCAATGAATCGATCTGCCAGTGTTTGTTGGTCATCTCTCACAGCCATGCTGCTCTGTTAGATGTAGGACAGAGAGGTGTACTGAGCTAGGAAGGACATAGTTCCACCTAAGTCTGGAGAAATGAGTGACCTTCCTGTGCTTTGCTTCATCTATGGCCACTACCACGCTCGTGATTGTCCTCCCCCTTCTTGGGACCCTGTACCAACATTTTCAACATGTCTGATAATACTGACCATGTCCTTCATGCGTTCTATTGATTTGTACACTCACCTTACCTCTTTCCTGGACTATGGTTCCAAGAGGCAGGGACTCTAATTCCTCTTGCATTCTCTGTAACCTCTGGCACAGGACCTAACATGCACTAGGTCTCAAAATACTTAACGGATCATTTCATCAGCAATGCCTTCCTTCCTCAATTTTGACAGATGACATTTGTTTAACTGTCAAGGATAATTTACACCTGACATTCCTGATTCTTTTGGAACATGACAATGAAAGAACTGATATCTTTCTTTGCACGTCCATTTTCTCTTAACATCATTTATTGATGATTTGTGTGTATGTGTGTTTTATGTAACAAGGTCCCAGTGAAGCCAGCCAATCTTGATTAACTTATTTTTGATTTTTTAAAATTATATAAACTATAATTTTGTTTCAAGAGCCCAAATTAAAATACATCACTGAAATTAAAGTAAGCCCATAGGAGTGCCATTAGGGTATTTAAGACCAAGTGTTGATAATAATGGTATTTACTAACTGAAATTTAACCGTATTCATTAAAAAAATAACATGCAGCCCTCACTGCCTTAGACCAAAGAATATAAGTTACTTTAAATTTCTGTACTCTAATTAGATAGAAAAATCATTTCTTTTCTTCCTCCTATCTCCTTTCCATTATACCTATATCATATTAAGTGGAACATCTATTTGAAAGAATTAATGGAATCCCAGGGTCTTACCTGAAGTTTGAAAAAGAATAAATCACCTTGATTTATAAAAGTGAAAAGAGATGCCAATAGTTACAGACTCAGTCTGTGTACCTTCTAAGCATAACCCATAAGTACATCTGAAAACTGATTTGCTCCATCCACTTGCACATGCCTTGGCACACGCAAGGCAGTGGGATTCAATCAAAATGATTTCATGGAGAACAATTTCTAGAATTATCTGATCTCTTCATAGGAGAAACCAGGGGAGGATGGGGAAGCCTCTTCTACAGACCTAAACTGATTTGCTTTATCATGACTTGAGAGGAAAGCAGAGTCTAGTTTGGGGTGATGTTTAGCCTGAAGGCCGTGGGCTCCCCCTGGGTCCTCAGGGCCAGTTAAGAATAGACTGCCAAAGCCTCACGTGCCTTGGGTGCTGCACAAATACTTCTGTTTTACAGATAAGGCAGCTGGGACCCACAGAGGAAAAGGGACCATACTAGGGCAGTAGGTCCCAAACCTAGCTGATCACTGCTCTTTCGTTTAATTTCATTCAACAAATGCTTCCTGTACTCTCTGTGCTAGCACAATACTCTCAGTGTTGGGCATATGGTGGTGGTTGTGACAGCTTTGGTTCTTACTGTTTGTATGCCCAGCACTAAGGACATTGCACGGTGATGGACAGGGGATGAGTGACCAGGGAAGAGTGGGAGGGTCTGGGGAAGAAAGGCTTGTGCTGAGATCTGAAGGAGCTGTCCATTCAGGCTGCTGAAACAGAATACTGGGTAGCTGATAGACAAGAGAAATTTATTTCTCACAGTTTTTGAGACTGGGAAGTCTATGATCAAGGCACCAGCAGATTTTGTGTCTGGTAAGAGCTCACTTTCTGGTTCACAGGTGACTATCTTTTCATTGTGTCTTCACAAGATGGAAGGGACCTGGGAGCTCTCCAGGACCTCTTTGATAAGGTCACTAATCTCATTCATGAGATCCCCACCCTCATGACCTAATCACCCCCCAAAGCCCCACCTTTAAATACCATCACACTGGGGAACAGATTTCAACATACAAATTTTAGGGGCACATGACATTTGGTCTACAGGACTAGATGTGGGATGATCAAAGGGATGGGACAGTAACTATTCCAGATGAAGGGAGTGGTGAGAACACAGGCTCTAAAATGGAAAGGAGCTTGGGATTTTTAAGAGGTGGCCCAACATGGTGAGCATGGGGCAGGAGGAAAGAGCTATGGTTGGAGGCATAGGACACAGCCAGGACGTGTAAAGATTTATAGGTCATGGAAAGGAGTATGGATTTTTTATTTTTTTATTTTTTATTTTTTTTTTTTAAAGATTTTATTTATTTATTTGACAGAGAGAAATCACAAGTAAGCAGAGAGGCAGGCAGAGAGAGAGGAGGAAGCAGGCTCCCTGCTGAGCAGAAAGCCCAATGTGGGGCTCGAACCCAGGACCTGGGATCATGACCTGAGCCGAAGGCAGCGGCTTAACCCACTGAGCCACCCAGGCGCCCCATGGAGTATGGATTTTTTAAAAATTGCAACAGGCTGTCAGCTCATCATCAAATTTAACTTTTTAAGCGGGCATTTTCTTTGTTGTTTTATTGTTTTTTTTTTTTTAAAGATTTTATTTATTTATTTGACAGAGAGAGATCACAAGTAGACGGAGAGGAAGGCAGAGAGAGAGAGAGAGGGAAGCAGGCTTCCTGCCAAGCAGAGAGCCCGATGCGGGACTCGATCCCAGGACCCTGAGATCATGACCTGAGCCGAAGGCAGTGGCTTAACCCACTGAGCCACCCAGGCGCCCTGTTTTTATTGTTTTAATATAGATTGTTGGGACCAGGCTTCTGATGAGTCAGAGGTGAAACTGGACCAACACAGGTACTGGCCAGTTCCTGGACTACAAGGCAGCTCCTTCCGCTATACTAATGAATCTCTTGCCACTCTCTGGGCAAACATGAAATTGGGGGGCATTGTTACCCATTAAATAAGGTAAAATTGCCAAATTTTAGCCACACACACAACACATTTTGCCTAAAAATACTATGTGATCATCTTTGAGCAGACCGTGGCATAGGCTAGCTCAGATTGGAAAAAAAAAAGAAACCATCAAGGCACTCCATCCATAAAGTTGATGAATTTGACCCCTCCCCCTGGTCAGGCTGGTCACCCCACTAGGGTAGACCCAACCACACTTACATCACCCTACAAAGATGAGAATCTCTTCTGATTGCACCACAGGCTGATAACCCAGAGGGTGGCAAGCAGTGAGTCAGTGCCAACCTCACCGAAATGGGACAAACAAGGACCACATGGGATGGATCTGAGGCTGGTGGCCCCAAAATTGCCTTCAGTGACCTTGAAGTCTAGGAGCTGGCTGGTTGTCGGCTGTTGTTATCTAGCTTTATGTTGTCTCCCTCTCCCACTGGGGGTAAAATGACATAGGGGTACAAAACAGGGTCAAGCACACACCTGGGGAAGGAAACACATGACCTAAATGTTAACTGGCCACTAGCCATCAAAGTGTCATAGAGATTTCACAAGCATTCAAGGGCCTGGGCCTTCCCAGCTGGTGACTGGGGCTCAGGTTAGACAGAGCTCTCAACATCAGCCCCATGAGACCTGACTGGGAATACCAGCTCCGCCTCCTCAAGAGCTGTGTGGACTTAGATAAGTGCCTTGGCCTCTCTGGGTCTCACCTGGCTTCTACGGGCAGTGGGAAAGGTGAACGTGGCCTTGCCAACATCACAGGGCTGTGTTCTGAGTCCCAAAGGAACTAATGTGTGTGAAAGGGATTTGGGAAGGATAGAGAGCCACATAAAATGTCTGATGAGGCTTTACAAGCTCTGGGAAGTGTGGGAAATCAGGAAGTTCATCAAAGAGTTGATATGGAAGCTGAAAGGATCAAAAGGAAAACTCCAGGGGACAGGCTGTAGGAACTGAGATTGTCCATGTTAAATGGGAGAGGTCGAGAGCCGTATCCAGCCCAGGACTGGTTCTTATTCAGAACATCATGACTAACTTCTTTCATGTCTCCTGAAGAGAAAATGAAATAAAATGCATAATTAAAAAAAGAAGAAGGAGTATTTTCTATCCCTGAAGAATGAATGTCTTGCAAGCATGTTAAATACCAGAATGTGTTACTGAAAGCAAGTTTGGTAATTTTTTCTCTAATGGCCTTACAGGAGATTTGTACCTGAGTGTGGGTGGCTTAAACGTGATTCTGGCTGAAGATAAGGGAAGATACTACACTACAAATAGAGCTTTTCCTCTTTCTTCGTTCCTTCCTCCCTCCCTCCCTTTCTTTCTCTCTCTTTTGTTCTTGGAATTAAGTTCACAGGAATCCCCAGGCTGTAAGCTACACGAAGACAGGGAGTTTTGCTCATGGACACATTCCAAGCACATAGCACTGTACCTGGTATGTAGTAGGCACTTAATAAATCTTCACTGAATGGAGGAACAGAACCCCGTGGCTTGTGCCAGCATTTGGAAGCAAGACCGGCCCATCCCTGTGAAGTCACCTGCTCTCTGCTTCCCCTACCTAAGGAACCCCGGCATGTCCGCATGTCATGGGCCAGCTTCCTAAGTTGCAGCGGCTTTCAGACACCCAGGAATTTGCACAGAGTGGAGGGAGTCGAGCCCATTCCTTTCCAACTTGCACCACCAAACTTTTACTTGAAGTATATACTGGGCTTCCGGACATCATTTTCCATTGATTTGATTTGGAGCTGCCATTACATGACAGAGCGTCGAGATGAGAAGCCTGAAGCATGGGAAAGGCAAGGAAAACAAGTCTTCTTTTGAGGTACCTTCACCTGAGGATTTCTGAGTAACAGATGAAGGGGCTAAAATGGTCATTTTCTTGTTTCATAAAATCCGAACAGAGAGAAGAAAGGATCTAAATTTTTCCGGTTTTTCTCTTTTTGAAATTTCCATGGGCTGTTGCTTACATAATCATTTTTTAAAAAAGATTTTATTTATTTGAGAGTGAGAGCATGGGCGGGGGAAGGGCAAAGGGAGCCGGAAAAGCAGACTGCCCGCTGAGCAGGGAGCTGGACCTACAACCTAGGCTGAAATGGCTTGATCCCAGGACTTGATCCCAAGGGCTCCAGGATCATGATCTGAGCCAAAGGCAGCCGCTTAACCGTCGGAGCTGCCTAGGCGCCCTAACTAATCGTATTTTTAAAGAGCAAATGTTCTAATTCTAAGAGGCTGGGAGTTGCCAGGTTTCTGGGGAGGCTCTGATTATGTGCTTACAAGGGCCATTGACTGAATTGTTCTGTTACCCACTGGTGATCACACTGTAACCACAATATTCTCTCAGGCACAATAGCCCTTGAGCAGAAACATATATTCTAGTTAATTATTAGGATAAAAGAAGTCAGGAGACCATGTGTCAAGGTCTCTATTTAGCATCAGAAAAGCAGACTTGCCAAGGACGCATTCCAAAGGGCCCAGCCTCTGAGGCCACATTCCCCAATCCCATCTTCCGATGAAAAGGACAACACAGATCTGGGCCACCTTCCTGTGTGCAGGAGGGAGGCAACAGATGGCTCTGGAGGGCCTCAGGTTTGGTCAGCCAGCAAACAGGTGAGAAGTTCAGTTCAATGGTTGATGCCTCGTCCCTGTCCTGAAATCATAGACGCCGCCTCCTGCGTTCCCATCCCAATCTACATTCAGCTCGGTTACTAAAGGTCCAGCAACCTGTACAGTTGCTCTGGGAGACGACAATTGGCTTTGCAGTGCCCGCCCTGCCTTTCAGAACATGTTCTTGATTCTCTCCCTTTGACTCACCACAGTGCTCTGGCCAAGGGCAGCTGAGGCAAGTATGCCCAGGCCCACTGTAAAGATGAAGAACCCAAGGCTGGGAGAGAGACGTTAAGTAGCTTGTCTAGTTACACAAGCTAGGGGAGGTCCTGGGAGCACCTGCTGACAGGCGATGGCGTCACAATGCTTGGGTTCACATCTTCGCCCTTCCACTTAAGTAGCTCTGTGGCTTGGGTTTTTGTGACTCAGTTTCTTCATCTATAATGTGAGAAGACTACTGATATCTGCTTCATGGTGTGGTTGGTAGGCTAAGAGATAAGACAACATAGTCAGCAGAGTGCTTAGTACACTTCCGTGCTTGGTCAATTATTAGCCATTATTATCATTAAGGATACTATTACTACAGAGAGATATCATGGAGCCCGATTCCCAATCCTCCCAGTGCTTTTTTGCTGCAGTGATGTACCGGGCAATGGTTCTGCCACTCTCCCGCCCTCCAATCCTTTCCCTCTGCCCTCACCACCTTCCTTATTCAAGACAGTGGAAACTCAAACTCTCTTTCCAGACACTGTGGCCTTTCTGGTTGCTATTTAAAAGCCTGGGCAGGCATGAGGGGATGTGACGTCTCTACTTCTTTGTGGCATATGGCTGAGAAGTATCATCAGATAGGGGCAGAGAATAGCCTATCTTCCTCATAAAGCTGCCACCCAAGACTTGAGTGAGGCAAGAAGAGGAGGCCCTGTTGCTTCCTCCCAGCTTCCTTGGAATTCCTTGGAATTAAATTCCCAGGAATTTCACCAACCCAAGATAATGCCACCAGTCTGCGGCAAAGGTGGAACTGGGAAGGAAGGTCTTGGGGCTCCTTACCCTGAGTCCCTTCCACTCCCCTGCTACATGCATTGCCCTGCATCTGTGACCAGTGGAAGAAAGAGTCAGGAAAGATGGAGGCTGGCCTACAAAGGGCTTCTGGGTTGATGTCCCCACAGTGGTCCTCACTCCCGGCTGCCACTGGGTCAGTGGTATGCACTGTGCTGAGAACAGATGGTAGCAGCTTGGAACTTTCTGATTTAAACTTTCCCCGAAGGGCCTATCTGAAAAGAAGCCCTTCAGAGGCTGTTTTCTGGGGTCCTCGTCCTTGCTGGAAGCCCAGCTTCTCCTAGAGAAATCATTAGAAATATCATGTTGTAGGCTGGGGAGAATTAGTTAATCAGGAGCTCTCTGCTGAGATAGCATATGCAAATCTCAGATGGGCCAGGCCTCATTCTTCTGGATGGAGTTGAAAAAGGAATAGCATAGAGAGTACATGAGACAAAGCAGGAGGCAAGTCCCATCCCCAGGTTACACGAAGGCTAGGAATGTTTCTCATGGAGCCTGCAGATTTCACAGGTCACTTGCTAGCCCACTCTCCCTAAATTTTAAATTTCTATCCTGTACTTCTAAACCTCTTGGAAAAACACCAGTTTTATCATTATGCATTTTGATCTTCCGGGGGAAAAAAAGATGTCATGTCAATTAGGTCATTATTAATGTGGAACTTGGCTTTTGAAGTCCAGATGACTCCTTCCACAAGGGCACAGCTTGTTATAAATTGCGTGCCAATAATTGCTGCTTTCTGTGTTACCTTTTCTCCTTACAGCCGAAACCTGAAACACCTCAGTAATACTACCACCATTATTCTTGGAAGCTGGAAATCTGAATTTGGGAAAAAAAATATCACAAATGTTTCATGCATCAGTATTGGACGTAGAGCTACTCTTTCTGCTTTTATCTGCTGCTGGTTGTGCTCTGTCACGTGACGTACTTGAGAGATGTGGGCTTTGGCAATTGAGAGAATGGGGTTCATATTCTGGCTCAGCAACTTCCCAGTTGTGTGAATTTGGGTAAACTCTATCTTCCTGAGCCTTATTTCCCTCATCTGTGAAATGGGACAAAATGGCCCAATTTTGCAAGATGGTTGTGAAGAATAAAGCAACAAACCTAGAAAAATATAGTGTAATGTCTATCTACAAAGTAGATGTTCAGTAAGAATAATAATTTAAAAGCTAACAATTAGTGAATACTTATTATGTCCCAAATGGTATGCTAAGTGCTTTTCATATATCACTATATTTAATCCCCAATATACCCTATGAGATATGTATAATTACCTTTTCCCTTTTTATAGATGAGTAAACTGAGGCACAGAGAAGTTATATAAGTTGCTTAAGAACACACAGCCAGGTAGTGTCAGAATTAGGATTTAAATCTAGGGCCTAGGATTCAAATCTAGGCCATCTGGGCCTCCAAAGCTCATAATCTTAACCACAAGAAATGATGGTCATTCTTGTCAAGATTATTAAACTGAAATATGAAGTGTTTGATTTTTTGTTTGTTTAAATGCTGCAAAGCAACTATTTTGACAACTGGATGCAGTTACTGGCCCCGTCCCATTGTCAACATAAAAAGAAAGCTTCTGTAGGAAGTTTGACATTATTTGGAAAAAGGAAAATTGCTTTCCATAACCTGGTAATGTAAGCAGGCTACAGACATGTATATGGAAAAAAGAATCCAGGAATTCCCTAGTTACAGTGAACTTCATTTTTCATACATTTAAACATATAAACTGAAAGATTTAACATTTAAAGACATAAAAAAGGTGGGGGGGGGGATTTGGAATGGAGGTTTTACTTTGAGCCTTTGTGACCAAACTGACAGACTACCAGTTATTAACCTGGACCACAGACTGGTAGGTACCTCGTCTTCAACAATTGTGATAAATGAGGCACTGATTTGCTTTTTATTTTTTTGCCAGCAGTGGTAAAGTGATCAGTAGGTCTGACATGATGTGTTTCTACTAGAGAGGCTGCCCTTCTCCAGTTTATCAATTTTCAATGGGACAAAATTCACTTGGCCTGTCATTTCCTGATTGAGAAATAGACAAATAAGGAATGTTATTTCATTAAGACTGTCACTGAAACACAATACTGATGTCAATAAGCATTTCTGTCTATGTTCCCTCTTCCTGCTGAAATCTTGTTGGCATGTTCTCATTCGTTTGCAGAAGCTGACTGGTAAAAAAAAAAAAAATCGCAAAATTTAAAATTATAATGCCCTTGTCATTAGCCAGAAAAGATAATAGCAGAGAAAAAGGACAGCTCTTGTAGAGCTTAAAATCTCCTGGGGGTAGGGTGGGGGGGCTGGCGTATGGCTTGGGAAGGTAATCCTCAGCCCCAGTGCACTAGGTATGAAAGGTGGACTAAAGGTTTCCACCCTCTTCATTCTACAAATAAATACACTTTGCTTCCTCCCACACTGGGGCCTTTTGACACCTGCTTTTTTCTCCTGGGAATGCTTTCTCCACTCAACTTTCCTCAATACCTTGCTCATCCTTCAGATCTTGGGTTAGAGAAGCCTTCCTCAATATTCTAGGCTCGGTTGGGTCCTCTGTCCTTTTCCTTCACTGGGGTCAAACACTGTCGTTGTTTGTGGTTGTGTAACTGTGTGACTGACTGCCAGCTCCATGGGGACAGGAACCAGGCCTGGTTTTAGGCACCACCGTATGCCCAGGGTTTGTCCTAGCTCTTGAAACACAGCTGGTGCTTAAGAAATATCTGTTGACTTATTGATGGGTCACCCTTGAGGGTGAGCTAAGTACCCCCTGCTTAAGCCAGTGTTGTTGCTGTTACAAAATGAGATCACAGGACTCTTACTTCCTCCTCACCAGACAATTTGTGCCAACAAAACAATTTCAGTTGCAATGCTTCTCTCAGGCTTCCCAGCAACACTGATTGGCATAATCTGTGCTTGGTTTACAGTCTCTGGGATTACCAGATGCCTAGTGAGATGCTGAATGTGGGGAATGATTTATCTGTTTTCTCAGTACACAGGGGCACCTTTAAGAAAGGCTTGGCTGGATGGCAGAGTTGGCAATCAGCCTGATTTTCACTGAGATGCACATGTCCTATGCCATTCGAGTTCAGAGCCATAATCTCATGTGTGTCTGCAGTTAAGAGCAATTCTGACACCCCTTTGATTCCCACTCCGGTAGCTGGATTAGAATGGGAGTGAGTGAAAAGGACATTGCAATAGGATTGGCCTCTAACGATGTTAAAAATATTTCTTAATAAATCAAAATACAAACGTTAACACATTATTTGTGATATGCCTCATGGCTGATTGTGATTCTCAGTCCACATCATGGGGGGGGGGCGGGGCGGGGGAACCTGGAAGCCACTTACAGAGGGGACCCTGAGGGCTAGCCTGAAACCTCAGGCTGCCCACCTTGTTCCTCCCTCCCACCGCATTCCCCACTTGTAGGGGCAAGCCCACAAACTGCTACTCTCCTTAGCACATCTGAATCTGGCATTAATAACCCTACCACATCTTGGAGTGCCCCATCTACTTGGGCATTTTGACAACTCTATTTTAAAGAAAGGTATTTATTTGTTTAGGTTTTTTTTTTTTTAAGTTTTTTGGGAGAGGGGTGATTTTAGGAATCAATTTATTTGTAATAGTTGGTTCTTTCAGTTTTTTGATCAGAGTAAGTTCAAGTGCCTAAAAGTAGAGGATACATCTCCATCCCAACTGCCACACACCCCCTTCCTTGCTTCTCTCCTCCCCAGCACTGTATGGGCTCCGTAAACACCTGCGGAGTTTCTTCTGTCGCACTTCTTTCTTCCCTCACTTACACCCTCCAGGAAGGATACTATGCGCTTGAGTTCTCCTATTACAGGGCCTATTAGCATGCTGGCTTTGTGCCAGCCTGCTTACTCCATCCACAACATAGGTCTAGAGAGCCCAAGAATTCAAATTCTGCCTTCACCCTGGGGAGCGGTGTGCGTCCATGACGGTCCTGCAGCCCTTGCCCTTTGAAAGCCCTGATCTCAGCTTCCCTCTACTCAGAAATGCCAAAGAAAAGAGATGAAGTTGGCGCAGGTGACCTGTTTCTTCTCTAGTGGGCCGAGCTAGTCTCTCAATCCTCAAAGAGCTGTTCCCTTTCCGGAGCTGGGCCCACCCCACCCCACCCCAGAGAAGGATGTAGCGACCAGAACACTGTACTTGGAGTCCGAAGAGCAGGCTGCAAGTTTGAATACCACCACTTATCAGCTGCGTGATTTTAGGCAAGTCACTTTAGCTTTCTTATTACTTACCACGGAGTGGCTCGCTTGAAATGAGTGTGCCTAGACTTCGTTCCACTAGCATTCTTTAAAAAAAGAAGAAAAAGAAGAAGGTGGTTACAGGAAGTATCTACTGACCCGTTTCCAGCAGAGGTTCAAGAGAGGGCCTCCCAGGACTGGTCCCAGGTGCCTTCCCGGGAGCCAGCGGAGCCTCTCGGCTGCTCTTGGTCGCCCCCCTACCCCAGTCCACCCCAGGCACACTGCGGGCTTGACAGGGTGTAGCTCTTGAGAGAGGTTTGAGTTGTTGGAAAGCTCCGAATAATTCCCAGTCACTCCCATTTGCGCACTCTAATGCGCTTGTCAGACGGGCCAGACAAGCCCGCCTCTCCTCGGTGGGGCCCCCTTCCCGGCCTCACCCCCAAACTCTGCCTCCTCCTTCGGGAAGGGTAACAGGCGAGGACCGCAAGTCACTCCTATGCCAGTGCCGCTCCCAGCCTGCGTTCGGCCCTTTGCGCCCTTCTCAGCCCGCACTCCGGCGTCCAGGAGCTCCCCCTCCGGGCGGCGCAGGGTGGCCACCGGCGGGGTTGTCAGCAGCACCCGCCGCGGGGCGGCCCCGGCGACTCGCCCGCCCATGTGCGTGGAGAGGAGCGAAGCTCTAGCAGTCGCCGCGCCCGCGCCTGCTGCGTGCGTGTGGGTGCCTCACCTACGAGGCCGGCGGGGGCCGTAACCCGAGTCCCGCTGCCACGACCCACATTTGCATAATTTGGTTCCCCCCCACCCCGCCTTCTTTCGGACTCAAGGCTGGAGATGCGAGTCGGGCTCCCCTCCGAGGCGTCGTCTTGCCGGTGGTCAGCGCGGGGGCCGCGGGACCGGCCGGAGCGCAGGCGGAGTGGGCTGGCGCACGTGGTAAGAGCGCAGCTTTCTTTTTTCTTTTCTTTTCCTTTTCTTTCTTTCTTTCTTTCTTTCTTTCTTTCTTTCTTTCTTTTTTAATAAGAAATGGGACTTTGCACGTTTACACCGAGGGTTGGGTATCTACAAGGGCACTAACGTCGCTATGATTTCCTTCCTTTCCCTTTTATTTTTATCTCCAATTGGAAAAAGAGCGCGCAGTGCGAGCGGTAAACTTTCCCAATTTTTTTCTGGGCGTTTGGTCAGGAAAGTGGCCGGCCGCTCGAGAAGACAATTCCGCGGCGGGCAGGGGGAGACGCGACGCTTGGGCGGAGGAGCAGAAGCCGCTGCCGGCCTCCCCCGGGGCCCTCACCGCCGCGCGCCCGCCCTGGGTGGGAGCGGGCTGGCTGCGGCGGCGGCCGCGGCAGGTGAGCGGCGGGAGAGCCGCCTGCAGCGCCTAGCTTCCTCCACGGCGTGGCGTCGTGGTTCTCGCCCGCCCGGGCCCCCACGAGGTTGGGGCCGTCCCGGGCCGGGGGCGGGAAAGGGCCTGGCCTGGCCTGGCCAGGCCCCAGAGGCTGCCCCCGCGCTTCATCCCAGGTCTTGGCGGCTTTGGGGCGCAACGGAACCAGGCAGGCGGCGGCGGGCCGGCTTGGGCAGCTGGGAGCAGCCTCCCGCGGGGCCCGGGCCAAGCCGGGAGCGCTGCGGCGGTGGGACGGGAGGCGGGAGTGGTGCGTTCAGCGAGCCAGAACCCACCGCTTTATGGACCTCTGGAAAGTTTTTTAAAAATTGCTTTGGGAACTAAACAGGAAGGTTTCCATCCGGGACAGTTTTGTTGTTGTTGTCGTTGTTATTTTTTACTCGAAAAGGGAAACGCGTGTGGGGCTGATGGCGGTTCGAAATTGGCCTTAGCGACGCTGTTGGCTGTCACTTGGGACCTCGCTGGGCTCACCGAAGTGGCTCTTGGCGAGGCAAAGCAACAAGATTCTTCCAAATGTGCGTGTTGTGGAGTAGGGCTCCGGGGAGGGCAGGGCGTACCCGCCGAGTGTAGCCGTTCGGGGGTCGGGGGCTGCCGGCTCGGCGAAAGAAGGTGAGGAGGGGTGTCTTGGCAAGGTACCCAGTGTAGCAACCCCCGGCGCGCACTTGGCGGGCCGGGCGCTCTGTTGGCAAGGCGGGCGCCCCGGCGCGCTGTCAACAGGGAGGTGTGTAGAGTAAGGTGTGCGAGTGGGTGTGTGAAGAAGGCAGCGGGGGCGGGAGTGTGTGTAGCGGAAGTGGAGCGTGTGTGAGTGTAAGAGTGTGTGTGCGTGTGCGCGGCAGGGCAGGGTGAGTGTCCAAGCCTCCATCTGGACGCCCCCACACAGCCGACCGCCCAGACGCGCCGGGAAGGGCGCCCGCTCCGCGCAGCAGCTGAAGGGGGGCGGGGAGCGCGCGGGCAGAGGAAGGGGGGGGGTGTCTCCGGCTGAGGATTTCTCTCGAAGCTCGCCGCAGTTATTCTGCTCCTCCTAGGGTCTACCCCCCAGCCCCAAGATGCCCGAAATACTTAAACAAACAAACAACCCCAAACCTGTTCCGTTTTCGCTCCTGTATAAATAGAACAGACTTTCCAAAAAAGCAATACCGCATTCACTCTTATCACCAGCCACTTCTTTCCACCAAGTAATTCAGAAAAAAACAGTCAGCTTCCGTGAATGCATGCAGCCTTTTTTTTTTTTTTTTCTTCGGTGCCTCCTTTTGCTTGCGGTTTTGAGCTGCCAAGAAAGTGAGTAGGGGTTTGACTGTAGTGTCTCGGCTCCGTTCGGTTTCTTTCCGAAGTTTAATTTTCCGGAATGGCTCCCAAACAAGGGCTGGGGAGGCGGAGCCGCCGGCACCGGATCTTCGCCTTTTTTGGAAAGTCCCGGAGAACCGGAATTCCTCCCCACCCGGGGAGGCCTCGCCGCAGCTAAGACCCGCAAGCTCTTCCCGGGTGGCCTGAGCCAGACTCGCGGCGCGCCGGCTCACAGCTGGGCCCTGCGCCCTGGATGGGGACTGGGCCTCGGGCTGCGCGCCCTAGACCCCGGCGATTCCCGGCTGAGAGCCGGGAGTCGCGAGCCCGGCGGAGCCCGCGCTGCCGAGCCCGTATGCAAATCGGCCATGTGACGGCAAGAAGCCGCCTGGCCCAGCCCTGTTCCTCAGTCCATATATGGGCAGCGACGTCACGGGCATTGAGGACCTGCCCATAAATACTTACAGCAACACTTTCCGTCTAACCGAGAGAGCAGCAATTGATTAATAGCTCGGCGAGGGGACACACTGACTGTTATAATAACACTACACCAGCAACTCCTGGCTTCCCAGCCGGAACACAGGAGAGAGTCAGTGGCAAATAGTCATTTTCTTCTTTCTTAGAAAAAACAGCAACTTGTTTGCTAGTTTTATTTCTGTTGGATTTTTTTTTTTTTTTTTTTTTTTTTTTTTTGGTGGTTGCTTTTAAGCGTGGAGGGCAAAAGGAGATACCAACTTAGACTCAGTCCATTCCCTCTCCAAAACGGCTTCTCTGACGCTCCAGGTAGAGAGGGAGTTGGGTCTCCAGGTTGTGCGAGGAGCAAATGATGACCGCCAAGGCCGTAGACAAAATCCCAGTAACTCTCAGTGGTTTTGTGCACCAGCTGTCTGACAACATCTACCCGGTGGAGGACCTCGCCGCCACGTCGGTGACCATCTTCCCCAATGCCGAACTGGGAGGCCCCTTTGACCAGATGAACGGAGTCGCCGGAGGTAAGCCGCATGCCTCCTTTGCGGGCTGGGACCCACGCGGCTCGAAGGTGGTGGGTGGGGTGCGGTGCGTGTGCAGGACTTGGAGGAGAGGGTTGGGGCGCGAGGTGGACGGTGTTGACCCAACGGGGTGCAGGAGAAGCCCGCGGGAGCAAGGACCCGATCTCTGGAGCTGGGCGCGCGGGCAAATGCACTCAGTCGTCAGGGAGCGGGCGTGCGTGCGCCGCGGCGCGCCCAGCCCCCGGCGGGCGCGGGGATGAGAGTAGAATAGGTGCCCGACCAGGCGTCGGGCTTGTGCCGGCTCGTGGGCCGCCGGTACCCAGGCCTCCCTCTCCCGGGGAAGGGACAAAGTGACGAGAAAGTTCGGGGCTCCGGAGGAGAGCTGGAAAGCCGAGCGGCGGAGAAGCGCCAGAGGAAAGCGTCCGCCGCTCCCTCCCGGGCAGAACCGACCCCGGGAAAAATCTCCGAGCGCGTTCCGAGAGCGGCCAGAAGGAGCGCCCCCACCTGCGCGCCGCCTGCGAAGTTGAGGGGGTTGGCGAGGCGGGAAGGAGGAGGAGGAGGAGGGCGGGCAACGGCGGGAAGCGGCCCCCTGGCTGCCGAAGGAGGCCCGCGGGGGCACCGGCGCCGCTGGTTTCCTTGGCGATGCAGTGGAAAGTGGTCCGCCGCGGTCCCCGCTCCTTCCTCGAAGCTCCACTACTGGCCTTGGGCTGGGGCGTGCGGGTGTTGGACAAGGCTGAGAAGGTTGGGAAAGGAAGGAAACCTATCGATTCCTTCCACTGCAGCGCCCCATACCCTCCAGCAGCCGTCAGCTGTAGCGCAGCGGGAGAGGGAGGGAGGGTAGGCACCGCGGAGGGGTAGCAGCCAGAAATCACTGATCTCTTTCTCAGGCTCCCCTCTCTCCGGCGGCACTGGCTGGGAGCAGTCTCCTGGTTAGTGTCTGCCCTGGAGCCGCAGCCGTGGGACCCCCAGACAAAGGAGAGGGAGAGAATTTCCAGGCAGATGGGGGATTTTTGATATTGTTGTTGCTATTATTGGGTGTTTTTATTGGGGACGAGAGCCACAGATGGCTGTGTGGGGGGGTTGGGAGTAGCTCATCCTGGCTTTCCTGGAGGTAGTTTGAGTCCCAGACTGTCACTGGCTGCTGCCGGGATCCTGGGCTACCCTCTTCTTACTGTCTTTGGTCTGCAGTTTTCCCACCTGTTGGACTCTGCCCCAACTCTACTGTGCTAGGATCTTGGGATTTGGGAATGGACCTATGTTTAGAGGGAGATAACAAGGGATGCTTGGCTGCATTGCCATTGCTCCACCTCCATTGTTTCTATTCCCTCCCCAGATGGCATGATCAACATTGACATGACCGGAGAGAAGAGGTCCTTGGATCTCCCATATCCCAGCAGCTTTGCTCCCGTCTCTGCACCTAGAAACCAGACCTTCACGTACATGGGCAAGTTCTCCATTGACCCCCAGTACCCTGGTGCCAGCTGCTACCCAGAAGGCATCATCAATATTGTGAGTGCAGGCATCCTGCAAGGGGTTACCTCCCCAGCTTCGACCACAGCCTCGTCCAGCGTCACCTCTGCCTCCCCCAACCCACTGGCCACAGGACCCCTGGGTGTGTGCACCATGTCTCAGACCCAGCCTGACCTGGACCAACTGTACTCTCCACCGCCACCTCCTCCTTATTCTGGCTGTGCGGGAGACATCTACCAGGACCCCTCGGCGTTCCTGTCAGCAGCCACCACCTCCAGCTCCTCCTCTCTGGCCTACCCACCACCTCCTTCCTACCCCTCCCCTAAGCCAGCCACGGACCCTGGTCTCTTTCCCATGATCCCAGACTATCCTGGATTCTTCCAACCACAGTGTCCAAGAGACCTACACGGTACAGCTGGCCCAGACCGCAAACCCTTTCCCTGCCCTCTGGACTCATTGCGAGTCCCTCCTCCACTCACTCCACTGTCCACCATTCGCAACTTTACCCTGGGGGGCCCCAGTTCTGGGGCCACAGGGCCAGGGGCCAGTGGAGGCAGTGAGGGACCCCGGCTGCCTGGCAGCAGCTCAGCCGCCGCCGCCGCCGCCGCCGCTTATAACCCCCACCACCTGCCGCTGCGGCCCATTCTGAGGCCTCGCAAGTACCCCAACAGGCCTAGCAAGACCCCAGTGCACGAGAGGCCCTACCCGTGCCCAGCAGAAGGCTGTGACCGCCGCTTCTCCCGCTCTGACGAGCTCACCCGACACATCCGAATCCACACGGGACACAAGCCCTTCCAGTGTCGGATTTGCATGCGCAACTTCAGCCGCAGTGACCACCTCACTACCCACATCCGCACCCACACGGGCGAGAAGCCCTTCGCCTGTGACTACTGCGGCCGCAAGTTTGCCCGGAGTGATGAGAGGAAGCGCCACACCAAGATCCACCTGAGACAGAAGGAGCGCAAAAGCAGTGCCCCCTCCTCAGCCATGCCAGCTGCATCCACGGCCTCATGCCCCGGGGGCGCGCAGGCTGGGGGGCCCCTGTGTGGCAGCACCAGCGGCACGCTCGGTGGAGGATCTCTGGCCCCTTGCTCCTCTCGGACCCGAACACCTTGAGATGAGACTCAGGCTGACACACCAGCTCCCTGAGGCCCCGGAGGCCCCTCGTCCCCTGGTCCACTGGAGCTGCACAACAAACACTACCAACCCTGTCCTGCCCCTCTCTTCCCTCCCTGGGCCAAGGGCCTTGGTGGAGCCCAGCACTGCCCTCTTTCCACCTAGAAGCAGGTCCTTCCCGAAACTTAGGCCACTTTAGTCTCTCTTAGGTGAGTTGACTCTCACCCCAAGTTAATGAGCGGGGAGGCTCAGAAGGGGGTGGGGTGGGGGCCCCTGGCCTAGAGGGCTGAGGCCTGACCCTGGTTTAAAGGGTTGTTTGACTAGGTTTTGCTTCCTCCGCTCTCTCATATTTTGTCCCATTACAGATTTTTTTGTCTCTGGACGTCCCAATTGGAAACTTTTTCTACAGTAGGTTGGGAGATGCTGCTCCCTTCAGGTGGAGGCAGCAGAAAGAAGGAAAGCTGATGTGCACTTTATGGCTTGGGACTGATTTGGGGACTCTGTACAGTGAATGAAGCATGGCCTTTATGCTGCATTCTGTGGCCCTAGAACAGTGAATCAAAGCTTATCTAGTCGTTCCACCCCTTTAAGCAGTATGTATTATAAACTCAGAGAACGGAAGTGCAATGCGATGGGAGGGACATAGCAATATCTGCTCCTTTTTGAGTTGTTTGAGAAACAGAGAGACTATTTTTTCAGTGTATATCCACTCAGATTTTGTGTATTTTTGATGTGCACTGTTCTCCAAGTTCTGAACCTTTGGGAAGAAAAGTAAAGCATTTATGATCTCTTGCAATGAGTCAGAAGTTAACTTATTTAAAGGGGGATGTACATATATTCTCTGAAACTAGGATGCATGCAGTCTTGTTGGAAGTGTCCTCGGTGCCTTGTGTGATGTGGACAATGTTACAGGGTCTGCATGTAAATGGGTTGCCTTACTATGGAAAAAAAAAAATCACTCCCTGGGTTTAGTATGGCTGTACATTTCTGCCTATTAATATTTGGATTTTTTTTTTTTAGAAAGTATATTTTTGTATGCTCTGTTTTGTGACTTAAAAGTGTTACCTTTGTAGTCGAATTGCAGATAAGAATGTAAATAATATTACTGGAGCTGACTTGTTTGGTTATTAGCTCTTAATAGTTGTGGAACTATAAATGATTTATTCTAACGCAAAAACCACTAACTGAAGTTCAGATAATGGATGGTTTATGACTATAGTGTAAATAAATACTTTTCAACAATATCTTTGCTGCAGAAATCATTTATGAACGATTTCCTGGACAGGAATTCCATGGTTATCCAGTTGGGTTTAGTGCTTTGACCAAGCCAGGATCTGCAAATTTTCTTTGCTGGCCTTTCAACACCAGCCCGCTCACCCCCAAAGCAATCTCCATTCATAATCAAACACTAGTGTTCCGGGGATTTCCCCCATGCATTAGTGTAAAAGTGGGGAGGCGTTGTTTTGACTCATTGTTCCGTCCTCTATAACAGCCTATAGCTTCTCTTGGCTCCTGAGTGGGCTCCGGAAAATAAATACTTACAAACAAGTGCCCACTCGGAGACTACACATTTGTGGCTCCTTTCAGAACCCTGACCAAGGCCAGGAACTCAGACGAGATGTGGCTTTGTGGAAAGTGTGGTGGCGTGGTCAAGCTGGAACTGACTTTTAGGTTCCAGGATTAGTCTCATGACCACAGAAAACTTTTTGAAAAATGCTATCGCCTCTTCAGATCAAAAATGCACCCAGACACTGCTGAAGATAGCATTAATGGGTTGCCAAAGGAATTACCCCAGGACTCATTTCTCTCTAGTCTTCTCTCCCTATTTGGAAGGATCACTAATCTGCCATAGGTTTGGCGGGTCTAGAGACTATCAAAATACCCAGCTCATTAGATAAGACAGGTATCCAGAAGCCTAAGAAAATCTCAAAGAAAGACACTTTCTTTAATAAGTAATGAGATAGGTAAATTAAATAGGCGTATATGGGCCTCCATGGGTACTGGCTAATGGTTTGCAAAAGAATACACTGCAAGCCTTTAGCAGTGATTTTAAAATATAAAAGCCATACGAAGTAAGTGGGTTGGGGTCTCTGTGAAGTTATCTACTCTAAAATTGGGCCTCAATATCATTTAAGTTCACCCGCAGCTTCTGGATCCTCACACATGTGTAACCTGTTGGAATACCCACTGTTCAGCTATATCATCTGAAAACTGCCATCTGTTTGTTCTTTGCCACTGTCAGCCCCCTTCATACGTGGTTGATAATTGAAGGCCTTTATTTTAGAACAGCAGACAGTGACACCTACTTTTTGCCCTACAGAACACTGGAATTTTGAGATCTAACTTGTGGAAGTAATTAATCCTTTTATTTCCTCTCCTTCCGTATTTCAAAGATGCAGAATACCTCTTTCTGTAACTATGAAATAGAAATTTCTAAACTGCAGTGCCAGATTGTTCTGGTAACTGGTGTTACTCCATTAGATTTATATTTCCTAGTTTATCAGCATATTATCATTCTTGTTTGGCTAATTTTGTTAAAATATGTATAAAACAATGCCACATTTTGATAATTATGTTTTTAATGAATACTTCCTAATGAATACTTAATGAATACTTCCAAAACTTCAACTTTTTATAAAGCAGGACAAAAAAAGTTGTTGTGTTTTCTTTTTCTTTTAAATTTTATTTATTTATTTTTGAGAGAGAAGAGATCATATGTAGGCAGTGTCAGGCAGAGGGAGAGGGAGAAGCAGGCTTCCCAATGAGCAGAGAGCTTGATGCGGGGCTCAATACTGGGACCCAGGACCCAGCCCAGGGATCATGACCTGAGCTGAAGGCAGACACTTAACTGACTGAGCCACCCAGGTGTCCCAGAAGTCATTTTTTTTTTTTTTTAAGATTTTATTTATTTGACAGACAGAGATTACAAGTAGGCAGAGAAGCAGGCAGAGAGGAGGAAGCGGGCTCTCCGCTGAGCAGAGAGGAGGATGCGGCTCGATCCCAAAACCCTGGGACCATGACCTGAGCTGAAGGCAGAGGCTTTAACCCACTGAGCCACCCAAAAGTAATTTTTAAAAGAGTAAGATTATTTTGATGATTGTCAAATTCGTTAATCATTTTCACCTTGATGTGGGCTTGAAGTGGTACAATATACCATAAGGAACACATCTTGGTGTTTTTTCAGACAACTTGGTCACTTTTACTTGATTTTAACATGTCAGATCAACTTTTAATCTAAAACCAATGTTGAAACATTGAGGGTATTGTCATACAGGTGTCTCATTTTTTACTTTGCTCAAGAAATAAAGCATATAAAGCTCAGCCTGCTCCTTCTTACATTCGATATGCTTTATTGAATATTTCTGATAGTACAGCTGTTACTGGGCATTCTTACTAAAAATAAACTTCTTGGGGTGCCTGGGTGGCTGCTTCTCACCTGCTCATGCTCTCTCTCAAATTAATAAAATCTTAAAAAAAACACACACACACACAAACTTCTGGAGAATAATTGCTTAAAGATTGTAATGCATTGGGGCGCCTGGCTGGCTCAGTGGGTTAAGCCGCTGCCTTGGGCTCAGGTCATGATCCCAGGTCCTGGGTTCGAGCCCCACATCAGGCTCTCTGCTCAGCAGGGAGCCTGCTTCCTCCTCTCTCTCTGCCTGCCTCTCTGCTTACTTGTGATTTCTGTCAAATAAATAAATAAAATCTTAAAAAAAAAAAGATTGTAATGCATTTGCTCTGGTTCACTGCATATCAAAAATAGGTCTATTAAACCTAAATCAGGTTTTCAATTATTCATAAATCATTGTATTTAAATACCAACCACTAATTAAGCCAAACTGCTTGATATATATTAAAAGTGGCTGTAGGGATATTTTAACTGTTCTACACACACACACACACACACACACACACACACACACACACACACACACGTCTATGTATATGTATTTGGTGGGAATGGTCAGCATCAATTACTTAAGATGCTGCCAATCCAAACGGCAATTAAACTTTACAGAAAAAGTAAAGATAAGAAATAAATTTAAGTCTAAAGATTCTTTCCTTCATGGATAAAAGTATTTTTGTTTTCTGGCACTAGTTTATTTCCCTTAGCTTAAATATAAAAGGAACTATTTTGTGTTGTAGCAAAATAACATGATTAGACAGCTTCAGATACGTTTTCAATCAGATAGTTTCAAAGCTCACTCTCAAGGAAATAGACTAAATTTATATTATTACTTGGGTTTTAGAATCTGCAGAAAGCCACCTGTTTTCAGTACAATATAATCCTACTGTATAGACTAAATCTTTAACAGTAATTAAAATGTAGACATCATAGTATTTTTCTTCTCCATTTTGCAATAATCAAATAATCTAAACAATTTCAAACATGACTTTATTTTCCATAAGTACACTGATTTTAATCCAGAAATATAAACATCTCTGGATCTGAAAATTCAGTATGTTGTATATAGGGCTTAACAAACGATTTTCTTGACAGTAGATGCTTCGTTACACTGAAATGATCAGTGGTTGACTTGTTTCTAACTTGGGAGTTCAGAATTCAGACTAGGAGGGTTACAGATGTGGCACTGCCCTCAGTTTAGAATTGAATGGGAGTGGTCTGAGTCCTGAATTACAGACATACTGCTTTTTTGCTGAGCAGTGCAGCTAGGGCACAAGATACAATCATTGGGATTAGACGAGCAGTAACAGCCTTCTTCAGATGCTGAGGCACCTACGAGGGGACAATGCAAAAGGGGGAATAAAAGGTGTGGATTTTGGAAGAATTTAGGGACTATTAGTCTTAAAAGTTCAGAGAACCCATTCCTGTTGACAAGTATACGGGCCCCTGATTTTCATTAATAAACAGCAGTTACTGTAAACTCAACCCATGCAAATCAAGCTTTGTAAAAAATCAATTCTCATAAAATAGGTAGGTACACAATAGTCTCCATTAATATAACTGGCTTTTGATATAACCAGAGAATACAAAAGCTTTAGAAGTATTGAGACAGACATCTCATTCATGAGGCAATTATTGCATTTGTTATTCAACAGAAAAGTGATTAGTATCATTGTGCTCATTAGTCTGTGTAGAGGAAGACAAATTTTTCTCACAGCTGTTACTAAAATATAGTATATATATATTGCAGGAATATATGGAAATACAACAGCAGCACATCAAGTCAGTCATGACCAACAGTTTATGCAGAGGTACCAGCTTTGCTGCACCACAATTTCTATTGGCATTAAGAATATTCTTTCCTTAGTGGCTCACTGAAACAAGTTCAGTTTTCACCACTAATTTCCTCAGAATTTATTAATGAACTAGAAGTTTCACTGTTATTGAAATAAATTAGATATCATATTGCTATTCTGGCCTGCAAGAATTTCAGTTATTCTTTTGAAAAGCACCTTAGTTTTTCTTTCTTTTTTTTTTAAATTCAACTTGTATCTGAGAACTTTAAAGTTTGGAAAAACAAGTCCTCCTTTATTACTGTCCTACTGGAAGAATGAGTTCTTGTTGGTTTAATGTACACCAGGTTGTATTATATAGCATATATATCACTATCAACAAGCTTTATAAGTTAATCAAATTTTGGCTATAATTCAGAACGGGGAGATTATGTGATTGGTAACCATACACTTTCATTACTGTGCTATTAAAAAACCCATTTTGTGAACATTTTTTTAAGAAGATAATCATTTGCATATCTAGGATTATTTTTAAACTGAATGGCATTAAAAAGTGCTTTAAACTGCCTCCAAGGCAGATTAAACCACACCAGAATGTGAAGCTACCAACAAACAATGTTAGCAATCCTGGAAGAAATGCCTGGCATTATGCCTGTCTCAGGTTTTACAAGAGAGTGACATTTCGCATTGAATAAGCATCTTTTTTGTTTAAAAAAAAAAAAAAATTAAGAATTTGTTTTTCTAGCTAAAAAACTGGGAACAAATATTCCTTCACTCTGGGGCATTAGTAACCCAGTGTGCACAAAGAGGCAAGGGCACATACTGTTTTTTCTACAGGGACACTTTCCACCAATAGCAAATCTCCCTTTATTACAGACCTTAGAACTGGACTGCCATTTGGGCAAGTCAATCAAGAGGGCTTAGACAACAGCTGGGCAGATTTTTAACGTGTTTATTTCTACAGTTTGTTTTTATTAAAAGTGTTGTGAAAAAGGAATCCTATAAATAGTAAAAAGAGGGAAACAATAGTGCTCCATAGCCTGAAGCAAATAGTGTAAATACATTTGTAAACAAGGTAAAGTTGCTGAGCTTCCTAAAAGGACAAAAATAAAACTAGTTACAGATAGCACAATTGTTTAAGAGGTTAGGAAGTACTTTGTCCCAAGTTTTGGTGCTCTAAAATGGCCAGCAGTATAGGTAATTCTCTATTCTGTAGCCTCGATCATTTGTGCCTTCTCTCTTCCTATAGAAAACTACACTGGATGAAGCAAACACTGGCTCTCTACTGTTCTGAGGGGTTTTGAGAACACTGCCACCAAAACAATACAGCTGGAACCACCAGCCTTCTGGAACACTAGAGCTCCTGAGAGAATCTCAGTCAGTCATCAACATCTTTCTCTATTTTTGCAGGAAAATACTGGAAGTAAATAGGGGCATGGACTTCAACAGCTGGCTAGGAGTGCTTTACATTCGGTTGTTTGGAAGCATGCTGATTTAGCTCCTTTGAATCTTCTCCTTAGAGAACATGGAATTACCCTAACTTCTTAAAGCACACGAAGACCAAAAAAAAAAAAAAAAAAAAAAAAGTCATTTGAGGATAATATAGTTTTTGCATTAAAGGTCAATCTGCAACAAGCAATCTGTTCAACTCACAGATCTGGAGACTCATGGGGAAGAGAAGCTGTAAGTGACCATTTGTCACTGAGATATGCAGGTGCTAAATTTCTTACTAGATGCTGCCAGAGTAAACCAGATGTGGCTACTGGGCAAGAGGAGGAAAGAAATTAAATCTTGTCCTCTACATGCATAGTTATGTTATTGCAGTGATGCCCCAACTCTGGAAAAAAAGATCTATTCCATAACGAATGAATTAGGCAGGATAGCTCATTTTAAGTAGTAGCTCATCTTTTTAAGCCTAGTTTTTACCAATGACTTGAACTAAAAACAATTCAAACCACTGGGTCATGCAGTCAATAAGTTAAAACTATAACAATAAGTAAAAGGGCATAGGACATAAGTGGAAAACAAACCCTATTTACCCGGGTAAAGGGGGTGGGGGCATTTAGTGTATTTTGTATAGGATAAGGAACAGAGAAAAGAATATTTTCATTATGGCTTTAGGACGGAAGCGCTTCAGATAGTCCCCCTTCCCCCCTTTCCCCCAAATCAAAACCCCGGTGGCAGTGACAGAGCCAGGAAACAACCTAGTCTACCCGCGTTCCCCACCCCCTAACCCGGCCCCGTGGCTGCACTCCAGACGTCAGCGCTTCCCACGGCTCCGGAGGAAGCGGCTACAGCCCATTCCAGTAGATCCAACGCCCAGGCCTGGGGGTACGGACAGAGCCCTTATGGTGGGTCGCGGGCAGCGAGGCCCAGATGTGAACAGGGCATGTCTTCGGCCCACAGCAGCCAGGCGCGAGCGGCTTCAAGGGAAGACTTTGGGACCTGGATAGGGCTCCCCTTCGCACCAGAAGTCATCGGCTTGCGGGGTCTCCAGGAGCCACACCTCTCGGGGCAGGTCACAGGCCGAGCCGGAGGCCTCCTTGTCCCTGACGGGCTCCAGCACCCGGTAATAATGGCAGTCCCGGCCATCGTCGGGGTCATAGGGCGGGGCCAGAATGTCCAGGAAGGCGGCGGGTCCGTCCACAGCGTCGATCTGGTGCAGGTTGTCCTGGTGCGGAGTGAGGACACAGGGGCCGCTGGCCTCGGTGTACTCGGCCCGCGAGCGCAGCACGCCTGGCCGCACAGCGTCCCGCTCCCGGGCCTGCAGCGGCGGTTCGAACTGCTGCTCCGGCGGCGGGGCCCGCGGCTGTTGCCCGCAGCCCGCCTCCAGTTTGTCCATGCAGCTGATGCGAACGGTGCCATAGAGCACTTTGAGCATGCCATGCATGCCCGGGTGGTCGTGCAATGGGATGGACGTGCCGCTCTTGAGCAGGAACACGCCGAGGCTGAAGCCGTCGGTTTCGTAGATGTGCATGTAGGTGACCGGCGGCAGGTTGGGCGGTAATGGCTGCAGCGTGGCCTTACGCGGGGCGATATTCAGGTCCTCGGCGCGGACTTGGGTCAGCAGGTTCTTCAGCTTGCTCAGGTTCTCCGGAAAGCCCTGCGGCATCGGGGCCTCGGGGCCCGGGGCGGCGCCGAGGTCGGAAGCGCTGCGGCCGCCCCCGCTGCCCCGGAAGGTGAGGCACGCCTGGCGGGCGATCCGTTGGATCAGGGAGGCCATGTTGTCTCGGGGCATGCTCGGCTGTTCCTCCGCGTTCCGAGGCCGGCCCCCGCCGCCCCCTGCTTTCTTCCGCCCTTTGCGGTCTCCGGCGGCCGCCAGGGCTGCCCGCAGCCCGGGGTGAAGCTAGAGGCCCCGCAAGTACCGGTCTTTCGGGAGCGCGGCACCCCTCAGCAGCCTCACGCCCGCAACAGTCCGGCGCAACCGCCCCGCGCCTCCGGCGAGCGCGCACGCGCACGACCCACACGCTGCACTCACGCCCAAGGAGCAGGTACCAGCCGCGCGGACCGTGGAAGGCTTTGCATTACGCCCAACGTTCCATTCAAGTGGCCCACACCTACGACGGTGGCCCGGCGCTCTGTCCGTCTTACAGAGCATGCTGGGACTTGTAGTCCGATATTTACGGGAGAGCTCTGAGCTTCCTTTGTCAGCTGGAAAAAGAAGGATTGAATTTGTTTCTTATGAAGCGCCCTTATTCGCGGTTCCAAGGTGTTTGCTTGTTAGAAAAAGTGAATTGGGGCACAAGAGAAATAGCCGGTTGACTACAACTCCCGGCAGCCCCAGTATACTGGCGTGACGCACTTCCGGCAGCTGGCCTGTGGCGTGGTGGGATCTTGGCCACTGCATGGAACAGGGCAAGAGGGTTGTTAACCTTCTGGCGCTGCTCGGTCCTGTTCCGCCCAGCAGGGTCGCTTTTCTCCGGCCCTACCCTTGGGAAGGAGGCTGTTGAGTTAACTTTATGTTTTCCTGGCCACCTAGGCAGCACTATCTGCCACGTAGATTACTGGACGGCACTTTCGTAATTTTCCAAGTTTCTTGGGAGATGAGAGGGTCGAGGCCATCCCGCGTGATCACGATTCCTCAGCACAGCCGTCCCCAGCTGTTGTTTGCATCAGGGTGTGATGACGCTGCTCTTCCGGTTATAGAGCACGATAGTTTTGCTGGGTTTCTAGAGACCATTTGCTGTGGCCAAGGACTGTGTCTATTAAGGGTTATCAAACCTTGGTTTGCCCAAGAAGCACCAGGTTAGGAGGGGAGGTAGAGAGGGGCTTTTAAAAAAATACAGATTATGGTCTGGAAATTGATTCACTAGGTGATTTTGAGGCAAACGTATGAGAAACGGTGGTGTGCGAGAAACGGACAAGCTCTTGACCTTCACCTAACCCTGAGTTTAAGGTATCTTTGGACTTCCAAAGTGGAACATGGGCTTCTTGTTCGTTTTGTAATTGGAGTGGTTCTATAAATCCTCTCCAGCTGAAAAAGGCATGACTTTTTAATGGGCCCTGTAATGTATCTAATGGGCGCTTAGTATATGCTAGGCATTCTATACCTAATGAATATTATACTATTTGATCCTCATAGCAATTCTTTTAAGAGGTGGGCACTATTATTTCCAGATTACAGGTGAGGGAATAAGTTGCACAAGGATAGTAAGGAATGAGCAGAGCCCAAGCAATGAAGAAAAAAAATACAGTTAAAAAAGAAAAACACCAAAAAACAGCAGTTTGAATTGGTGTTAAAAGCACTAAGTGTAGAGTCAGGATATTGTCTTCCCAGCCTACTGTGCTACTTATAGGTTGTATGTCTTTAGGCAGATCTTACCCTTTTAGGTCCTCAGTTTATTCACTTGTAAAATGCTGGGGTTAGGGTAACAGTCCTTCTGAACCCAAGTTACTCATCAGAAGCCCCTGGGAAACTTTACAAAAATAAAGATTTGGAGGTCATAATCCAGAGATTCTGATTCAGAAGAACCATTGAAGCCTAGAATTTTTTTCCTAAGGTGCTACCCAAGTGATTCTTAATTATCAGCCCAGTTTGAGAATCACTGCTGGATCTGTAAATAGTGAACCCGTTCTTAATATTTGGTGATTTTGATTAAGACGGTGATTGTTTGTTTTAGAAGGGACTCTTGATTATGTATTTGTTCTTCAGAGTTGCCATGCTACTGTTAAGGTGTTTATACTGTCAAAGTTCACCATGTAATGCAATATTTCACCATGCAATATTTTTCTAAAGTGAGGACTAGTTAAATTAAGAGGAAGAATCCCCTGTCTTTATTTATAAATCTGGGTTTTTATTTATTGGTTTTATTTATTGGTTTTCTTCTATTATTATTGGTTTTCTTCTATTTCTTCTATTAAGGTATAATTAGTGGGACATGTAGACTGTGTAGAACACAGACTTAAGTAACATATAGATATACTTCATTTTTTAATCTGTCACTTCTTAATAGTTACCTGTACTTTATTTAACGGAAATGGGATAATAAGATACATGTGTTAAAAAAAATGTTAATAGCATATGGAACATAGTAGATGTCCAATAATAGTAGCTATTATTATAGTTTTTAAATGGCTAAAAGCCATTTAGAAATTAGTAAACACCAATGAATTTAAATAATGCTCAGCAAATATTGCAATAGAATTTGACTTGAGAATGAGCTTCAAGGTAGAGATTAAAAAAAAAAGGTCATTTTTATTGGTTAAACCTTCTATCTGGTGATACAGTCCTTCAGGTCCTTGCTATTATTGTTTGGCCAAAGAACTGAAAGTTTTCAAAGACTGTTTGAATCTGAATCACCTGGGGGCATTTGTTGAAAGTGCAGATTCCTAGATCATGTCTACACCTACTGAATCGGAATCTTCTGCACATTAAAGGTTTTAAGAACTACTGAGTGTCCATAGGGCATGTGGTCCTTTTTTTTTAGGTCACAGACAGGCTACCTCCATAATTCCTTTTGATGCTGTCCTTAGAGCTGCTCTAAGGGATGAGATCAATCCTGGGGGCTTTTGCCCTTCAGGAGCACCTGACTTGCCCTTCTGCACCACTGCCAATAGCATTAGCTGAGTAGGTTTCTATCACCATTAATGTCCTTTTGATGGTCCTTAGTCTGTTTTGCTTTGTGTTGCAGTAAGCAGAATGAAGATCAAAAGAAAATCAGAAAAGGGAACAAAGAAGTAATAGTAAACACGTGCTAGAAATACAAGCCAGACACAAAGTTCGGGAAAAGTTTGGGATAGATGGAATTAACCATTTGGAATATATCGTTCTATAAATAGTATCTGCTGAGCACCAGGCATCGTTCTAAGTTTTCGGGAATTCATTGAGGAATGTCTGCTCTCCCAAGGAATTTACCTGCATGTGTGTGCATGTGTGTGTGTTTGTGTGTGTGTATTTTGGGATGGAGGTTGTTAGATGGTATAAATCAGTGAGCAATGTAATTTCAGATAGACATATGTTTATAAAGGCAAAACAGGATGATAGGATGGTGTGATATTTGTGTGTGCATATGGTGTATTACTTTAAATTGGATAGTAGAGGTGACCAGAATATAACATTAGAACTGCTCCTGAATATTCAAGAGTCAATTACAGAAAGGTCTGGGATTCAGAGCATTCCAAACCTTAAGGTTGTTAAACAGGATATCATATACTGTGACTTTGATGCAGTGAGGAGGAGCTTGGTATCACTGGGGACAAGAATGAAGGCCTGTGGGGTTACATAGGTCACATAGTGACTTTCAGAGTTCCTGGAGGGAGATGAATTTGGGGAGGTAGGCAAGGACCATATTTTATAGGCTTTATGTACCATTTTTATAGGGGATTATGGGTAGCTTAGGGCCACAGTGGGGAGGTGGATTTTATTACAAGTACAGTGAGAAGCTTTTGGAGAGCTTTGGGAAGGAGGATGACCTATTTCTTTCACATTTCTCAGAGATTGGTGGGAGAAGAGTATAACAGCAAAGAATCCCTGATTAGAGGCAGTACTCCAGGGGAAAGATGGGAGAACTAGTGTAAAGATTAGGAATCTATTTTGTAGGTGGATTTCACAGGGCCTGCTGATGAACTATTGCTTTGACAATTTATTACTTAAAATGTGTTCTCTCCACATTTTCTTTTTTATGAGTTGACAGCAATGTAGTGATAGGTGACTACAAAACTTGAATTACACCTCTTGCCCATATCTAATTATTAAATTTAGGAATGGGCTCAGCACACAGAAACATGAGTAAAGTTGAATTTTTTTTTTTTTAGTTGCTTAATTAACCAGGAACTAAGAAGAACTGGAAGAGCCCCCAAACACAGACACAGACAGACAGACACACGGACACACACACACACACACACACACACACACACACCCCTCCATAACCCCAGTCCCCCTTAACTTCATCTCAGTTCTCTGATTTCTTTATTCTTGGGGAATAGGCTTACATTTTGTCTTTTTCCTTTTTCCCTTGGCCCTCCTCTTTATGAGGACTTATTTTTCTTTTTTATTTTATTTATTTATTTGACAGAGATCACAAGTAGGCAGAGAGGCAGACAGAGAGAGAGAGAGAGAGAGAGAGAGGGAAGCAGGCTCTTGGCTGAGCAGAGAGCCCGATGCGGGACTCGATCCCAGGACCCTGAGATCATGACCTGAGCCGAAGGCAGCGGCTTAACCCACTGAGCCACCCAGGCGCCCAGGACTTATTTTTCTTCATTCATGAGATGGATTACCTTCTGACTTTTTCTCAAATCCTTCTGAATTCATTTTGTCCATCTCTTCTGATCACAGTGGGGCCCCCTGTCAAAAGAGTACAAAAATGTTGACATTCTCAAGTACTCTGGTGGGTGGTTGTTTTGGAGGTGGGCAGGAAGCTTTCCTTTTCCCCAGCAGCTCTTGCCACCTGACTCCTATATCTGCCTTTTATGTTACTATAGAACATCGTAACTAAATTGCTATTTTTCCCACTTTCCGACTAACTTACTTATACTTAGTTATGTTTGAAATATTTTGGGTTTGTATTGTGGCTTTCCTTTCAGCTCTTAGAAAATGTTAGCATATTTCTCATCTGTTACCATGAGTAAATGTCAAGTGGTAAGAAATACATTAGAAGGCAGAGAGCTGATTCTAGGCATGGCTTTCACTCTAACCCGTTGTGTGCTCTTGAGCAAATCATTTGATTTCACTAGATCCTAGTTTCTTAGTGGTTCAGGGATAGATGATCTCTGAGATTACTTCCAGCATCTCTTTAGCTCCATGTGGATGATAGAGACAGTTAAAAGGACAATTCAGACAAAACCATGTATTTTCTTTCATCTCACTTATCTAAATTATTTTTAGCTCTCCCATCTCTTAGCTCTGTCCATCTTACATCTCCACTACCATCTTTTTTTTTTTTAAATATTAAGATTGTATTTATTTTTGTGAGAAATAGAGAGTGAGCACACAAGCTGGAGGGGGGAAGGGCAGAGGGAGAAGCAGATTCCCGCTGAACAAGGGGCCCAATGTGGGACAAGGAGCCCAATATGGGACTTGATCCGAGGACCCTGAGATCATGACTTGAGCCAAAGGCAGATGCTTAACTGACTGAGCCACCCAGGCACCCTCCATTGCCATCTTAAAAGTAACTCTGTTCCACTCTACTCTGATTTAGATTTGTGTGTTTATCTGAAATAGAATCACTTGGGTGTATGGGCAGTTAAATATGCTATGCTCAGGAATTTTTAGTGTTCAGGTTAGACTTCAGGTGTGCACATTGCACCAGCACACTGTGGAGGTTGTGGAGTGTGATGTAATTGGTAGCACATTGTTTTCGAGCTGTGTGATTTCTGTAGACCAGTGCACGTGGCATTGAGATGGAAAATGACTTAAAACTGGTTCATTTTTTTCTCTTCCTTGCCAGTGTCTTGTTTTAGGTGATGGGAGGCAAGGGAGAAAGAAATAAAAAATTAGATGCATGCAGAGGGAGTTTTGGGGGGTGGGGGGAATGTGTGGCTTTTGCAATGAAGGAGAATGAATGAAGAGAAGCTTTTGCCATGCTCAGTCTGAAGCACTGCCAAAGTCCAGGTATGACTATTTTTGGAGGTGGGTTAAGCTAATACACCCCTACCACTTTCACGTTAGAGAGGTTTTCCTCCCCTTTAAGTAGTACAATTATTATGAGAACCAAAATAGTTCTGAAATGTAAATTAAATCTGAACACCTTTTACCTCTCTTAATTAACTTTTCCCCCCAATTTCATGCTTCTTGTTTTTCTTTCCCTTTTTTCCCCCTCTAAGAAGACATCAGCTGTCTCCACCTCCTCCGCTTCCCCATCTGTCCTTTTCCTCTTGGCTGAAAGAGAGATTTTTACTTTATATTTATTTTAATTAATGGATTTGAATCACAAGTGGAGAAACAGTTGATGTTCATCTTCAAGAGGCAGTAAAAAGGAAAATCATCTTCTCTAACTTGGCAGAAAAGACCTATATGTTCATTGCTGCTGCCTGCCTGAAAAATGACTGCGAAAGGGGAAGGTTCCAGAGTCCTGTGTCCCTGCAGGGAGCAGAAGCCACATCCCAGGATCAAGGGAGGTGAAGATGGGAAAAACTCTTTAGACTGAGATTGTACTTTCTTTTTTTCATATTTTTAGAGAAATAGTGAGAGTGGGCACATGTGAATGGGGTGGGGTCATGGGGGGCAGGGGCAGAAAGAGAGAGAATCTTTTTTTTTTTTTTAAAGATTTTATTTATTTATTTGACAGAAAGAGAGAGAGAGATACAGTGCATAAGCAGGGGGAGCAGCAGAGGGAGAGGGAGAAGCAGATTCCCTGCTGAGTAGGGAAACTGACTTGGGGCTTGATCGTAGGACCCTGAGGTCATGACCTGAGCCGAAAGAGACACTTAACTGACTGAGCCACCCAGGGGCAGGAGAGAGACCCTTAAGAAAGATCCATGTCCAGCATGGAGCCTGCTGTGGGGCTTGATTTCATGACCCTGAGATCATGACCTCAGCCGAAATCAAGAGTCAGTTGCTTAACTGACTGAGCCACCCAGGTGCTCCAAGATTGTATTTTCTCAGGAGATATCTTTCTCAAAGGATACTTAGTCAATGTTGCTTGATGGTTTATGATCCCACAAATTGGGGATCAAGTTCCCTAAGAACAAAATACATTCATGGGGCATATTTGACTGACTTGACAGTAGTATATGTTTCCTTGGGAGAGTGAAAGACTATAAAGCCTTCTTTTGAAAAACCAATCATCAAACACCAAAATCCTTGTCCAAGTAGATGCTCTATTGTAACATTTTAGAGAAAGCATGAAAGATGATAGTCTAGTTTGAAAGTGGATCAGCAGGCATCAGGACGAAAGAAGAGCTGAGAGGATACCAATTCTGACCTCTGCTTCGGACATCTCACTGTGTGACTTTGGGTAAGTCATTTCACTTCTTGGAACTTCTGTTCCCTTATTGGTAAAATGAAGTAAGAATATAATATAAAAGTGAAGAATTTAGTTCAGATGGTTTACCACTTCCAGCTTTTTAGAAAAATCTATGAATTTTAAAAATTGTAATTACATGACAATAAGTAATATAATTTCCAACTGTGAAATACTGCAGAGCATCACAAAAGACACTTTTAAATGTATTTTTAAAAGCAACATGTGAAAAGAACACTCAGTAACATGCATACAATGATATTTGATTTCTCTTTTGTATCTGTGTTGTCTCTACCTAAAGCAGATTATATTGACATTTCTTGAATACAAATCATTGAATAAAGTGAGCAAGAGTTTTGTTTAAAATAATGTTTACCATAATTATTAAGTTTCCACAGTACATTTTAAAGAAAACTTTTTAAAAAATTCTAAACATAAATTATCATGCACCAAGAGTGCCACCACGTATTGCTATTGGGAAAAGCAAAACATGACTTGAGTTAACTACACATTTCATCCAGACCTGCTGAGGTAATTGACAACCAACATCATAGCAGGAGAAATTCCTCTAAGGCAGCAGAACTTTAGTTTAATTAGATAATTAGCCCTGGTCAGCCTGTAATGAATGCACAGGCAATTAACAATGAATTTGAGCTGCTAAAACCTATTTTTCCTCCTTTGTGTTCCTTTACTTTCATTAACAACTCTAACTACCGAACAATTTATATCTTCACTCTAACAATCAACTTTATTATCATCCGACTCTTTGCAAGCGATAAAGCAATGAGACCTGACTGTTGGTTGCACAACATTAAGTGATTATGTTAAGTAATGCCATTTATTTGCCTAGCCATCCTACTGCTATATTATGTCAAACGAATAGGGTTTTTAAAAGCAGTGCATACTCCTTGACTTTGATGATTGCTTTATTTGTCAAATCCAAGCAACTGGTAAGAGATATACTTCAATCTTGAGTTCTTTCTCTGTGGCCTCTAGTAGTAGTAGACATGAATAAAAGGAAAGGAAACAGTTCTGTAAATCTACCTAAGACAAGACCCTCAAAAAGAAAAAAAGCTTTTTTTTTTTTTTTTTTTTTTTTTTTTTGGTAACTTGAAGATTCTCACATTTGGAAGCTCTTGCAAGTGCTTAAGGTGTATTTCAGTAAGTGGCAGTCTTCACCTGGCCATCTTTTCCTGTTTGGGGACAGTTTTCAGTCTCGTGGATGACAGAAGGAACCATTATGGTTTTTCCTTACATCCCTCTACTGCAAGTCTTCTTCATCCATCTGACATTTCTTGAGGGAAATGGCAGAGAGAAAAGAAGAAGAGGGGAGTGAGAAAGTTAAGAGAGAGAGCCTTCAGATACGGAAGAGTAGAAGTTACCAAAGTGTGCAGGTCCTGAGAATGAATGGTACTAAAGTGTAAGTGTCAGGAAGACATTTGGGATGTTCTGGTTCTGGGCCCATACATGGAAACATTCATTGTATTTCAATTAGAAATGGGTTCTGAAATATGAACATTAAAAATTTCTACAGGAAGTTTATACATCTACAAAGACATATCCTTTGCCATATCAGAAACCACTTTGATTCTATTAGAATTTATGGAATCCTTAATATACAGAGTGTTCTTATAAAAATTGCTATTCTACTTACTAATAATCTAACAAGATTTGGTGAATTTAACCTAATGTTAAAAAATTAGCTAGCCAGTTAATAGCAGCTTAGTAACTATTTGAAGAAATATATTGCTTACTTTTAAGCAGAATTAAAAACGTGTAAACAGAAATCTTCTTGTGATTGGAATATGAACATTGGCTTATAATTTCTTATCTTGAGACTTCCCATCTGGCTGGTCTTGGAAATAATTTTTTCCTTTCTTTCTCCAGCAATAACTAGCAATTAGAGTCTCAGAAATGCCAATTTTAATCAAAACTCTTATTTCCAAAATAGAAAAACTTACATGAACTATATAAAGCCTCTTCGCTTTATTCAATCGGCTGTTTTGAAAAAGTAATTTAAATAATTCAGAGCCAGAATTATGATGTTCCAGAAATGTTAAGAAAATAGTGTGAATCTTTCCAAATTATGGTCATTTGTATTCGTACCATGGGCTCAGTAATTTCACTGGCATTAGTGTTTACATTCTCCAGATAGCCACTGCATAGCAGTCAGCTTTTAGAAAGCAAGTTTTCTCAACTTTAGCACTATTGACATTTTGGATTGGCTAATTCTTTGTTGTGGGGCTGTCTTGTGCATTGTAGGGTGCTTAGCAACATCCCTGGCCTCTACCCACAGGATGACAGTAGCATCAACTGTCCCCCACTCTACCCTGAGAAAACCATTAACATCTCCAGATGTTGACCAAAGTCCCCAGGCTGGGGGCCAAAACCACTCCCGGTTGGTAATCAGTAATACAGGATAAGACCATGGCAATTTCTTCCTCTAAAAGCATGTCAGCTTCAACAAAATGAAGTGTATTGAATTTGGATTTCTACTTTTTTTTTTTTTAAGATTTTATTTATTTGACAGAGAGATCACAAGTAGGATTTCTAGATCGTCTTTAGTAACTGAAGTCTTCATAGAAAATGAATGAGAGCCTTGCTGACGTCCAATTTGGAATGATTTTGAGGGGCACTGAAAGAAGGCTCCTGCTCCCATATTGCACTTGACTTTTCCAAATGGTCTGCTTTAGTATCGGAACTTTACACTCCTATTTGTTCCTTCTGTTAAAAAGGTAAATATTCCCAGGAGGATCGTCTACTGGAACATTAATTTTTTAGCTAAAAATACCATGTATTAACATGTATCTACCTGCCTTTTTTCCTTATGAAAAGGTCCTTCTGGAAGAGGACACTGAATAAAATATTCTTGAGAATTGAGATGTGGTGGGTGAATGGGAATCAAGCACCACGTCTGGGAAAAGGAAGGATGGTGGGGAGGTGGGAAGTATCCTAGAAATATCCTTTAGACCTCATTTTTAATGGGTCAGCCTGAGTTACTCTTGCCATGTATCAGTGTTTGCTTTTTCTGCTACTGCCTGTATCTTTAAATCCCCCCCTCCCTGCCTTTTTTTTAAATATTTATTTATTTATTTATTTATTTATTTATTTATTTATTTATTTATTTGACAGAGAGAGAGAGAGAGCGCACAGCCACAAGTGGGGGGTTGGGGGGGTGAACAGCAGGCAAAGGGAGAGAGAGAAACAGACTCCCTGCTGAGCAAGGACCCTGGGATCCTGGCCTGAGCCAAAGACAGATACTTAACCAACTGAGTCACCAAGGCGCCCCCAGCCCCTTTCCTTCCTCCCACCTTTTTAAAAGCAGCCAAGACTAGAAGAATGTGCTTTCTTTGCCACTTAGTGTTGGGTATCCCAAGGTAATTTTGAAAAGTTATGGGTAGATGAAATCTAAAAGTCTAGAGAGGATTGACTAGATTACCTGACCTCTAAACATACCCTCCTGCTGATGGAGGAGGTCTGAGCCCTGTCAAGCCTGCTTTTCCTCCATTGCTGTCTAACACACCAGTGACTGGTAGTTTCAGGCCTGGAAGGTGGATGCCTGGCCCTTCCAGCACCACTCAGTGGGCACCTTAAAGGATGGCCAGTGGGTATACTTTACAATCTCTCATAAGTTCAGGCTGATGCTCAATTTAAACAAACCTACTTTCTGATGATTAAAATAATGCTCTACTAAAAGGAGTTTCTAAATCATGGGAGAGACATGGACTCTGTCTGAAGGCCAGCGCACTGAAACTGATTCCAGGGTATTTTCCTACTTGCCTTAGTAAAGCTCCTCGCACTGAGCTTCCATGTAGCTGCAGGATTTCAGTTATTTGTGGTGGATGTTTGGCTGGCTGGCTTTTCTTACGGAATTACTGCATCATGGCATTTGGACCATGACCAAACTTTTAAGTATAGGTTCTGTTTATTTTGGTTTTTCCCATCCAGTGTCACTTGCCTCTTCATTTCCTGATTTCTTTCTAAAGTGAGGAGGCTAAAATACATCACAGATCACAGCTGGATTTGGACAACATGCATCTCCTTTGCAGGGACTTGCACTGAGCCTGATTTATTTATGTAAATACTTTGCTGCTCACTAGGTAAGATTATGGATTCCTTGGCTGGTTTCTCATCTTCTACTTTCTAGTGGTTAATCCAACATGTTTTCAAAAGTCCAACTAAACATAAAAGTAATATAAAATATTCTTGTTTGTTTCACAAGTTTTTACTTTTAGGCTGTATAGCTTAATATTCTGCATGGACCTCACCATTTTTTAAGATTCCTTATCTTAAATTGGACTAAATGGTTCCTCTTTTTAAGTTTTGACTGACACATATTATATAAGCAGTTGTCTTAATATTATACCTGACAGGTTTCACACTTGTCCCATTTGACGGTTTTTCCAGTCTCACATTATGTTTTTACCTTTCTTTACTCAGCTCAGGTTTTCTGACAAGGTTTCACAAGAGGTAGTGTTTTATTATTGATAATAGTAACAAGTACCTCAGTACTGCTGACCATATGATTGTTCACCTTTGAATAATTTGCTTTAGGCTATTTATTCTTAAAATATAAGGATCTATGAAAATGATCCCAGTACTGCTTTCACATACTGAGTTTCCTTGTTCCCCTTAAGGTTTGGTTTGCTTGTTTTTTGTAGTTAACAGACTTTAACTATGGTGTTTCCAACTCTGATATGCGTGATTTCATAGAGTGGTAATTACAGACAAGATGAAACACTGAGTAAAAGTTTGAATTGTTCTGAAGGAATAAAATTCTTACTGGATTTTAGGAAATCTAGGAAAAAGTCCTTACTGACTCTGAATTTATGTTATCTTAAATTACTACTTATTCTTTATTGTGAGCGATCCTGGCCCTATTCATTCAGACAGATGTTTGTAAACTACTACCAACAGACAAAGGTGAATAGAAATCCAGGGACTGAATAGGAAAACTTTTTTTTTTTTAAAAGATTTTAGTTATTTATTTGACACAGAGAGAGAGAGGTCACAAGTAGGCAGAGGCAGGAGAGGGAGAGGGGGAAGCAGGCTCCCTACTGGGCAGAGAGCCCGATGTGGGGCTTGATCTCAGGACCCTGAGACCATGACCTGAGCCGGAGGCAGAGGCTTAACCCACTAAGTCACCCAGGCACCCCTGAATGTGAAAACTTTTGACCCAAACTAAGTAAACCCATCTTGACCGTGTCCAGGAATCATGCCCTACAATTCTCCTTAGATTATATTTCTCTAAACACACACAGTTTAGAGAAACATGCCACAGAAATGATCTGGTGGTGTCAGCAAACAATCATGAAACACCATAGACCAGAACAAGTGGTCTGTTACTTTCTTGAAACTCTATAGATTTTGCAGCAATTCCCTAAATTATGAAAGTACTTTAATAATCTGTTGACCAAAGAAACTTCCTATAAACATTTCACAAGACAATTAGACTGAAATATATTTAAGATTTTGAACCTACACAATTTAGTTCCTTGAAAAACTTCTGCCTCAGGCTATGTATCTTACTGGGGTTGATGAATATGGTCACCAAACCCATAAGAGGTCAAGTAGTAGAAGCTCCAGAGGTCAGCCAGAGGGTGGGACTCCAAAATGGTGCCACATGGACCATTTCCTCACTGAGGGGGGCAGGGAGAGATGGGGAAATTTAGGTATCAGATTGTACATTTCTTGAGACTACATCTAATTAACATATCCTTAGCAGAATTCAGAAGGATACCGTGACTATCTTAAAACACCTTAGTGACCGTAGGACTTGTTCTTTTTGCACTCTTTCAAGCAAAGCATATTCTGGAATACACTCCCAGAAGGAATGGTCATTGGGAATTTTCTGGGGAAGTGAGGGCAGAGGTGCTGCTTTAATGTGTTCTTTGCCCAAGTGATAGAGGAATGGATTCTGAATTGTTTTCCTCTTTAGTCTTTCTATTAGAAAGGGGGGGGTGGGGATAAACAGTTTTATTTTCAGTTTGGGAACATGAAGTATGAAGCGCTAAGATGGACTGTCAAAGAAATAAGCCAATCTGAGAACCTCTGATTAATGATGGTACTGTCACTTATCATCCTCTTCCTTCTCTGGTGTGGGGTGCACCTCGGGCGGCATGTCTGACCCTGGCTGCAGATACTGACACTGACCAAGACAAGAGCACTCTCACTCCATGTGTGTTACTGCCAGGGAACAGCTGGAGAAAGGGTCCCAGGAGGAGACTGCCTCTGCCTCACATCTTCAGCTAGTCCTTTGGGTCCCATAGGGAAGCCGGGCACTCTCCTGGGTCCTTGTACTGATTCACCATGTGGTCTAGGAAGGCTGCTCAAATGGCCAGCAGCAGACTCTGGGAGAACTGAGCCCAGGCGTGACAACTTTGATTTCCCAAGAGACTTTATCTAATTAGTCCTCATACTACCTTTGTAAGAGAGGGGAAGTGCCAGAAAGTAGCACCGTGGAAATGAGCACATTGATAATGTTAATCACGGTGGAGACCTTGGAAACTCAGGTTTCAGTTCCTGCACCTCATCAGAGCTGAGTGTGGTTTGGGAGAGAGCACCCTAGCATGCATTTGGGACTGGAAGGCAGCTTGGGGTACACCTTAGCCTAACAGTTCTCCTTCCGTGTCCTGCGGATGAACTCTGTTGTGCTATACCCGTGGTCTCTTCTCCCATTCACCTTCCTCCTGCCTCATTAACCTCACACCCACTCACCCACACACCCAGAAATGCTTGCTGTCACTCCCTCTTAGCTCAACATGTGGCACATTTCTTCTAGAAACCCACTTCTCATTTTGGTTTTGGTGCCACCATTCTGTCCTGACCTTGAGTCTTTATTCCTCCTGGATCCCCTTGGTGCTTCCTGTCCTCTCCTTGGCCCTTAAATGGTGCTGTTTGGTTCGGAGGGCCTTCCTTGCTCTCTCCTGGGCAATGTCAGTCTTCCTTACCTCTTCTTCCTTAGCCTCAAGTGTTTAATCCTTAGTCTTCTCTGGTCGTGTTTCAGTGTTCCCCAAACTCCATTTCTTATGCAGGGGCCCCCTGGTTTTCAGGAATGAATCCTGTGAGGATATAATTTGCTAGGTCATTCTGCCAGCTTTTATTAAATAACTGATTTGTGGGAGAGAGTACTGTACTCAACTCTGTGGGGAAATAGGATATATAAGTCCATCCTGGTGGGGAGATTATACTCTACCTCAAGGTAGGACATGCTGGGGCTACAATGAGAAGAATAGCAGGTTATGGGGATTTGTATAGCATCTGTGACATGTTAGTAAAGACAGGTAGGGGCTCACAAGATACATGCAAGTCAACCCCAGGCAAGATGTATTAGAAAAAGCTTTTCTGAGGATGTGCAGCTTGACCCAGATCTCCACAAAAGAATGGGGACCAACTTGACGGAAAGGAGAGAGCAGAGGACTCCAGAAAACTTGGAGCAGATGCTCAGCCCGTGTTCTCCCATTTGACTGTGGAAGAGTCACACGTTTTCCTGTGTGGTCTTGTGAGCATGGTGTATCCCACTGAGGCATCAAGTCTGGCTGGCTTAATGGAATTCTCTCCAACATTCTGGTAATCCTGCCCGAACTGTCCCACAAGAGCATCTCCTCTTTCCTGGCTTCTGCCCCAATACAGTCAGCAGTGTATGTTCTCTCCCACACAGGCTTTTGTTCTCTTGTTCGGGGAAGCTCACAGCTATGCACTATAGCTGACAGCCAGGGACAGGCAGCAAATCCCTATTTGTCACGTTTTATTTTTAAATGTACAGAATGGACTTTCAGTAATGGTGCCGTTTTCCTGCTCTAAAGCTAAAACAAAGAGAATTTTCTGCCTAAATGAACATAATTAGTGAAAACGAATTTTCCATTTAGCCTTAGTCTCACTGTACATCTTAGTCCCTCATGAAGAATGTAGGAAGCCTGGTGGATACAAGTATTTTTACTTTGGCCCTTTAGCATCTGGCTCCTAATTATTTAATTCACAAAGTACACTTCATACCGCAGTGTTTATTTTGTCTGCAAAGACAGATCTTGAGATTTCTTACTGGTTGTGGAATTTTCAGCTTAGCAGGTGACTGTTTTAGCATGTTAGAATCACACTGGTATACAAGAAATACTGTTGGGTGGGGGGGATAATGGATTTATATGGCACCTGACATCTAGTGCTTCCAGATGTAGGATTTGGAAATCTGCTTAGATTTCTCAGAAGGCGTGGAGAAGGGGGGATGGGTGGGATAAAACAGAAATCATTTTATACAATGTAGGTGGTGAAGAAGATGCTCAGAGTGCAAAGTAAAGCTCTTGGTAGACTTTTAAAAGTGACTCATTTTACTTGTACCAAGTTGCTTTGAAATAAAAAGATGGTCCTTGGGTACAGCAGCTCCCCAGGCGCTAGAAGAAAGGTGAGGTAATGATGTATCGGTCAGGAAAGTAAGTCATAATTTTGTTTTACAATCGTGATTCATAGTCTGGTAGTTCTGTCCTCTAATAATAGCATGTACTTAGAAATTTTGTTCTTTAAATTATTTAGATAATCTCAATGACAACAGGCTTTCCCATTTATATGCTTCATTTACCAGGTATTACTGAGGAATGAAATTCTCCTCACAAGAACATTTGTTAGAAAATTCATTGAAAACAAGGAAATCCACCGTGGATTTGGTCATTCATTCATTCAGCAAATGTGTATTAACGCCCACTCCATGTGTTAGGAACCCTTCTATGGGTGAGTGATAGGATGTGGCAGGACAGGCGAGATTCCGGTTTGCACAGAACTTCTAGAAGGGGAAAGTAGATGAAACAAAGGAACAAGATAATTTCAAAGCACCCTGAGTGCTGAGTTAAAGCTAACATAGTGACTGTGACTGGATGACTGCCTGAGTCTGGAAACTGAGAAAAACTCTCTTGGTGAATGTAGCATTTGAGAGGGACCTAAAGGACAAGGAGGAGCCAGCCATCCTAAGATCTGGAGAAAGTGTTCCTGGCAGAGGTTCTAAGGCTGGAACAAGCTTGGTAGCTTGTTTAAACTTTGGGGTAGACTTTTGTAGTGTATCCTGAAGGTAATTTTTTATTAACAATTCATACCTCCTATCCTTTAGACCCTCTTTTCCTGGTGGTGTTCTTTTTTGATCATCTCAGTGGGTCATCCTTAGGGAACTCCTCCATCCCTTCTTACTCAGTGTATGGATCCATTCGTTTCTTCTTGGTTGGATTTTAAACTTCAGCACTGAGGTATGGGTCTAGATGTATGGAGTTAACATTTCCCACCTCCTATCTTCTCTATCTTCTCATGCCAGTTTCTTTAGCCAGGAACTTTCCTTTGCTAGTTCTTAGACAAAGTGACTGACTTCTGGTTCTTCGTCCTGTCTGGGTTAATAGTTGAGATGACTAGACCCATATAAGCTGCACTGTTTCATTACACCATGCCCTTGGACTCTAAGTAGATAGGGTCTTGAGTACATGTAGATTCTACCCTGGATTTTTCTTCTCCTCTGGTTTGTTTGTTGAAAAAAGTTTTAAAGGACCTGGTGACTTGAGGTGTGTCAGATTGAAATCCATGGAAAGTGAGCAAATTTATTCCCAAAATCACTTGGCCTTTTTTTTAAGTGAAATGTTACTGGATGAAACTCTTCAAAAGTTTGTCCAAGACTTTTGATATTTAGGTAGTGCCTGCAACTAAGATTTCTTCAATATTTTGAAAGGCAATCAAAGGTTTTCTGCTCTGTTCAGATGCTACCATATAATGTAGTTGTAATGCTAATAGCCCTGGAGCTGACTCTTCTACTGGTGCTGCCAGAATATCAGACCGTTGGGAGGAGAACCTATCGATCAAGGAGGTGTGTGTGTATGAGTCAATGAAGATAAATGAACTTTTACTGTGAAAATAGTACCTAGTCACTATTTCGTAACTGAAAATCCCCATCTCTTTCACACCCACCAGTCAAGCTTCTCTTCTATTTAATATTTAAAATAAAATAGTTCAACTCTCCAGGGGCCTCGGGACTTCCCCGGTGCCACAGGGTGTGATGTGTCTTTTCACACCTCTAGGCTGGGGAAACCCCACACTGGGCAAAGGGCCAGTTTTAGAACGAGCAGCTCATTAAGGAGATTCAGAATCTAAGGAGCCACAGAGAGATGTTAGAGGAAGGAGACAAATACAGGGAAACCGTACCTCAAGCTGGCACTCTGACCAAGTTAACCATATTTTGCTGTCTTAGAAAGAGGCATGGGGATCGATGAATGAGGCAGTGTGGATATTGGGAAAAGATACTGTTCTGCATGTGTAAATGGGAATATCATGGGCGACAATCTTTGGGAGAAGATAAGGCCATTTATTTTAAATGACTCAAAGAGATGGTATATGAGCTGAGAGAAAATCATTCTCAAAACTTCCTGGTCACACCACTTAGGAACAAAAGTCAGCTCTAGTTATGGAAGGGGTCCTTGGAAAACGTCTGGTTTATCCTCCAACTTCAGGTGCAGGATCATCTTTCAGGGATGCCTGACCGATGGTCCCCCGACTTCCATCTGGCCCTTGTGGGCTGGGGGTGCCCATTGTTGAACATGGGTGAGAGAGCCATCCCTTGGCTGGACAGTGCTCTTGGTAAGAAAGTTCTTCATGTCAAGATGAAACTGCCTTCCTCTAATCTTCAGCCAGAGTTCTTCCTTTAACACACAACATGTCTTCTCTCCTTTTTCTCATGATTCATTCCAAATATTTGAAGACAACCATTTTATAACTTCTAAGTTTTCATGTCAGATGGTTCAACTCTTTTTATGTTTACAGCTCTCACTGTTCTAGTCATCCTTTTCTAGACTCATTTAGTTTATGGAGGTCCTTCACAAAACCCAGAGATGGGAACTGAACAGAATCCTCTGGATAGGGTCACCTTAGATTGAGAACTGTTTGCCTTTTTTATGGCACAGGGTGTGGTTTGTCTTGGTAAATGCACCATGTCAGCTTGAGAAAAATGTGTGTTTTGCTGTTGTAGGGTAAAATAGTCTATAGATGTCTATTACACTGATTGATGGTGTTCTTCAGTTCGAATCTGTCCTTAACTGATTTTCTGTCCACTGGATCTGTCCATTCCTTATAGAGGGATGTTGAAGTCTTTAACTTCAAGAGTGGGTTCGTCTGTTTCTCCTTGCAGTTCTATCAGTTTTTTTCTTCGTGTAGTTTGATGCTGCATTGTTAGGCACATACATGTTAAAGATTGTTGTCTTCTTGGACAGCTGACTGCTTTGTTGTATGTAATGCTCTTCTTCTTCTTTTTAAGATTTTATTTATTTGACAGAGAGAGATCACAAGTAGGCAGAGAGGCAAGCAGAGAGAGAGAGAGAGGAGGAAGCAGGCTCCCCGCTGAGCAGAGAGCCCAATGTGGGACTCGATCCCAGAACCCCGAGATCATGACCTGAGCTTAACCCACTGAGCCACCCAGGTGCCCCGTAATGCTTTATCCCTGTTTAATTTCCTTGCTTTGAAGTCTGCTCTGTCTGAAATTAACATAGCTACTTCTGCTTTCTTTTGATTAGTGTTAGCATGGTATATTTTTCTCTATCCCTTTACTTTCAGTCTATATAGTTTCAATCTTTATAGTTAAGGTGGGTCTCTTGTAGACAACATATAGTTGGATCTTACTTTTAAGCCATTCTGACAGTCTCTTTTTTAATTGGCACATTTAGGCCATTGATGTTCAAACTGATTATCGATGTCATTGGAATAATATCTACCATATTTGTTACTGTTTTCTATTTGTTTCCCTTATTCTTTGTTCTTATTTTTGTCTTCCACTATTTTTCTGCTTTTTGTGGTTAAAATTGAGCATTTTCTAGAACTCCATTTTATGTCCTTTCTTAGCATATCATTTATCTTCTTCTTTTTTTTTTTTTTTGGTAATTGCCCTAGAGATTACAATATGCATATACAGCCCCCAAGCCCACTTTCAAATGTTGCTATACCACTTCACAGGTAGTGTGAGTACCTTGTAATAGTGAAAATTCCCAATTTCTCCCTCTCAATTTTTTTAAAAAAGATTTTATTTATTTATCTATTTGAGAGTGAGCCAGCCAGGAGTGCCTGGGATGGAGCTAGGGGGAGGGACAGAGAGAGAGGGAGCCCTCTCAGGAGCCCAATGCAGGGCTTAATCTTAGGACCCTGAGATTGTGACCTGATCTGGCAGACATTTAGTGACTGAACCACCCAGGTGCCCCTCTTCTCATTCTTTATATCATGAGGTCATACACAAGTACACATAATTGAGTATATTGTTGCTAATAATAATACTTATTAATATATTATTATTTTGAACAAACTTATCTGTTAGACCAATGAAGAATTAAAAAATAAAAGTTCTTATATTACCTTCATATTTCTTTTTTGATGCTCTTCCTGTCTTTATGCAGATCTGAGTGTCTGACCTATATATTTTCCTTCTCTCTAAAGAATTTCATTTAATATTTCTTGCAAGGCAGGACTTACAGCAACAAATTTCCTCCATTTTTGTTTGTCCAAGAAGGTTTTTATTTTTCCTTCACTCTTAAGAGATAATTTCACAGGGTATGAGATTCAAAGTTGGTTGTATTGTTCTCTCAACACTTTAAATATGTCACTCCATTCTCTTGTTGCTTGCATGGTTTCTGAGAAGTTGGGTATAATTCTTATCTTTTTTCCTCTATAGGTAAGGTGCTTTTCCCCTCTGGCTTCTTTCAGAACTTTTTCTTTATCTTTGATTTTCTGTAGTTTTAAAATGATATGCCTGTTTTTTCTTTTTCTTTTTCCTTTCCTTTTTTTTTTTTTTTTTTTTCCTGTTTGAAATTAATCCTGCTTCCTGTTCTTTGAGCTTCCTAGATCTGTGGTTTTGTGTGTGACACTAGTTTGGGGGCAGTCTGTCATTATTGTTTCAAATATTTCTTCTGTTTCTTTCTTCTCTTTCTGGTATTCCCATCACACATTTATTACACCTGTTTAGTTGTCTCATAGTCCTTGATAATTCTGTTCTTCCATCCCTCCCTGCCCCCACTCCTAGTTTTGGTGGTTTCTGTTAAGTTATCCATCCTCAAGCTTAATGATTCTTTCCTCAGCCATGACCAGTCCACTAATAAGCCCATCAAAGGCATTCTTCACTTCTGTTTGCAGTGTTTTTGCTCTAAAGCATTTCTTTTTGGTTCTTAGGATTTCCATCTTTCTGCTTACATTGCCCATCTGTTCTTGCATGTTGTCTACTTTATCCATTATAGCCCTTAGCATATTCATCATGGTTGTTTTAAATTCCTGATCTGATAATTCCAGCATCCCTGCATGTCTGGTACTTATCGTTCTGATGCTTGCTTTATTTCTTCAAATTGTGGGGTTTTTTTTTTGCCTTTTAGTATGCCTTGGAATTTTTTTTTAAGATTTTTTTTTTTTTTTTAATTTGTCAGAGAGAGAGAGTGAGAGTGTGAGTACCAGCAGGGAAAGCAGCAGGCAGAGGGAGGAGCAGGCTCCCCACTGAGCAAGGGGCCCGATGTAGGACTCAATCCCAGGACGCTGGGATTGTGACCTGAGCCGAAAGCAGATGCTTAACCAACTGAGCCATCCAGGTGTCCCTGGAATTTTTTCTTGATAGCTGCACATGATGAACTAGATAAAAGAAACTACACTAAATAGGATTTAGTAATGTGCTGGTAAGGTGTAGAGGTGCAGTGATTAGGTCTCAGTCTTTCAGTGAACTCATGCTTCTAGACCGTGAACTTCACAAGTCTTTCTCAGTTTTTTCCTCCCCGCTTAGGTAGGATGGGATGACTAGAGTACGCTAGAATCCAATACTTATCCCAGGTCAATGAAACTTTGATAATAACCTATAAGGTTAGGCTATGATTAACTAGTTTCTCCTGAGTGCCGACCTTGTCAAGAAACACAGAGTGGGGGGGGCGCCTGGGTGGCTCAGTTGATTAAGCTTCTGCCTTCAGCTCAGGCCTTGATCCCAGGACCAAGTCCTGCATTGGGCTCCTTGCTCAGTGGGGAACCTGCTTCCCCCTCTGCCTGTCGCTCCCTCTGCTTGTGCATGCTATGTCTTTCTGACAAATAAATAAAATCTTAAAAACAAAAAAAGCATAGAGTGCTTTCTAGAGTATTTCTAAATGTTTTTTTTCCTCTTCCCTCTCTCTCCAGTCTTGGGGCAGTGGTTTACCCTGTGTCCTCCCACCTCTTAGGGATCCAAGGAGAGTTGTTGATTTTTCACTCTGTTCATCTTTTTACCTGATGTTAGGATGCAGTATTGACTTCTGAGTTCCTTACATGTGGTACCAGAAACAGGAAGTTTATTTGCCTTTTTTTAAAAACCAATATTGCCTTGGTGACTTATATTAAATTTGTCAAGTGAGACTTACTTATTCTTGTTATTTATTTTTTAATTTGTTTTAATATGAACCATCATAAGCCAGCATCCTCTTGTACTATCTCTGCAATAAAAAATTATGTGTATATGCATGTGTTTTCAATTTCCCTTTTTAGCATTATGAAGTATAGGTTTGATAAACATGTTTTTGTTATTTATACCCCAAGTCATTAATACAGCTGTGTTGATGGGAGGCATACAACAGGTGACAGATACCCAGCCATTAATTTGCTCTGACTGTTAAACCACCCAATGCTTCAATATCCTCAGGGCTGTTCCTAGTACCCTGCTACAGTTTCCCATATTGTGTGCAAGGCTATTACCATTGGTGTTAAAATGCTTTGCTGGAGTGAAGATACATCAACTTCATGATGTTTCCTGGTCTAATTGTTTATTAAAGATGAATTTGTTGCAACTTTATGGATTCTGTTGGTCTGTTTCTGAACCCAATTTCCTCCTGGTGACCATTACTTTATTTTTTTTTTTTTTAAGATTTTATTTATTTATTTGACAGACAGAGATTACAAGTAGGCAGAGAGGCAGGCGGGGGAGGGGGAAGCAGGCTCCACGCTGAGCAGAGAGCCCGATGCAGGGCTCAATCCCAGGACCCTGAGATCATGACCTGAGCTGAAGGCAGAGGCTTAACCACTGAGCCACTGAGGCGCCCCCATTACTTTATTTTTTGTGTTCTTTTTTTGTTTGTTTTTAAAGAAACACAACTTTTTAAAAAAAATTTTTGTCAGAGAGAGAAAGAGAGAGAGGGAATAAGCAGGGGGAGTGGAAGGCAGAGTGAGAAGCAAGCTCCCTGCTGAGCAAGGAGCCTGATGCGGGACTTGATATCAGGACCCTGGGATCAGGATTTGAGCAGAAGGCAGATGCTTAACTGACTGAACCTACCAGGCATCCCTTTATTTTTTAAGTGTTCTAAGACATGTCAAGACATAACCCAAATTATTGTCTAGATTTCCCTGTTGTGCTTAGTTTTATGACCTTAGGCAAGTCAGTTTGTCTCTTTTACCCTCCTTTTTAAAAATCTGTGAAACTACAACCTTGATTATTTCTAGAATTTTATAATTTGGAGTCATCTGTTTAACACCCTATTCTAGAATTTTTCTAAAACATATGTGGTTTCTAGATCTACTTTTTCCTTTCCTACTGTATACCTTCCCTTTGAAATCAGAGGCTTTGATCTATCCTCAGTCTTTCTCCTTGAATTCTTAAATGTCACTGACTATGGTGCTCTGATTACATTTGAAATGTTTGTTACTTTTAATTTTGTGTGCATGTATGTGGGGACACATGGGTTATAATTCTTCTCACTTAAGTTAATAGTTATTTTTTAATATGTATCTTAAATTTCAATACTTCCTTTTAAAAAATGAGGGAGAGGAGATGCAACATGGGGGGTTGAGGGGGTAGGAGAAGAGTAAATGAAACAAGATGGGATTGGGAGGGAGACAAACCATAAGTGACTCTTAATCTCACAAAACAAACTGAGGGTTGATGGGGGGAGGGGGTTGGGAGAGGGGGTGGGGTTATGGATATCGGGGAGGGTATGTGCTATGGTGAGTGTTGTGAAGTGTGTAAACCTGGCGATTCGCAGACCTGTACCCCTGGGGATAAAAATATATGTTTATAAAGCTGTAAAAAAAAAAAAAAAAGAAAAAAAGAAAGGATGAATACCCAAGTTTTGTAGCAACATGGACGGGACTGGAAGAGATTATGCTGAGTGAAATAAGTCAAGCAGAGAGAGTCAATTATCATATGGTTTCACTTATTTGTGGAGCATAACAAATAGCATGGAGGACAAGGGGAGATGGAGAGGAGAAGGGAGTTGAGGGAAATTGGAAGGGGAGGTGAACCATGAGAGACTATGGACTCTGAAAAACGATCTGAGAATTTTGAAGGGGTGGGGGGTGGGAGGTTGGGGGCACCAGGTGGTGGGTATTGTAGAGGGCACGGATTGCATGGAGCACTGGGTGCGGTGCAAAAATAATGAATACTGTTATGCTGAAAAAATAAAAAAATTAAAAAAAAAATAAATAAAAAATCTTCAAAGTTTTTATTTAAATTCCAGTTAGTTGACATATGGTGTAGTATTAATTTCAAGTGTACAATATAGTGATTCAACACTTACAAACAACACCCAGTGCTCATCACAAGTACACTCTTTAATCTGTATCACCTGTGTGACCCATCCCCCCCATACACCTCCCCTCTGGTAACCATTAGTTTGTTCTCTATAGTTCAGAGTCTGTATCTTGGTTTGCCTTTCTCTCTCTTTTTTCCCCTTTGCTCATTCGTTTTGTTTCTTAGATTCCACATGTGAGTGAAATTGTGTACTATTTGTCTTTTTCTGACTTATTTTGCTTAGCTAATACTCTCTGGCTCCATCCATGTCATTGCAAATGACAAGATTTAATTCTTTTTGATGGCTGAGTAATATTCCACTATATACCCATCTATATCACATCTTTTTTATCCATTCATCTATCAGTGGGCACTTGGGCTGTTTCCATAATTTGGCTACTGTAAGTAATGCTGCAATAAACATTGGTGTGCATGTATCCCTTTGAATTAGTATTCTTTTTTAAAAGGTTTTATTTATTTATTTGTTTGAGAGAGAAATAGAGAGAGCACAGTGGGGAGGAAAGGGAGAGGCAGGCTCTGCACTGAGCAGGGACCCTAACACAGGGCTTGATCCCAGGAACCCAGGATCATGCCCAAGCCAAAGGCAGATGCCCAACTGACTGAGCCACCCAGGTGCCCCAATATTTTTGTATTCTTCAGGTAAATACCTAGTGGTATGACTGCTGGGTCATAGGATAGCTCTATTTTTAACTTTTTGAGGAACCTCTACACTGTTTTCTGCAGTGGCTGCACCAGTTTGCATTCCACCAAAAGTGCAAGAGGGTTCCTTTTTCTCCACATCCCCACTAACACCTGTTGTTTCTTGTGTTGTTGACTTTAGCCATTCTGACAGGGGTGAGGTAGTATCTCATTGTAGTTTTGATTTGTATTTCGCTGATGATCAGTGATATGCATTTCTTTGTGTGTCTGTTGGCCATCTGATTGTTGTCTTTGGAAAATTTCTACTCATGTCTTCTGCCCATTTTTAAATTGGATTATTCTTTTTTTTTTTTTGGTGGTGAGTTTAATAAGGTCTTTTTAAAATAAAGATTTCATTTATTTACTTAACAAAGAGAGAGATCACAAGTAGGTAGAGAGGCAGACAGAGAGAGAGGGGGAAGCAGGCTCCCTGCTGAGCAGAAAGCCTGATGCGGGGCTCGATTCCAGAACCCCAAGATCATGCCCTAAGTCGAAGGCAGAGGCCTAACCCACTGAGCCATCCAGGTGCCTTTTGTTTTTTTTTTACACTACCATCCTTATCATTTATTAAGAGACCAATACATGCTAGATATATTGCTAAATGCTTAACATACATTACCCATTAATTCCCTTAAGAAACACTTACTGAGTATCTATTATGGGCACTGAGGTTATAGTGATACTCAAATCAGACTCAATCCATTCCCCAAAGACAGCATACATTCTGCTTTATTAATACATTTAATCTTAACAGCAAACTTACTAGATAGGTACTACTCTATTTTACAAATGGTGAAACTGACACTCCACATTTGTCCAGGATTACACACTAAGTGTAAAACCAAGTGACCCTGATTCCAAAGTCATGTCCTGACCTCTTAGCTTAACCCTTTATTAGATGCGTCATTTCAAAGTATCTTCTCCCATTCCATAGGCTTCCTTTTAGTTTTGTTGATTATTTCCTTCGCTGTGCAGAAGCCTTTTATTTTGATATAGTTCCAATAGTTTGTTTTTGCTTCCCCCCCCCCTTGCCTCTAGTAAGATGTTTCTACGGATGATATCAAAAAGAACACTGCCTAATTTCTTTTTTTTTTTTAAAGATTTTATTTATTTATTTGACAGAGATCACAAGTAGGCAGAGAGGCAGGCAGAGAGAGAGGAGGAAGCAGACTCCCCGCTGAGCAGAGAACCCGATGCGGGGCTCGATCCCAGGACCCTGGGATCATGACCTGAGCCGAAGGCAGAGGCTTTAACCCACTGAGCCACCAGGTGCCCCAAGAACACTGCCTAATTTCTATTCTAGGATTTTTATGGTTTCAGGTCATTCAGTACCCTCTTAATAGTAACTGCTTTATCTTTTCCCTTTTGAAAATTGTTCTTTTTGGTGAATAGGTGAATGTAAAGCAGTACTAACCAAAATTTGGTAACTACCCTTATTTGCTGGAATATCCTTCAAAACACGGTTGGCTACTTCAGTCTCCTCATCATTTCCCTTAAACTCTGCCCACCACCAAACAAAAGAAACTTTTTGATAAAGATTCACCTCTACTGAGGATATTCTAAAGAACTGGAGGCTCTGAAGGAAATGGTGAAAGAGTTCTCCATGTTTTAAGGAATAGCAGCATCCTTAGGATAAATGTACACTTGTCTGAACTACCTACCTAGAATCCTTTCTAGGTTGAAAAGTTTTGTTATGATTGTCTAAAAACCATTGGTGGTGCTTTCTATCTGTCTCCCAGAGCATCCTGACTGCAGTCACTGCCTGTTCTTTTATTTGGTCTAGAAAATAGCACTTGATTGTTACCATTTTAATATCTAGGATTAGGTCTAGTTTCCACTCAGCTTTTGATTTAATTTGTTCAGACCTGAGTCATTTGGATTTGAAGGTGTCACTGAACAGATTGGGCCTCAACTAGCTTCCTTGGGAACCTGTCCCTTCCTAGACTGCATGATTCTAGGTCTCTTTGGCAATCTCATTTGGTTTCAGAAGATTTTGGTCTAAAAATTAGATTTGAAATTTAAATATATGATATCATCAGTTTTAGAAGTACATAGGAAACTATGTTATAAAGTTATAAATAATGTGGTTTGCCGCATCTAGTTGGGAGTGCTGTCCTAAGCCCTTCTGATGCTAAGTCTTGCTAAGGCCCTGTAGGCATGATAAACTCGGGACAAAAATTTGCAGTGTGCTTTTCCCCCTTTCCAAAGTAGAAAGTATTTATGTAGAGTCCTTTTAGGATATTGTCCTCATGCAAGAAGGAGTAAGTGAGGGGCATTTTTAAAGCAACCTTGAAATGGGGTTCAGAGAAGGCAAAGTCACCAACCATCAGAAAAGATAGTTTAACTCTGGGAATCCTGGGTATTAAGAACAACGCATGCTTTTCTTTTGCACAATTTTCTTACATAATAAGCATGCAGCTGTGCGCTACAACTTTGTTTCTGGGGAAAAAATGCGTGTATATCAGTTGATATTTTAGATATTTAAGCACATTTAAAATCATTTCTATAAAAAGATAATTTATGGTAAACATTTAATAGAACCAAATACTATTTTTCCAATTTATAATATCTATCTGTATCTGGATATATTTTTTGTGTGTGTTCACAGCTTTTTCATCTCTCCAAATGATTTGGGCACAAGACATATTATATTAGTTTATAGGAATAAATCCCCAAATTATAGCCAATTTTTTATAGACAAATCTCCTTATTTCTGTCAAACGATTTTATGATTTTCATAGTTCTTCTCCTTTAAGCTTTTGATGCTCCTTTGCCTGTGGCCTTAGGAGCAGGGTATGTGTCCCCCCGTACAATTAATGAGGTACCTCACTGTAGGCGGTTGTGGGTGTCTGAGGGGAAATAGAGAATCTTTAAGCGGTAAACCTGAAGAGCCTCAAAGCCTTCTTTCACCACGACTGAGGTTGGATTTTCTGACCATGTGGATTTCAGAATATCTGGTTCTGCTAAGGCTGATGTGGCAGCATGGAGTATGATGATAAATCAGCTTGAGCTTATCAAAGAGTTGCACAATATCCTACAGATAACTGGGAATTGATAAGAGCTTGATGCTGCTGCTGATTAAGCTTATGAATGTAAATTTAGAACCTGGGACATATGCTAATAGGGATAATACCTTGTCAGAATTCTTTGGGCTCACAGAAAACAAACTTAAGTCTCTTAAATAAGGAGGGATTTATTATCACATATAATAAAAAGCCTAGAGGTAGGGCAGTTTCGGGGTTGATTAATTCAGTGCTTTAACAACGGTGTATTAAAACCCTGGTTTCTCTTTTGCTATTCTCAACATGTTGGCCTTTTCCTAGGTTTATACCCTCATGATTAAAAGATGCTCCAGGCATCATATCCTCATCTATTTTCTTTGAAATGGAGAAGAGGACAGTTTCTTGATTTGTGTCTTATGAAGGAAGAAAACTTCTCCTGGAGGGTCCTTAGCAGGCTTCCCCTCATGAATCATTGGCCAGAATTATGTTGCATCCTCATTCTTAAACTAATTGGTGGGGTGGCTGGGTGGCTCAGTTGGTTAAGGGTCCCACTCTTGATCTCAGTTCAGGTCTTGATGTCAGGGTTGTGAGTTTAAGCCCCACATTGGTCTCTGCACTGGGCATGGAGTATACTTAAGAATAAATAACAAACAAACAAATCCCAAAACCAATTACTGATTTTAAGAAGTCAAGGGGTGCCTCGGTGGCTCAGTGAGTTAAGCCTCTGCCTTTGGCTCAGGTTATGATCTCAGGGTCCTGGGATCGAGACCCACATCAGGCTCTCTGCTCAGTGGGGAGCCTGCTTCCTCCTCTCTCTCTGCCTGCCTCTCTGCCTACTTGTGATCTGTCTGTCAAATAAATAAATAAATAAATAAATAAATAAATAAATAAAATCTTTTAAAAAAGAAGTCAAATTATTATGATTGGATTAGATTAAGACTCACCCATGGACATTTAAAGGGTCATCTTCATTGAGTATGTGGTCATAGAGAGGGTGAGCAAGATCAGGGCTTAATTAACAAAGGAGAACTGGGGCAAACTGTTGTAGGGTGGGCAACCAATAGTGTGTCTTACAAGTGCTTTCTCTTTGAACAGCACACCTCATATCTCACTTGATAAAATGATTCTAGGACATCAGAAGTGAATGGGTGATACTTTTCATGCCATACCATCATTGGAAAAAGCTAGAAGAACTTTGCATGAAAAAATAGAGGTCATATCTCTGCTTCTCTGTAACAGCAAAAAGAAAATTTTGACTCTTTCATCAAGATAGAAAATGAAAACAAGAGAACACTGAAGATAGTATTCATTGACCACTCAGTTGCCATTTTTACTCTCTCTGGTTTTTCTTCCTTGAGAATGAAACTTGATCTCTTCTGGCAGCATTATAGTGATGTCTGGGGCAGCATCATGATTCTCCAGGCTGATCACAGTAGTTCGATAACCAGATGCACACATTTCCAGCTTTCCTTGATGGTAGTAGGAGCCATATGATATAGTTCAGTCCAACAAGTAGAAATCCTCTGGGGGTGAGGCTTCTGGGAAAGCTTTTGTTTCCTTGATAAATGGAGCAAGTGTTAGAAGAGAGCCCGTCCTCTCGTCTTCCTGCCATGAATGTAAATGTGATGTCAGGTGCTCTGGCAGCTCTATTGACAACATGTGATAGCAATCATGGGGAATAAACTTCATATTAGCAAATGGTACAACAAAAAGATTAAAAAAAAAAAAAAGAAAAAGAAAAAACCCGAGTCACAAGACCAAGCCTTTAACTACCTACTTTCAGAGATTTCTGGCTATGTGTGAGATAACTTCTCATTGTTTAAGTGAGTGGAGTTGGGTGTTCCATTACTTGTAACTTAAAGCATACTGACTGGTACAAAAACAATGAACAATATCTTATGTGGTTTCTGCAGCTATCCTATCACCTCTCTTCCCCCAGCCCTCTCCCATTGTAATTTTACTCTGACTCTGGCTTTACAGAGCCTAAATAACTTGCCCACAGCTATAGAGCCCTTCAACTCCCTCCCACTCAGGTCACTTCATTCTTATATACCCTTAACACTTTAGGATCTAGTCTATTTTTGCTTCTTTTCTATACCCTTTCATGTTTTCTTTCCCAGTAAGATTTGAAACTCTTTCAGAACAAAGTCCGGGCCTCTTACTCTTCTGGTGTTGATTTGTATACTCAGTGTAGAGGGGCTTCTCAGTGGCAGGGAAGTAGAAAAGTGAACAATACTGTGACTTCTCTTCTTTATCTCAGCCATCAAGGAGGGAAATAGGCAAATGACTTATCTTTAGAAGATACAAATTTACCACCTTTTTCTTCTCAAAGTAGGAAAACAGCCCCATAAAGTATCCTGTGGAGACTATTTTGGGTTACCTCACTAGTCATAGGAAGTAGACATTATTTGAATTTGGTTATGTATCAGTCTTTTTATTCTCTATGAACAACTCAGATGCAGGATTAGGTCTGTAACCATCCTGCAGTGATGAGCTTGAAACAAAGCGTTTTAGGGAAGCAACCCCATGTATTTGAGGTCTAGTTGGCCAATGTGGAATAAGGGAACTTCATAGCTTAAGGAAGATCTCCAATGGAAATGGTGCCTTTGGGGGTGGTTGGATTGCTACAGCTAAAAAATTCCCTTGCATGAGTTTGTCAGTTTCAGGGGATTTTGGTCATGATTCAGTGAAGTGGAACTTTTCAGTCGAAATAAGAATCTCATGGCCTTTGTGCATCTTTGCTCATACCCAGGGTGACACCTTGTGTGTATTAATGCCCATTACCAGCTTTACACATGTCCCTGCTTATGGCACATGGCTCTCACTAGGTCACCTTCTCATCCAAAGCCTTTGATGCTATATATTTCTCTATAAGCACAAGTGCTTTTTGGTGGCCGAGAGATGTAACTCCAGTACAGTGCTTTATACTGACGACTGTGGGTTTTCCTTAAGGTAACTGTGGGTGGCCCTTCCATTTATTTTCTTGCTTCCTTTTTGTTTCTGTAAATTCTGCCCTCCACTTTCCCCTGAAGCACATGCTGTTCATGTAATCTGAATGGCCATTTAGAGGAAAGATCAGAAGTTTGTTGTTTCATTACCAACATAAATCAAAACTTTGTGTTCGCACTGCAATCTGAGTGAGTCCAGGAATAGCTTTGGGATTGCTAAGTGTCTGGAGAGCACTGACTACACAGACATGTTTTGAAGCTCGCTATAATAGTTTCTACAGCTGTTAACAGTTCATAGAAGAATGGCAGCATTATATATCAGTGTTTAAAATGTGCATGACTTGCATTGCACAGAAGTCAGATTGGGATAGAATCAGATTTTTTTTTTCTGAAACTTGGCCAGGAAAGTCTTTAATAACTAGAGAAATTCTTTTTACTGCTGAAATCAACATGAAGGACATTGTGTTATTATAATTGCTATAGCTCACCATGAAAGTTGTCTTTGTATGAGTGGATGTACGGGCTGTACTGTTTTGTTTTTATTTATTCTGCATTCTTTATTCTAATGTCCTTTCCTTTTTCCTGACCAGAAAGATTGTTATTGAGCCCTTCACAAAGCTGAAATAATGCAGTGTGTTAAAAAAAATGTTAACAATTCAAAGAAGTTATAAAAATTTATAAGTTGGCTGAATGGTTGAGAAATTTCTGCATATTTTAATATAAATAGGTAATGCAAATATTTGTTCTTTGCATTGAGAGGTGAGTCTCTGTTTTCCAAAAGACCCTGCTATTTAAATTAGATTCACTTTATTGTATTGAAATAAGGACAGCTTCCATTTTGACTGATGGCAAAGATTAAATATCATTGTTGTTATCAAATACAAAAAAAAAACACCTTATTAGGTTAGATTTGTTACTGCATCCTGGGTTTAAAAAATTTCCAGAAATCAGCAAGAATTGCTTCATAATTCGAATTCCCATGATGATAACTTGCTCAATAATTTTTTTTGAGTTGAGATTGAGGTTTTGCATATGGCAGGAACTATTAGGCTACCTCTGTACCTTGTAACTTTTACTGCCTCTTTAAAGACTTAATTGACAGACTTAGTTCAAGGTAGGAGTGGGCGAGAGATCTTGGCAGAATATATATAAATAGAGAAAAAGAAATTGAGTAAAAAAATTAGAAAAAAAATCAAATTCTGAGAGAGCTCCTTCTATTGAACTATCACATCAAGATACGCACATTTTGAATGACTGTGGCTCAGAGATCTTCGCAGAAGGATTAAGATCTAAGGTGGAAGACCTTTAATCTTTCTGAGGTAGCATGCCAAGGCTCGTTCCATGGGAAGCCGGCACCACCCTGGTGGCCTACGCAGGGGAAAACCCACCAGTGGAGTCCGTTTCCAGAAGTGAAGTCGAGATGCTCCAGGGATCATGTTCCAGGCCTGGGACACCCAGCATCCTGGACACTGTGGCAGTAGGGTGCTTCTCCACAAGCTGTGCAGGCTACTGGATCAACCTGAAGATCTGCGAAAAACCTCGGCACAGACCTTGAGGTTCCCTGTGAGAGTGCTCATGAGCTCTCATAGCTCAACTTCGTCCTTTCCTTGTTTACCAGTAAATGTTTCAGCAAATAGTCATCACGATGAGAGAGGGAGGCAACAGGAAAACATGAAGGAAGACTTCCAGGGTAAAAGGAATGTCTCCCACAAACTTTACACACCAACCTCACAGATTTACTAGATGGGGTTTGGCTGCCATCCCCCTCACACCTTCACACTCTTGGCATGGGGTCATTGGCATCATCTCTGATGCCGTCTGCACCTTCCCCTTGGTATAGGCCTCTCTCAGACTTGTGGAAACTAAGGATACATCTGGAGGAGTTTGCCTTTCCTTGGGAAAAGTGACTTGCCTAGGAATTAAATTGATAACATTTTCCAGACAGAAGTGCCATGAAAACATGAAGTTTCACTTTCCCAAACTAAGCAGCTCTACGTGATTGAGAAATAAGATTAATGGTTGACACTTCTGTTGAGTGCTTATGATGTGCTAAGCACTGTATCGTCTTACTCATTTTTTAAAACATTTTTATATTTTGTATTGTTTAAAAACAGAGATGTCAGTGGGCCTCATGATCAGCAGAAGGAAAGATAAATGTAGTTTGATCAAAGGTAGAACATAGGCCAGAGGTGAACTAGAAAAGAAATAGGAAAAGTGGACTCAAATCTGGGTTTCTCCAGGCACTGAGAATCCTTGGTAAATACTTTCCCCTCATTCATGCCTGGTTTGGTTATAAAAGAAGAATAAACACCAGCCTGGAATATACAGTTCAGATGTCTCAGTCAGGAAATGGCTCTACAGCAATGGTTTTGTTTTGGTTTTTGTCTTTCCATATTAGTGGAACTCTCAGGAGCTGAGAATTGAGTGCTATGGGCTCTCAAGAAAAATGCCCACACATTATATGCATGCAAACTGCGGAACACAGTTTCTGGGGTTGCCAGCTCCTGGAGCCAGTCTTCTTAGGGGGACAGAATATGGCATCAGCAAAGCCTGGTATCAGGCAGTACTCTTAGGTCCAGACGGAGAGGATGGCTGGCAGGAAGTTCAGAGGAAGCTTAGTGGATTTTCCCTGCTATAGGAAGGAGAGCAAACAACAAATCGTGTTGCACTGAGGTGGGAGCTGGTGCTGGGTATGACTGGCTGTAGGTGTCAAAGCCTAAGCACGGGGATTGAGATTTAAGGGAATAATGCCAAGCTGGTGCTGGGTATGACTGGCTGTAGGTGTCAAAGTGTAAGCATGGGGACTGAGATTTAAGGGAATAATGCCCATCTGGAGACATCAATCTGGAGAAAGAAGCCAAGAGAAGGCATTTGGAATCATGTAAGACGAGAGTAACTGGAACTGGTTTAGAAGGTGCAGACCAGGTCGCAAAGAAAGCCCAGTAACCAAAACCAGGGTTCAAGCTGAATGGGCTCAGGATTACTCAGCAAGATTTTCCCATCTATGAGATATTTGGCTTCAGACGCTGGCAGTTAAGGTTAAGCCCTCAGGTAGGGCAGTGTGAGCCTATCTCTTAGGAGTTTGGTGGGAAGGAGAGAGCTGGGCAAAAGACTGTCCAGTTAGTACAACTCTGGTGTGATCTCTCATCAAAGCTTTAGTAACTTGGCTAAGGGTATGGGTGAATTACCATTTTCAAATCTTCTTAACAAATTAACTTTGAAACTAGAGAATGTCCTTTACTTCTAGTACTTTTCTCATCTTGTGGATGTGTCCATTTATTTACAGTTACCTTTAACCTGCCACTTCTGTACATTCATTTCCAGTCTTTCACTTGGAGACCCACTGATCTTTGTGCTGTGGCCTTTCTCCACAAAATAAAAAATTTTCAGCATTTGTTGGTCCATCAAACATTTTGGGAATTTTGCTGGTCTGTAAAATCTAAATATTAAGAACTACTGGATTATAGTGTCCTTGATTGGGTAGAGTATGTACTCAAGAAGTGTTTGTAGTTATATTGAAGGAATGATTAAGTGAGACATGAATTATATCACATAAAACTAAGGACTTAAATATCTACTACATGCCTACCTCACTTTGAGATCTCTTGAAAGCTTAATGCTGAGGCAGGCTGAGGTCCACGCGTCCATGGTAAATTAGTAGACTGGGCCATCTTGACTGCTCAACAGAGTAGAGTAGACAATCTGTCTACCTAAGTGTTGGCAGTTTTGTTGATGACATTTGATGTATTAAAATAGTGCTGTTGTCTGGTAAAGTAGTGATTGTTTTCAGGAATTTTGAAAGAGAATAATTTAAAGGAAGAGACAGTTTAGCTAATGAGGAAATAGGGTCAGGAGAGATTCCCAGTTCTGACCCACTCTGGTGAATGCTGTTTCATAGTGTGCCTCGGTGACTTAAATGAATATTTAGTAGCAAGTCCTAGCTGAAATTTTCCATGTGAAATTTGGAAAGTCATGGATACAATGAAGATTAGAGGAAACAAGTAAGGAGATATGAAGGAGAGTCATAATTCTGGCATTGGCATGAAGGTCAGACCAAATAGTGCAAGAGTGCTTTTGTGCTTAAACTGATGCGAGTTCTCTTCTTTAGATTAGATTAAAATTATAAAGGGAAGGCTTTTCTTTCCTTTGATGACTGCATTTAGCAAGACATTAGTTGCTCATATTTACCCTTTGGTCCAGTAGAAAGAAACACAATGTAACTTGAAGTCTAAATCAGTGTAATTTAAAATAAAATTATGTGTGTACAGGAGTGTCCATGGTCAATTAGATGAATGTGGTTTGGAAGAAGGAATAGGAATCCAAGGATTGGAGAGATTCTTGTCAAATAGGAAAGAATAAATAAGTAGACAAATTTTCTCATTAAAAAATGGAGCTCCACATCTCTGAGATAAAGGATAATGTAAACATGACTCCTCATAGAGATTCATATTGGTTTTATTTATTTTTTTTTTCATATTGGTTTTAAGTGGCTGAGTTTGTGTGTGTGTCACAAAGCACAGAGTTGTAAGAAAAGAAGAAACCATGAGAGACAAGACAGAGATCATTGGACTAGGGGGCAATCTTACTAATTCATCTCTGCTTCTCCATTAGCACCTTGACTTCTCACCAAGTCTTGATTCCCACATTTCTGCCCAGGTGAGATCCCAGTCACTTCCAATATGAGTGAAGCACTTTAATCCTGCTTTCCTCTTTGTAACAGTTAAGGGTGGGGATCAGGACAGAGGGAAAGAGTGAGGTGGAGTTTCACTGTGGGCCTTGGGAAATGGCAAAGTTTATGTGAGGTGGGATAAGGTACTGATAAAGGAAGGGTATAAATAAAGATCTCTAGAAGTTCTGAAGGACAAATTACCTTCATGGGCAACCAGGCAAGTCTTCAGAGAGGAGGTGACATTGAAACCACATGTAGAAGGATGGGTAAGATTTTGAAAGGTATGGCTGAACAAACATTCCGGGGAGAGGAAAAATCACCCAAACAAAGGTGTCATGGCAAAAAATGCAAGCCTATTCCAGGAATGGTATGTGATTCAACAGAGCTGGAGATAAAATGGGTACAGTTGGTAGAAGTCAGGTTACAAGAGACCATGAATACCAGACTAAGATTTTATCTGTTATATAAGTAAACTCCTCACATAACTCACCAATATGAATGTCCATCCCCTGAAATTTCTGGTTGACAAGGATTGATTTTTTTTTTTAATTAACAAAAGCTTTCTAAAAGTAGGGTACAATTGTACTTTGCTAAACCATCTTTTAGTGTCTTAAAAGCAGGATCTTGGCCTGGTGAACCAAAGCCTGGATTATTACAGAGTGCTTTGGGATTCTAGGATGTTGTGTGTGGTGGTTTTTTTTTTTTTTTTCTTTTTAAAAATTTATTCATCTTTATTATGTGATCACTTACAAGGTAAGTGTGGCAGATTTTATTTTCTGTAAAGGACCAAATCAGGTTTTTTTGTCCCATGCAATCTTACTGACTTTCCTCTTGTTAAGTGGTGGTTCTCCTCCTTAGGCTGGTTTGTGATTATAATGGAAGTGATACCATATGATTTCTGGGGCTAGGTCATAAAAGGCCAAGCAGCTTCCTCCTAGTTTTCTTGGAATGTTCACTTTTGGCACTCTACACCCCAAAGTAGGAAGTCAAGGTTCTCCATGCTGTGAGGAAGCCCAGGTCCCTTGTCAGCCTTCTGGTTGACAGCCAGCATCAGCCGCCAGAAATGTGAGTAAAAAATGCCTCCAGACGATTCTTGGTCCTGGAAGTTGAATCACTCCAAACCTGTAGGTTCTTCTTGCTGAGGTCCCAGATGTCAAAGAGGAGAATAAAAGCACCCTCACTCTGCCCTTTCCAAATCCCTGGCACACAGAAGCAGGGAGCATAATAAAATGGTTATTTTACAAAGCTAGGTTTGGGATAATTTGTTATGCTGTGGTAGTAACTAGAAAATAAGAAAAAAATAAAGAACAGTAAGCACTAATGACCTTTTGCAGTTCAACTCTGTTTAACAGGCTCAGTATTGTAAAGAAGGGAGGGAGGGAATTATCATTGTTTAGAAGGCCCTTTTAGGTGATTTGCATATATTATCTCATTTGATCTTCCTATTGCAGAATTAATATTAACAACTTTATTGTCCAGAGAACTAGGACCCAGAGAGGTTAAATGATTTCCCTGTGGTCACATAGCTAGAAAGAAATCTAATTTTTATGGCTCCATAGTTTAAAGGATTTCCCCTAGCACATGAGGCTTCCCTAGGCTGGTGGGAGACCCTGTAGTATCATACGAGCAATGAATTCTGCTGCCTAGCTTACCTCTCCATCAGATGGCACCCTTGATGAGCACCTGGGCTAGGGGATGTGAGGGAAATGAGGAGAGACACAGCCTCTGCCTTTGCAGCAGTGATAAACATTTTGGTGGCTAGATGGCTGTAAGTCCCATGGAAAGATGAAAGCAACACAAGGCAGTGTCTGATCTAGCACTGTGGACTTCCATAGAGGGGAGGGGTCACTTTGGAGTCTTGGGCAAGTAGGTTGTCTGGCAATCTCCTTTCTGACTGAGGAAGTAGGAGGGACCATATCTGCCACTTCTCCCAGACAGTCTTGCTTTACATTTGTTTTCCTAGAGAAGTTACTAATAGCATCTCCTCTTAGTGTCACAAGTCTCCCATTTTGGATGATACATTACATAGTCACCTGAGGGTGGTGCTTTTCAAAGTGAACTCTTTCAGGGGAATGGGGTGAAGTATTATTGAGTAATAATGTGAAGTGGCATGACAGCTGTGACTGAGGGCCCCAGACAAGTAGCAGAGTGTGTTAGCTCAAGGAAATCTTGTCTATTTGCTGTATAGCAAAGAAGCCAAATAGTGATTTTGTTTGACATAAGTGAATGTTTTTTGGGTGTCAACTGTGTGCCACAATTAAAAATCTGAATCAACAAAAACACACAAGAAAACCTCAACAAACCAGCCAACCAACCACAATTGAATTGGTCATCTGCTTGACCTCATTGGTTTGTGTCTGGCCAAAATGGCAAGGACAGTCCATATCTCCCTCAAGGAAAATGAAGTTTCATAGACCTGGGGCAAGGACCAGGCTATACATCTCCAAGTGGGGTCCACAAACCTTGGGCATCAGACTTGCTTGGGGCAGGGGATAAGGGGTGGGAGGGTGGAGCTTAAAATTCAGATTCTGGGTTTCTACCCCAGACTCTAGAATTGTTCTAGGAGAATGAGCCTAGTTCTTGGCATATAGAGCAAGTTTGCCAGGTAATTCTGGTACTCTAAAGTTTGAGGGCATCTGGGATTAGATGCTAAGAGTCAAGGAAACACTAACGCCTTAGAGAAAGTTCATTATTGGGGAGTGTTGTTAGTTTGTTGATTTAAAGTCACAAGTACATTCAGAACTTGAACCAGTGGACTGATCCCGTGGGTATGATTAACTTCAGTCAGCACCGCAGAAAGAATATGAAGTTAGTCTTAATTCCAAACCACTTTCCCACATTATAAACCCACCCACGAGGATGGGGAAAGGGTTGCATCATTATATTACAAGAAAAGGGGATATGTTTAAACATCAATCTTCTTCTTCTTTTTTTTTTTCATCATTACCTCTGTCTTTGGGATTAATCCCATAGTAGATTTGCTAACTACTCTCTAACAATATCTAGGAGCTGCAGAAAATGAGGAGCTGTGTTGATCAGCATCTGGTCTGTTTTGGACAATTCTTACAAAGATGGGCAGAGGGGACAGAGGTACAAACGGTACCCTGCAAATTCAAGGTGGTATCGATTGCATATCTCCCTCTTGGGATATTTGTGCCTGTGTAAACAGAACTTTGCAACAGAGGGAAAGGCTGGGATATTACAGCTGAAATGGAGTTCTGAGTTCATACACCCACCCTGCTAATATGGACAAACCGAGGCCCAGAAAAAGGACATTCCTGGAATAAATCCCAGCTCTGCTGCTTTCCATCTGTGTAGTCTTGGACAAATCACTTACTTGTCCCTTGTCATCCCTGAACTGCAGGATAATAACACCTGCTTTTTGTAGTTTTGGAGAGGAATAAGTGAAATGAGAGCATGCACATGAAGTGCTGGGCATGCCCCCAACACCTTGTTGGGGTGCTGTTTCCTATTATTAGCTAAAGTCATAGAGCCAGTTAATGACAGAGCCAGGCCCAGGCCCCAACTTCTAGATGCTCTGCATTTTCTGTGGTTTCCATGGGGTTCCAGAGATCAGTCACATGAGATAACCTGTGTGTTTCCACATTATCAAATGCTATTTTAAGACCTTTCAGAAGGGCCTCAGGACAATGGGCTCTGGCTGGCTGCCTCCAGCCGTACAGTCTGTTCTCAGGGGTGTGTGGCTCCTTGGCTCTGGCTGGCCATCTGTCTGTGCCCCATCGGGCCTGGCACTACTGGCCCCCTCACCCGTCCTCAACCACATGGTGATGTGAAAGGGGAACTGAGGCCACAGATGTGGGAGCTACTTTGTAGGGGAGCATTCCTCAGTTGCGAGAAAACCAGGACACCTGGGAAGTGTGGGGGTAAAAGTATGTGGATTGTGAAGGCAAACTGCCTGGTTCCACCAATTACTGTATATAGGGCTTGACTACGTTACTTGTCCCTGAAAAAATCCTCAGTTTCCTCATCTGTAAAATCTGTAACAAGAGTGCCCTCCTGCAAGGGTTGTTGTGAGGGTCAGTGAGGAGATTCACACACAGCGAGGAGTCCCGCCTACAGCCTACAAGTGGTGGCTCCTTGTTAAGTCTGAATGATGTTTCATGAATTTAGAGGGGAATCAGGATATAGAGAACTTCTCAATGGAAGGGACAAAAATCAGAACAGAAAATTGTCATTTATGATAAGTAATGCAATAGTATTTTGCATATCATCGGAAGGTAAGGCTGAAATTGAGAATTGGTTAAAAATACTATGTAGCTATTGGTAGGACAAGTTAAAAAAAAAACTGGGAGTAGCTTTGCAAAGGAAAAATTGGAAGTGCTTTTTACCCTTTTCTGCTTTCCCCTTCCCCTCAGAGGCCCACTTCTCCCTCAGAGTTTGCTGTGCCTATTTAAGAAACTGATGTAAAAATAAATATGCCAGAAGTTTTCTATCCATGTTTATTAGCCTACAATGTAGGAACTTGGAAGGAACTTTTAATTAATGATAATTTACATCAATAGAATTTATTAGCATCTGTAGTATTTAATTAAATAATAGAAGCCTGCTGGCTACCGTATAGTAAGCAAATGAAATATATTTTGCTTGGTTTTATAATGAAAGGAAAAACTACTAACTCTCTCTAAAAGAATTGTTACATAGGTTAACCAGTTTGGGGGATGACTGATGTAAACCTCTGGGTTCCTGATTCTTCTGCCATGGGGGTTCTTTACTAGCCAAGAGAGGCCAGGTAACGCTGAGGTAACAACTCTGAAAACTCTTGGTGTTCTAAATGAGATTGATTTCTTCCTTATGAGACATGCCCATATCCGTGTGTCTAGGGCTCTGCCCCAAATTGGCCTCTCTGGGGACCAAGGCTGATGGAGCAGCCACCATGAGACATGTTGCCAATTATCATGGCCCAGAGACACAGAGCACTGGATTGAGCCCAGGGTCCTAAAGCTCCCACCTGGAAGCGGTACACATCATGTCACCTCAGAATGTCACTGGAAGAAGCATGGACACACTCAACTAGAAGGAAGCAGAAGAGTACAGTTGTTATGTATGTTTGGCTGGAGAACAGAAATGTTGGGTGATAAGCACTAATTAATACTACCACATGTACATATATGTCTTCCCAGCCATAAACTCCTTGAAGGTAATGACACTGACTCATTCCTCTGTCTCTTTCAACACCAGCCTTCAATAGGAGAACGATATGTGTTAGGTAACTGGCTGCCTGTAGAGCTTAGCATGGGGCTGGAAAAAAATGGAAAAGGGAACCAGACAACCTGGCCTCCCCCCCCCCCCCCCCCCCCCCCGTTTGGCATACCCGTCCTTCCCTTGTGCTGGGATTCTGACTGCAGCTGGAAAAATGGGGATATTATGACTCCCTTGTAAAGATGTAGTAAGATGGCATTATGTGAAAGCCACTGGCCAGTAAAGGCTAGTGGCTCTGCTACTGCCCAGTGCCCTCTCTGAGGGCCCAGACGTGTCCACTGCCATCTGCTTTGCTGCCCTGCTGAGGCTGCTGGCCCCAGGCAGAGCGTTACTGTGCACTCAAGGTTTCCTCTTTTCTATTCCCCACTTTTCTCTTAGATGTCCCTATTAAGACTTACCTGCCCTATATCTTGTTTCTTCAGGACAGAATAGGATAAAATCATCTCTATTAATTCATTAATAGATAGTAATGGGTCAAACCCCTGCCAAACCCAACAATTGCTCAACGGAAAGGATAATTCACCCAAGGTAAACTGCTGATTGTTACAGATTCTCAATATGTTAAAAATAAAAGATGCCTTAGAGCTCATCTAGTATGATGGTTTTGAACCTTTTTTTTCCCCCGCAACTGAAAGATAATTCAGAATACCACCTATAAAACAAAAAGGGCTGTGCTCTGATTGAGAGGAAGTAGGCAGCACCTCCCTGCTCAGCAGGTTTCCACAACCGAAAAGCCCTAAAGACATGTACAGAATCCCACTGGTTCTAGTCTAACTCTCCGATTTTACAGAAGAGAAACCAAGACCCAGATAGAAGAAGGGACTGAGGATCCCCCAGATAGGTAGAACTGGGGTCAAAGCACCCCTGTCATGTGGGTGCTGATCCAGACTGTCTGCTCTGACAAACCCACTTGGGAGAAGGTGATAGCCAGAGAAGACATGGGTTATTTTTGATGACTCGTGGAATTTGCTCATCTAAGGGCAAAACAAGTGTGTGTGTGTGTGTGTGTGTGTGTGTGTGTGTGTGTGTGTGTGTGTTTCTTCTAAGGATCTATGTAACTCTAGCCAGAAATAATAAGATACAAAAACTTTTACCTCCAAGGTACTGGTTTGAATGTAGTACAGACTGTTAGTTACTCAAGGTCATTATCATGTGATGGGTTATCAAAGGCCTATGTGAAATGTGTGGGATTTTTATGAGCTTGTTTTTATTATAGTAGAATGTTTAAAGGCCCCTTATGTACAAAGCACTTTGAAAACTCTAATGGGGCCTCATAATCACCCGCATAATTATGAAGGTCAAATTGTGCTGAACGAACTTGAGAGCTATTTTTGAACAAATTAGTGGATGAACAGAACAATATTAAAAAAAAAACACTCAACTCTTGGTTACCCCTTTTAGGTCTTCTGGGTACAACAAAATCTCTCTCAGAGCTGGAGAAAATTGCTACTTTGTTGGAAACCCAAGGGGGTTTTCTTTCCCTGGGTTTAAGATACAGAATGGTCAGATTGTATGCTAGGTTTCAGAGAGTTGTTGGCTGTTGTGAGTATTCAGATGTATTTGCTAAAGAAACTTGTTTCAGTTTGTTTTTACCCCTGTCTCCCATGACCCCACAGTCAGTGTGTACCCCTCCAGAGCAGGTCCGGCCTCACCTGGATGTCCTTCTATAGAGATGCCTGCTGCTTTCACTTGCCATCCACAGTTTTCCATCTCACACTAGGAAACTGCAAGGTTAGAAAAACAATGGACCCTTTCCTTCCTCTTTCTTTAAACTGAGAGGCTGAAAGAGAGGACTTCATATTCATTATTCACAGGCTAGACTTGAGGATAAAAGTCATCGCAGTTCAAGTGTAATAAAAGTGAAAATCCACAGTTCTCCATGGGTCCCCAGCCCCACTGGGGTCCAATAGCACTCGTCTTCTCATTAGGGTCCTGTCTTAAACCAAGGCTAGCCTTTAGCTTTGCAAGGATTTCGGGCTGACATCTGGAATCTGAACTTATGAGAAAGAGCTCAAGATTATGGGCAGAGGGAGGGGGAACGAACAGTACAAAAGAGCCTCAAGTTGGGGAAGGTCTTCCCTTCTCTAGGGCTGTGGCCCCCAGGTGACCTAGAACTGTCATTGTTGTGGCAGGTACATTTCTTAGAACCCCGGACTTGAATGCTCCCGTTGAGCAGTTAAAATGGGTTTTCCTGACATTTTCTATTTCCTCTCTGTAATATCCTTTTGCTGTAGACCGTTTCTCGTGGCTAGACACTTTGTGGCCAGAAAACCCTCCTCCGATGGGTGATGTAGACATCCCAGTAGCTGCATTTCCTCATCACACTGAAGGGAGAAGGAAACCACCTTCTAACAACTCACACCAGGTTCCCAGGGTGTACTGTTTATGCTAAGGAGCAGCTGTCATGCTTTTTATAAGCCCAACTTTCTGTCACACTTGACAGCCACAGAGCCAGAAATCACAAGCTGCAGGGGAGGGATCATGGGGGCAATGAGAGAGAGGCAATGAGAAATTGCATCAGTAACCCAGAGAGGGCCAGTAAAGCCTGCAGAGCCAACAGGCAGGGCCATAGTAGGGCTTTTGGAGGGCCCTAGAGGTTTTTGCCATTGTGGCCCCTTCCTCCATAATAATTAAATAAATAAGTAAATAAGTTTCATGGCTGCATTGGTATAAAGACAACATATTAATATTCTATATCACAACTTTTCTTTTGACCTAAAAGTTCATTTTTTCCTCTCATTTTAAAGGAAATGAAGAGATCTTTGTGGTCCCCTAAAAGTTTTCTGGGGTATGGGCACTATGCCTATTGGAGCTAGGGGATAGATAAATGAGCCCTGCCAACAGGAAGCTTCCTTGGTACAAATTGGAGAAACTGAATATTTATGAATTATGCCAGTATCATTACTTTAAGTGACAATGCAAATTACATGTGGGTTTGAGTCATAAAATGAGAGGGATTAATTAAATGTGTTATAAATTCACAAACCAAATTCTCACAATTAGCAATAGGCTTGTACACAGGCCTTTGATATTTCAAAGTAAATTTTGAAACTTTGGTTTGGGAGCAAAAGCCAGGAGTGTTATAAATGTTAAGGTGGTGTGGCCTTGAGTCAGAATGTTGGTTCTACTACCCACAGATTCAGGCAAGTACTTTATTCTTCTGTGCCTTGGCTTCCATCTCTGTAAATGAGACACAATGAAAACTACTTCATCAAGTTATAGGGAGGATGAAATGCAGTTATATTTTTAAAGCACTTAGTATAATGTCTCAAGTATTATAAATGTCCAATGTTAGTTATTATAATTAGTATTATTATCATCATCATGAAATACTGTTATATACTGTGTATAAGATGAAGAAACTCAAGGTCCTCCGTCCTTATTTTGCAGGAGAATCATTTTGCTAAACTTAGGTAATAAGTAGTTAAAATACATATCCTGGCCTCAGGAAGAGTACTTCTTAGTTAGGAAGACAAGACACATCCGGAAAGGATCAGAGACCATCAAAATGGAGCAGGCAAGCTCAAAGCCAGCCCTCTTAGGATTTCCAAGAAAAGAAATTGCTTCAGATTTTTTACCCAAAAGCACCCAACATGTCCTATCTAGAACTGCCACACTTCAGCTTGGAAAAATGTATTATTTTTACCGGGTAGGGAGCGAATGTGGTATGGTGCTGCCATCGTGCCACACTAGCTGACTCAGACCAGAGGAGCACAGAATTCAGGGGCTCCCAGCTGGAAGTAGGACCAGATGAGCAGCAAAAGCAAAGACACATGGGGTATGTGGCTACTGCAGTGTCCCAGCAGTTACACGAATCATACTTTATATTTTAATTTAAAGGTTTTTAATTTTTAGAGATTTTTGTATTTGTATTTTTCACCATTAAAATTACATACAAGGATTGCAACTATTTCATTTAGGGATAAGGCAGTGGGCCCCAATTGATTTATCTAGTATCATAATGCTCAGTTTTGGGCCTTCAGGAGTGAAACTTAGATCTATGAATGCCCTGTCTTTGTTGTATTACCACCAAATCTTCATGTTGACCATAACAATAACGGAGTATTTCCTGACCCTGTATTATCTCTTTGGCACATGTACTGTTTCTCACAGCTTCCTTATAAGGTGGGTTTCTTAATTCCATTTATCAATGGTAGTCTCTCCAGGTCAAATAATTTATTCCAGGTTCTATTTCTATTAAGTTGAAAGCTTTGACTCATTTGTCTGACTTTCAGGATCAATTTCTTTTCTCCATGTTTCTTTCTCATTAGTTATTGGGGTTTGAGTGGATATAATTTTACTTTAATCTTTCATGAATATTGACCCAGATAATAAACAAGTAAAGATTATTCTAAAATAATATCCAGTGACTTCAGAAAGATACCTTTGAAAATAATCACTAGTGGTGTTTACACAAATGAGCTGATTTTTCTGATTTTTCAAAAATTAGGCAGAGGCATAGGAAAAACAGAATGAATCCCACACTTATACATTTTTTTAAAGATTTTATTTACTTACTTGAGAGAGAGTGGGAGGGAGAGAAAGAGAAGCAGACTCCTCAGTGATGTGGGGCTTGATCCCTGAGATCCTGACCTGAATGGAAGGCAAATGGTTAACTGGTTAACTGACTGAGCCACCCAGGAGCCCCTCACCCTTATACTTGATCACAGTAAGATTGTCTATGTGTGTGTCTGGAGGACTTAGGTCTGCAGGTCTGGGCTAGATGGTGTCAACCTTTGTTTTTGCCTTGCTGAGTGAGGTAAGAGGAGCCTTTGGGCTGAGCCCAAGTTGGGAAGCCACTGCAGCTTGTTAAGTTGCCTGCCCAGAATGTTATGCTTTTTCTCCATGGGGTTGGTTGTCTGAAACACCAAGTTCTCTGTCACACATCTTATGTAGGTTTCGATGTAGACAGTGTTGAATGTGATACTCCCCACCCATCAGGGTGAAAGCAGTTTGGAAACAGTGGGAGACCAGTTGTGAATTGGTCTTTTGTGCCTAGACCTCAACCTTGTCTCCGTGTAAAGGATTCATTATTCACACAGGCTTGCCTATCTGTTAAAACAGTACTCACTTCCCACCTCAGTGATTTTTCATACTGCTTTTGTAAGCCTGTTTCTTTGAAGATCATGGGTTTGATAATAATAATTTTGAATATTTTGAATTATTTTGAATAATAAAATTCTTCATGAGCATCCCAAGTTAAGTTCAAAGTTTGAAAGGAAGTCTACAATAACTCTTTTTAAGTATGTGGAAGCATCTGTTAAAAATGCAGCTGGTTGGGGCACCTGGGTGGCTCAGTCGGTAGACCAGCCCACTCTTGATCTCAGGGTGGAGCCTACTTAAAAAAAAATGCAGCTGGCCATTTATTACTGTTTTGTATTAGCTAATTGGAAAACACCTAGTCACCCCCGCAGTTCAGGGTTGATTAAACAGCCCATGACACTTTTTCCCTCATTGGCTGTCTTAGGAGTAGTTATAATGACTTGCCCATTGGATTGAGTTTATTGTTCCTTATTCTTTCTTGTGTTCCTCTCTGCAAATGTCCTAAAAATATTGTGCCATCTTGCACCATTTTTCCCCTCACATATTTCACAATGGACATATATAACTAGGAAAGTTTAAACAATTATCTGGTTTGGTTCTTTCAAAGAAATAGATAAATCATCATGCTACAACTTGAGAGAGGAAATGACAGTTTTTATCTCTATTCAGGTACCCTATATTTACATGAGACCACAAAAAGTTACTGACAGGATGTTATTGATTGCATTTACCCAACTGGGGCTTAAGATGGGGCCCTGCCATACCGCACGGCATGCTTTTCTTTTTGTTCCTGCTTGAGAGCCTGATCCCAGATCTTCTAGACCCTCCCATGAAATTGAGAATTTTAGAGTAAAGATTTCAGGCCCTCTGACAGATTTCCCATTAATTATTCTTCTAATTTAGCTCCGTTTTCTCTGTGCTAGTCAGTAACAATATCCTCTTTTGTTGGATACCTTGACTAAGTGCTTGAAGGAACTAAATGAAAATCAAATATTCACTGTAATAACTAAGGTAGACCGAGTTACCAGGCCCTCTAGTAAGTGATTTATGCGTATTAGCTCATTTAATCCTCACAGATTTACAAGGGAGGGACTACTTCAATTCTCATTTTATTTTATTTTTTTAAAAGATTTTATTTATTTGACTGAGAGAGAGAGAGAACTTGAGCTGGATGGGGGGCAGAGGAAGGGGAAGAAGCAGACTCCCCTCTGAGCAGGGAGCCCAATGCAGGGCTCGATCCTGGGACTCCAGGATCATGACCTGAGCTGAAGGCAGACTCTTAACCAACTGAGCCACCAGCTGCCCCTTTATTCTCATTTTTAGGTGAGGAAACTGAAACATACTGAATTTCAATTTACCTAAGGCAAAGGCCTTCCCCCTCCCTCCGTTCCCTCTTTTTCTTCTCCTCCCATATTTTTTCCTTCCCCTTCCTACCCCTTCCTTTCTCTTCTTTCCTTCCACTTCTCCCCTCTTCCCTCTCTGTATCCACTTTTCCTCCCCTCTCCATCTCCTTCCTTCCTTCTTTCCATCCCTCCATCCATCTGTCCATCCATCCAACCATCCAAGTCTAGTTGAACACAGAGTGTGCTGAGCAGTGTTATAGGTACTGGAGATGACAGTGAACACAGCAGACAAGGTCCCTGTACTCATGGAGCTTAACCACTACTATCCTATAATTCTCCAAATTACACATCTCCCCCAAAGAGCTTTTCCAGGTTAGTTCCACCTAACTTCTAACCCATTTGAATAATCTTCACCCACTTTCCATTTTAATCCACTTGAGTAATTACAAAATTCAGAGGGTCCTATTTTAGCTAATGTGGCTGCTTCAAAACCTTTCTGTGCCAATAGATAGTATATATCTTTATCTTAGGCATGTTGGTACATGGTCTTGCCTCCTGTGAGTGGTCACAAAATTCAGTGTAACTGGGAGACTGTCTCTGTTGCAATGAGAGAGAGATAATCTGGGACATGACTGGATCCAATTCAATAAGAGAAGCCAATTTAGGATTTCCTGGATGACATTTGCTATTTGGGAGTGGGGCATTTAATCCCAAAAGCCATGGATCATATCAACTTTGGACATCAGCCTGAGTTTTATTAAAACATTCACCACTAGGGAGAGATTCTAGATATTTTAATTACAGTCAGTTAAGCTCACTCTTTCCTCTCTTTCTCACTTCTCTCATGTGACACTTCTCATGTCAGCTGGTATAGGCCAAGCCATACCTTTTATATATTTTCAAAATCTGACTTAGAGAAGGTACAACCAAGGATACACTTAGTATGGGTGTAGTGGGAGATATTTATATGGTTTTCCATCCCTTCCATGTCCTGCCTAGTTATCCTGGTATACACGTGTCTTCCAAGAATGTTTCTCTTGTCCAGTGTGCCAGCTTACCTCACATCTTAACACAGATTCGGGCAAAGTTTCTGTCTTATTATTAATGTGTCAGATGGTCTCCAGTACTGGAAGCATGTGGACTGTGGAAGAGAAATAAGGTTTGAGATATACAGAGTTGAAAACTAGTCTGTGAATAATTCTTCCTAAACCTTACAGTTCCTATATGGCAGAGGCTTCATAGAGGTCTTCCCAAAGTTGACAATAATCCTAAATATGCGTATGATATTACCAACAATAATAAAAACAAATTTTGACCAACTATGTTAGAAATAAGGTATTTATCTTTCTGTTCTCTCTCTTAAAAAATACAAAATCATGGTCCTGAAGGGGTGATGAAAGAGTATGTAGCCAAAAATGTAAGAAGAAATATTATCGAGGTGTGTTGGGCAGTTAATTAATGAAAAATATTATGTTCTCTTTTGTGGGCTTTGTGACACTATGGTATTTCTCACCTTTTAATGTTTTTAATTTGTCATAATTTAATTATCAATAAATACTCTGTAGTAATTTTATTTGTAATTTGTGTTCTTCAAAAGGACCACCCTCCATTATATAAATTTTTTTTTAAAGATTTTATTTATTTATTTGACAGAGAGAGATCACAAGTACACAGAGAGGCAGGCAGAGAGAGAGAGAGAGAGAGAGAGAGAGGGAAGCAGGCTCCCCGCCGAGCAGAGAGCCCGACGCGGGACTCGATCCCAGGACCCTGAGATCATGACCTGAGCCGAAGGCAGCGGCTTAACCCACTGAGCCACCCAGGCGCCCCAAATTTTGTTTTTTTCAAAGCCTGAATCCACCCTATTTAAGAATGACTTGATACAAAGAAAAATGTGTGTGTGTGTGTTTGTGTGTGTGTGAAATTCACCAGTCTTGGATCTTTACTGAAGTGGTTACTCATTAAGATTTTTTCTCTGTCAAATATAAGAGAACACTAAAAGTCAAAGACAATTTGAAAAATTTCTACTATGTCTTCTAAAATGAGAGGAGAAACATACATACAGGTGAGTAGTAGCACTCTCACCCATAGGCTTCAACGGTTATGTAAAAAAATCACAACTTTTTGCAGATGGGAACGGTCTCACAGGGGAATGATCACAGCTCCCAAATCTATGTGCATTTAATTGGGGATGCTGTTGTGCTTTGGTGAAAAGGGTATGGATTTGAAATTAGAATACCTGGATTTGTATTTGTCCTAGCTCATCACTTGCTAGCTGTGTGGCCTTGCCTGAGACATAATCTTCCAGAGCCTCAGTTTCATTAACTATAAAATAGGAATGATAATAATCTTGGCCTCATCTGCTGCCTATGTTGTTTTCAGGGTCAAACAGTATCAGTGGAAGAGTTTATTGTACTCCGTGAGACACTTGACAAAAATAAATTCTCTCTCCTTCCCTCCTTCTTCTCCTCTTTGGAGTTTCCACTTTTACTTCCAAGATGATATATTGTGTCTATCTGACTGTAGGGAAGACATATGCTAATGCCTGTATTAACTGGGAAATGGAACATAGTTTTCAATTTTCTCTCAGGGACAGAATATTTATTTTACATATAAAATATACATTTCTTAATTCCTGGATTTGAGGGGGGAAAAAAAGCCAAGAGGGAAGGTATTCTTTTTAAACCAGTGTTAAAAACAAAGAAGTGAATTGTCAGCAACCTTAATGGTTGACTTATGTCATCAGCCCTTAAAATTTAGTGTGAAAAATCTTAACTGTCCTTAAAGTCACCTCATTCCTTCTGTAAGAGGGAAAGCTTTTAGAATACAATGACACATATGTGAGGAGTGTGGTCTCTTGAAATATTTTCTTTGGGGAAAAAAAAATAGAGGGGAAAAAAAGAGTACTATCTTAACTTTTTCTTGAGCTGAGGTTATTGAATAAGTAGTATATTAAATGGAGTAGAATTTTCTTAATGAAGATATTTTATATTTTAAATATCTTTGTCATATCTTACTGATTAACTATTGATATGCATATCTTAATTACAACAAATGATAAAGGACTGATTGATTTTCATCCGTGCAAATTATTTTATGGGCCTCTGGGTCTCTGTCTTGGATATTGAAAGAGCCTCTCCCAAAATGTATGGGAAGGATACAGCTTGGAGATAATGAGGGGCGCATGTGTGTGTGTGTTTTATTTTTTCACAATTTCCTCCCTTCTTTGCAACCTTCTACCCATTGCTTCAGTGGGATTTATTACTTTAGGAGAAGACTAAAATAGCTGATCCCAAGAAGTTAATTGAGTTTCTGAATTTATTTTTTATTTTTATTTATTTTTCTAAAAGATTTTGTGTATTTATTTGACAGAGAGAGACAGCAAGAGAGGGAACAGAAGCAGGGGGAGTCGGAGAGGGAGAAGCAGGCTTCCCGCTGAGCAGGGAGCCCGATGTGGGGCTTGATCCCAGGACCCTGGGATCATGACCTGAGCCAAAGACAAACACTTAATGACTGAGCCACCCAGGCGCCCCTGAAATTATTTTTTAAAGTCCTCAGAAAGACAATATTCTGGAAAACTGAGACTTTTGCTATAAAAGTCTCAACTCCAAAAACTTAAGATTTTGGAAGTTTCAGTGCACAGTTTATGCCAAACCATAGAGTGGGAAGGAATGGTTCGTGAGTATTTTTCTGCCCAAGTGAGATCAGGTTTGAGTAGCAGGTACCCACAGGGAGAAATAGAGGCTAGAGGCTGGTGAGCAGCGGAGCAAGTTTTTAGTGCTCTGCTTCCCTCCTACAGAGCCTTTGAGGAACCTGAGGATAGAATAGGATAGGACAGGATGGGACAGGATAGGATAGGGCAGAGTTTGGGCCTTGTACCTTGCTTCCTGATGAAGCTCAAGAGAACGAAAGCAATTCTTGTAGGTAAATCTCCCATTCCAGCATGATTCTGCAGCAGCAAAGTATAAAAGGTGATAGGAAGGTCTTGGCAGAGAAAGTCTTAAGTAACACCCCAAAAAGCCTGCAGCCCCTGGAGATGCCAGAGAGAAAAATTTCCTATTCCCCTGAGATGAGCATAAAAGAGTGACCATTTGCATTTACCATTTCTTTTAACATACAAAATTTGTAACTGCTCCAAGAGTGAATCATTGCAGTCTAATTTTCCTTTCCCATGTCTGGCTATCAAGTCACCCAGTCTCAGGAGTCATCTGGGTGACCTTCAATGACTCATCAACCTGAGGACAGAGCAGGCAGATACAGGTTTTCAACCATGGGTGCCATAGTGGCAGGTCACAAGGATCCTAGAACAAGTCCCCTTGGAAACTTGTGTGGATCGATGCTGATGGATGGGACTTGACATCACCTGGATCTCACCGGCGAGACCCCATCAGCTGTGTCAGTAGGTGTCTGCTCTGATTGGTTGGTGCATGTACCTTATTGCTTGTTAAATATTTTGAATATCACACCTACTGATGACCTTGGCCTAATACCAGAAAGTTTCAAAAGCCCCTTCCCTCAACTTGGATCACCCCATAGAGATAGATAAAAGAAAGGGGTGGGAGGACCCTGAAGGGATGATGATCCCCTTCCCAGGAGACTAGAATAAACCAATGACTAAGTTCACCATAGATGGAATGATGTTCATAGCTTACCACCAAGTTAATCAAAGGGGCTTAAATATTCTTCGAGGGAAGGGATTTATCAGCATGTCTAAGAATGAAATTTTAAAAGAAACAAATATTTTGAGTCTGCAGATATATTCAGTGGGATTTAAGGCATGGTCTTGTTAGAAAAGTTACTGGCCTCTTAAAAAATGTTTTGTTTGCCTGGTTAGACTAGGATGGGGTCTCTGGTTAGGGCCCCAGTTGAGAGATGTGTTCGTCACATCAAGGATGAGTTTCTCATATGAAAGCAGTGTGGGCATTGTTAGGCATTGGGATGGATGAGTAGGCAGAGTGATGGTCTCTTCTCAGGAAGTTATGAAAACCAGGAAACATTTCCATTTGTCTATTTGAGTTTTAAACTGCTTCAAAGCAGGAGGAAGAAAAGCGGGTGAAGAAGCATGTGGGTCAGATGTAGTGAGCGTCCTGGACCAGTGCTATACTATGTTGTCTTCAAATACGAATTACCTATATTTGAAATTTAAACAGTTATGGAAATTTTAGTTAAAATAGTGGGTAACAAAAACAGATAAGAATGAAGAGAGCATGGGGGAATAGTACTGACAAGAGCCAAGGGAGATGGTCTCAATGTTTATTTTGATTTTAAAGTCACTAGGTTTTTCAAAATTCCATTGGAAGACATTCCATTGAATTGCTACAAAGTATCACCAAGTGACTCTAATAATAATATTCACCACAATCTGGAAAGCCTTCGAAAAATTTGCTACACTAAACACCGGCTTGTGAAAGGTATTGTTCCAGTATCTCCAGGTTTCTGGGTGATTTTTAAAAAACTCACATAAGGGGCACCTGGGTGGCTCAGTGGCTTACGCCTTTGCCTTCAGCATGGGTCATGATCCCAGGGTCCTGGGATCAAGCCCCATATTGGGAATCTCTGCTCAGCAGGGAGCCTGCTTCTCCCTCTCTCTCTGCCTGCTGCTCTACTTGTGATCTCTGTCAAATAAATAAATAAATAAAATCCTTAAAAAAAAAACAAAACTCACATAAGATCAGGGCCACCTCTAGGTTGTACAGAGCCCTAGAAAAATACTTTCTGCAGGGCACTGTTTATATAACCACTTTGACTAAAAAAAACATAAAATTAATGGAACCATGTGAGGTCTAGTCATTTATCAATGATGATTTGGAATCATGGGTAAAGAAGTGATTCTTGCATATTTGTTTGTTGTCCGGTCAGTGCTTATGAAGAAGGTTCTCCTGAGGGCTGGGTGCCACCTCTTTTTGTTTTGGTTCAGGGACCACCTTGGTCTTCTTTTTGTCAAATGCCTCCTTCCTGGCTAACTTCCTCTCTCCCACGAGGGGAAAATGGTAAGAAATACGTTATTATTCTTTGGAGCCTGTTTCTGTTGAAGCACCATGGGTAGATCTCCTGACCTTGTCCGTCCGTCTTAGAACCATTTGTTTGGTGCCAGTCGTGTCATGGCACTTCAGCCTCCTTGTGCTGCCCACGGATATGGGCCTCCTGTAACTCTTAAGGATCATTCCCATGCTTCTTTGCTGATGACCACAAGTGCAACTTTTACCCAGAGGATACAGCAAAATGGGAACAATAATTTATGTGTAGGTCATGTTCAGTCGACTGTTGGCAATTATCTAGTGTAAGTGTAGAATGACGCATTTTCAACCATGTCTTTTCTCGAAAGCTTTAGGCTGTAGTTGGAGCGTTCCTAGTGCTCTCCTTCAATGTGGACAGTGGGAGATGGTTCTTGGGCCCAGCAGAAGAGTGGTTCCATTCTCACAAAAAAAGCCAGTCTGGGAAAATGCAATGTTACCACATTGACTGGAGACATGTGGACCTCTGTTGCAAAGGTATGCGGTAAAGTAAGAGTCTCCAAAAACCTTGGAGATGAGTGAGGGCACCGCTGAGGACTGACCGACATGAGACAAGGAGCATGTCAGAGGCCGGTGACCACTCTCAGGCTGGCAATGATGGGGGGTGGGGGGAAGCTCTCCAGCTGTGGGAGGACCACCCCTGCCACCACCCCACCACCCGGGGTTCTGTAGATGGAGACAGCACTGCCGTGGGAACACTGACAGGCCTACAAATGCCCCAAAGTGGACAGTTAGCCCATTGCCCTGAATAATCCTATGTCCAGCATGAGTAACCCAGAGTCAGTAGGCCCACACCCACTCTGGCAGGCCAGTCATATGTGAAGACACAGCATGCTGGCTGGTGGGGGTGACCTGTTGCCAGGTCTGGAACAGATCTGGACCATAGGCCCTGACAACGAAGAGGTGTGAGGTCAGGGGTTCCTTGCAGCACCTGGTTTGATGCCACCTTGGGAGAGAGGGTTGAAGAGTGTCCTGAAGAGGAGAAATGGGGACCAGGGTCCCTGCAGGCAATGGTTTGGGATGGGGCTGCCAGACCCGGATGGCACAGCTAGCCCTCGTAGGTCCCAGGCATCCGACGAAGACTTAGAGGAATTTGTGCAAGACCTCCAAAGCACAGGTGCTCTGAGGTGTGGATGGGCTTGGGCCACTTGCCTGGGTCTAAGGGTGATTCTGTGGAGGGTGTTGTATTGTACATTTGGAAGCATGTCGGGTTCATAGGTAGATGGCTGTACTCTTGACTCAGAGCTGGACATACATTAGCCCTTCAGTTTGCCATGGTCTGTCAGAGTGAAGGGGTATAATTTTTCAAAAAACAATAGCTATATAATAAGTTGTTAGAGAAGCATAGTGTGTGTATTCCCCTAATGCATACATGTGTTCCCTTATATATATTTGTATATAAATGCATGTAAAATAATATACAAGCACATAATTTATTTTATAAATTTTTGTGAACATGTATAAACAGAAATATATGTATATCTTTCATACATATATCTCTTTCATTTGATTGAAGAATTTGGCTTCATTCATTTTTTTCATTTACTCGATTTTGTATTCATATAACTTATTTGTTGCAAAGCAACCATTTCATATTTTTGATCCAATAAATTATTTCAATATGTGAAATCATGACACTAGTATGACACTAATCTTCATTTCTTCACATTTTTTAAAATGTGCGCCAACATAGGGCTCAAACTCATAACCTTGAGGTCGAGAGTCACACGTTCTACAGACTGAGGCAGCCAGGCGTCCCTCATGCCTTCAGTTCTTAAAGGAGCTGGTTTCTCTTTATGACCATATTTACTTTATGGCTGATACTTCTGTGTAATTTTGTATAATTTAGCAGATTTCTTATTAATTTGACCCTGCTTGTCTAACCTTTTTCTTTTCAGTATATAGCACTTCTTGTTATATTTTCAAGAGAATACTTTATAAAGAAAAATTATTCATCAAATAAAGGAAATGAAAACCCCAATGGCTGTTGTGTAAGAATAGAATTGTATCACTACCAATGAAATATTCTTTCCTATAAACAAAATGAGGAACAAGACTGAGAAGAATTAAGTATGCTTAAATATGCTGAGGTCTTGGAAATTTTAACTGGAAGAAGAACATTCATCCCTGCATGCGTTTAAGGGGTATAACTCTCTTGTTTTCTACATTCACTGGAATTGTGAGAAGTAGACCAAATAGATGTTTGAGTTTTGTCAGCTCTGAACCCAGTGGTGATGCAAGAGGCATTTGGTTTGGGGGCCATATCTCAAGTATGAAGAGGGGGACAATACATGGTGAGGCCGTGGTGAATGTGGGCCTTGAGGTCTGGGCAGTGGTTTGGGAACTGGAATAGTGGGTGTGGTGGGGGCACTGCCCAGATGCCCCTTCAGGAGGAGACAGACACTGCCCAGCTGCAGGGAGGGTTGGCTGCTGATGGATCTCAGCTGAATCCCTCTCTGAGCTCTGCCTCTCGCCCAAGGTTCTATCTCCCTGGGGTAGCCTACCTCTCATGACTGGTCAATTTCTGACATCCGGAAGTGCCACCTCAGCCCCAGGGCTTCAGGTGGCATCTGCTGGGGCCTCAGTTTTGGACACATCGTGGTTCAACTTCTCCCTTTGCCCAATTCCACACCCCTCACTCCCTCACGGGTCTTCCTGAGAGCTCCCCAGTGAGCCTGCACATGCGTTGCAGCATCTCACACTGTCTGTTCCCAGGATGCCTGACTTAGGACAATGTCAGGCTTTCCAGGCAGAGGATGGCTTTGGGAAACAGTTGAGATGTTCAGTTGGCTGGGGTGTTGTATCTAATATAGGGGCAAGAGAGATAGAGGTGGGGAAAGGATTCACTGTGTAGACAAAGGGCCTGGTCTGGGGGATGGTGAGGAGCTATAGATTTGAGCATAGAGCAGCCTTATGGCCAATTTAGGTCAAATTATCCAAGTTTTCTGTATATCTCAGGGACCATATGATAGTAACAAATGTAATTGAAAGAAGTTGGTTTATAATGTGTTCTCATTTTTAAAAAATATTTTATTTATTTATTTATTTAACAGAGAGAGACATGGCAAGAGAGGGAACACAAGCAGGGAGAGTGGGAGAGGAAGAAGCAGACTTCCCACTGAGCTGGGAGCCCGATTCGGGGCTCGATCCCAGGAGCCCAGGATCATGTCCTGAGCCGAAGGCAGATGCTTACCCAACTGAGCCGCCCAGGTGCCCTTTATGTGTTCTCCTTTTTAGATGGATATTCCAGCACTTGTGAGCCCTGTCTTTTGAAATTTTTTTTTCAAGAAGTAGGGATAGGTCTGAGAAGATTGTCTGCATAAGCAATCTCCATGTGCATTTGCAAAATAGCTGCTAAGGGTTAAAAATTTCACCTCTTCCCTTTACAGCACTTGTTCCTGCTTGTTCCTAGAAGAACCTGCTAGGTACCAGAGTATGGTCGTGTGGTGTCTGAGCCTCCCAAAAACCCTGCAAGGCAGTATTAATGTCCCAGTCTGAGGGATAGGGAACTGAGGGTTGGGAGGACTGAGGGACTTGCCTAGTGAGGAAGGAGGAAAGATGGAATTCGATCCCAGATTTCCTGAACTTGAAAGGTTCTGCTGCCCTAATCAGATGAGCAGGTCTCATGGAGCCCATGATCTGGGCCTCGTGCTCTGGGGCTCTGACTCACCAGGCCTAACTGGTGACCAAGACACGTGCTGATTAACCCTTACAAGTCCCGAAGCTGCCGTTCAGTAACACAGCAGCTGATTCAAACAACTCCTCCTTCTTCAGTAACAATAATAATCATAAGAAGCACTTCTGGTTTTATTATGTGCAAAGCCCTTTCTACGTGTCATATTGCTTGAGCTTTCCAACAGAGCTGTGTGGGAAGTGAAAGCAGTAGCCCCATTCTGTGGATGAAGGAATGGAGGCTCAGAGAGGTTCATGGGCTCACATTCACTTGGCTCAATGTGGGCAGGACCAGGCCCTGAATTCTGGTGTCGCTTTTGTGCTTCGCTTTGTAGCTTCTTTTTTTTTTTTTTTAGATTTTTTATTTATTTATTTGACAGAGAGAGATCACAAGTAGGCAGAGAGGCAGGCAGAGAGAGGAGGAAGCAGGCTTCCCGCCGAGCAGAGAGCCCGATGCAGGGCTCGATCTCAGGACCCTGAGATCATGACCCGAGCGGAAGGCAGAGGCTTTAACCCACTGAGCCACCCAGGCGCCCCCGCTTTGTAGCTTCTTGTAAGCCTTTTGCTTAAGCATCTGAGAGGGAATGAGGCTATAAGGAGAATGTACCTCTGTCTTTGACCTTGGTTGAACTAAATGCTCTGTAGATACACCAAGATTGTCTGGGAACAATTCATCAGCCAAGAAATAAAATGGCATGTTCAAACTGATTGAAAATGAGGTTTGATCCTACTGTAACTTGCTGGGTAGACACCAATATGCTGGCATCCTCGTACTTGACTATTATTATCTCTCATTATCATTCCATTCTGGTGGATGCTTTCTACTTTTATCAAAACCTGATCTTTTCCCCTCATGTCACCTGCAAGGCCCTTTTTCTAAACTCCCCAGGATTTGTCATTTATAGTTGATTGCCATGTCTCACCAGTAAAAATTCCCAGGTGATTTAGACAAGTACCTTCCTCTCTATACTTGGGATTTTATATCATTGTTTACCTGACACTTTGCACTCTCATATGTTTTAAGAATTTTCTTTAATTTCCCCCCATCTTTCTGATGTCATATCATCAAAATGGCATGATTTCTAAGCACTGTAGTTTGTGTTGGGTTCCTGGTTTTGCAGTACACCTAGTATTTGTAAGAACCACAATCTAGCAGGAAAAGGAAGAGAGATGAGGATTATCTGTCATGGGGGAAAACTGGGATATGCCAGTTGGGGATAGGAAGCAGTGTAGGAAGCTGGGGGTGGGGGTGGCAAGAAATGGCCTTCGTGAGAAAATGCTCCTTCTGGGCTCAGTCAGGCACTGGGGCTTCTCTGTTTCTGAAAGAAACTCCCTCCCCCCACCTTTTTAAAAAATAAACTCCATGAAAGTGAATTGTGTATGAAGGAAAAATGACCTCACACATTACTCTGCTTTCCACGAAGTAAAAAAAATCATGGTGGAAAATTTACAAGGAAAACAATTTAATTTCTCTATTTCTCCTGCCATATGATTTTCAAGATTACCCAATACTTGGACCATCCCGGCAAAGTGTCTGTCCTTATTGACCTCATTTCTATTTCCCAATCACTTTATTTAGCAGCTTGCTAAATATAACGCCCCTTCACCCTGGGTCCTTTTTTAAGCAGAAGAAGGATGAGACAGGAAGTGGTGATATAATTTCCCTGGACTGACAATGCGAGCTAATGGCAGAGGCCAGGGCTGGGTAAGAGCTCAGACAAGCTCTTTTCCTACCTGTGCTCTAGGGGATGAATTGTAGGAGGTGGACCACCCCTCCAGCCTGAAGACTTTATCAGAGGTGAAGGATTCGGTCCTTATAGAACGGGCCTGGGCAGACCACAGCCAAGGGCCAAATCTGGCCTGCTGTCTGTTTTTGTTTTTGTTTTTAATGGCCCGCAAGGTCAGCATTTTATTTGTATTTTATTCGCTTTTTAAAAAAGCACAAGGAGAATACTATTTCACGATACATGAACATTACATGAAATCGGCCTTTTGTGCCCCCAAATACAGACGTGCTGGGGTACGGCCACACTTGTTTGCTTACACACTGGTGCTGTCTTTGGCTGCTTTCGTGCTACGATGGAAGAGTTGAGTGGTTGCAACAGAAACTTGAAAAGCCTAAAATAGTTTATAATTTGTAAATTAGATGGCCTGCAAAGCCTAAAATATTCACCATAGTGCCTTTTATAGCAAAAGCTTGCTGACCCCTGATACAGAAGATTCTGAGGGATGAGACATGAAATAAGCATTCGTTTCTTGGCTCACGCCTGGGGCCCATGTCTGTCAGCTGCGGGAGGCAGCAAAGGGTGGGGCAGCAGAGGAAGCTACAGGAAGATTCTAATTTTTCTCAGAGTGGGTCCTATGTGAATCCCTAAGGATATCACAGGGACACCCCCCCCCCCTTTTTAAATTGAGTCTGAGTTTTTCAGTTACGGGAAAGGAAAATGACACTTAGAGGAGTTCAGTGATTTCCTGAAAGCGACACAGCCAGTCAGACTTAAGTCCAGGAACTTTGCCTTCAAGGCAGGGGGAGCTTGAAGCTCACCACGCTTCTGCAAGCTGGGGCAGCCAGAGAGAGAGAAGCCGCCATTGCTGGAGAGACCCCCTCCGCTGAGAAGCAGAGAGGGCTGCCCCGGGGGGCCTCCACTGGCCCCCAAATTGCTCCTCCCTTTTGTTCATCGTGAGCTCTGCAAAGCCCGGCTGTGCTAAGGACCCGGGCCGTCGCGTCTTATTTCAGCAACTAGAGTACGAGGCCTTTGAATAGGGTTTCCAGATTTAACAAATTAACATTCAAGCTGCCCAGTGAAATTTGAATTTCAAATAGATATTTTTTTAGTTCATGTATGTCCCATGCAGAACTTGAATCTATTTGTGTGAGATTTATTTAAAAAGTTACATTAAGAATTGTTTATTGCTTATCTGAAATTCCAATTTAACTGGGCATCCTGTATTTGATCTGATGATTCTCCCTTTGAGGGCAGGGATCCGGGACTTCACTCTTTCTTCATCTACCTCTTTCCTCCCACGTCCGTATCACTCCCATACCCAGTCCCACTGTGCCTAGCACAGTGGCTTTCAAAGATCCTGAGGGGCTCCATTTAATGAAAACCATCCTCTTTCAGGCTAAGCACTTAGCTCCCACCAAGGCTGAGGAGGCAAACATGTAAATTGATTCATTTCACTATATTCTGATACCCGCTAACGAACGGCAGGATGAGCCAGGAGCTGCGAGGATCTCAGGGAGGGAGCCCCTCAGCCTTCAGAATAGCAATTGGAACGGCTTCCCGGAGGATGGGATCCCCAGGGTGAGTTTTGAAGTCAGGGTAGGAGTTGACAGGCTGGATGGGGGAGGGGGAACTGGGGAGAAGGAGCAGCTGGCGCCAAGTCCGAACTCCATAAAAGGGAATGGTGTGCCCAGGAATGGTGAGGGAAGGAGGGAAGCTGGGTGACTGGTGCGGGGGTATCTGGGACGGCAGGAGGCACTTGATGAACAGTCTTCAGAGATTCGTCCCGAAGGCTCCATTGGGCAGGTCCACAGATGTGGCCCTGGAGTGAAGACCACACGTGATCCTTGTTCTCAGTTCTGTGACTGCCAATGCTTGGGCCACTAACCCAGCAGCCTTTTCAACCAAGTGAATGTTCTTGGAACGTGCCTGTTTGCTTCAGGTCAGCTTCATGGCACAGTTGGCCGTGTCCTTCACCATGGCATAACAGAAATCCCATAGTGAAGTCTAACATTCACTTACTACTCTTGAACTAGTGACAGGAACAGAACAGTGGCCTGCTTGGGTCTGAGGCTGGGCTTTTCATCTACCTCGAGTCTCTGACTGGCCCTAAGTGACTCCCTGAGATGTAAAGGAGTCTGTTGTTAGTCCACCTAATTCCCTCAAACATCAACCTCATCCCTTGTGTCCTTAGTCTTTTTCCAAACCACACGGAAAGACAGTACGCATGGTATCTTCTATGTGTCCCTCTTTTCTACTTTTCCATCTTGCTGTGCACCCCAGTCAGCTGTACTACCTAGACGGTCTTAATGGACTACCTTGCCCTCACTTTGGAGGGTAGCTGGTCAGTGAGGTGGCTCTCTGCCACTGAGTCACTCAAAGTTCACTGTGTCCCTCTACAAAAGACCACGGCTTTCGTCAAGCACCTTCTCCACACGGCAGCCCTTTCTGGTTCCAGTAAGTGCTTCTCTCCCTTGGTCCACCCCTACTGCAGGCTTTGGGTAGTAATGGCTTCTAACTCCTACTTGCCATCGGGTATGCTCTTTTTCTTGTTGATTTTCCTGAACACTGCCCACACCTTGATAAATAGTCATCGGTTTATTAAACTGTTCTCAATTACTGTTTGAGTGTGCCATTTGTTTCTCAAAGGGACCCTGACTGATGCAGATAAAAGTAGTGTGACATTTATTTGCTTATTAATTCCTATTAATAGAAGAATGTTTAATTCAAGGATATGTCATACTCCACTCTATCATGCATTTTGAACAACAGGTAACAATCTATTATGTAAGGAAATATGCTGGTTTGGCAACTAAATTACATTTCAACTTAGATAAGTTGGTTCTGAATCTGAGCTCTTTTAGTTACTACCTTGTGGTTATCGGATGAGTTGCTTCTCATGGCCAAATCTATAACACAGGAGTGGTAATTCCTCCCTCATCCAGTGGTTGTAAAAATTAGGGGAAATACTGGGCAAAGGACCTGAATAGACATTTTTCCAAAGAAGATGTACAGATAGCCAATAGGGACATGAAAAGGTGCTTAACATCACTAATCATCAAGGAAATGCAGATCAAAAACATGAAGAGATATCACTTTGTATTTGTTAGGATGAATATTACTAAAAAGATAAGAGCTAACAAATTTTGGTGAGAATGTGGAGAGTACCCTTTTGCACTTTGGTGGGAATGTAAATTGGTGCAGCCACTCTGGAAAACAGGATGGAGTTTCTCCAAAAATTAAAAGCACAATTACCGAATAATTCAGCAATTCTATCTCTGGGTACATATATGAAGGATAGGAAAACAGTATCTCAGAGAGAGATATCTGTACTCCCATCTTCATTGCAGCATTATTCACAATAGCCAAGATATGGAAACAACCCTCATGTCTGGCAATGGAAGAACATGATGTTTATACAATGGAATATTATTCAGCCATAAAAAGAAGGCTATCTTGCCATTTGCAACAATGTAGATGAATCTGAAGGACATTATGTTAAGGAATATAAAACAGTAAGATAAATATTGTATGGTATCATTTATATGTGGAATCTTTTTTTTTTTTAAAGATTTTATTTATTTATTTGACAGAGAGAGATCACAAGCAGGCAGAGAGGCAGGTAGAGAGAGAGGAGGAAGCAGGCTCCCTGCTGAGCAGAGAGCCCGATGCGGGGCTCGATCCCAGGACTCTGAGATCATGACCTGAGCCGAAGGCAGCGGCTTAACCCACTGAACCACCCAGGCGCCCCTGGAATCTTTTTTTAAGAAAGCTGATCTCATTTAAACAGAGAGTAAAATGGTGGTTGCTGTGATCTGGGGGAAGGACAAACAGGAAAATGTTGGCCAAAGGGTACCACTTTCAGTTATAAGATGAATAAGTTCTGAGGATCTAATATATAGAGTGGTGACTGTAATAAATAATACCATACTGTACACTTGAAATATTCTAACAGAACTTAAGTGTTCTCACCACACACACACACACACACACTCGTGCATGGATTAAATGAGATAATGCTTATAAAGCACTTAGTTTATTGCCTCATACATAATAAGATTACTAAAATACTTAAGTGATATACTGGGTATTTACCCCAAAACTACAAAAATACTAATTCAAAGTGATAAGGTACTCCTGTGTTTATTGCAGTATTATTTACAGTAGCCAAATTATGGAAGCAGCCCTAGTGTCTATTGATAGATGAATGGATGAAGAAGAAGTGGTACATATACACAATGGAATATTACTCAGCCATAAAAAGAATGAACTCTTGCCATTTGCAGTGATGTGGATGGAGCTAGAGAGTATGATGCTAAGCGAAATAAGTCAGTCAGAGAAAGACATATACCATATGATTTTACTCATATGTGGAACTTAAGAAACAAAACAAATGGGCAAAGAGAGATAAAAGAGAGAGACAAATCAAACATGAGACTCTTAACTATAGAGAACAAACTGATGGTTACCAGAGGGGAGGTGGGGGGAGGGATGGGCAAAATAGAGGATGGGGATTAAGAAGGGCACTTGTTGGGATGAGCTCTGGGTACCGTATGTAAATATTGAATCACTATATTGTACACCTGAAACATTAATATAACACTCTATGTTCACTATACTGGAATTAAAATAAAAAGCTTGTAAAAATTCCCAAGGGACCCTTAAAGACACATCATTTTCATCGTGTCCAACAATATGCCTTGGATTCTAGAGTAGCACCTTTCAATAGAACTTTCTGCAGTGATGGAAATGTTCTATATTTGTTCTATGTTATGCACCTATTGAATATTTGAAATGGGGCTAGTTTTAGATGAAGTTTTAATTTTATTTAATTCCAATTAAATTAAAAAGGCCACATATGACTCATGGCTACCATATTGGACTTTACAGATCTAGAGAGTAAACATAAAGATAACAAGTCATTTTGTAAGATCGTCTATGCCATTTCACATGTGAAACGTGTGAACATGTGTCCATGTGAACATAAAACCATCAGGAGGATAAAATCAGAAGTATCAACTGTTCATGTTCCTAGAATCTGACATGATACTCGTGTCTACAGTACTCATATAAAATTTTTTCTGTACTAGATAGAAGTTATACACAAACATATAAACATATACAAACTTAAAGGGGATATTCTGGATAAATTTATTTTAAATCAAATTATCTGGATAATTATCTCAATTCCTCCTTTTGCTGTAGTCCATTGGATATTAATATGAGGACTTCTCTACCCCTTGCCCTTCCAGAGCCCATGGTGGGCATACTTATCAATATAGCACTTATTTTTGCCAAGCCCAGTTGGGCCTCCCCATCCTCAACAAGACAATGGACATTGACTGGAATTGACATGTGAGATAAAGCCCATTTTCCACCCTTGATTTAAATACATTCTTTTAAGGGAGTACTTGGGTAATTTGGAAAGAAAGGTAGCAAATGATGTCATAAAAAATCATTATATTTAGAGTTAGAGAATTTTAGAGCCAGAGAAGTCTCAGAGAGTTGTCTTATTTTTCTTGGACTTAACTTATTTGCCAATACACAAATGTACCATATCTGCTGCATATCTTCTGGTTATACCCCCCCACCCCCACCCCAGATCCAGTGTCCACCCTTCTCCACCCAGCTATGTGCACCTGGGGCTGACCTGTGGACTGATCACTGGGCTTCCTTGCCCTGGGCTTCCTTTTGGCAAATGGCCAGTGGGAGGCACCAGCAGGAGATCTGGCAATCAGGTAAGGGTGAAACTGGGTATTTATTGCCCTGGCTCCCTTCCTGTGGGGACAAGGTAGATTGCCAGGGTCCTAATACTGTGAGTCATATAGCTCTTGTCGTCTGTTGGGGACCCTCTCCTCACAATCCTCTGTTTCCTTGGAAACCGCTCCTTCTCTGCCTCTTCAGGCTCAGGGAGAGTAAGGGGAGGGCTTCTGGGGCTAGCCCCAGATGCTACACTATTTCTTCTTTCCCTATACCATGGCCACGTCTCTGAAGAGTCTCTTTCTCATTAACTCTCCTCCTACCTCACAATTTGAGTGTGCCATTATTTTCGACTGGGACTTTGATATATCTATGAAAGAGTATCAGGATGCCCTCTCTCTGGGCCTTTCTTCCGAGCAGCAATTGCTACAGGGGTAATTTAGGACATTGTTTTCTAGAGCGGTTGTTTAAACTCCCTGCCTTACCAGACATCAACCTAGACCCTTCTGGAGTGAGTCATTCTATTTGTGTGGGTGGGGTTAGTTAAAATAATTTAAGAATTTTCTCAAAAGTCCAAGTGTAGAGCCCCAAATAAAATAAACAACCGAAAAAAAAAAAACCCACTAGGACTGTGCATTTAGATGTCTTGGACAGTAATCCACAGCCCAGCCCCTCCTTTCTGGGCAGGATGTGGTCAGAGTACTATACATGGTTAAGAAATTTCCCTTTTGAGCCTCTTCATCATGTATTTTGGTGTGGATAAAATCAATTCCAAACAATAGCTATAAGTTGAGGTGTTATGTGTACAGTGGTAGAAGAGTTTTGGCAGAGTCAGGATGGCATGCTAATTTTCTTCCGCCCCAAATATTGCTTAAAATGGCCCTTCGTAGGTCACAAGCTGAAAAGGGTTGGCTTTCTGTGGCGTGCAATGGTAGATGCGACCCACCTGGACTCTTGTCTGTCTGGTGTCATGCCTGCGAGAACCTAAAATCTCCCTGCCCCAAAATACCTTTCTTCCCAGAAGTTCTGTCACAATTCCAGAAATCCCCCTTCTGTGCATGTTACCCTAAGGGTATTATCAAGTGAAGGCATCATTTTGTGGGAAAAGGACATTACGTATCAGCTGGTTGACGACCTGGCAGAAATAGACATATGTGGTTTAAACTATTACCTCCTGGTATTGTGCGCAGAGAGAATGGGGAAATGGAAGTCCCAGTTGGGAAGGAGGTAAGCAGAGGTGTGAAGCTTCCAGAATCACTCAGGAACCCGGACCTGTCAGGGAGAATGCAGTGATTTAGTTAGTGACCACGGCAGGTGCTGGGATGCCTGAGTGTACCGGGGCATAATTAACACTGTCACCAAAGACGAACTCTGTGACAACATGACAAGACAGTCTATGTAAAGGGTCCAGGGCAAAGCTTTATCAATCTGTTTCCTTTTCTGGTGCATCCATAATGTGGCTGAAAGCTTTCCCGGCTAGGAGACCGTCAAAGGCTACCTCAGGACTGCCTGATCTTGAAGAACTAAACCGCTATGACCCTTCAGAAGCCAGAATGACAGTCATCTGTCATTAACTGGTAGTGGCTGCGTGATGTGTTGTAGTTGATACCGAGTGTGAGGTGGCATCTAGTCACATGAATAAGAATGACATTGTTGATTAGTGGGCTTGGACTTGGAGGGCAGGGAAGGTGATACGTTTGCCAGTCCCACCAAGGGCCTTTTTCTGCTTTATTCCACAGCCAAACTGTCATTTCCAGGTTTTGGGGGGCCCTGAGACTGGCTTCGAGAATCCCTAGTACTACCTTCTTGGGAATAAGCTGTCACTGGATCAGTTTACAGAGAGCACATGCCTGAAACTTTTCATCTCTTCCTATCATTAAGTCTGTAATTCAGGTTAGTTGCCCATCAGCGGTTTGGGGATTCAGGCTGAGGTCGAATGGGCCAAGAAGAGTGGTCTCCCAAAGGGATGGCTGGTGAGGAACCCATCTCCATGTGCTTGTTTTCCCATTTCGTACCTCTGAACTATGTTCGGACAGCAGGAAGCCCTGGGAGACATCCTCAGCTCCTCTTGTTTCCACACATTCTCTATCCAGCCTCTCAGGAAAAGCTGACAGAACCTGTGCTGGTCTGACCACTTGTCATCACCTCCACCATTGCTGGCCAGCCCCCTCTGCTGTCTCTCACACATTCTGTTCCAGAGAGTCCTGTCTGGTCCCTGCCCTCCCTCCTTTGTGCCCTGCAGTCTTGTCCTCCTCAGTTCTTTAAAAACATACCTCAGATCCTGTCATTCTTCTGCTTTCCACCCTCTAGTGCCTTTCCAGCACACTCAGTGTACAATCAGAAGACCTCACCATGGCCTCAAATAGCCATGGGATCTAGGGTCTTCTCCTTGTGGCCTCGTCTCCCCCATTCGCTTTCTCTCTGCCCATCTTCCAGCCACCCTGGCCTACCTTCTGTTCTCCCACCTCACCACGCTCATTTCCACCTCAGCTGCTTTGCTGAGTGTGTCCCCCCCTCCCGCCTCCGCCCCAGATTGTCATGTGGCTTTCTCTCTCATTCATTCACATCTCGTTCACATGTTACCTTCTTCCTTGGCTCCTTTAAAAGAAGTGACACCTCTTTCCCATGGTACTCCCTATTCCTAGCCTTATTTTATTTATTTATTTATTTATTGATGCTGCTGCTCGTTACTACTGAATTTCATGTTCACTCATTATTTATGTATAGATTTTCTTTCCTCCTCCCTAGAATGGAAGTCTTTGAGGGCAGGAACTGGTTCATTATTGTCATTATAGAAGAAGGCGCCTAGAACATAGGAGGTATTCAGGACATATTTGTCAAATTTGAAAGTGAGGGGTCTTCTCTAGGCCATGGGATTGCATGTCAACGATTAAGATGGTGTGTGAATCCATGGCAAGGGGTGTGGTGCCTGAGGCCGGGATCAGTAAGGGCTGACCAGGACGCTGCATGGCTGGGGGACACTCAGAATGTACAGAGCTGGGACGCCTGGGTGGCTCAGTTGGTTGGACGACTGTCTTCGGCTCAGGTCATGATCCCGGGGTTCCAGGATTGAGTCCCACATCGGGCTCCCAGCTCCATGGGGAGTCTGCTTCTCCCTCTGACCTTCTCCTCGCTCATGATCTCTCTCACTGTCTCTCTCTCAAATAAATAAATCAAATCTTTAAGAATGTACAGAGCTTCCAGGGAATTGTGAGTCAATGTCAGAATCCAAGTGAATGATTAAGACAGTGGATAAGAATTCCTAGCACAAAGAAGTTAACGTTGAGACACTTTCTCAACTGAAAAACTTCAGTTTTTCATACATGCTTATGCCTAGAACAGAAGCCACAGTGTGTATCCTAAGGAGGGTCTGAGGTTGAGCTTGGTTCAGAGACGGTGAACAGGGTGATCCAAGGAGGTGGGAACTAGAAGCCTACCTGCTATGAAGTCATCACCAATCAATCCATTTAATTCTACAAAGTCTGGGGAGAGAATCAGGCCTTCTGAAATCAGCTCCTAACATAGGACAGCTGCCCCCTCCTTGCAGATGCTTTCCCCAAAACCAGTTCATCGGAGGAGATGTCATGGTGGTGATGTTCCCCAAGGGCCCAGAGACCAATGAGTTCTGTGGTCCACTTACATCTCACGTTGGGGAACTCCACTGAGCAGCAGAGACCTCTGTGCTGGCTGGGAATCCCCATCACAGCAGTGGCCTCTGTGGGGTTGAGCTGCAAGCTACTTTTCAGATTTAGCACACAGCCTTGTGAGGAGACAAAGTTGTTACCTCTGCAGAGGAACCAAGCCAGTGACGCTTCCCACATCTGGGAAATGGGAACATTTCTAGAAGTTGGAAGCCAATGTCCAAGGTGGAAGGATGGCTTGTACTGATCTTTGTGTGCCCCCATCCCCAACCCTATTTGTACATTTCCAGGATCGATGTAAGAAGAAGTACATTGCTGTGTGTTTGTAACTCAGGCCATCGTTTGAGGGTAAGTAACAAAGAGGTCTGGCGTGGCTTTCAAAGGAAGTAAGGTGAAGATTCTTCTCCCCAGCCTACTAAATAAACCACTGAGGCCTTTCATGACTCAGAAACCGCAGACCCCACAGACAACATGCATCTATTCATTCTTGTCTACAAATATTGATGGAGAGCCTATTGTGTGACTAACACAGTGCTTCGGTTGAGGATGTAATGGTAAAATAAGATTCACTCCCTCCCCTCAAAAATAGATAATCCCACTCCAGTGTGGAACATTCTACAACACATAGGGCAACGTAATCTAATGGCAAAGAATATAAGCTGAGTTTTGTCACTCACCAGGCTGTGTGATCTTGTACAAGCCACTTCCCTTCTCTGTGTTTCAACTTTCTCATGTGTATTTCAAGGAAATTACCCATGTTATGAGATTAAATAAAATAATGCCTATCAAGTGTTTAGCCCAAGTGTCAGTAAATGTGAGCTATGATGCTGGCTATGATTTTATGATAAGAGTTGGCCTGTAATACTGTGGGGGCACATTGATATCTTGAAGTACCATATTTCTGTACAAATGTATTTATATTCAAGGCCAAACCTAGAAAAAAATCTGAGTAATTGGAAATATCTTTTTAAAAAATTTTCTGCCCAAGAGCCTCTCTATCCAAACCTGTTTTCTTTCCCCCTTCTGGAAGCTTTTAGTGTCCTGGTTCTTTGATTTTCTCTGTCAATATATCTCTCAGTAGACTGGCAGACTGGAAGGAATCTAAGCAGGATATGTCCATTATATTGTCTTTGATTTAGAACATTGTCCTTCCTTGAGGTGTTCACATCTCACCCAAAGAATAGCATCATTTCAGGTATCAGTGAAACTGCCTTTTCTGAGAGTAATGAAAGAATTTGGTATTTTTACAGGGAGAGACAGATATAGACTGATGGAATGGTCTCCTCAACAGACTCATGGACACATGAGAACTTGGTTCACAACAGATACAGAAATACAAATCTACAGAGAGAGAAAGAATTAGTCAAGTGCTGGGATGATTGATGGAAACAGGAAATCCCTACCTCACACTTTAGACACAAGTAAATTCCAGATGGGATTAAGATGTACATAGGAAAGGGAAAGTTTAAAACTTTGAGGAGGAAACATAGGGAACTTTTAAACATAGGGGCTTTTGCCTCAAAAGGCATGCACCAAAAAGAGGAGGTTTTATTTATTTACTTTTTAAAAAAAGATTTATTTATTTATTTATTGGGGAGACAGAGATCACAAGTAGACAGAGAGGCAGGCAGCGAGAGGGGGGAAACAGGCTCCCCGCCAAGCAGAGAGCCTGATTCAGGGCTCGATCCCGGGACCTTGAGATCATGACCAGAGCTGAAGGCAGAGGCTTTAACCCACTGAGCCACACAGGCGCCCCAGGAGGAGGTTTTAAAATACGATTAAATTGAAATATTACACTTCTGTACCAACAAAGACACAATAAATAAAGACTGAAAAAAGATATTAGAATGCTTATAATCAACAAAGAATTCTTAATAAAAGATTATTTTTAAACATTCCTGTGACTTAAGAAGAAAAGATAATCTAAGAAAAATGGACAGAGGGGTGCCTGCATGGCTCAGTGGTTAAAGCCTCTGCCTTTGGCTCAGGTCATGATCCCAGGGTCCTGGGATCGAGCCTCACATTGGGCTCTCTGTTCAGCAGGGAGCCTGCTCCCTCCTCTCTCTCTGCCTGCCTCTCTGCCTACTTGTGATCTCTGTCAAATAAATAAAAATCTTTAAAAAAAAAAAAAGAGAAAAAGAAAAATGGACAGATAATATGAACTGAACACTCAGAAAAAGAAACTCAATCGCATTAATAACAAGGGAAATTCAAGTTAAAACCATAGTGTGATACTATTTTATACCCGTGAAGCTGGCCAAAATGATACCACCACCAAAATGATACCAATCAGTTTTGGTGAGGCTGTGGGGAAACACATGTCACATATTGCTGGTTAGAGTGCAGGTCGGGAAGACCATTCTAGAGCCCACGTTGGCAATATCTCTCAAAACTGGAGAAGTGCATTTCCTAAGACCCATAAATTCTACTTGTAAGTATATCCTAGAAAATGTCTTGCACAAAGTAACAGGCACAAGAATGATCATTGCATCACTGGAAAGACAAAAAGGTGGAGTGAATTAATACCCATCCAGAACAGGATAGACAAGTAAGTTGTGAATTAGTCATATGCCATCTTAAACAGCAGTTACAATGAATGAGCTAGAGTTACATATACCAATATGGATCAATCTCTGAAAGATAACAGGGCATATAAATAGCAAACTATGGAAGGGTCTGAATTATAGAACACCATTTAGATAAAAATATAAAAACACACCCAACTTTACATTGTTCACATTACATATCTATTATATGTTATATTACACTGTGTATTTACTATATATTTATATATTATAAATGATGCTTATATGCATTTATTGTATAGGTATATCTAAATTGTCTATTTTTTTTCAAAACACATCTTGTTTTGTGTTTTGGGGAACACAAAACACAAAAATATATAGAAAGTATCAAAAATGAGCCTGAGGACAGATATCAACTGGAGGACAGTCTGGAGATGGAGGAAGGAGAAGGGGATGGTAGTGGTTTGGTCAGGGCGGGACACGGGGGTGCTTCAATAAGATTTGAAGAAAATAGGATAAAATATTATTAAATCTAGGCTGTTGATAGTATATACACAGATGTTTATACTTTACCCTATGCTTGGCATTTTATTATTTTTTTAAAAGATTTTTTAAATCCATTCATTTGACAGGGATAGACACAGCGAGATAGGGAACACAAGCAGGGGGAGTGGGAGAGGGAGAAGCAGGCTTTCCGCTGAGCAGAGCAGGAAGCCCGATGCCGGGGCATCCCAGGACTCCGGCATCAGGAACCGACCGGAAGGCAGACACCCAAAGACTGAGCCACCCAGGCGCCCCTATGCTTGGCATTTTAAAATTAAAAGAATAGGTTCCCTTTCTTTTTTTTTTTTTTAAAGATTTTATTTATTTATTTGACAGAGAGATCACAAGTAGATGGAGAGGCAGGCAGAGAGAGAGAGAGAGAGAGGGAAGCAGGCTCCCTGCTGAGCAGAGAGCCCGATGCGGGACTCGATCCCAGGACCCTGAGATCATGACCTGAGCCGAAGGCAGCGGCTTAACCCACTGAGCCACCCAGGCGCCCAAGGTTCCCTTTCTTGATGCCGAGGCTGGCCTCCCTTATGGCTTTTCCAGTTAGCTCTCTGAGAAGATAGTGTGTAATGGGACCTGTTTATTCCCCATAGTGCCTCCTGGATTTGTAGTACGTGGTTTGAGTCTGCATCATGCTCTCTTCTTTGGAGAAAGGGCTCATCTAGGGCAGGGATGCCATGTATAGGTGAGCCCTCTTTTGGTTTCCCAAGATGCAGTCCCGGCTCTGCTCCCAGAGCGATGCCCTTTGATACAGGACTGCACACCTCGCGCGTCCACCTCCAACCAGAGTATGCACCTTTTGCTAATTTAGGTGCCTGAGGAAGAGTCTTTCTAATCTGATAGCGTAGGCAGCTCCTTTTTCTACCTGCAAAAAGGCCCACGCTAGATGACCAGCATACCTGACCCTGACGTAGGAGAGCAAAGCCACACCCAGGGTTTCCCAGCCTTACTGCGGTAGCTATTTACCCAATCTTTGAGGAGAAAGTTGGAAGCAGCTTCTCCTGCAGGGGATGGACAGCTAGAGGTGGAGGAGCATGTGACTCCCTCACTAGTCCCTACCTCAGCTCTGAGCCAGCTACACGTTTTCTCAACATTCCCTAAACCCGCAGCTTTCAGGAGCCAGTCAGGTCCTGTGGGCCGGCGCTCCTAACCAAGAAGCATCTGCATGAAGATCACTTGGCAAATTCTTTTATAAATTTGTGGGCATTTTCGGATGAGCTTGAATGGGAAAGCGTGATTGATGTGTGATGAATTAGACCTTCACTTGGAAGACAAACAGGCGCCAATAGCTATTTCAGGTGAATTGTTCTGATTTAATTTATTTCACCTGGTGTGTTTACTAAGCGTCTGCTTTACTAGCTATTGTGTACAAAATAAACGGGTGCTTGTATTCTATGCTCCAAAAGCTGCAAAAAATCCTTTAAAATTGTGTATTGCTACTGCTTTGAAGATATAGTTATTGGATTGATGTATTATAGTTGAATTCTTCTGTCTATATAAAGATATAGCTATAACTTTAAGTCAAAATAGTCCAGATTCTACAAAGTATCAGATTCATCACTGGCCCATTTTTCCTTCCAACTGATCATCCAAGAGACATCTGTTGAGTGCCCACTATGTGCAAGGTGCTAAAGGTAGAATATTGAATAATAGATTGTTTCTTTTCTCAAGGAAGTCAGATATTCAGAGAATTACACTCCAGTGTTTTTTGCTTTTTTTTTTTTGAGATTTTATTTGTTTATTTATTTGACAGAGATAGGGGGAGAGAACACAAGCAGGGGGCGTGGCAGGCAGAGGGGGAAGCAAGCTCCCACTTGAGCAGAGAGCCCAATGCGAGGCCCAATCCCAGGACCCTGGGATCATTACCTGAGTCAAAAGCAGATGCTTAGCTGACTGAGTCAACAAAGGCACCAGTGTTTTAAGAGCAATAAGAGAAGGGAACCCAGAAAACTGTGGGATGTCCAACTCAGCAACTGGTGAGGTTATGTGTTTGAGTCAGGGAAAACTTCTTTTTGGAGGTGATGTCTGTGCTGGACTAGAGTTTGCAGTGGGGAAGGGCATTCCAGGTAGAGGAGGCAACCTGATCAAAGGCATTGTACATGACATCTGTTTGTTTTTTTGTCCACCCAGGTGCCATTTTCCTTTTCTTGATAACCCCTTGGCAACTTCCCCTCCTCTATTGAGAGCAGTCTTGTTGGAGCTGTCAGTCAAGGGACCCTGAGATCCAAACCCAGGGCATCTGAGCCAAACTAGGCCCATGGAATTCTCTCACCCAGAAATCTGACTCTTTAGCCCAGTTATTGCAACGAAGGAAAGTGGTCATTGCAGAGACCTAAAAATAAAGTTCATAGTTTCTACCTGGATCCCAGACTTACTCTGGTTCTCAGCTTTTTCATGCTTGATTCTTTTTAGTTTTTCCTTCAGTTCTGTAAACTATCTCATACCCTCACAATAAAATGTTTTGCTTGTTATCTAGAATCAGTGTCTGTTACTTACAACTGAAAATCCCTAACTGGGGGGCCTGGGTGGCTCAGTGGGTTAAAGCCTCTGCCTTTGGCTCAGGTCATGATCCCAGGGTCCTGGGATCGAGCCCCGCATTGGGCTTTCTGCTCACCAGGGAGCCTGCTTCCTCCTCTCTCTCTCTGCCTGCCTCTCTGCCTACTTGTGATCTCTGTCTGTCAAATAAAAAAAAAAAATTCCTAACTGATATAGGGAAAAAATATCAGTGGTGGAAGTTATTAGTAGAGGGTTAGGAAGTCTACTTTTTATCTGCCAGAACTCCTGGCAGATAAAAGATAAGGAAAATTTCCAAATCCTTCAGAGGTGGGGAAGAGGAAAGAAAGAAAGAAAGAGAGGGAGGGAGGGAAGATAATACAAAGAAAGAAAAGGAAAAGAAGAGAAAGAAAGAAGAGAAAGAAATGAAGGGAGGAAGAGAAGGAAGGAGGGAGGAAGGAAGGGAGGGAAGGAAGGAAGGTAGGAAGGAAGGGAAGGAAGAAAGAGAGAGAGCGAGAGAGAGAGAGAGAAAGAGAGAAAGAGAGAGTGAAGGGAAGACAGGCAGATTTCTCTCTCATGCCACAGGTTACTGTGATGGGAACGCACATTCCTGAGGATGGCTGGGTTTGCAGGGAGGACCCCATCGACATCATTTAAACTTCTGCCACTGGCTAGCCTCTGCCTCTCCTTCCCTGGAGTAGCTGTTACACAGGAGGTGCAGGAGAAAAGGAACAGTTTGCTGCTGTTTCATACAGAACCCAGCTGGAATCTGCCAGAAACTGCTCTGCATCCTGAGATGGTTTACCTGGTTGGCCCTCAGGGCAAAAATGTGGATGACAAAGAGCCGGGGATGTCAGATTTTGAGGCTGCTGCTCGCTGGGTTTCTTAGCTTCTAGCCGACAAGGCCAAGGTCTGTCCCGAAGTGGAAACAATAAAAAGCGCTGGCTTTTTCATTGTATTGTAATTACTGCAACATCTCTGGTACAAATTATGACTCACTGTTCTAGGTGGTTAGCATCGGGACTTCCACCAAGCAAACCCTTTGTAGGTCGCAGAATGGTATCGCTGGGTGCCCTCAGAAGGCTCATAAGGAGGAGGCTTTGCTCAAGGCAGGAGTGGGGGGAGGGGTCTACTCTTCATAGATGAGTAATTTCACTGAAAATAATTGGGCTCTGACACCCCCTGGAATATTATTTGCAGTTATAAATCTTTATTGTTGTTTTCATTATTGTATATATTGCTATTATCAGAATTTATCTGCAAAATGATCATGGGAGTTTAGTCTATAGGGAAGTACCTTATGAATTTATGTGAATTCTTCTTAATTAAATTACATTTTTACCTTTTTTACCATTTCTTTGGCCAATGGAGATTTCCTTAGGCAGGTATATAGAATGTAGGGTCTAAGAGAAAGCAATAATCATAAATTTTGTAGCAGTTCCAGGAGGGTCAGGATTTTATCTCTTCTGATAAGTACTGGTTCAAATACTCTGAGGTTTCCTCTAGCAGCAGTCACAAATTTTGCCAGTGACAAAATCCAGGCATGAACTGGCTTCAGCACAATGGAGAATTTCCTCTCTCTGGCCATTGGAAACTCAGATGCTGATTTGGCTTTGACTTTATTTGAAGTTGAAGTTTCTCTCTTCTTGATCTAACCCTTTCCTTTGTCAGACTTATTCCCAGGTTCTGCCTCATACTGCCAGAAACTCCAGGTTTATCCCATCATCAGGCCAAATTCATCAGAGAAGAGCAAAGATTTTGACACAGAATTTCTTTTCAAATCCCTGAAATTCACTATATAGAACCAACTTTGGTCACACGCACACTCCTGGATGAATCTTTGTGACCAGAGAGGGCCACGATCCTGTTGGTTTAAGCATAAGGTGTGGGTGGAATCCCATAGCTCTTGGGACTGAGAATCAGGGAAGATGGACCACCCTAAACAAACCCTACCTCCCCAAAAATAATCCCAATAAATCAGTGCCTTTGAAGGAGGAGAGGGGAAGAGTTGCTGGAGAAGAAAACTGCACCTGTCCATCACAGCTCTGTAGTGTGGGCACCTATAAATGGAGTCTGAAGACCCCAAGGATGGCAAGGGGCATGGGACCTCTGTCCTGAAGGGTTGTCCTCGTTTCCTTCAGTTAACTCCCCAAATTCCTAAGTTCTTCTCAACCCAGAAATTCATGGAGAGCAGCCACAGTCAAAACCCTCTTGGGGATGGCGACGTGGCTGGTGAGGGAAAAATGAAGTAATGCATAATCAGAAGGTTTTCCCTGAAAGATAAGATCTTCCAACTACTTGCAAATCTCCCCAGAGCATCCAAAACAGAATTTAAATATTTATTTTCTCTGAAGGGGTTTTGAGAGAATTATGCAATCTAACGATTTAAATAGGCTCCTGAAAACAACTAACTTCACTCCTGTTGACCAAAGACCTCTTCCAAGCCAGACTCAGCTCTAGATGCTTGGTTAATTATTTCCCACAGCAGCCCTTTGGGGAAAATATCATCATCTCTTTTATGACCCAGATGAAGAAACTGGAGGTCAGAGAACTTCAGCAAGTTTCTGGGCCCAGCCAGGGTGTAAGCCCACCGTGTCTGACCTCTGAGCCCCAGGCATTGCCCAATCCTCTGTGAGATAAGACATGATCGAGGAAATACATCTCCCTTCCCTACGAGAGCAACAGGGATGCATTTTTGTACTTTTTGTAGTTAGGAAATGGAGAATAGTCCTGAGCAATTCTGGAGCATCAGCTGGATTTGGGCCACTGGGAGTGGAGGGGAAAATGCTTTGTAGTAGACTCTTACTGGTGAGTTTTGGGTGGAGGAGAATATGATTTCCCAGGCCTCTTTATCAGATTCGGTTCCTGCCCCAGGTTGTGCACAGACAGCAATCAGTGCCCACAAGAGCACTGGAGGTCAGCACAAGCAGACCCCACATGGCTCTCCACCTGCCTAGCAGCTACTCCCAAGCACTAATGAAATGATGCATCAAAAAGCTGGCCTGACTCACTCCTGGAGTCTGTCCACACCAGCTTCTGCCACCCCCGCTCCACAGAGACCACACCTACTAAGATCACTGAAAATCCTCTTGCTCCTAAACCCACGCGGAAATTCTTCTCTGTGACTCTTTCTGGTCTCCGTGGTGCTTGATCCAATGGGCTGCTTCTATGCTCTATATCTTCTCCAGCAAAGCAATAGCATCACTGCTGGGCTGTCTTCTCTTCCAGGTCGTTTCTAAAACATTTCTTAGAACTGGCGGGAGATCCTAAGTATTCCTTGGCAACCGTGTTAATGGCAGAACAAGACCCTGAGCAATTCCAGCTCTCTCCACTCAAGAGGTTCAAATCTCAGATCTTGAGAGTCTTGAAAATGACCTGACTTTTGCATAAAGGACATCCAACAAGAGCACTAGACACACAAATCGAGGCTCCTCTGCCCATGGCAAGCCTGCTATAGAAACACGTTCACAACATATTTTGAACTTTGATGTACAGATTTTTATCATCAATTTAAGGCAAGCATAGTACGTCTTTCCTCAGTTAAATAGAATTTAATAAGGATGTAGTTAAACAGGCGCTGGAAGGCTGAAAATACACGAAAGGGAATACTAAAGTGTCACAGAAATCGTGGCTACAGAAAGTAGCTAAGGGAACAGAAGGAAGAAATTGGGTGATTGAAAATCTAGAAGATTGGAGAAGGGAATAGACACAGAGCTAAAGCCTAGGTCACTGTGGAGGGGCCATCTGGTACAGGGATATCTGAGTGTGTTCTGGTTGTGCAGGAAACACTGGGGGAACTGGGACCAATAGCTCCTGCTAAGATGAAGGCCATAGACTAGAAACAATATAAACAAGACACAAAGTAGGAATGAGCAAGTCCCTTCTCTCTGCCCCCTCGGCCCCCCACCCAGTCTCCTTGTTCTGCTCCCATGAGCACCTAAAAGGATCACTGGTCAAAGTGCAATAATTCTGCTGAATCCTAGCCCTGGCATTACAAAACAGAACATGGCAGGATGGATTGCAATGATGAGACAAGAGCTTAATAAACACACACCTCTGACCCACTCACTTTTACTACTATCTTTGAACTTTCTGCAAGGAGCATGATTTGCCCAGAATTTCTATTCCACAATCCTACCCAGTCATTATCCCTAATTACAAAAAATCCAAGTCTCTATTTCCTTTGTGAGATCCAGTTTAAAACATCAATTTCATGGTTTCTGTTTATTTCTCAAGGATTTTCCTTCCCTTCCTCTGGGACCTTCAGTTTGCCTATGCACCTGCATTGCAGGGATGGCAGAAAGTTCTCTTACAGGTGAAGAAGGTACATGACTCGAAAGAAAATGGATCAGCTAGGATGAAGTCAAGTATTTCCCAGCAGAGCCCAGCCACTGATTTCTTGCTGGTCTGCTGTCAGGCGCTGGTGATGCCACCTGTCCTGACAGGTGACTCTCTTGGCCTGGATAGTATCTGGGGTGCTGCTTACACGTGGGGCCTGAGGGATGACACATTCTAGCCTGACAGTGTCAGGGCACCATTGCTTAGTGCTGCTTCTTTTCCCTCAACCTTGGAGAATGTCTCCAGGGATCCCACTGTGCTCCTCCTTCCAACATTGGAAGCTTGTGAGTTATGGCTATCTGGCCTATGCTACTCTGCCATCCCATACCAGTTTCAGGCATTTTACTCTTAAGCTCATTTGTTATCCTTCCCTGCTACCCTCTGTTACCACAAGGCTGGATTTTATCCAGAATCAGCAAATGGGAGGATTGGCAGGGGATTGGAGGTTGTGGCTGGCATGGCTGGCAGCCATGGGTGTCCTCTGTGGCTCTAGCTCCCACTGGATTGATGTTTCATTGTCCTTGGCCCTGCCTCCAATTGACACCACCTCCATCCTTTGTCTTTCCATTCTAGAGCTAGTATTCATTCCTACTTTGCTAACTTCTGGGTGGTCTCATCATTCTGTTTGACTCTTGGCTCCTTCATCACCTGTATAACCGATTCCTTGCCCCAAATTCCTTCTGTGACAAAACTTAAGTGGCTTCTGTTTTTCTGTTTCCAGAGCGTAGGTGGGCTAACTCAATGGGAATCTTAGGAACCCCCTTCACACCTGCCTTGGCTCTATGAAAAGTGCAGAGATGATCTTTGCCCACTATCACTCAATATGTTGCCTTGCCAGGGCAGGCTGGCATATACTGCCAACCAGGAAGCTCCAGATGAGTAACTGGTTCCAGTCCCTGTACTTAGAAAACTGCCTAAGTTCAGTGGAGAAATGTCTAGAAATTGCAACTTTCCATCCCACTACAAGGTATGCTGGGGGGGAGGACAAAGTGCTGGAAGGTTCACAAATGTCCTCCACCAACTCTCTCCCTCTCCCTTCCCAGGTGCTCTTCTTTTTCAAAGGGAAGAGCTGCCAAACCAGTTCTGCCTTGTCCACACTTTGGTGGGGATTAGGTGAAATTGACTCTGGGACCTCTGATTTCAGTAATTTATTGTTCCCTGGGGGAACACGAAGGGGGTCTCAAAGAATATTTCATATCTTATTCATATAGGTCCCTGTATAAGATTTGTCTACAGCCTAAAGTTTTAAAGATATTTTCAGAAAACTGTAGGATCTGGGGTAAATCCAATGATACCATTGTGTTGGATCAAGTTAAATGAATATCAAAGGAAATCCTGTAGGGGCAGAAGACATATCAAAAGAGAAACTTGCATTCTTGCAGGAATATGGGCCTACAGAGAGAAAAGAAGAAAGATCTCTCCCTAAATAATACTATATTCCTGGATATTCCTAATACCATCTGATAGACGTTACCTCTTTCCCAGTGACATACACCTCCATCATGTTAACATATGTTTCCCTGAGAAAAAGGGGGCTCCATGGAGAGTCATTCATTTTTCTTTTCATTTCTGGCCCCTTCACCCTGTAATCTCTAAAATATACCTTGAAAAACAGGGTGGCTCCATGGAACCTTCTAATGGAAATGATTCAAAGTAAAACAAAACAAAAGCCCCATTAAACTAAAACTAACAAAGCCCATTAGTTCTAATTCTATATGTTATGCTCGACACAATGCATTAAAACTGTGACATGCACACTTATCAAGTCTAGAACTTGCTATAGCCCCCTTAGTTTTATTTTTATTGTCTGGGATTCTTCAAAGATTCAATGTCACTTTTTCTCTTTGGGATCATTAATTTTCAGGGTTAGATAGAGATCAATAGTCATAGTTTGAAATTGGCATCTTTGGAGGAGAAATATGTTGTGCCACTGTACGTAGATTGGATGGTGTCCCAGTTAAGAAAATGGTGTGCTCCTTCATGGTTGTGTTCATCGACAGTACCCTGAGTGTTATTTTATTCTGTTGTGAAGATTCTGACAGACTCTTGTGGTATCTTATCTATCACCGAGTTTTCTTTCCTCTTTTTTTATATTGGGTCTCTGGAGTGGAACTTTATTTAAAAGGCCCTGACATGAGAAAGAATGGCCATGACCAGGCCATTCTCCTTTAGCACCAAGGAAAGTGGCCAGATGGTCAAATACCCAAGTCAGGGACTGTCTAGTGCCTGTGCAGCCAGGGTGTGGCTTTCAAAGTAATCAGCTTCATTTGGGGGACTATATGACAATGGATATTTTGATCTTACAAAACCTTGGGCAAAGTAGGCAGTCACATCCCTGATGCCTGGCTCAGAAGGAGGCAGCCCTCAGAGTCTCCCATCTGGGAGGAAGAAATTCATTTATTTATTTCAATAATTATTTGTTAAGCACCAATAATGTGTCAGTTGCTATAAATACAGCAATAAAATTGATAAAAATCCCTGCCCTCATAAAATTATATTTATGTGTGTATGCATAAATCAACAATAAAAAAATTAACCAGGGCATTCTTTATTTATCTATCATCTACCTATCTATCTTTTATTTTTTTATTTTTTTAAAGATTTTATTCATTTATTTGACAGAGACAGAGAGATCACAAATAGGTAGAGAGGCAGGCAGAGAGAGAGAGTGGGCGAAGCAGGCTCCCCGATGAGCAGAGAGCCTCATGCGGGCCTCGAGCCCAGGACCCTGAGATCATGACCTGAGCCAAAGGCAGAGGCTTAACCTGCTGAGCCACCCAGGTGCCCCTCTATCTATCTTTTAGACGGTAAAAATATTACGAAAATAAATATACTGGGAAAGGTTGAGCCTAGGTATGTATATGGGAGGAGAGTTGTCATTTTAAATGGAGTGGCCAGGAAAGGCATCACTGGCAAGGTGACATTTGATCAGACACCTGAAGGAGGGACAGGATATTTGGGGAACAGCAAATGCCAATTATCTGGGGCAGAAGCATACCTGATGGACCAAAAAGATGGTCAGGGTGGCTTAAGCCAAATGGTTGGAGGCGAATGGTAGAAAATGAGTTCAGCGAGGTAGCAAGGACCGGACCCTCTTACTCAGGGTCTGCTAGATATTGTTATTTAGTGTAATAAAGAAGCTCAGATATTAATATATCACATATTTGGATTTATTTCATTTTTATTCACTGTATTTCAGTATAGTTGGTTTCTTTTTAACCCCATGTTTTTTATTTTATGCATTTAAAAATGGTATTTTGAGAAGGAATCTATGGACTTCAATTGTCTGCCAGAGATTCACGTTTACAAAGAAGGTTCAGAATTCCTGATGCAGGACCTTTAAGCTACTACGTGATTTCAGCTTTTACCCTGACAGAGATAATGAATGATCTCTCTGGCTGCCATGTTGAGTATAGACCAAAGATGGACCAGGTTGGGAGCAGGGGACAAGATAATTCAGGCAAGATGTGATGGCAGCTTGAACCAGAGTAGTAGCAGTGGAGGTAGTGGGAAAAAGAAATTTTAAAGGTAAAACTAACAGGATTTGCTGATTAGTTATGAGCATGGGGGGGAAAGGAATCAAAGGTGACCATGAAATTTTTGTTTGAGCAACCAGAGGATGAAGTTAATTTCATCTGAAGTAGGGAAGTATCTAGGGGAAAGTTCGGAAAACCAGATTTAGTTTTTGGATATCTTAATGTTTGAAATGCCTGATGCATATTCAAGTGGAAATGTCCTACAGGCAGCTAGAGGTAGAAATCTGGAAGTGGGGGGGGGGGGGGCAGTCCAGGCTGGAAATGCAAAATTGGGAATCATCAGTCTATATCTGCAGTTAAAGCTGTGTGACCAGATGAGACTCTTATCCTAGAAAGTGGTACACATGGAAAAGAGATGAGCTTTGATGGCTGTTACCTGGAGTGACCTAGTGTTTAGGATTTGCAAGGAAGAGTAGGAATCAATCAGGGAGAGCAGCCAGTGATTTAGGAGGAAAGTGGGAGGGTTTGATGTCCCTGAACCCAAGGAAAGAAAATGTCAAAGAGGAATGATTACCTGTTACATGCAGTTGATAGGTTAAGTAAGATGAGGCCTGAGTTGACTGTGGATTTAGTAACTTTAAACTCACTGGTGACTCAGAAGAGAGTTTATTTAGCCAAGTGACTAGAACAAAAGTCCTATTGGCATGGGTTGAAGAAAGAATAAGGAGAGGGAAATTGCAAACAATGGGAAGAGAAAACTCTTTTCAGGTATTTCCCTCAAAGGGAAACAGAATATTTAGGTGATAGCTGGAGGGGGATATGAGGATCAAACATTTTTTTTTTTTGAGATAGGGGAAATTTAAGCATATTTGATCACTGATAAGAATGATTTTTTAAAAGTCTTTTAGTGACTTAGATTACTGAGGTAAAATGGAGGCCATCATCGAAGCAATGTCTTTGGGTAGCTAAGACTGGTAACTATAGAGGGAGAGCAGAGGGGTTGACCTTAAACAGGACCTGAAGAGTTCTTCCATAATAACAGGTGGGAAGGTGGAGAATAAGAGCAGACTATTATAGGGAGAAGTGGTTTTGAAACATGTGGAGTATCTCTTCTGATTTTTACCATTTTCTTAAGAGAAATAAGAAGTATGGTAATCATTTGTAAATGAAAATGGATAGAATAGGATTTGAAAGGAGAGAAAAAATGCTACATGGTTGTCTAGCATTGTGGAAGAGTGAATGGGACAGCAAAATGCAATAGGATTGCCAAGCAGCATCCAGGGCTCTCTTGGTATTAATGGTCAAGCATTTAAAATGAATCTATTCAAAGTGTTATAGTTTTCTTCAGTTATATCCAACTATTTGGGTATAGACCTGAAGTAGGTAGGGAGATAGATTCAATCAAGATTGGGTTTTGTCATATAATTAAGTTGAAGGGAGGACAGAGCAAGAGAACTGAAGGTAGATCCAAGGAATAACTGATTAATTATGGAATTTAAGTAAAGGAATGACTGTGCGAAGGTGGTGTGGACAGTGAAAAGATAAAACCCAATGGATTGTAGGTTCTAATGAGTGGAACAATTTTTAGAGTCAAGGCACTGGAGGGAGAGAGCTAGAAAAATAGGAGGTGGGGGACAGGAAGTAGGTTAGTTAAAATAGAGATTATGGAAGTGTTGTGTCTATTGCTAAGGACTGGGTTAAAGTATGGACTTGAGAAAGAGGATCTGAGTTAGGGTGGAGGGTAAGATTATCAGAGGGAAGGAGGTCAAGGAACCAAGAGTCTAGCGTCTTAGAAGGATCATCTACTTAGATATTGAAATTACCAAGAATTAGGTCAGGAGTAATGTTGACAATGATGGTAATTAAGCCTGAAGGTCAACATTTATGAAATAGGAGGGGTGGTAACCATGGGTTTTTAGATCTCTGCCAACAAGTAGAAGGGTATGAGGCATTGTCTAAGAGTATATGGTTTCAAGCTGGGGTCTGGGATAGTAATCTGTTTGCTGGGGTCAGGGCAAAAATACAAATTCTCCTCAACCCTGTCTCTGGGAGTTCTCCTCATCGAGTAGGTAGATGGGGAAGCATATAATTATCCTTGCCTTTTTTATCAGGCAGATTTTACATTTTTTTCTTCATTTTGGTAGTTTATGTATGTTTTTCATCATTCACTCGGGTGACAGACACTCTTTGTGAGTGATAGTGAGGGCTGACTTAACTTTTCTGCATAACTCCCTTTTACCTAGTCACCTTCTAGCTAGTGGAAGCTATGTGACAGCATTCTGGCCAATGAAAACCAAGCAGAAGTAATTGAGTGAGGTTTCTGAGAAAGTTTTTCCTTTACTGAGAAAAAGAGACAGACTCAGTAATCATTTCCCTTTTACACTTTGCCCTTCCTTCTTCTTTTCCTTTCAGCCCCAAGGTGTAGGAATCATGTTGTAACCATGAGTAACAAGTGGCAGAACAGGAAGATAGTAAGGGTCTGGGTTCCTGATTCCATTGTGGAGCCACTGTCTCAGCCCTAACTTCTGGGGTTCTTGTCATATGAGACAAATAAATCCTTCTTCCTTAAAGTCAGCACATTAGTTTGTTTTTTTTTTTAATCTGCAACTTATTTCTTCCCTAACTGGTAAAGCTACTTTCTAATGAAGATAGAAATTCTAGTCAGTTAGATTGAAGAGGGAATTTTGCAAACTTATTTGTGAGTAACCTTCTTTTGATAACATCTGTCAACCAAAAATGTTTGCTGACTCTACCTCTTCTTCATATTACTGCCTTATTCTCATTCTTCACTTCATTGTTGGATTTATTGTATGGGTAGCCCACCCATGTTTCTTCCACTCCTTTGTGGTCCACTATGTATCAGGCCTCTAGAGCTGATCTCTTAGATAACTTCCACAGAAACTATTATGACTAATATTACTGATGACCCTTGTGGCGTCTTTTTGATCCTTATTCGCCGCCCCCCCCGCCGAAAACTTTGTTGGCTCAATTGGCTATTTCCTCCCCGTCTTCCTCCATGGGCTTCTGCAATACCACTCTTCCCTTGTAGACATTCTCAACGTCTGAATTATTTTCTTGAGGCTTTTCTTAGCTCTGTGTCATCTGCCTAACTCTCACTGTTTCTTCTCTAGTATACTCTCCTTGGACATCTCCCCCTGTTTTCTCCCCACCCCCATCTTCTTTTCTTTTATGCTTTGGGTTTTCCCAGGATCCTTTCATACACTACCAGGTCTCTAGCTGCTTTCAAGAGGTCAGCATTTTATAAGTTTATTCTTTTATTCCAGACCTCACTAGAGTTTTAGATGCCTCTTTTTAACTGCCTCCAGAATACCTTACTTCAAATATCACTTTATCAAAACTGGATTTAATCATGTTTTCCAGAAATCCTACCTATTCTTTCTCATTTTGTTTCTTCCATCATCACCATTCATCCAAGTGCCTAAGCAAGGAACTTTGAAGACAACTTCAACTCTAGTTTCTTTTCCTCCCCATTTTTCATGTCCAATTGGTGAATAGCTTTATTAGTTTGTGCCTTGGATATATTTCTCAAGCATCTTTTCTTTTCTCCATCCTCATCACCTCTGCCTCTGTTTAGGAACTACCTTACCTTTATACTTTCCCTTGGCTCACTTCCAGTAGAGAAAGGTTTTCTTTTATATTTCCTCCATTCTTATGAAGAGCCTCACTCAACCTTTAGAAAAGATATCAGTCCTTTCTCCAACTTGCTCATCTACTAAGACAAAAAGACATGTGATTAATGGCAGTCCGGAATAACTTGGGACTCTTGTTACTTGGAGCACTTTCCAGCCTTGGGCCATCCAGTTTTTATTAAGAGTTCAGCCCAGCAAAGCAATATGAAGGGAGGATAGCTTGAACATGAAATCTAACCACGTATCAAACCAGAGCTGCAGAGCTAGCCTGAAAGAGATAAATAGGGGTGTTACTCATGATTTCACAGAGACCTCCTTTCACTCAGGAGATGTTCCTGTCTCATGTCAATCCTGAGTAAAGCGAGTTGTACTTCTCTTAGGCAATCAATAACAAATATTTATTTTTAACTCTCGATTTGTGGCTTTACCCCACAAAGAGACTTTTGGTCCTTGTTTTTCATTGGCTCCACATTTATTTTATGCCTTTTATATTTATAGATCTTTGGATGTCAACTTTAGTTTTCTCTGGAACAAGGTGAAAACAAATATATAACTAGCCCAAGTTCTCATTATGTCTTTCCTCAGCTATTGTAATATTGGCCTTCTTTGTCTACCTCAGATCTCTCTTTCTATATATCATTTACTTATTATTTTTTTAGAGATGTGGGGAAGAGAGGCAGAGGGAGAAGGAGAGAGAGAATCTCTCTTTTTTTTTCAGTTTTACGTAAACTCAAGTTATCTAACATACAGTGTAGTATTAATTTCGGGCTAGAATTTAGTGTTTCATTATTTGCATATAATACCCAGTGCTCATTGCATCATGTGCCCTCCTGCTTAATGCCCATCACCCAGTTACCCCATCCCCCCACCCACCTCCCCTCTTTCACAGTTTGCTCTCTGTAGTTAAGAGTCTCTTATGGTTTGTCCCCCTCTCTGTTTTTATCTTATTTTATTTTTCCTTCCTTTCCCCTATGTTCATCAGTTTTGTTGCCTAAATTCCACATGAGTGAAATCATTTTCTTTCTCTGACTGACTTTTCTCACTTAGCATAATACTTCTAATTCCAACCATGTCATTGCAAATGGCAAGATTTCATTCTTTTTGATGGCTGAGTAATATCCCTGTGTGTGTGTGTGTGTGTGTGTGTGTGTGTGTGTGTGTGTACCACAATCTTCTTTATCCATCTCTAACTACATCAATGGACATCTGGGCTCAGATCACTATGATTGTATCATTTGGATAATATCTAGTAGTGCAATTACTGAGTCATAGGGCAGTTCTATTTTTAACTTTTTGAGAAACTCCATACTGTTTTCTGGAGTGGCTACACCACCTTGTATTCCTACCAACAGTGTAAGGAAGTTCCTCTTGAGAGAGAGAGAATCTTAAGCAGGCTCCCTGCCCAGCATGGAGCCCAATACAGGGCTCAATTTTGTGACGCTGAGATCATGACCTGAGCCGAAATCAAGAGTCACTTAATCAAATGAGCCCCTATCCTTTACTTATTAATCACATTATTCTTCTCCTTAAAGGCATTTAATAGTTCCCTTCCTTGCTTCCTTGATATATATATATATATATATGTATATATATATATATATATATATGAAACAAAGGGAGATACATATATATATCTTCACAATCCCTTCACAATCCTGCAGTTATCTTTTCCTAACCATAGCCCCTTTGGCTCCTCCATGCTCTTTTATCCAACCATGCCAAGCTACTCACTTGGAAATGTGTGTTTCATGCTTCTAAACTTCATTTAGTTCAACATGGCAATATAGTTGTTTAGGTATATATGCTGTGCCTGCTCCTCATTCTATGCTCATGACTCCTATTCATTCTTCAAAACCCAAAGAAAAAGTTGCTTTCTCTGTGGTGCCTTTCTTGATTCCTTCTTAAAAGTTTTTCTTTCCCGCAGGTACTTGTATAATACTTTCCGGTTCTTTCACTAATAGTAGTTATCACACTGTATTTTGTTTATTTATTCCTTTGTATATTACCGAACCATTTGTTTCCATTCATCTTTGTAGTTTCCTTGGCATAGTGTAGTACTTAAAAAGTTTGTTTTGATTGAGCAAGTGACACTAGAGTGTTTTTTGGTGGATGTCTGTGGCTGACATTTCACCACCTCATGTGATACTGTGACCACATGACTTTTTGTATTTGTGAGGTTTGTTCAGTTACAACAGTCACTTTTTTTAGAAAAGTTTTGATTCCAATAATAGATTTATTGAGTCATAATAGTCATCTCTGGGCTAAAATAACTAGAAGACAGTATACTGACAGCTCCTAGTATCTTTTGGGTCCTACCATTCTATCTTTAAAAAAATCATTCCATCAGTCTACAACAGAATCTCACTGACTAGGAGGTTAATGAGAAATAAGCCAGGGTAAGAAATTTTTAATTAAAATTGGAAGCAAGGGCTATTATTAGGGATGCTGTGTTTATAGTAGATAGCTACAGAGAATCATTATGAACTGAGAGATTTTTGAAAAACAGATTTTGGTGTTTTTACTAGCTAATCCTCAGAAATATATCTTAGCATCTCCTTGCCAGCAATGTACTAGTCATTTTACGTGTCTGTAGCTTATTCCCTCAACTAGATTGAAGGAAATGTAAGATTAGGGATCACACGTTCACTACGACTGGCCATGAGCTGAGCATACTGATGGCAAAATACCACCTGCCATAACACTTCCAAACATAAGCACCATGTAGGAGAGATTCTTACTGTACCATGGGATTGCAGTCTGGTTTAAACTGCTCTGAAAGTGGAATGTCCCACTTCTTCCTCCTGCTACAAGGTCCAGTGAGTTTTGTTTTGTTTTCTCCATATTTGACTCTGTGGGAAGTCATCTGATCTTAGGCCCTAGCCAGGGACTAATGTGTGTACTAATGTACACACGAGCTGTAGAAGGTTCTGGTCCAAAATGCAATGGAAGAAAACCCCACAACCAACTGATAGACTTTTGCCAAAGCAGAAAATACATCCAAGAAATGAAACACTCCCAAAATAGGCTCACAGTAAGGATTTCCCTGACCCTGAGCCAAAGTAGTTACAGCATTCATACAAAAGGATCTTCTGGAGACAAAAACCAGGAAATATAAAACATAAATTTTGAGGAGTGCTTGGGTGACTCTGTTGGTTAAGTGTCTTCCTTTGGCTCAGGTCATGATCCCAGAATCCTGAGATCGAGTCCCCCGTCCAGCTCCCTACTCAGTAGGGAGTCTGCTTCTCCCTCTCCCCTTCTCCTCTTCCTTCCCCCTGGGCTCTGTCTCTTGCTTTATTGCTTTCTCAAATAAATAAATAAAATCTTTAAAAAACCCATAAATCTTCTGTTAAGAGCACTTAAAAGTGTTGCACTTTTAAGGGAAAGACCTAACCTAGAAAGTGAGGATGTGTTTTAGGAGAACTTGTCCTGGAAACCTTTCACTGCTCTTGAGCTCTGGCATTGAAATGCACAAAGGGGTTCTTCAACACACTGTCTATACCTATGATATCAGGAAAAATGGAGAAAAAACCCAGAAGTACACAAAATCAATCTGCCAGTGCAGCAAGAAAACAGATTAAACCAAAACAATAGAGTTGACTTCCATGTCTGTTAAAAACAAAAGAAAAAAAGACCCATAAACCCCAACTTTAATGTTATTATGCCAGTTTGAATCCCAAAAGAATCAAATCGTAGTTGAGAGTGGTTCTAGTTATGAAAAGATGACTATTTAGCAAATATATTTTCTTCCTTGGTATTAGAGTATAGACATTCATGGGAGCCAGCCTGTTTATAGTCTCTGATTTGTATTTTTTCTTCCCCTCCTCTTCCTCCTCCTTCTTCTCCTTCTCCTTCTTCTTTTAGCATTAGTAGAGTAGGGGTGGGCAGGGTGAAAATAGTCTCACATTAATTTTAGATAATTTACATAACATTCTTAGAACATGATCTCTCTTTGACTTTCATGAAATGAGCAACTGAACCAGGGAGAACAAGATATAGATGAAGCATCTTTGTGGGGATCAATCAGTCTTTGGTGGTATAATACATCTCCAAGGCTAACTTGAAAAAGTAACTTGGAAGGTCCTTATTGTATATGTCAAGTGACTGCTTTTCTATTTAATAACCTTAGACAAGACTAAATGTTAGGGAAGAAGCTTCCAATGTTTCTCTGTAGTGTGTTTGTTGTGTACTGAGTATGTGGGATAGAACTCAAAGTGATTGAAAGATTCCGTCACTATGAGTAGCCACGGTTCCTAATAAATGGTAAGGGACAGGACTGGGATTTGCAATTCCCCTGCATGTTGTAGGTTTGTAGAAGGAGAGTGGGAAAAGGAATCCAATGGATTGATTATATATTTGGAAGTCCTCTGATCTTTGATCTTTTTTTCTGTGTTTTTGAATGAAGTGCAGCCATTATTTTATCTCTTACAATAAACATAGTGGTGTATGTGCTGCCCATATTCAGAAGTAAGTCCATCTTCTTTGCTTAAAGTACCAAGAATCTTATAGAAGAGCTAAATAATCCGAAGTTGAGTTTTCAAATGAAAACACATTTGTGTTTTCAAGTAATGCAATTATTCTACCATTTTAAAACAAAACTTAACCAAATGCCTCAAATGACTTGGAATACCTCCTGCTCTTCTTAAAGGTTTTATCTTTTTTAGCCAGCTAGCACAGAACAATACTGAAGTTCACAAAATTCACCCAGACATTTGAAATGCCTTCATAGTGTCCAAGAAAATCCATGGATCGAGGACACTAGTAGTTGTGTACCAAACACCAGCAAGCCAAGAGTTACTGCTAGGTAACATTCCACAGTGAGAATCTGGCCATTCTCATGTCTATCTACATATATAGATCAACTTTTCTCTAACTCAAATCCCTTAATGCCAATCCAGTTCTAATTTTATTAAAATTTTGTCAAAGCTGTTCCTGGACTGGAAACTTGCCTGCTGAGTTTTAGCCCTGGGCATATTTTAATGGCCAAGCTCTACAGGCATCAAAGGGAGGAGGAGTTAGTATGCAGGTGCTGTCTCTTCCTGAACGTGACAGCCTGCTCTCATACGGAAACTCCACAGAAGTGTCGCAAGTGAGCAGACTGGAACATCTCTGACAGGCAGTCTGGAGTTTAATCACGCCTCTCCCTTCCATAGTGCCACATCAGCACAGGCATTTCATGCCCTTGAAGTTTTAAATGCTCCAACTGATCAAAGCATTTGGAAGTCAGAGCTTATTGTACCTACACCCATTTCTTCATCACATGTTGTGCTTTTCGTGGATTAATTTACTTCTTAACTTGGATTAGCTTTGGTTATTCACTAATCACTTATTTTCTCATTTCTCTTATCCCTGAACGAGACCTATGAAGACAAAGGAAAGGGGATTGAGATGCCTGAATTGCCTCAATGAATTCCAAATTTGAATCTCGCTAAAAGTTTTTATTTATTTAATTTTTTAAAAGATTTTATTTATTTATTTATTTATGGAGAGAGAGTGCAAGTGAGGGGAGGGGCAGAGGGAGAAGGAGAGAGTGAGAATTCCCAGCAGACTCTGCACTGAGCGTGAGCCCCTGAGGCGGGGCTCCATCCCACCACCCTGAGATATTGACCCAAGCCAAAATCAAGAATCAGTCGCTCAACTGACTGAGCTCCATTTTGCTAAAAATTTTTGATGAGAAAATAATGCAGACAGGCCATGGTCCAAGTTTAACCTTTCCATTGTCCTTACTTTGCAAGGGGCATACTTTTTAATTAAGCCAGGTTAAAGACAGAGAAGCAGAGGACACGTTTACTGTATTAAATTTTCTGGTAGTGGATGCTACGGGATGTAACTGGACCACTTATGCTAACGGGCACTTCCTTACTGATGGGGCAGTTCAGAAATAAGTAATTCCCAACCAGAAAGAAGTTGACGAAAATCTACACGTCGGTATCTGGTTCAGGAATAGCCATGTAAAGCACAGCTTCAATGTTGATTGACAGCTTTGTTCTGCTTAACCTCCCTAAGTCCCAGAAAACCAAAGAAAGGAGACTCAGCAGAAGTTGAGGCCACCCAGCTTCTGTGTGGCAATTTTTGGCCTCTCTTGTATGTGTGTGTCGGGAAGGAGAAAGGGCAGAAAAAGAGGCTGCAAGAAACATATCCCCAAAGGGGTCATGACTCAGGCAACAGGTTAATCTACTTGGAGAAAGGTCAAACAGTATAAAACCCATCACAGACACATCAGTCTCCTTCCCCTCCAACCACCCACACTAACCAGCACTAGCTTCTTATATTCTGAACCATCTGCAAAAGAAAAATGACAATATAAGGCTGGGATTAATTTTCCCTTCCTCTATGGCATTGACTCCTGTATCTTCACTGCCTCTGTCTTCAGCATGGGTAGGCCCAATGGCTCATCGGCAGGAGTCTTATTACTTGGTACAATGTGTCTTGAATAAACAGCCAGCTGCTATCATCAATCAGAATTTCCGAGGGTGGGACCTGTACAGCTGTTGTTGTTTTGTTTGTTTGTTCTTTTAAAGTTTTCTTTATTTATTTGAGAGAGAAAACACAAGTAAGGGGAGTAGCAGAGGGGGAGAGAGAAACAGAATTCCTGCTGAGCAGGGAGCCTGGTATGGGGGCTCCACCCCAGAACCCTGAGATCATGACCTGAGGCAAAAGCAGATGTTTAACTGACAGCCATGCAGATGCCCCAACAGCTGCTATTAATAGTACCTCAGGTGATTCTAACTTAGAGTAAAGGATAAGAAACAAAGAACCACAGCATTACACAATTCTATACACCCTGTGGATGCTGAATGAATGCAAAGTTGCTGAATAAAAGCAAAGCTAGCACTGTCTTCCTCCATGCGTTCAGAAAGCTGTCTCTCCAGACATTTGCTTGGGGTTGGTCATATCTAGGTCTTGGTTTAGGCAATAACATTCTCACAGTTTAATATGCATGAGAATGGCCTGGGACCTTGTTAAAATAAAGAGTCTGGTTCAGTAGGTCTAGGGTGAGGCTGAGTTTCTGTGTGTCCTACAAGCATCCAGATGATACTGGAGCTGCTAGCCTGTAGACACACTTTGAGTAGCAAGACTAAAAAGGCTCTTTTCCTCCCTCCTGTAGCAATTTCTCGTGTTTCCTTCAGGTTGGACAAAGCCCATCTGGACAGAGAGGTCTGCTTCCCCATCTGGGTGTCCCTCCCTTTCTGCCACCCAAGTGGGTCCCTTCTCTTCTCATCAAAATCTTGTCTCTGAAGAGTATAAACATATCAGTGTGTTTTATCAGGACAATGATTGTAGCTTTGCACAGTTCTGCTCCCTCCTGCTCTTCTCCCCACTCCCAACCCCACCTTCTTCACTAGGTTATAAAAACTTAAGCTAAGATTTTCCTGAAAATATTTCAGGCACCATGAGGCTGCCTGATAGATAGATTTTGGAGGTTGGGAGAGGACAGGAGGGCCAACACCTTGATAAAGCCTCTAAGTTCACATCTTGGAGCAAGAGTAGATGACATCTGTTCCTCTAACAGCTGCTTTGTGTACTAACATCTTATCTTTCTCGTTGTAACAAAATTGCGACCAAAGTGAAGATTGTTTCCCCTTGGCACTTCCTATCATGACAGCTAATATTTAGAGAGTATTCTTCACAAAACATTATTATAGATAATTTGAACATACCCTAAAAGTAGAGCACTATTTGCCCATCGCTCCACCCTGGCAAACATCAGCCCATGGCTGGTCCTATGCCATTCTGCCTCTGCATACTTCCTCTGAATCTTAAATACCACATCAGTTACAGAATGCTGTTGATAAGCCAGGCATCCTTCAAGTGATTTACACACATTAGCTCATTTAATCCTCACCACACCCCTATTAGGGATAATCCTAGGATCAAGCTTCCTGGCTTTGTTGCCCATCAGGGTTGGTGATAGTTAGGTTGCTTATAACACTTATGGCATGCTACATAGAAAAGGAAGAACAGTACAATGGGATCTTCTTTTTGTGAAGAAAACTAATACATAACAGTATTTATATCCAGACACAGACGAGATGGGTACACATAGATACACACCAGACACACACACAAAGACTCATGTCATGGGGGGAATTGGGGGAAATGATGGAACTGTTACATATCTCCTTTGTAGTGATGGTTATACTACTGAATACATATGTCAAAATAAAACCATACACTAAAAGGTTGGATTTTACTGAAAAAAAAAAAAAAAAAGACTCATATCAAATATACACATAGGTGGGGACGGCTGGGTGGCTTAGTGGGTTAAAGCCTCTGTCTTCGGCTCAGATCATGATCTCAGGGTCCTGGGATGGAGCCCCGCATCGGGATCTCTGCTCAGTGGGGAGCCTGCTTCCCTTCCTCTCTCTCTGCCTGCCTCTCTGTCTACTTGTGATCTCTGTCGGTCAAATAAAAAAAAAAAATATATATATATATATATACATATACACACAGGTGCACACAATGTTTACACAGAAACATACACACATAGAAACACACAGATAAGTTTTGTATTATCCTTCTATATAATTGTCTTTGCTCTTACAAACATAAAGCTAGTAACTGCACTTTGTTCTACTTTCCCTTCTGTTAGTTTAAAATTATATGCTCCATTTCTATCCTTTTATTGGTTAAAGGTTGTTTTTTGTATTGTAGTTTTTGTTACATATCCATGAACACATATTTTTATAATAAAGACAAGAGTTATAATCAGTCTATGTCCCTCTCTAGATCGAGACAAGAACCTTTACTTCTTTTTGTGCTTCCTTCACTTTCAGTGTTCATATAATACAGACTGCGACTTCTAAATTGCTCTGACAATCCTTTAAAATAAATACTTATTTAGAATTAATCCAGTCATTGTATTCTTTGCTTATAAGTGTTTCTTACATCCCACTCCTTTCTTCTATGTTCATTTGTTTCTCGGTTGGAGTACATTCTAAAGCATTTCTTTAGAAGATCACCAGTGAGTGCTAACCTCCTGAGACTTAAATGTTTGTAGATGTTGTCTTTTTTTTTTAAAATTTTCTTTCTTAAAAAGTAGTTTTCTTTCAATATTTTATGTGTGTTCTTGAGTTTCTGAAATTTCACTATGATGTTTATAGATTAACTTAAAAAAATCCTGTTGTGCATATGAGTAGTGGCACTCATTTGATCTGAGGATGCTTGTCTTTTTTTAGTTCTGGAAAGTTCTTGGTGATAATTTCCTCAAATACTGCCTTTTTCCCATTCTGTCTGTTCTCAGAACAGTATATTTCCTAATTATCATCCTTTGACCCTGTATGTTCTTGTCATTTGTTTTACTTCTGCCTATATACACTCTACAATGCATGGTTATTTTTACTTTAAGTGATTAAAAGCATTTTAAAGAAATTTAGACATACTGCACATATAGGAAAACATTTTCAAAATAATGTTTGATATACTGACATATTTCCCTTTCTGGAGGCCTTCATTTCTTCCTGCAGAGCCAGGCTTTCATCTGATACAATTTCTCTTCAGCTTTCAGAATTTATCTTTATGTTCCATGAGGTGCAGTCTATTGGAGAAAGACTCTTTCAGCTTTTGTCTGTCTAAAAATGTCTATGGGGAGCCTGGGTGGCTCAGTCAGTTAAGCATCTGCCTTCAGTTCAGGATATGATCCCAGGAACTGGGATCGAGTCCCACATTGGGCTCCTGGCTCAGCAGGAAGTCTGTTTCTCCCTCTGCCTCTCCCCCTGTTCATGTTCTCTCTCCTTCTCAAATTTATAAAGAAAATCTTAAAAAAAAAAATTTTTTTAAATGTCTTTACTTCACCTTCACTATTGAGAGATATACTCACTGCATATAGAATTCAGAGTTGGCAGGTTCTTCTTTCAGCATTTAAAGATGTCAGGCCATTGTCTTCTGGCTACTATTTTTTTAAAAAATATTTTATTTATTTATTTGTCAGAGAAGACCACAAGTAGGCATAGAGACAGGCAGAGAGGGGGGTGGGAAGCAGGCTCCCCACTGAGCAGAGAGCCCAAATGCAGGCCTCGATCCCAGGACCCTGAGATCATGACCTAAGCCGAAGGCAGAGGGTTAACCCACTGAGTCACCCAGGTGCCCTGGCCACTATTTTTGATGAGAAGCTAGTTCCCATTCTTATTATTCTTTCCTTATATAAAATATGTGCGTCTCCACCTTTTGAAGCCCCCATTTACTTTCAAGATTTTCTGGTTTAGTTTGTTGTTTGTTTTCCACTGTTTGACTTCAATATATGTAAATGTGGATTTCGTTTGTTTGTTTTTAGATTATTTGGGGTTTGCTGGTCTTGTATCTGTAGGTTAATATCTTTCAACAGTTTTGAAAAAATTTCAGCCATTATGTCTTCAAATTCTTCTGTCCCTTTCTTTTTTTTTTTTCTCTTTCTGGAATCCCAATTATATATACACACACACACACACGTGTGTGTGTATATGTGTACATATATGTGTGCACATACATACACACGTGTATATGTGTGTGCATATATACATATGTATATATATGTATATATATACATGTATGTGTGTGTGTATACATACATGGTCTGGTATATGTATTGTGAGTATTTCCCTCCAGACTATATTGTCTTCCAATCTTATTAACAGTAGGTTTTTTTCCCCATTCTGGCACAAATTTGAGTATCTTATATGGATGTCACTGAATAAGAATATTATAACTCCAGGAACACCTGTGTGGCTCAGTTGTTAAGCATCTGCCTTTGGCTCAGGTCATGATCTTAGGGTCCTGGAATTGAGCCCTGTGTTGGGCTCCCTCTTCATGGTCTTTTTCTCTCTCAAATAAAAAAAAATTTTTTTAGCAGAATATTATACCTCCATACTTTTTTTTTTTTAAGTTTCAGGCATATGACCAACCTGTGAAGTTGGACAGCATTACATATGTCATTTTCAACTTTAAAATAGTTTAAGAGTCAGTTGAATTAGGAGCATGTAGTATGCCATGGTTGCTGACATGTTGGAGACAGTTATAGTATCTATACGTTGTGGGTAGAATATATAAATACTTAAAATACTTATTCACTTATATATTAGAGTTTGGTGTAGGTTTTGGTTCAAAAAATTCTCTTTCTAAAATTGTTGCAAAACCATGGATCTAGATATTTTGGTAGTTAAGTTTTGACTGACAGTATTTATAGGAACGTCTGTTCTGATTGTTGTTTGGACCTTTGTTTTGTATTGTTTTAACTGAAGGAGCACTCTTTTGCTATTACCTTTCCATGATAGGAAATTAGTTCAATATTCTTGGTGGCTCACCAGGGACAGATCTGCTCTGAATCCTAGACAATTTCTCTGCCATATTTTAATAAACATTAATGAACATTTATGGAATGCCCTTACTAAAATCATTCTTTTATAGTAGTGTTGGGTATTTAAGTTACTTTTTAGACTGTTTGATTTGGAACCATATTATTTAGGCAAACTTACCTGTGAAAATAGCATCTGGTTCTGAGTTTATCCAGTTTTGCTGTCCCTGAAGATCAAAGCCAGATTTACTGTGACACTAATGAAACACAAATTTTATCCAGGGTCCTTCACTTGCATGAACCCCCCAAGAGAGCTGTGCATTGCCAAGGGCTGGAGAGTGTTCTGATGGGGAGGGGAGCTAGTTACAATGAAAGAGCACTTCCATGTAAGCATTTCTGCTAAATTACTAGAGAGAAAAGATCTCATCTCTACACCTCCAGGATTTGTGTGTGTATGTGTGTGTGATTTCTTTTCTCATTCTAAATTGAAAATCATATCAGTCACTAATTTTATAATTAAAAGTGTATATCCTTTCTATAGAGAGGTCTCAGGCACCACACAGATGCTTATCTACCCATGGTACTGATAGGTATATATATTTTTTATATTACTTTTTTTTTCTTACTATAGAAATGTAAGAGGGAACCAGTATCCTTCATGGTGGCATTGTATGAATTGAAAAAGTCATCCTCTCTGAACAGAGGTAGTAGTGCATGGGACCATGACTTGGAGTGCTCCATGGACTCGGTTCCCTTCTGCAGGGCACAACTGTACAGCTATGTGTGGCAACCTAAGGTCCATGCAAGGATTTGGAAAATACAAAGATGTTTATAAATGGGAATAAAGATTACATATAATTCAACCTAAAAATAACTAGCATTCACATTTTTATGTACTATACACACACACAACTGGTATCACATTGCATATCCAATTTTGTGTTACCATTTTTGCATAGATTATATATTAAGAATGTTCTCATGCAACAAAATACTCATTGAAATACTGTTTCTAATTGGCTATTCCTTAATTAATCTCACATTCTTCAAATATTGGTCACTTAGTTTGGCACCTACTTTTTCTATTATAAATAACATTATATGGACCATCTCTATACATACATTTTGATTCCAACTTCTTAATATTTCCTTATGACAGATTCTTGGGAGGGGGATTATGGGTCAAGTGGTTTAAGCTTTTATTTTAAAGCATTTAATGCATGTACTCAAATAATTTTCGTGAAATGTGATTCAAACACATGGGTGACCACGAGCTCATTGTACTCCATGCCTCCATGTCATAGTTTTAATAAAGGCAGTGGCACTTATTCTGGCTGCCCCTTTAGTTTCCGTAATCATCTGTAGTACTGATGTGGTTATGTGGCTCTAGAGTAGAATAACAGCTAACCCAAGACAATTTAATGCCTGGCCTAAATTTTGCAAAACTATCTTATTTCTTCCCTCTGGAGTGAAGCAGACACTCCTGTCTGACAGCATTATAAGTAACTCAGATCAAAGTATTGATCAGGAGTGGATATGTTGCTTTCCAGTGGGAGGATAAGGATGGAGAAACCAATCTATTATTGCCTCTATCAGCTATCTCCCTGAAAAGCAATTGGGCTAATGATACCAACTTATAATTGTCAATTTGTTTTAGCTAGAAAGTAAGTAATAACTCATTGTGTTGTCATGGCATCTATTAAAAGGATACTATTGAGGATGTCAGTTTCCAAATTTGATGCTCTTCTTCTTCACGTACATTTTTTAAAAAGAGAAACAAAACCCAATCTTTCCTTAAATAAAAATCATGGATGGCTCTTTAACCTCTCTGTCTGATCTCCAAGGACACATATTTTGCCATTTGGTTAGAATTCTGTTCTGACTACCCGATCTCTGCTTGTGTCAGAGCTCTGTCTCCTCAACTAGATTTTATAGAATTAATCAGAGGCTAATCAGTGTCCCTGCTTCCATAAAATGGAATCATAAAACCTTAGGGAACCTGAACAAACCTTAGGGAACTCTGAACAAACTCTAGTTCAGAGTTGTAAACCTGTGGTCTTTAGGCTAAATCTGATCTACAGTTATATTTAATTGGGCTTATAGTATTTTTTTATCTTAGGAATAATTACAGCTAATATTTGTTAAGCACTTAATGTGCATTATCCCTTAAGATGTGTTGTGTTATTTAATCCTGAGAATAATCTTATGAGATAGGTTTTACTATTGTCTTCATTTTACTGATGAGAAAACCAAGGCCTAGCAATGTTAAAGAACATGCTAAATATTGAAGTCGGTAAGATTTGAACTTGGGATTTGGACTCAGGCAGTCTACCCCCAGAACCTACCTTCTTAACTGCTGCAAGGATGAGTTGACAACTTGAAGAAGAAGAAGAAGAAGGAGGAGGAGGAGGAGGAGGAGGAGGAAGAGAAGGAGGAGGAGGAGGAAGAGGAGGAAGAGGAAGAGGAGGAGGAGAAGTCAAGTTATTTCATGGAATCATGAGATTCATGTCCTCTCTTAAACAACTGTAACATATGATGAGCATCCACTAGAGGTGAGGAGTGTTCTCCCCTTTTGATAGGATACATGTTCTCAAATTTGCCTTTCTTTCATCTAGTCTATTTCTCTCATTTGTATACTAACTTGACACTTGTCTGCATTTATGGCCCCTGATCTAAATCAGTGGTTCTTACCTGGGGTAATTTTTCAAACAAACAGATGTGTTTGATGGTCCCAACTGTAGTGGGACAGTGGTGGGGGTTCCTGCTGGCATCTAGTGGGTAAATGCCAGGGATGTTGCTAAACATCTATAGAATTATCTGATCCAAAATGCCAATACTGCTCAGGTTGAGAAACTGATCTAATTCAACCTCCCCATTTCATAGGTGGGAAAAAATTAGATCAGAAAAGACATGACTTACTCCAGAGCCCAAAGCAAGTCAAAGTTAAGGGTGGGAGAATCCACATGATCTCATTCTTTCAGATCATTTCCAGGTTATAAGCTCTGACAGGAGGTTTTTATAAATGATATATTTCTAGTAGGCTTTGTCAAAATGAGAAAAAGAGAACTAAATATTACAATTGTTGTGAAAAATCTTCATTGTCTGATCGATTGGATGTAAGATTTGCTAATTAAGAATCCTCTAATTAGCCTTAAGTGAAAAATGGTATGCTTCAAAGTAGCTGGCAGGATCCAACTACAATTCACACTCTTTTCAAAGAATCTATAATGTTTATTATATAACAGGCACATGTTGGCTGGGAATATTATTGCTTTTTCTTCATAAAGTGTGCAACTTACAAAGAAGAGGGAAGAAACTACTTTCAGTTTTGATTCAATTAATGAGAACAGGAAATTCACAATATATTGTGAATATATTGTGACTGTATATTTTATTGTGGGTTTTTATGACTTTGTAGTCAGGTGAGATAAGGTGGTAGTATTAGCTCAAATCTTTAAACTTCTGTGCTTTGCATAGATTCCATTCAGACTGTTGCCATGGTTCAATATACATGTTTTTAGGTTGAATATTTTTGAGACTTCTTGAAGACCTGAAATGCGTTACATAGACCAACTGCCTTCATTATTAGTTTTGACTCAAAAGGCAGGAGAGAAGACAGAGCTGAGAGCTTTAAACACATCGATGTGTAGCTAAAATTTGTAGCTAAAATTTCCTACATGGCAGGCACCGCCAAGTAAGTATGACTATCTTATTTAATTTTATTTAACCAGTGTTTCCTGCACTGACTTCTGTTGATACATAAGGAAAAATATATATCTTACAAAATCAAAAGTCCAAGGTAAGAGAGCTCTGGGGTTGGTTAATTTGGTGACTTAACAGTGCCTTCAAGGGACTTGAGTTCTTCCTGTCATCTTAGGCTGCCCTTCTCAGAGTGGTTGGATTAGTTCTCAGAGGAAATAGCCTGAGGCAGCAACACGGCTGCTATAGTTCCAGCCATCACATCCTGTCATGACAATTTCAAGTGGAAAAAAAAAGATCATTACTTTCTCTGTGTGTGTGTGTGTGTGTGTGTGTGTGTGTGTGTGTGTCTCTCTCTCTCTCTTTTTTTTTTTTTTTTTAATTCAGAGCAGAAACCTTTCCACAGCTCCCCTTCATAGCTGACTGGCCACAAATTTGTCATTTGTCCATCCTTAGTCACTCAGTGGCACAGGGAATGGAGTTACCATATGGGTGTAGTGAAACATCAGATTGTGAGAAGGAAGGTTAGCTGAACAAGATCAGTGTTCTATTAACAGAATGAAAGGGACTGTAGTTAGGAAACCATACAGTCTCTTACAACCATTTTGAGTTGGTGGAGTTTCTCTTACTGCTGCCTTAACACTGGGTACCATCACAGCCATTTTCTAAGCAAATGGGTCAAATTCCATCCTGTAGACTTGCCCAGTTCAATTTGGGGGGGCCTGGGGGTATAGCTCAGTGGTAGAGCATTTGACTGCAATTTTGGGGGGCCCAGGACAAACTAGTGCCTCCTTTAAGCAGAGACAGGCTGAAAGGGTGAGTTTACCCCAGCCCACTGGCAGGCCTGAGAGCTGGAGCCCTATATGCTGGTTGTTGCCAGGCAGGGCAGTGCCCTGGTCTCCTTTATCTGCCCAGTGGCACTGCCTGCTGGAGAGCAAGCTGTGGCTCCACATGCTGATGCCAAGAAAGAACCAAGCTTGCACTCACCATTAGGAGAGAGGCTCTCCCTCTCAAAACCAAGGCAAGGCCTGGCTCTTCCTCACCCACTCTGGTGACACGTTTTCTCCTTTGAGACTTGCCTTGAGGTTCATTTTCAACTGATTTCATTGAGATTAACACTGGTGAGGAACCCAGTTATGAATGCTGCTACACTCCATGGTTTCTTCCTTCTACTATGATAGTCTATCCTTCCGGACAACAAATCAGTATTTATATTGGCTATAGAGAGGCACTAGAGTCTGAATCTGAATCCTACCTATAGCAAAGGCTAGTGGGGGACAACCTGGTGAGTTACTTAATTTCCCTAAACTGCAGTCTCCCTGCTTGAAAAAGGTAGATCATGATAATAATGATGTCTCTTCAAGAGGGAATACCTGTGCAGATTAGATGAAAATAGGTATGTAAGGTGTTTAGAACAGCACCTGACACATAGCAAGACTCAATGAGTAGGAACCATTAACATTACTGTTTAGGAAATATGCACAAGTTTTGGAGTGTTCCAATTCATACACGGCAGTATCAAGATCTAGAAATCAGACAAATAGCTTTCTTCTAATTTTGGCTGAGCCCCTAAGCTTCAATTTTGTCCCCTAAAAAATGTTCTGTAAATGTAAAATGAGACTGTTGCTAGAATTTAATAAAATGGTGCCTCCCATGTTTAATTAAATACAACTATTAATACATATTTCAATTTTCAGAGACAACGCGCCTTTGCCCTGTCAAGACTCAGTGTAACCATATTCCCTGAGCTCTTCTGATATGGGTTTTTTTTCCTCTCCCTCCCCACTCAGTGTCACAGGAACCCTCTCCCAGCACAGCCAGAGATTGTGGAAGTTTATTTAAACTTTGGATTTACAAACTGGCTGTCCTCCCCCACTCTTCAAAGTTCCGGGCCTAATTGGAATGCAAATGTCTCCCCTGGTAGCTGAGCATTGCTTCTGTCAGCCGGGAAAGGCCCTTGGCCATCCAGGGCAGGACTGTTGGAAAAAGGACCCCACCCGCAGGCTTTCCATCTTTGTGGGGAGAAATGGTGATGATGTATGAGACAGTGATGCCTTTAGAGTCCAAGGAGGACATGACAGACAAGATAATATGGGAGGAAAATACTGTCTTCGTAATGGAGACTGATGGCCTTTGCTTGTCTTCTTGGCATTGTGAGGGCTGTGGCTGAGCTGGGCCTTCTTCATTTGGTGGCAGGTTGGGTATGTCATCAACAGTGCCCTCAGTGGTCGTCTTCAACCAATGGGTGGGGGTGGGAGAAACAAACAGAGGGTGTTTGTGGAGGTCTTGAGTGTGGGCCTCCACCCCCCTTGGCTTTGACATGCACATCAAGAATGATAGGCCTCTCTTGATCTGTTCATAATTTCTGGCTTTTGGGTTTTTTTTGGCTTCCACCCTTAAGTCCTTTCTGCCCCCCAAGTCCCCAGTAAAAAACAACTATGGTAAACTAAAAACTCCCTAAAATTAAAAAAAAAAAAAAGACCGCAGATCCTTTACCTCACAACTCCTATTCCCCCTTCAGGCCCCTACTTGGCCACAGGAAAGAAAGCCTAAAACTAGAGTAGGAATGTCATCTTTAGAAATCATCTTTTGGAGCAGTTTTATTAATTTCACTTCTCTGTGGTTACCACATGTTTGGGTAAGACAATTGGTTTCACAGATCTGTGTGGGAGGCTGAAGATTTGGCTTTGAGGCGGCGGAGAAAACCTACAGCAAGAGCAGGCTCACTAATTGACACACAGCAAAGATGTTCCTTAAGGAAACTTTCTTTTCGTGCCTATTTTTTTTTAATTTAATTTTTAATTTTTAAGTTAATTGTATTTTTTAAAAGAGAGGCTCTATTTTTGTTTTCCCTCCACCCATCTATTTCCCACCCCAATTCCCTCCCCACAGTTTCTACCTCAGAAGTTAAAGGGAAGGCTGCACCAAGTATTGAGTCGTAATTTTGGCTTCGACGTCTCTGCCAGTGACTACTAGGGAGTCCAAGGCCAGGGCTCCAACAGAAATGATCCCTTGTTGGGGCGTCTAGGTGGCTCAGTTGGTTGGATATCTGACTCTTGATCTCAGCTCAGGTCTTAATCTCAAGGTCATGAGTTCAAGACTTCCATTTGGGTTCCACACTGGACATGGATCCTACTAAAAAAAAGAAAGATATGAATGAATGAAAGAAAGAAAGAAAGAAAGGAAGGAAGAAAGAGAAAGAAATGAGCCCTTGATGCCTGGGCTTCCATCTCTGAGACCTCTAGCTCAAGTGCCTTTGAGGTCAGTTCATGAGCACTCTTATATTTGGGAGAAGTTGGCTCACGGCTACGGAGGGCTATGTTATAGGACCTCCCTCGTATGTTTTTAAGGGAGAGGGACTGTACTATTGGGTGCTTTTTGAGATGTCGACTTGAATGACATCATCCAGATAGAAATTAGTACTGATTCTAAATAAATAATAGACCAACCTGAAAAAAAGAAATCCTAATTGTTCAATCTGTGGGTGGTGGTGGGTGAGTAGCTGCTGTTTTAGAACTTTGAATGTGGGTCCCTTGGCATTAGCTTTATTTAAAATAGAGTAGTAGCTCTTCACACTCTCTGAAAAGTTAATAGCCCACCTTAATGGATATGGTAGCCCCACGGAGTTTCTACACAACTAATTATGCTGCCCTTATGGGAGGAGGAGGACATGGCATTTTAGAGAACTCACAGAAGACAGTGTTCTTCCCTATCAGCTTCCATGATGACTTGAGATGGGTAAGAGGTTGATCAGCAGATGTTTGGGATGCCGATGTGAAAGAGACAGGAATAGGGACAGGGCTTAGGTCTTTGACCAAACACGCAAGAATTCCTCAGCTTGTTACACCGGTGTGGTTGAAAGCAGCCATGGTCACTTTTCCCTTCCCTCTGTTCTTACATTTGCTCTGTCCTCCAGTCCTTGGTGCAGGGCAATCAAGTCCAAAGGGAGCTGGGAGGCGCTGGTCTCCACCGTCATGGTTCTGCCCCAGAGTTTCCCTGACTAGCATGAAAAGGAGTGGCAAGGCTGGGCTGGTCATGTGTGTGAGTCCCAAAGAACCAGCTCTGTGAAGTTATGGGAAGGGAGGGACGTGCCTGTGAAGTCCGGGCGTGGGTGGGAGTTCAGATGTCCAAGTTCAGACGATGACAAGAAAACTGCTAAGGGACTCAGCTAGACTCTCCCGGGGTGAGGATTTGAATTTTAGCTCTGCTGTGCTGTGACCTTGGCTAAGATCAAACTCTCCCCAGAAAAATGGGATTTACAGCATATCAGCCAGCGAGAGGGTTATTATTTCAAACACTGAAGTACTACATTAAAAAAAAAAAAAAGTGAGACCCAGGGGAAGGAAGGAAAAAGGGGGCTGTGAGTGGAGAGGAAGTGACACGTTTCATGAAATTGGAGCTTTTTAAGGTTGTTTTGGGCACAGTTTCAAGAGGAAGTGCTGGTTATTAAGACAAACAATTGCTAATCTAATCTCTATCAAGAGACATATTTAAGTTCAAGCACACTTTTTTTTTTGGCCTCTTCTGGATTCTGGATTTTCAATTGAATGCTGGAATATGAGTGTAAATCCAATGGAAGCAAAACAACTTACGGAAGAACCCCTTCTGATTTCTGCTACATATATGAAGGTGAAGAAAATTGATCAGCAATCCAGAACCATTTAATTTTTTTGAACTTCTGCATAGAGCCCACTTTCCTAATTAATGAATTAATCTTCCTGTAGACTTCCTCCTCTGAAGGCTTCCCATACCCCTGTTCTTGTCAGCCTTCCCTCCTCCGGGCTCTGAGTCCCCTTGGGCACCCCTACATTGTGACCACATTGCACCTGATTGGATGGCCTGGGTACTTGTCTGCTTGCTCTCCCCTAGGTGGCTCCTTGAAGACTGAAAACTCATGTTAGCTGCAATAAACATTAGGCCATTGCTGGATGTCGAGGGGATACAGACAAATAAGGATCGTCTCCCTGTGAGTTTTGTATTGCCATATAACAAATTACCACAAAGTGAGTGGCTTAAAACAACATACATTTCTTAACGCAGTTTAATTTACTAACATGGTTTTCATGCACCAGCAGTCTGCCCATGGCTCAGGTGGGTCCTCTGCCCAAGGTCCCAGAAGAGCTGTAACTAGTTGTTGACTGGGGGCTCTGAGGATGATTTTTTCAAGCTCATTGCGGTTGTTGTTTAGAATTCATTTCCTTGTTATTGAATGACTGAGGGTCCCTGCTTCTTACTGGCTGTCGCTGGAAGCCACCTCGGCTCCTAGAAGCCACCAACACTTCACAACATGGATGTTTGCCATGAAGAAAAGGCTAGCAGGAGAACATTTCTCACTGCAATCTGCTAGAACAGAATCCACATAACGCTATGTAATCAAAGGAGTGACATCTCATCACCTTTTCCTACTCTCCTAGTTAAGAGCAATTTCCAGGTCTTGCCAACACTCAGGGGAGGGAATGATTCAAGGGGATAAACCAGTGGGAGGAATTGGGTATGTCTGCTTCAATCTCTATACATAAGATTCCTCTATACATTCCAATATTACAAGAACTTTCACTCCCCCCACCCCCAAAATAGTTATTCCTTTTCTTTGAGGCTTGTAGAATAGCTTAATATTTCTAGCCCATGCTCTATTATCTGAATCAGTTCCTATGTTTTGTGGTTGCTTGTTCAAAAATAAGTATGGCAGTCTGATATTTACCAAATCATGCCTTAAAGTCTTCATGTTAGTTACTCAACTATTGGCTCTCAGCTCAAAATTCACCCTCCTGTAGTCTCTGTGATGCTGGGACTCTGCAAATTATTTCTTCTTTGTTAGCTGGCTTCCTGTTGGTTCTTCCAATAGGGTGTAGGAGGGAAGGAGCAGAGGAGAGGGCTAGTTCCTTCCTATTTGGCTGCTCATGCCAGCATTACTCCTTCACCCAGTAGTGGTAGTTGGTTCTGGTTCAGCTTCTTTCAACATTTCTAGAGTCAGCCTCACTGGACCCCTCAGATAGCATCACAACTGGGCAGCGCTCCCTTCATGGAACTCTGAGCCCCAGCTCCATGGAATCTTTCTCTAAGCTTGTAGGTTCTGATGATCCCATTCTTTTCTCTTTGTCTTCCTTAGTAGTGGCAGCAACTATTACCTTGGTGTTAGTTCACCTATTACCATGGTGTTAGTTCCATGTTTTCATTTTGCTTTGTCAATCATCCAACAGGTATTTAACCAAATCCCTACATTATATTCTCTCTGTTAAAATACCTAGTATGGTTCATTTTTCTGACTGACCCTGGCAGACACAGTATTATAAATTTGATCCAATTGCCAAGAAATTATAGGGTTTTAATAACTGCAGTTGGAATTTTATACACCAAAGGAACTGACATTTTGCAAACAGTTGAAACCCATCTTCTGGTTTCCAAATTGATACTTTTAAGAATGTTGGGCCCATAGTTTACTTTTTCAGCCTGTGTACGTCTTCCTGACTAATTAATAATAGATACAAATAAGCCCACAGGGGGTGATTCATTTACTCCCCAAATTATAGTGAATCATGTCTGAAGAGATTCCAGCCTCTGAGAAGCCCAAACTTGGAAATCAGGACAGCTATTTTTGTGAAGTTACAGAATATACTCAGATATCTCCATTTCACAGATGATAAAACAGAGTCATTTCTATTCAAGGCCTTCTTGCCAGCAGAAGGCTTAAAGTCAAGCCCTAGAGCTACAAATGTCTCCTCACCTGGCCCCTGGACTGGTTCCTCTTCCTGGGCTCCCTAACTTTTTTAATGGCATCCATACCCAAGTTCAAAATGTGAATTACTGAAAGCTGACTCCAGCCATTCTTCCTGAAATTAGGCCTGCTGATCTTCCTCCAGAACATCTCCTTCATTTATATTCTACAGTATCTGAGTTTCCTTAGGCCCTCGTTAACCTCCTGCCCAGGCTATTAACATAGCCTTCTGATCAGTTTCTTTGCTGTTATCCATTTGGTCCACTGCTACCAGAAAATGTATCTCATATATAACTCACAATATTACTCCTCTTCTCAGAAATCTTTGGTGGCTCCCTATGGCCTATAGGGTAACACTCAAATATCTCAGCTGGGAAGGTCAAACTTCCTTCAAAATTTGATCTCCAACTTTGTTCCCAGGTTTACCTCCTGTTTCTCCCTGTTAGGTGTCCTTCCTGCCAGCCAGACCCATCCACAGCTTCTAGAACCTGGTCTAGGGTCCTGCTGAGCCTGTCCTTCCTCCTGCTGTAGTTCACACACTCCCTTAGCATGGACTCCTCTTCCTTGATCCCATCTCCCTTCCCTAAAAACCTTCTCACATTCCACTTCCTCCACACAGCCTTCCTTGGCTCTCTTAACTGAATAATCTCTTCTTTCTACTTTCTTCAATGACCAGGGGAGACACATTTGGATGGATAAGAGCTATAGGAGTTGCATGGCTAACACCTGATGATGCCCTATTCTGTTTCCCAACACCGTATGTATCCTTAACCTGCATCACCTCCTCTAACTCTCATGGAGAGACTATGAGATACCAACTTCCATTTTTATCATCAACAAAGCTGACTCAGTAAAGTTGCATACATTATTCAAGATCTCATAGCTTATTTGCTGTCTTATGTAAGTTGTTCGTATTCTCTCTTTTTTACCCTCCAAATGGATAGCTCCTTGAGAACAGGGAACATTTCTGGTTCAGCTATGACCCCGTCTTTTAAGTGTATGGAGCATCTTGTATATGGTGGGCAATAAATCACCAATTTGCTGAAAAGTCTCAGAATTCACAACTTTTGCCACCAAATTGTTTTGTCATATTCCTTGGTGCAGAATTTTATTTTATTTTATTTTGGAGGGCATAGTTCAAGCATACACCTGTATTCTATGTAACATAAGTTGAGATGGGGGACAAAAAAGGAAAAGTATTTCTAAGAAATTTGGAATAAATAAAATAAAATAAAATTCCTCCTACCATAATTTGAGAGATGGTCTTTACTTGGCAGGAGTTCCCAAAGTCCCTGCTTTAAGAAGTTACAAACAAATTCAGGAGCACTTTCAATTTGTAAAGAAACTGCTCATCATGCACAGAATCCTTCTGAATGTCTGCTAGTGATCACTTTGTTTTCAAAGTTACATTTTTGCTTCTTGGCATGTATTTTTAAAGCAGGGCATTGTCTGATACACAATGAGGGAGGTATGTCCCTTTGGAAAAATTAAATATAGCCAGGGTTGGGATGGGAATTATTCAAAAGCTACTCAAATGATGAATTAAACAAAAAGTCAGGAGCATGGATTCAAGGTCACAAGTTAGAACTTTGAGGTCAAGAAGGAGCTTGATTCTTTTGGAAATAATAAGGCTGACCTTTTGGGAAGGCAGCTGTGGGGAGATGGTTGTACAGATAACTCCTCGAGACTTACATGCAGAGGGACACATTTTTGGTAAATGCATTCAGTTGCCTTTTACTCTGATTTCAGAGCTGTGAGTGCTGTGGGAAACACTCGTGGATTCGAGATGGATTTCAAAGAACCAAGGGCTCCTTATGCAGCCCCACATCCGGGTGGCCATTTCGTATTCTTGTGAGGGGCTCAGGGAACAGAGATGGAAGTGTCTGAGGTGCGGGGGAGGAGGGAGGAAGTTCAGAAAAGAGGCTAGGGTAACCAGACTGCTTGTCAAACAAGTGGAGGAGGCGTTGGGGGGGAAACAGGCATTCATCGTTTCTCTTTCTCTTTTCTGGGCACCTTGTCCAGGAGCCACTCCTCTGACCCTTGATAAGGGACGGTTGTGGTAATAAAGTATCCCCACTTCGTATAGACAGGTACCGTGAATGGCCTGCCCCTGGTGGGACCTGGGTTTGAGGGATTTCCTGCACTGAGAATGGAGTCCTGTTGCTCTCTCCCTACTGTTCTGACTTTGGTTAGGGTAGTTCTGGGTCATAGATATGGCAGGGATAACTGGTATGGGACCATACCCTCCTTGTAAGTTTGACTATGTTGGATGCCTTGATTGGTCCTAGCCCACTGGGCTGCAGGCTCACAGACTTTTGAACTTGCATGGGCAACCTCTTTGGCCTAGCCCCACAGCTATTCAGGCCTGGGGCCTTTGGAAGCCAGGGCTGTGGATCTGCTGGCCAGCACTGGCAAGGAGACCTGAGCCCGTCTGTTGCTGGCCCCACAGACAGGCTGAACAAGCATCCTAGCCACCTATGCACTGTGGTTCAAGTAAGGTGGGGCAACCATATCATTTACCATAAGCGTGGGTCACTTCTGAGAGTGAAAAGGGGCACTAATGAAGAATTAAGTTGGGGCTGCAAGCAAAAGCTGGAGTTGTCTCTGGGAAACCCGGAATCACTGGACTGAAAGGTATCTTGGCTTCAATCTAATTTAACAGCATTTCTTAAGGGTCTCTGAACCAGACATCATCCCCTTCTATAACTGGATGAGGACAGGTCGAGAAGTAATGCCAAGAGAGAGGGTCAAGAGCAATCATGGAAGCAGGAGCAAACAAAAAGACAACAGAAGGAGCGTGAGGTCACTCTCCAGAGCAGGAGAGGGGAGGGTACATAGGGAAGACATCAAGAAGCAAGTTGCTTGAGAGACATTTCTGAGACATAGAGATGGCAGAAGGAATTTCTAGAAAGGAAAAACAACAGGTGCAAAGCCACACGTACTGGAAAGCACATAGCATGTTTGAGGGATTGCAGGAAGGTGGAGAGTGATATGTGACAAAGGAGTGGCAGGGGACAAAGCCAGAGAAAAATTGGGCCATGAGCTGGCCCCAGGCCAGGCCAGGCAGCTTGGATGGGGTTCTAGCAGGGCTGGCAACTGCGGCAACCCTTTGCTAAGGGTCATGGTGGACCATTGAAAGACTGCAAGTAATAATATAAACATATCTCTGATTGAGAAAGACCTGGTGGGGTAGGAGGCAGGCTAGACAGGTGGGGGAAAGAAAGGCAGGAGGCCACTGTGATAGAATTTTAGTCATGCAGTCAACCTTGTTGAGGGTCCGCCAGATGCCAGATAGGGTGCTAGGCTGGGAATTCAGAGGTGAGGACACCTCCATTCCCCATGCCCATCCCAAGCCAGATGAGAAAAGATAAGGGCCTGGACCAAGGCAATAGAAGTGATGATGGATAAGAGACAGTGAACCAGAGAGAGGTTTCGATAGAAAGATCAAGAGATTTTAGGGCTGTAGGTTTGGGATGAGGTGGTTGGCAGTGCCCTTCTCTGATATGGGGACACCTGGGAAAGGCAGGTTTACTTCCACTTAGCTCCCCCCGGCCTCCTTGAACTCACTACATTTGTCCTATTGGATAAAGTTCTTAGAAGCTTTCTAAAGGCATAGATGTTTTCACTGGGTTCAGATTTATCTGATGCTGACACCTCAACAGGAACTAATTTAACAGAATGTACACCATCTTAATTCATTTTCCCCTAGAGAAGAGCTAAGCCCTGACCAAATTTGGGGGAAGAAGTCCTGCACAGGCCCATGGGAGACATATGCTACAAGTGCCCCCTGAGCCAGCAGGTGGAAGGAACTGACTTCCTTACGTTGGTAACACCAGTACCAGATTGATTCCCAGAACACAGCAGGTGCTCCATAAATAAGCACTGGATGGAACTGTGAGGTCAAATCTCTTAGGGTCCTAGCAAAAACGATGGTGATCTCAAGGGCTTCAGTTGAAGCCTGTTTCATCTGGGGGAGGAATGAACTGGACTACAGAGACGAGGGCAAGTGCATGGAAGCAATGGGGATGGTAATGCAACGGGAGACTAGCAACAATGGAAATTGTCCCCTCTTTGAGACCTGAAGGGGAAGGAAAGGTGTCACCAAGCTGGTGAGTCATAGTCATTAAGGAGGGGCACCATTCACAGAGAGCTGAGGCTAGCTGGGGCTGCGAGGAATTTCAACCACTCAGGAAACTACAACTTTGCATGGAGGGAGAGGAGAGGGGAATCAGTGCTCCATCCTCTCTGTCTTCCTTCTGTTCTGCTGGTGTGTCCCACTGGCTGAACCCAATCAGGAACCCCAGAGCAGGGGAGCCAAGATAACCCAGCGGGGAGCGGCCATCCTCTCGGCACAAAGAGCTGGGAAGAGAAGAGCCTTTCTCATTTCTTTCAGTTTTGCGGAACTCAGGTCCGGTCACACTTGTGCTATTGAGTTGTTCATAGCAGTGTTGAAGTACGTGGACAATCACATCGTTATTTACCTAAATAAATACTATTGTTCATATATTTCTGTAACTAGTCCTGGCACACCTAGCAAGTGCCAGGTGCTTTACTGAGTCACAGACAGAGATGACTAGGGATCTCGCACAGATGCACAGACATACATAATGCTTTTTGCGTATTCCAGAAGCACAGATTGCTGGAACTATGATCCTGCGAGGGAGAACTCACAGTGTACACTCTGACAGAGCCTGACAAATCACCTTTCTACAAAGGCCAACTTAGACTCTCAGGGTATTTGCACATGTGCATGTCACCACACCATCCCCTGGTCACGGGTCAGGTTAAGCATTTTTTTCATATTTTGACCAGTCCTTTAAAACGTTTCTTTGGGGGCGCCTGGGTGTCTCAGTGGGTTAAGCCTCTGCCTTCGGCTCAGGTCATGATCCCAGGGTCCTGGGATCCAGCCCTACATCGGGCTCTCTGCTCAGCGGGGAGCCTGCTTCTCTCTCTCTCTCTCTCTCTGTCTGCTTCTCTGCCTACTTGTGATCTCTCTCTGTCAAATAAATAAATAAAATCTTTAAAAAAAATAAATAAAATGTTTCTTTGGTGACATGTAGCAGCTTAGAGCTTGAAATCAAGCTGCTATGTGGATTTGAACTCTGTCTTTGCCTCTTGCTGGCTGCGGGACTTCAGGCAGCTTATTTAATCCCTCGCTCCTCGCCCCCCATTCTTCGTGTGTGAAGTGAAGATGACGATGCTATCTACCCTTCAGGGTTGTAGAGATTACGAAGTGTCTGGCACATAGTGAGCTTGATGTAAGGATTCGCTGTTGTGATATTTGGCCACATCTTTTGCCCATTTTTCTCTCGCAGCGATATCGAAGCATGATCACGGCTAAGGACCACTGGAGAGAAGACAGCCCATTTCTGTAGCTCTTGTCCTATTTCTGAGATTAAGAAATTTCTGCTATACCTGCAACATGACCCTGCACGGACATGGTAGCACTTCATCTTCCTACCTGGACCGTAGCCAAGGGTGCGTTTAGAGTGGGCAGAGGGTCATATGAGTGTGTTGGTTCTTCTGGTATCTGGGGTCCCGCATCATTGGCATTTGACTGATGTTCTCCCAGAGGCAGTTTTGCACTGAAGAAGGACAGCTGGCTCGCGTACTCACTACTCTGGGCCAGTCCAGGGGCCTTTAAGCTAGGCCAGCCTTTTCTCGGGCAGCCACCAGATGGAACCTTTCAGAGCTTCGGATCTGCAGGAGGCCAGGTGCTCTGCACGCTCACTTGCAGCGGCTGAGGGCTGTGGTTGTGGCTGCTTGAGCTATTGCTGCCTTTGGGGAGATCACACGCCCACAAGGGGAATGCCTCAAGTTGCTGAAAAAAAAAATTGTAGGAGGAAGAGAAGAGCGGCTTCCTTTATAGGCCAGCCTCACAGTTACGCAACTCTGACTGTACAGTTTCAGATTTTCCGTACAAGTGAAGGTCGCCTGAAGAGAGACTGAAAAGTTTGTCTCATAGTCACAGGAGAGTTCAAAGGTGTGAGTGTGTGTTAGCCTGAGCAGAGACGAAGGTGGGTGGAGAGTCCTATGGTGAGACTGAGACTGGCACAGGCCACGGAAGGAAGCCACGTGCCAGCCACCAACATAGCCCACACTGGCGCCAGTGCCCCTCTTCTCACAGATGCCGGCCACGTGCCAGCAATCGTCCCATGGGCTAGCTCTAACTCTCATAATTATACAGCAAGGAACCTATTATCTCCATTTCAATGATGAGGAAAATTAAGTTCAAAACATTTAACTGTCATGACCAAGATCCATCAGCTGGGGAAGCGGCAAGCCACGTTTTGAAAACCGATCTTTCTGAGGTCGGAGTTGATGTTCTTCCCATTGCCCAGTGCATGGGGTGGCAAGTTTAGAAGTGGAGGGGCCTTTTAAAATTTATTTGTTTGTTTTATTTATGTTACAGAGAGAGAGAGAGAGAGAGGGAGAGAGTTTGTGTGAGTGGGGGTGAGGGGCAGAGGGAGAGAGAATCTTAAGCAGACAACTCACTGAGCGTGGAGCCTGATGCGTGACTCCATGTCACAACCCTGAGATCGTGACCTGAGTGGAATCAAGAGTCCGTTGCTTAACTGACAGAGCCACCCAGGGCCCCCCAAAGTAGAAGGGCCTTTAGAGCTCATGATTCCTCTGTGCTTGAGATCACAGAGTTAGCAGCAACACTAGAACCAGAATCTTCTCTCTTTTATTCAAGTGCTTTTTCCAGCAGAGGATTTGATTTCATAAAAATCTTGGCTTAAAAAAAAAAAAAGTAGTTAATGAAGAAGCAACTTGTAATAGCTGGGAGTCAGCTGGGGAAGCCAGCAAGGAGTTACAGGCTGGAGATGGGGATTTTGATTCTACTGCTTCCTAGCTGTACGGGCAAGTTACATAACTTATGTGAGCCTCAGTCTGTCATCTGTAAAATGGTAATAATCATAACGCCGAAATAAAAATACTGAAAATGAATTGATGTAAGATGTATGGCAGATAGTAGGTCCTTAAATTATCTCTAGAAGGACAATTTTGAAATAATGTTGGATCCAAGATTTTTTTAACTCAAGGCAGCTTGGAAGTGGACTCTGAAAATGTAGGGGCTATTTGTTGAAAATGGAAGCTGTGTAATGCTTAGCTGAGAACATAGCTTCTAGAATCAAGGCTGTGTGCATTCAAATATTGACACCATGACTGGTGAGTTGTGTGACGTTAGGCAAGTCACCTAACCTATCTATGTCTGTTACTCAACTGTGATTGAGAGTCATCATGACATTTATCTCATTAAGGTTGTGCATAGATTAAATAAGACAATGCAGGAAAAGCATGGGCATGGTGTACTGATGCAGCAAATGTTAGTTATCATTGTAAAAATCAGGTAACCTAGGATCTGAGAGTAGAACTGATATCATACAATCATAATAAATACACAAGCAGAAAGATCTGTGCTGTGGATTGAGTGCATGTTCTAAAATAGTAACTGAACATACCGTCTATACATGACTTGACTTTGGGGTCAATTCCAATACTGTTGATGTAATTTGGCAGTCATTTTTAACTGGCTTTTTAAAAATAAGTCATGTGGGCGTCTGGGTGGCTCAGTGGGTTAAGCCTCTGCCTTCGGCTCAGGTCATGATCCCAGGGTCCTGGGATCAAGCCCCGCGTTGTGCTCTCTGCTCAGTGGGGAGCCTACTTCTCCTCTCTTTCTCTCTGCCTGCTTCTCTGCCTACTTGTGATTTCTGTCTGTCAAATAAAAAAAATCTTAAAAAAAAAGTGATGATTTGTCTGAAGACATACAAAAGGGAGACCTGCACTCTATGTACATACTAACGATGGGATAGGAGTCACTACTTTCCTGGAAGATAATTGAACAAAGTATGAAAAATCATAAAAATGTGCCGTTTATTTGAGCCATGCTTTAGTTTTATTCAAGAAAATAGTTAAGGATGTCCACAAGATTCATTCATTTATTTTTTCAAGGACACTAAGTACCCACTGCTTGCCCTTGCTCTGCTCTGGGTATAGCATAGAGGAAAAGGGAGTCACAGAGGCTGCCCTCACGAAACTAATAATCTAATAGGGAAGATCGCCATTAGACAAAGAATTACATTACCATTTTATGAATTACAAATGTGGTAAGTGCAGCAAAGGAGCTGCTAGTGTCCGTGAGCACGACCAAGGGATCTGATCCTGGGAGGTTTCCTGAAGAAGCTGCATTTGGGTGGAGACTTGAGAAGCTGAAAACGGAGAGCGAAGAGGAGCCGTGTGCCAAAGCCATGTTCGCTCCAGCTTCACAGTGTCAAGGGATTTGGAGGAAGCTCTGAGGGACCTTTCAGAAGGCTTTGACCATACAGAATTACTTACAAGACATACATACATGACATACATACATGCATGCATACACACATGACATACATATATACATACATGACATACAGAATTACAAGAGTGCAACACTGACAAACCAAATCAAACCCAAACCCTAAATGTCTAACAATAAAGACTGGTTAAATAAGTTGTGGTACATCCATTCAAAGGAATATAGCAGTTCTATACAACCTCCCATAGCATAGAAGACTATTTTAATGATAAGAAAAGAAATGCGTGATATGCTGTTTTATGAACGAAAGTTATAAAACTCTCTGCACTATATAATTCTGTTTTCATTAAAGGAGAAAGTGTGTATAGGCATAGGGAAGTCCAGGGGCACATTTACCAACATGTTAACAGTAGTTATTTCAGGATGGTGAGGTAATAGGAGTTTTCATTTTCTTTTGTTTATCTATACTTTATAATGACCACATACACACATGCACGCAGTGTGACTGTTACTTTTGTGACAAAAACCTTTTTTTTTTTGGAGGATGGGCTAGTTTGGTACTTTAATATAGTGGTGACGTACACAGGGACCTGGAGCTGGTGGTCTCAACCTTGGGACCGCAGGTACATTTCTGTGTACCTTTTTGCAGAAGATGGTTGTTGTATGGATTAACTAATGTAATGCTTAGAAAGTGCTTAGCACAGAATCTAGTCCATTAGTAAGAGCTTGACAATGTTAGCTAGTGATACTCCACTGAGCCACCCAGGCGCCCCTGTTAGCTAGTGATATTAAAAAGAAATCCAACCAATGTTCACAAACACCCTCTAGAAGTGCTTAGGCTGCTTGGTATTGCATTTAGAATGGTGTTAGGGGAAGAAGGGCCCATTTTACAGTCGTCGTTGCCCATCTTGTACCTGTGTGGATAACAGGGAGGGTTTAGAAATAGAAATACACTGGGGATGGAACAGACTAAAGGTTTCCATAGCAAACCATGACACTGGAAGATTCTCTCCATAGCCCACACCCAATTCCCTTCTCCCCTCTCTCCACCTCCTACTCTTTCCTCTCACAGTCCTCCCACCATCTCTCTCCTATAGTCTCTGCTGAGTTGTAAATTCTTCTGAGGCCAGAGACCGTGCTTTAGGCAGGTTGAACATCAGTCTCCCATAGCACGCACCTACTGCTAGGTTGTGTGCACCTGCTGACCTTGGCTGTTATGAGCAGGGAGACCTTTTAGAGACTCCCCCATGGAGTGTGACATTAGATGGGGGTGGTAGCAGGGAAATGGAAGGGATAAACAAAGTAAAGAGTTATTTCAGGAGAAACGAAAAGTTCTTGGTGAATGATGAGAACACAAACTTGAGAATCAAACAGATCTGAGTTTGAATCTTAGCCCTATTTTTTAGAGCTACATTTAGCTCTACTTTCCAATCTCAGCCACATTTTTAACTCCTCCCAGCCTCTGTTTTCTCACTTAAAGATGGAGACAGTATTGTCTACCTCCTTGTCTCTGGTGAGGATTAAATGAGACTAGGGGGTGATGATAAGTATAAGTAGTGTGGTACCTGGCATTCTATTTAGATTAGTTTTCTTTCCTCCTGGGTTTTGAGAGCATGGTTGATAGAGGAAATGGTAGCACCCTTCAGAAAACTGGGGAAGCAGCAAACCGCCTATTTTGTGGGCAAAGATGAGTTTGACTTTGGGCATGTGGACTTCGTGTGGCTGTTGGGACAACCAGTTGGGGAAATATCCATCAGATTACTGAAGTGAAGGATAGACAGAAGTTTCTAACCATCTTCATAATTTATACCCATCGTTATGGGGGTTGATAAGAGGAGGTAAGAACTTTGAGGGCAAGAGTCATGAAGAAATGAAGAAAGACAACATTCAGAGTTCAAGACTGTAGAGGAGGCAGTTTCTTTTCTTTTCTTTTCTTTCTTTCTTTCTTTCTTTCTTTCTTTCTTTCTTTCTTTCTTTCTTTCTTTCTTTCTCTTAAAGATCTTATTTATTTATTTGACAGAGAGAGAGACACAATGAGAGATGGAACACAAGCAGGGGGAGTGGGAGAGGAAGAAGCAGGCTTCCAGCTGAGCAGGGAGCTAGATGCGGGGCTCAATCCCAGGACCCTGGGATCATGACCTGAGCCGAAGGCAGATGCTTAACTGACTAAACCACCCAGGTGCCCTGAGAGGGGGCAGTTTCAAAGTTTGATACAGGGTGATGAATGGATCAAGTTGGGCAAAGATCAAAATCTTTTAAGGAGATCAAGAAACTAAAACCTACATGTGTTTTGTAGGAAAAAAATTCTTAAGATCTTTGACATAATCCATCTGGCAGAGCCAATGTAAACTCCTCTATTGCCTAGATCCTCAGCTTTCTGAACATACTGGGCACAGCTCCCTATCTACACTGTTATTCACCACCCAGGAAGCTCTGTCAGGATCATGGTGATCTTTCAAGGTTCAGTACAGGTCCTACCACTGTGCCTACTTTCTCTTCTCTCTATCCCACCATGGTCTAACTCTCTTGCTCCCAAACTCTTAAAGCGTTTCCTGACTACTGCTCTTTTAGCATTGATTCTTTATGGCTGGGGTTGGAAGTGGATTTCATCCCACATGCCAACACGGGTCAGCTCCCACTGGCTGCTCAGAGAATTCTGAGGCATTTTCCAGATTCAGTGGGAAGAAGCCATGGTCCACAGGCATGTCTGTCAAGACCACTGGAATGGAGAGAGTGGCACGTGTGCTGGGTACTTGCTGACCACAGTAAATGACAGTCTCTGTTTGAGTTCCCCAGAAGATGCCAAGACAAAGGCTTGGGTTCAGGCAGTGAATTTGTGAAAGGAATCCTAGAACCCACAAATGACAAAGTGTGGAAGATGAGGCAAAGAACGGAGAGAGGTCAATAAACTGTGTTCAAATGTGGTATATCACTGGTGTGCAAGCATTCTAAGAACTCTCTGGGAAACTGTGTGATCTACTTCAGAATCGTCCATCATAGTGAGGGAGGCTGGGTGTTGACTGAGGGTTGTCCTCAGTGGGGCTAGAGATAACCTCAGGAAGAGACAAGAGCAGTACAGACACCTGAGTGAAAAGCTGCCAGAATGCGGGAAAGGGTGTCTCACAGGTGCAGTCAGGTGAGTACGGACAGGGGGTCCACAGGTCCATGACTGAGGCCTGTCCTATTGCCTTTTCACCTCTTCTCATTTCTGTTAGCTGCTAAAGACACAACCCTGTGAAAACATATGACACAATGCCTCACACCTAAAAAGCGCTCCGTCATTTATTAAAATGAATGATTGTTAATTAGTCTATGACAAGAAAGAAAAGGGACAATGATGAGATTCACCAATCAGTTTTGGGCTTAAAGTCCAACACTGTGCTGGTCCGATTAGCAGCTATGAAATCCAGCTCTTTGGCCAAAGCAGCATGCTTCTAATTTATTTATTTTTTTATCACACAGGTATCACTCAGAAGGCCAGAGAGTAAGTGAGATGGCATGTTCCTATGAAAATAACTGGGTTCTGGGGAAAAGTGGGGGATATTTTAATGAAGGCCCTTTAATAGATTAACAGATTGTCAACCCTTACCTCCCCTGCCCCCGCCCCCAACAGAGCAGCACGGATCACCCTGGGAGGTAGTTGAAAGCACTTCTCTAAGATGGGGTGCTGGGCCATCCAATCACACAATATGTATGCCCTTTACATTTTTAAACCATCTTTTGTAGTCAAAAGCCCTTCCACCTTAACTTTTCACCAGTGATCATTACAATTGTGAATGAGACCAAACATAAAATACTTTAAGAGATGGGTGCACCTGCAGAAATCTACCAGGATCTCACTGCTATGAACAGAATTGAGTCCCTGCAAAATTATATTCAAGCCCTAAGGGGACTGTATTTGGAGACAGAGCCTATAAGGAAGTAGCTAAGGTTTAATGACATCGGGTGGGGGTGGGGCTGGCCTGATAGATTAGTGTCCTTAAGAGACACCAGAGAGCCAGCACTCTTGTGTGTACACGCTCTCTCTCCGTCTCATCCCCACCCTCTCTCCCCCATGTGATGGCGTAGCAAGAAGATGGCTGCTTGTTAGCAAGAAAGAGTTCCCTCACCAGAAACTGGATGGGCTGCCTCTTTGATCTTGGAATGAGTCTCCAGAACTGTGAGAGAAAATAGTTTCTCTCATGTGAGCCCCACAGTCTGTGGCGTTTGGTCATGGCTGCCCAAGCTGACTGATAACCTAGCCTACCTGTGAAGGTGCCGAAGGCCCAGGGCTACTGAAATGAGTCTTACACCGGAGGAGGGCTTTCTCATCTGAAAGCCTCACTATGGTTCTCACCACGGCCTTGAGGGAGAGCTTGGCCTGGAGCTTTTATTCCTGTCCCAGAGTCAGAGAGCTGAGGTTCTCTAGCATTTCGTGGTGCAATGGCTGGCTCGCAGTAGAAGTTCTTTCGGTGGATGTAACCGCTAAGCATCCCGGGTCTGCAATGGATGTTTTCCGTCTCCTCTCCCGGGGCTTTTTATTTTCTTCAGCACTGCCTGTTCTCTAATGTCTCTAATGTCACTGCCTGTTCTCTAATGCCTGTCCTCTAATGTCTAAGGTACTAAGAAAAGGCTTCTCAAAGCTACCTGAAGCTGTAATCTGGAATTGAAGTCCTAGCCAAGGGATCATGGGTAAAAGTCTCAGTTTGGGTCCCTCCCAACCAAAGTTTCAAATCCACCTAGTTTATATGGGAGGTATGGGAAACACCAGTGGTGATGGGAAGACAACAGGAAAAGGAAGGCAGCCGATCAAATTGTGTTACCACACAGGTCACCACTGTGGGCCACTGGAGCTTAATCCCCCTGGGGAACTTGGGAGGGTCAGGCTAGAACGCATGCCTCAGAATGAAATCCCTGCCCTGCCCCTAAGGGGCAAGGGAGCCAGGGTATGTATACACCAGCTCCTGTCTGTTACTAGTTGATGGCTACTTCTAGAGGATATTTCTTTCCCAAAATATCTGGCATGCCAGAACACAGCAGGCAGAAGTTCTCCGGCCAAGCCTGAGCATTTGGCAGTTGAGCTACTAGGTGCTGAAGCAGTGGGGACCAAGCACATAGGGACACACCATCTGCTTTCTGCAAAAGGAAGTCTACAACCAGCTCATTAAATGAGTTGGTATTTGTAGTGCACTTAGAACACTGTAGGGTATACAAATGCTCTGAGTGTGGCAGATTATATTGTCCATACACAGACACAGTGGTTTTTTGATCCCATGTGCTCTTTAAGAATCTTGCCATTCCCGTGGGGTGCCTGCGTGGCTCAGCTGGTTAAATATCTGCCTTTGGCTCAAGTCATGATTCTGGGGTCCTGGGATCGAGCTCTGAGTTGGGAATCCCTGCTCAGCAGGGAGCCTGCCTCTCCTTCTTCCTCTGCCTCTCCCCCCCTGCTCACATGCTCTTTCTCTCTCAAATAAATAAATGAAATATTCCCTAAAAAGGGATAGATTCTGTTTCTCCTCCTTCTGACCCAGTGGGACACCGTGACTGCCTTGCTGAACCCAAGGCTGCAGAAGGGAAGCTGCTGGCTTCTGTGTCTGGGTCACATAGGTCTGCCTATCTTTCTGTCTCTTTCTCTCTATGTGTATATGTACACACACACACACACACACACACACACACACACACGCATGCATCTTGGGATCCCTGCCTTAGACTGCCACACTGGAGGGGTCATATGAACAGACTACAAGGAAATAGAGGGATGGCCAAGGAGCCTCAGCTGTTGGAGATATCCTGGAGCTGGTGCCAGACAGGTGAGCAGAGCAGCCTCTGTGAAGACTCAGGCCCCGCCATCTAATAACAGCAAGCCCAGGGCAGACCCTGAGCTAGATATGCCCACCGACACAGGGCCCACATTCCCGATCCACAGAAACAGTGGGGTATAATAAATGATCGCTGTTATTTTAAGATACTACGTTTTAAGATAACTTCTTATGTCGCCATAGAAACTGGAACAGTGCTTGATAAATAAAATAAATACAGTCTCACCTCCTCTACTCACAACCCCTCCTAAGATATGAAAAGAAACCTTCATATTCTGGATTTCATAGTCTAGCAGATGGTCATAGCCCAAGCTCATGTTTCCTAAAATCAGATCCTCACGGTGCTGACTTGGCGAGGTTTTATGTAAGGCTGGTATGTTAAGGGTAAGGTGCAAAGGTTAAGTTTAGTCCTGGATGGCATGTTGTGCTGATTCCTTATTTGTTTTGCTCCTTTCCTATCCAGTAGCGGTCTGGTTGTCTGGTCACTCCCCTCCAGCTCCAGAAGTAGGCCCTGAATGATCTAAGCCAGCAGGGAGTCCCAGACTTCCGGCCATAGTGATTGGACACACCTGTCAGGTACAAGCCAGTCAGCAGTTGCCTTTCCCTCAGAATTGACTAGAGATGGTGTCATCACCACCACATCTAGGATTTTTGCTGAGGATTCTGAAACATAGGAGCATTCTTTTCCTGGGAACTGTGGGCTTCCAAGAGACACACAGTAATCACTTGCTACCATGGGGGAAGTCAGCTACACACTGAAGAGGCAAGATTGAAAGAGTCACAGAGAAATTTGTCTAGAGCCTTGATCAAACCATGTCTAAAGTCAAGCAGGTGTGGGAGCCAAGAAGTCATCTTTATTGTCTGAACCACTTTGGTATGGATTTTCTATTACTTGTAACCCAAAGTGTCCTAATGAATTCAGGTAACAACACATCAGCCACCGATACTAGAATTCTTCTTGAAGGACAGAAAAGACGTGTGAGATTTAATTTATATAAAGTTTCCTAACACTCTCTTTGGATGTGTTTTGATAAGACCTTGAGTTTTGAAGGAAATAACTACCATTTTCTGACTACATCTTGGGTGTAAGTGTGTATACATTGTAGAATAACCAGGGAAAGATCTAGTTCTGGCCTGTCTCTCGCTTCTGGTGGCCTCAGGCATTCCTTGTCTTGTGGATGGCCATCTTCTCCCTGTCTCTTCAGATCACTTTCCCTCTCTGTGTGTTTGTCTTGGTGTCCACATTTGCCCTTTTTAAAGGATACCTGTCATATTGGAATAGGGCTGGTCCTAATGATCTCATTTTAACTTGATACCTCTACATGGATCTGATTTCCAAATAAGGTCACATTCTGATTCAACATATATAGAGATTCAACGTGTTTTTATTGCGGGACACAATTCAACTCATAACACTGGGATAGAAGGAGGGGCCTGGGAAGATATATACGGAAATGACAAGACACCCAACATAGGAAGGTTTTAAAAAATACCTTACCAAACACAATCCGCCATTGTCCACATGTAGGAAGGCCTTGCTTTAATTTGTAGAAGGGAAAGCCTGGGTTCCTGACAGAAGACTCTTTCTCTGTTGGGACACAGTGATGAAGATGAAAGAATCAGAGCCAGGTTCCTAAAACACAGAGCTTTTTTTTTTCCCCCCTAGCCTAGATGTTTCCATTACAACAATCTCTGTTTTGTTGGGTAATTTTTTTTTTTTTTGGAGGGAATACACACAAAGCTTTCTCATTGCAACCAACTGAATGAAATTTATGAAGTTTCTTACACAGTGTGTTCATTGTTTGGATTGGGATAATTGAAGTGTCAGGAATATTTGCTTATTGAAAACAACACAGGAAGGCCCCAAACCCCCAGCCAGCCGGAGCCAGGAGGCATACCACATAGAGGACAGCAATTTCATCAAGTTGTTCACAACAATGGTGTCTTCCCAGGGAAATGAATTTCACACCTGAGGAGGGGGACTGGATTAGGAGTCAGAGAACCTTATTCCTAATACAAATTTCATTATTCACTCATTGTGTGACTAAGTTTGGATAAATCATTTAACCTCTCCGGGCTTCAGGGTTAAATTGACCTGAATAGCATGGTCTTGTCTACTTCACAAGAGGTATACAGGGATGTTGCTTGGATAAGAAGGGACAATCCATGTGAAGACGTTCTATGAAGCATAAAATTTTACACAAGAATATATCCCTGGTGATAAAAATGAATCATTTCTACTTTTTCTCTGAGGATGATGTTGAATGAAGGAATCCTACTGGGTCAATGTTCTGGTTATTCTCCATTTTCTCCCCAAGGTCTGTTCACGATTTTTTGCCTGCACTTCCTTATCTTGTGGCTTCTGCTTGGGTCTGGCCAGTGAGAACTGTTCTTGAGAAATGGGAAGGTGTGGGGAAAGAAAAGCTGGAGTATGTGTCGCTCTTGCTCTCCCTTTGACCACTGGAGGTTGAGGCAGTAGCTGCATTCTCCCACAGCCACTGTTCTGAGTGGACAGCCTCCTCCAACCTTGTGGCCCTCACTGGGCTCCAGGGAACATCATTCCCTCTACTCCTCTTCAGGGCAAGGAGGATGGTTGATCATTCACGATCACTGTAAACAGTCCCTTCATGGTCACTTGTTAGTCCTTTGTACCATCGGATTCCTAAGGGACACTGACTGTGGCCATCATGACCACCTTGTGGATACTAACTCACTGTGTTTGGGTGTTCCCCAAGCTCATCCACGCCTCCTCTCACAACTAGTGCTTCTGCTTTCAACCAGCCAGGTCTCTCAGGCAGGTTACCCTGGTATTTGGTGGGACCCACTGAATCTCCACATGGGACACAGCAGTTTTTCTGTCTTCTACTCTCTAACCCCTGCCTCCCCGTGTCTCTTCATGCTGCCCAGGCTTGCAATCTTGGCCCCTACTTAGCATCTCTGCTCTGGTGTGCAAGCAGGCACCATGAGCCATTGCTTCTCTCCTTCAATATATTTCTTACATTCCTCTTTGCACTGTTATCATCTTGCAGAGAACTTTCTGTGCTGCCTGCATTTCTGTGTCAGGATTTCCAACTGGCTTTTCTTTTTAGAGTGTATCCCCAACTCAAGACAACCCACAGAGTTTTGCCATTCCTGAAACTTGGCTTTTATTGTGCCCCTTGTGCACCTTCTGAGACTCCTGATCTTGGCATTCAAAGCAAGGTACCATCTGCTTCTTGGCTTTTTCAGTCTCTGAAAAACCTGTCCTGCTCTGTCACTCCCTTTGGACCACACCAAGGGCTTTCCAGCCCCAGCCCAGTGCTCATCTCCTACCTGTTCCCAGAGTGCCCCCCTCCTGCTTCGCTGAGTGAACATGCCCCCTTCTTCAGGGATGAACTCCAATGTGCTACTTGTTCTCTGAATGTTGGCCCTTACAAGCCCCAGTGATAATCCCTTCCTTTGGAGTCCTGTGGGAAGTCCTAGAACATCTTTGCTGAACTGAACTTCAACTCCTAAGGATGTTATTTACACTGGTCATTTGAGGCTTCTAAAATGTTTTGGCCACATGTCCTACATGGTAGTAGGCCCATATCATTTATCGAATGAACGAATAGATAACGTGAAATACATTGGCTTATTCAAACTTCTGATTTTTTTTTTTTTTTAGACTATTCATTTGAGAAAGAGAGGACGAGTGGGGGAAGGACCCAGGGAGAGAATCCTCCAGCTGATTCCCTGCTGAGAACAGAGCCCCACACAGAGCTCGATCTCAGGACCCATGAGATCACGACCTGAGCCAAAACCAAGAATTGGAGGCTTGACCGACTGAGTCACCCAGGAGCCCCTCAAACTGCTGATTCTTTTTTTTTTTTTAAACTGCTGATTCTTTAAGGGGTGGGGCACTCATATGTATTTTGCATATTCGTGGGTTCATGGTCCTGAAGCCATGTGATTACTCAGTTGGGTGCTGGGTCCAAAAACAAACAATGGTGATGATAAGGATGTGGATGACAATACAATTTAAAACGTCTACTGGGCACCTGGGTGGCTCAGTCAGTTAAACATCTGCCTTTGCCTCAAGTCATGATCCCAAGGTCCTGGGATCGAGCCCCGCATCGGGCTCCCTGCTCCCTGGGGAGCCTGCTTCCCCCTCTCCCTCTGCCTGCTGCTCTGCCTGCTTGTATTCTCTCTCTCTCTCCATCAAATAAATAAAATCTTAAAAAAAAAAACAAAAACGCCTGCCATTTACTGAGTATCTTCTATGTGCCAGTACTTCACAAACACGATTTCTTTTTACGCTTATAATCAACTTGTGAAATAAGTACTGTTACTTTGTCTGCATTATCAGGGAATGGAGGTTCAGAGCAATGAAGTAAATTGCTCCAAATCATACATCTAGTTAGGGGCAAGTCCAAGTACGCACCCAGCCCAAGGATGCTAAAGCCTCTTCTACCAAGCAAACCCCTGGCAGAGTCTGGAAGTCTGCAGTACTCGGAGCTATCCCATGTAGACCATGTCTACTTCTCTCCTCCCTACTGAGGGCAGGTATTCTTATAAAACTCTGTACCTCCCCCGCCACAAGTGATGCCAAGGACAGTGCCTTGCACATCAGAGTTTGCCAATGGCTTCCCAGCTCCTCTTCTTTTTTTTTTTTTTTAGATTTTATTTATTTATTTGACAGAGAGAGATCACAAGTAGGCAGAGAGAGAGAGAGAGAGAGAGAGATTGAGAGTGGAGAAAGCATGCTCCCCGCTGAGCAGAGAACCCGATGCGGGGCTGGATCCTAGGACCCTGGGATCATGACCCGAGCTGAAGGCAGAGGTTTTAACCCACTGAGCCACCCAGGGGCCCCTATGGCTTCCCAGCTCTTAACCTACTTCATGCCTGGATGGTTTCTTGTAGAAAGCCCTGGCCAGGTTGCACCACAGCTTTGAATATGAATTCTCTTTCCATCTCCCATGAGATGAGTTTATCTTGAGTTTATCTAGGTACTTGTCTTTAGAGCTCTCCTCTTGCTATGCCTTGGCTTGGTGTCAGTTTAGCTATCAGTGTTGCCTAGAATCCTCTTCCCTGTGCCCTTGCAAGCTAGGGCTGGCCACAAGGGGCGTTTGCTGGCTGTTGGGAAGGCAGAGGGGAAGCAGCAGCAGCTCTTCAGCCTGGTGGAGAGCGCCAGACACCGCCCCCCCCCCGCCCCCCATCCTGTGGGCGTGCAGCCACACCTGAGACTGCACTTCCTCCAGCTGCCACCCAGGCTCTTCCTACAGTGTCTCAGAGCTGCCGGCCTGCTCTGTGTGCAGCTCCATGGAGAAGGGGCCAGCTCTGGCCTGTGCTCTGTGCTGGTCAAGTCGCTGCAGCCCTGGTTTCTGGCCGAGGCTCATTGCCTCTGGTGCTTCCTGGGCCTCTAGCTGGAATTGCTTGCTGCACTTTAAGTCCCGTGCTCCATCCTGATTCCCAGAGCCGCTGACCTACAGTGAGCTGAGGCCCCCGCCAAGTGCAGAGGCCGCGAGCTGCTGCCGAAACCACCAGCTTCCATAGTTGGGCAAGGTCTGACCTTTATGACAAATCCCTTGTCACTCAGAGCAGCTCTGCTTCTCTGATCACAGTCTAGCTGACACATCCTTCTTCCCCGGGTCCCCAGGACACAGCGTCTTGGGTCAGGTGGCTGCCCCAAAGAAATTTTGTTCCCGGTGATTGGGCAAAGTCACCGTCACGGCAGGAAGAAACCCAGGATTGGTGAGCCTTTCATGCCCTTTCTCGTTGTCTCCCCACAAGACCGAGGGAGCTAGATCAGATGTGACTCGTAGTGAAACCCAGCATAAGAGGCCACAGAGTGACTCAAGGCTGTACCTGCCTGAGCCAACCTGAGCTGAACTCACTTCTGCTGTCACTGCTTGTAGAGTTGTGCAGCCACCCCGACCTCTTTCTGGTGGCTCTCAGATGTCACTGGCTGCCAGTTGCTGTGCCTGGAGCTGGGCTTGCCATTAGTCACCGTCAGAGTAGAGTAAGGTGTTACCTAGAGCAAGTGCTCAGAGATACTTGCCTTCATCCAGATGTTTTAAAGTCTGAAATTTCACCATTAGAGAGTCATTCTTTTGGATGATGCTTCCTGATATTTGTTATAAACATGACATACACCTTTCATAAAGCGATCATCATATAGTTCTGAATTCAGAACTTATCTCTGCCCTTTAAAGAACTGTGAGACATCAATAAAAATAATTATTAATCTCTTCAAGATGTAGTTTCCTCCCCTATTTAAATGAGAATAATAATATCTACTACAATAAATGTTTTAGTCTGTTCAGGCTATTATAATAAAAATAGTATTGACTGGTTTATAAACAGCAGAAATTTATTCTCACATTCTAGAGGCTGGGAAGTCCAAGATCAAGTTCCTGTCTGGCTCTGTGTCAGGTGAGGACCTGCTTCCAGATTTGTGGCTGGCCATCATCCAATATGCCCTCACATGGTGGTAGCAGCAAGGGACGTCTCCAGGGGTCCTTTTAAGAAAGCACTAATCCCATTCATGAGGGCTCCATTCACATCGTCTAATGTCCTCCCAAAACCCCTACCTCCTGACACCATCCCGATGGGGGTTTGGATTTCAACATATGAACTCAGGGGGACACAAACATGCAAGTCTGTCCCAGTACTCAAGGTAACAAATATGAAAGTACCCAGCACAATGCCTGGCACAGCGTCGATGCTGACTAAATGCAGCATTGACGCCTGATTTCCTTTCCTTGAACTAAGAGATACATTCGAATTTGTAGTGGGGCCCTGGGTGTGCACCATTATTCCCATACTCTCATCGCAGCTGGGGTCTAGCAGGTGAGTGCATGAGGGTTTGCTATGAATGTGTGTACATGGGTTTGATGGGGTAGGAGGCGGAGAGGGAGAGAGAAAGATAGACAACAGAGACAGAGATCAGAGGGAAAGAGAGAGAGAGAGAGTGGGCAGGTGGGGGAGGGACTGAGAGAGAGAATCTCAAGCAGAATCCCCACTGAGCACAGAGCCCCAATCCACGCTCCATCTCACGACCTCGAGATCATGACCTGAGCTGAAATCAAGAGTCAGACGCTGAACCCACTGAGCCCCGAGGGTGTTCCTATTCTTATTCTTTACTGGTTTATTGTCTTCTTGGAATCTTTGGAAATTTTTGAAAATGTAAGTTAGATCTTACTTAGAACATGTCAGCTCTTCGTAGTATACTTGGCATTTGATCAGAGCCCTAATCTGGCCCCAGGCTACCCCTCCTCCCACCGCTTCATTTCCCTCTTCTCCCCACCTCACCCACTGCAGTTCAGCCACACCAGAATTCTCCCAGAATCCCAAATCAGGGAACTCAAGGCCTCACCCATGCTTGTCTCTCCTCTCCTTTTCCCTACCCCTTTCTTCCTCCCTCCCTGCCTCCCTCATTCTCCAGGCTGACTCCTGCCCAGCCTTCATGTCTCTTTTCTTAGGGGATTTTCTCCGGGAGACTCTCCTCCTAGGCCTGCCTCTTCTTCTTTCTCATAGATCTCTCCCATGCTTCCTTCTTGGAGCCTGTGTCCCATTTTAGAATCAGAGAATTAGAATCAGTGTCTAGTTGCTTTCTGCCCTGTTGCCCCGTCTTCTCCAGTGGGGATCTAACGCTCACATGCCCCATGGTCTTGCCAGCAGTTTGCCCACTGCCTGTCGTACAGCTTTCCACAATGCTGGTTAATGAGGCATAAATATTCCACGTCAGAATCCTGGGATAAATCTAACTGCATGGAACTCACATTTTTTTTTTCAACTTTTAGGAATGTTTATTTTTTTCTGACCTTATTTCCATTTGGATTGCCTTTGTGGAAGAGCAGCTGAAGGCCGCCCAAAGGCTGCTTCTCCATATTCAGTGGCCCGGGTGGTGGGAGCCGGCGGGCCCAGCACTCTGGTCTTCAGTAGGGAACCGCTGAGTCGCTGTGAGAGCACCTGGGCCCCTGTGGGCTGGTCTGCGACTTCAAGCTGGTTTGCAGTGAACTCAGGGGTTGGTGCTGCCTATTCACCCTGAGGTTCCTCCTGGGTCACAGTTTTTCCAGCAGCGGCCCACTCTTCACCTTCAGTCTTCAGGCTCTCTGTCGAAATAGAGATCACGGGGGAACCCCATGGGTGCTCAGCTCTGGGATCAGTCACCCCCAGAAGACACCAGGGTGGGGGCCTACCTGGATCTGACTGGCGAAGTTTCCAGAGGTGAAGCGGCCCATAGTAGGAGTGGCAAAGGTCAACCCAGCTTGCTAGCCCATACTCCTAGAGGAGAAGATGCTCCTGACACCCCGGTTCTCAATAGCAATGATGGCACGAGCTGCTGGCAGAAGCTTCTCTCAGGCTCTCCTCACATGTATGATGTAGATAGCACTACTTTTCCTTTCATAGATGCACTGGTCCGTGGGGAAGCTGAGGTTAGTGCTGCCCGGGTGGGTTCTTACTACAGGAAATTTGAGGACATCCTCCTCCTGCACTGGCAGGACATCAGGGCTCCGGACATTGTGAAAGTTTCCCTTTCAGTTATGACAGGAAACGCAGAACGCCACCATGGGGACCCCCTTGGGGTAGTGTGGAAACAGGGGGAATTCACATTTACTCTCCGCATAGAAGAGTCATAGTTCTTAGGTTTGCAATCCCAGAGCCTTAGAAAAGCCACTCAGAAAACAGAGATCGTGTTTCTCCCTAGATTTAATTTTTTTGTTTGTTTCTATATTTCTTCTTAAAATTGAGGCATAACTTAATGCAGAGTAAACTTCACAAATACTGAATGCACAGGTGAATTTTTCATATGCATTCCCCCATGGAAGCATCACCCCATTTGGGATCAAGAATATCCTAGAAACCAGCAGGCTCCTTTGTACCCTTCTGATTCCCTAACGCCCTCCCTGCCCCAGCTGGCCAGGTTAACTGGAGATCCACTGATTTCCATCTCTGTAGCTTAGTTTTACTGCTTTGAAAGCTCATGCATGTGGACTTGTACAGCGTGTGTGTTTTTGTTTCTGCTTCTTTTCCTCAATATGTTTTGAGGTCCTATCAAGTTGCTGTGTATAACAATAATTTCTTAAGTAGCTTTTTGTTGAGCGTATGTACTACAATTAATGCAATTTACTATTGTCAGATTTTGGGTTGCTTTCAGATTTGGACTGTTATGAAAAAAGCCGCTATGAAGATTCTGGCACACACGTTTTGTGGGCATGTCTTTGAGGTTAGGAGTGTGATTGGTGGGTCTCTATTGTTAAATCAGGTTCTTTTGTCCTGTGGTGCCTCCTTCAGACCTGGCACATCTTAATCTGAACTTACAACGGAAATGAGTAGGCGGTCGACATCCACTTGGCACTTGGCTTCTGGGTCTGTGAGGAACCCTTTCTATGGCTTCTAAGTGCGTTTCAGGGGTTTGTGTCAAAGTCATTTTACTATTTGATGATGGACTTGAGCTACACCAAAAATAAAAAATCATAATCAGAAGGGGTTTTACCTGCTGAAGCTTTGGCAGGAACGATGATAAGTCATCTCAAACATGGCTCTCGGGGCCAATAAGAAAATATTATGTTTAAATCAGTGACCTACAGAAACATTTCTAGGACTCACTTTTTCTAATTACAATGATCTGAAGGCAAGAGTTTTGGCTGTTCCTATAAATTGCGATAGCTGTTACTAATGTGTCATTTATTCACCGACTTATACCACTGCCAATAGCAACATTGACTGTCAGCTATACTCGAGCCATGGGAGACTTCCTGACATAACCATGTGGTGATTTATTTTTTCCCTTCTACAGGAACACAGAGTTAATAAACTGCGACTACAGAACAACATTCACTACATTCTGTGGGCTCTTTTCCCAAAAGATAAATTATACCAAAGGAGGAAAAATATAACCTCTGTATGTTCTTTCACTAAAGGCTTCCTTCTCTAGAAAGAGAGAAGAAACTTGCTTATTGTTTCATATTTTTAGCAGAGAATTCGCCAACGTACCTCAGTGTCCTTCACGAGGTCAGAGAAGCTCCATGTCTGGTCCAGGGGCAGTGGTCAGTGCAACTGGAATCCCATCCCTACTGGAGGCACTGGAGCTATTGCTTCCCTAGACCACAGACAGGGCTGAGACTGCCCCGTAGCTACTTCTAAGAACTCAAGAGTCTTATCAGTGTGGGGGGCTGGGACCACACAGCAGGGCAAATGAGATTGTTCAGTAGAGGAACTACTGGATACAGGTCACAGGAAATGTCTGAATCGTGCTTTAAGTGGAAACTCAGAGACAACCACATCATTTGGATACCTCTAAGGAGTCCTGAAACATCCTTCTCATTGCAATGACACCCCAGGAACACAATTTAATACATAATAGCATTAAATGATTTCATTCTGTTCTCACTAGAAGCTTAATAGAAGCAGATATGGTCATCCGCAGTGCTAAATGTGGGAATGGGGATTTGAACCTGGGCAGCCCAACTCCAGAGAACCTGACAGAGGGTCTAGGGAGGACCTGTCCTGACACCTTCCATTCTCCACCCTACCTTTTCAGACTTCAGCTGAAAATATCCTGCAAGGGCACCTTTACCACACAGAGGAGATGAAGAAACAAATAAACATGAGGGAGGAGGAAATGGAAAATAAAACCCCCACTGGGTCTGGCTATTAATGTGTCTGCACTGTTCCTACACTTGAATAGATCTGGTTCTGAGTCTGGTACTGAAAAGGAACCAAAAATGACCTTGAATTGAAACTCTTGCCCAGAAAGATGCGGTGATGAGCTCAGAGAGACCACAACACATCTCTGCAAGGGCTCTGAGCACCACCGTCATGGTTGCTTCCACTGGGCTGAGGGGGAGCTGGTTAGGTGGTTTCCGGTTCTGAGGAACTACCTGACTGCCAACGCCAAGTCTGGGTTTTCCTCTCTACAGGATGGAGAGGATGGGAGGTGAGATGGCCTTTCCAAGGAGAGAGTCTTCCATCAGTGGCTTCTTAAGATGTGTTGACTTTGTGGAGGCAGAACCTCAGTTAGCAGGAACATGGGGAGAGTTCTCTTGAATAAATACCAATGTTAGCTGAACCCTCCCTGACCTCATTTCCTATTGTTCTCCTTACTTGCTCTGCCATAGCCACACTGGCCGTTTTTCTCCTCTTGGAACATGCCAGGGACATTCCTGCCTCAGAGCCTTTGCACATGCTCTTTCTTCTGCCTGGAACTTTTCCCCTAGATTCCCCATGATTTTTATCTCTCTCAAACTTTTCCTCAAACATCCTCTTTTTAGCAAGATTGTCCCTAGTTACCTATTCTAGCTATAACTACATTCTGAACTCCAACCCCTCCAACACGCACACAGATGCTCCCTCTCCTCTCCCCTGCTTTTGTTTACTCAGCACACCCCACTGTCCCATCTACTATACAATTTACTGACTTCTGTTTTTTGACTGTCTCACCTAGTTGGAAGTAAGTTCTATGAAGGCAAGGATGTTTGTGGGCTTGTTTCTGTGCTCCAGCACCTAGGAGAGTATATAGCCAGTGCTCAGTAAAAACATATTGAGTGAATTAGTGAGTGAATTAGTGAATCCTAACTCTGCCAAGTTAATAACCAGGCAACCTTTCACAAACTAGATAACTTTTGTTCTGTGCTTCATGTCTGCAACCATAAAACTGAGGTGATAAATCTTACCTTCCCCTTGTGAGTTTTATTTTTTTTATTTTTATTTTTTTTAAAGATTTTATTTAGTTATTTGACAGACGGAGATCACAAGTAGGCAGAGAGGCAGGCAGAGAGAGAGAGGAAGGGAAGCAGGCTCTCTGCTGAGCAGAGAGCCCGATGTGGGGCTCGATCCCAGGACCCTGAGACCGTGACCTGAGCCGAAGGCAGAGGCTTAACCCACTGAGCCACCCAGGAGCCCCCCCCTTGTGAGTTTTAAACAAAATTACCAAAGTACACACCTAGCATGACATTTGCATATACTCAATGATTTATTGGTGAATTCAGTGAAAGTAATACAAGTAAAAGATGCAAATATTTGTAGATTATTTCCTATGGCCCAGGGACTGCTTTAAACATTTTTCTTAAAGATTTTATTTATTTATTTATTTATTTGTCAGAGAGAGAGAGAGAGAGAGAGAGAGAGCCCAAGCAGGAGAGTGGCAGGCTCTGCCAAAAAAGAAGCCCAATGCCAGATTCGATTCCAGACTCTGGGATCATGACCTGAGCTGAAGGCAGATGCTCAACTGACTGAGCCACCCAGGCGTCCCTGCTTTAGGCATTTATTTTATTTTATTTTTTTTAAAGATTTATTTATTTATTTATTTGACAGAGATCACAAGTAGGCAGAGAGGCAGGCAGAGAGAGAGAGGAAGGGAAGCAGGCTCCCTGCTGAGCAGAGAGCCCGATGCGGGGCTCGATCCCAGGACCCTGGGATCATGACCTGAGCCGAAGGCAGCGGCTTTAACCCACTGAGCCACCCAGGCGCCCCTGCTTTAGGCATTTAATATACCTTAATTCACCGAGTCTTAACAACAGCTTGTAAAGTATGTACTATTATCATCATCATCCTTCTTTGAAAAATAAAGACACTGCAGGAGAAATTTGCCCAAGGCCACATGACTAGAAAGTCACTGAGTCTGGATTTGAACTCAAGCCCATCTGTCTCCAAAGTCCAAAATTTAGCTCCATCACCACACTGCTTCCCCTTGGGAAGAAGATACAATTAATATAATGCAGGCATAGAAAAAATTTGAGTAGTGAAAACTTCTATTTACCATTTAGTTTTTAAACTGCTATCTCCATGGATCAAGGGTGGTAATCCTTCAACTTCTTAATCAATTGGAATATTTAGAAGGTGGCCAAACTGTGTTTAACTCCAAGCCATGAGATATCATTGACCATGAAATACTACCATTGAGGAGATATTTGGAAACTGTGTTTTATTTAGACATAGTCTATGTGAACCAATACATTTACATTTTTAAATAGAGAGCAGTGTCATTTAGTTTCCAAAGCCGAGTGGAAACAAAAACTAGGGCCACGTAGACATGCCCTCCACTGAGCACCTGCTTTTGAGGAGGTCTCAGATCCTATCCTGTTTTTCTTGTGAACTGGCTTCCATCACTTGTGACTCCTGTGCCTTTAGTATATCTCATCGCCTGCAGTCAGTCATTCGTCATCTATTTTAAGTTTGTTTTTTCAAACACTACGTCTCACTCATGGGAGAGCTCGGGGAGGCCGCGTCTTCTCCATTCATGGTGTTGGTTCTTAAGTCACCATACACTCAACAGGGGGGCTCAACATGCACACACTTTCCAAGTCGCCTTTAAAGGTTTTCGGTTCCCTTTTTTCTTTTTTTGGTTTTTATTGCCTTCCCACTAGTGGTTAAGACATTGCCAGTCTATCTTTCTTCTCATGAGCTCTCTAGAAGCCTTCTAGAAGACCCTTGAAAGAGTTCAGCTAGAACCCAGTTGTAATTTCTCATTGTTTTCAGTCTGGTCTCTTCTTTGTGCAAATAATAGTCAGCCATTCAAGCCAGCTGGAAACAAAGGGTGTTAGCATATTGTATTATGTCACATCATTATTATTATTATTTGTTTATTTATTTTAAAAGATTTGTTTATTTTAGAGGGGGAGAGAGCACTCCTGAGGGAGGCAGGGGCGGGGGACAGAGAGGGAGAGAGAAAGAGAGAGAGAGAGAGAAGCCAACTCCCCTCTGAGGGCAGAGCCCTAAATGTGACTCTATTTGCCCACCCTGAGATCATAACCTGAGCCAAAATCAAGAGTCAGCCTCTTAACCCGCTGAACCGCTCAGGCACCTGTCACTTTTTAAAAATTTTATTTTATTATTTTATTTTATTTTATTATTTATTTCTTCAGCTTTTAAGGAATCTATTTATTATACATAAAAGGTAAAAACAAAGCACAAGAGAAATTGAAATCAAAGTCTGGAATTAGACATAAAAAGCAAATATGAAGCAAAAGAATTCTGGTAAACCCATAATACAACTACACAAAATAAAGTTTTAAATAGAAAATATTTATAAATAAAGAGGGAGTAGTAAATAATGAAAACAAAATTTGACAGAACTATAAGAAAAGTTGACAAATCCTTATCATGGTAAATCATGTGACTAGAACTCTTTCAATTATTGACAATTAAATCAAAGAGGAAATACATACAGTATGCTTGCAAAATGCAATTAATTAGCCTGATCTGATAGGCATATGTAGAACTCTGTCCCCAACAATTGGAAAATTCACATCTAGAATATTTTATAAACTGATTTTATGATATCCCATGAAAAAAGTCTCAGCATATTTCTAAGAAACAACATCATTTAGAGCAGGTTCTCTGATCACAATACAAAGAAGTTAGAGTTAGTAAGAAAAAAAAAATGCCTCCATCCACCCAAAAATAAATCCATATTTTTTAGTTGAAAGAATAGATCTTAACAATAATTAATAGATATTTAGAAATAAAAAATACGATAAAGTGATCTGAATCAGGGAAAGTGTTGTGAGAAAGAAATAGTCTAAAATGTATATATTAAAAAGAAAAAAGACTGAGATTTAATGAGTTAACCGTTCAACCTCAGATTGAACTGAAAAGCAAGTAAGCAAACAATCCAAAGGAAGGATTTAAGATAATAGAAAACAAAGATAAAATTGTGAGGATTTAGAAAGTGCAAATGTTTGTTCATTTACATTTTAAATAAAATAGAAAATAATGAAATTATTAAAAATAAAGGGGAGTTCCACTTTGTCTTCTTCCTTCCTTAAACAGACCTGTCCAACGGCCATCAGGTGGAGCTAAACAAAGTGATTGTGTCAAGGAAGGAGAGAAGCTATGCTGGCCCAGAGAAAGGTGGAGCCCAGGGATAGTGAGGAAGTCATCTCTGCTAAGGGATGGCAGCATGGTGCGTGTTGGAACCCTGCATTGTATGAGAACGCAACATGGAAAGTGGCCAACCCCATGACGAAGAGCACCTCTGCCCTAAAGAAGGTGTGAGTGGAGGGATCTGAGCTCAAGCTAAGTGAAGAAAGAATCTGCATGTGTACTCACATATGTTCTCTCACATCCACTATTAGATCTTGGGTTACAAATACTATTTTCTACTAAAAGGAATCAAGGATACTTGGAGAAATAGTAGATTCCAGGGCTAAGGCAATGAGAGTAACAAATAATCCTGGAACATCTTATTATGCCCAAAGGTAAGGAAATGCTAGAAAATAGTGAGGATACATCAAAAGGACACAAAATTCAGCTTGACAGTTTCCTACCAGCCAAATCTGGAACACACGAACATCAAGAGAAATTATAATAGTGCAGTAGGTTGAATAGTGTCCCTCAAATTTATGTTCTCCCAGAATCTCAGAATGTGATCTTATCTGGACAGAGGCTTTGCACAGACAATTAAGTTAAGATGAACTCATACTGGATCAAGGGGGGTTCTAAGTCCAATGACTAATGTCCTTATGAGAAGAGGCTGCACAGGGTTACATTCAGTGAAGGCCATGTAAAGATAGAGGCAGAAATCCCAAGAATTGCCATGTCACATTATTTTTAAATGATAAAGGAACTTTCATGGAAATCCAAGAACAGGAGCCACATTAAGTCTTGACCTCAAAGAGCCCAGAGCTCAAAGGTGACTCTAGATCCACAAAGGTTCTTGAGTGTTCAGAGGCAGGAATTCATGGATTTTTTATTTCTGTGATTAGGCAACACACCACATGTCTACTTCTGGTCCTACTACTAACTGATGACTGTGTTTGCTTCAAGGTCAGTGTCTTTTTTTTTTTTTAAAGATTTTATTTATTTATTTGACAGACAGAGACCACAAATAGGCAAAGAGGCAGAGAAAGAGGGGGAAGCAGGCTCTCTGCTGAGCAGAGAGCCCAATGCAGGGCTCGATCCCAGGACCCTGAGATCATGACCTGAGCCAAAGACAGAGGCTTAACCCACTGAGTCACCCAGGCGCCCCCAAGGTCAGTGTCTTAAGAGAGATTCTGATTGGTCCAGTCCATCTTTGAGGGCAGATTATAATTCCCTGCCCAGCATATGGATTGTGTCCAGTTGGCCCAGGGACCTGGGTAGGAGCCAGTCATCGGTGGACAGAGGAGGTGGGGCACTGGCTCCTTAACGTGGCAGTCTGGGCCTGCCCCTTCAGCAGGAAGTGTGGGCAGGATGGATCCCCACAGAAGAGGCTGTGGGTGGGTTGGCACAGTGCTGACCTTTCCAGCACTGTGGTATTCTTTACAAGAATACCGTCTTGTAAAAGAATGATGTGTTACCCAAATCCCTCAGTGTTATACCCAGGTGAGATGTTGTATCAACAAAGATATGGAAGCAACTTGGAAAGACATCCACAAAGCCACATGCATTAGCCGTTTGCCATTAGCGTGCTTAAAACATGACACAAATGTCATGATTTGTGATATATTATATCTAAAAATATTCATCCTTTTGTCTGACAAGTTTAGCTGTGAAAACCCGGTGACTTTCTCAGTCAGGGCCTCCAAGTTTTGGCGAGCAGCTTGCACTTGGCATAACATTGGCTGATGCCATTCAGAGAGAGTTCAGTGTGATCATCAGACCAAAGCTGCCTTTGCCTTTGCAGGTTCCCAGCTAGTTCTTGAGGTTTTGCTGTAATAGAGCTGGTCAAACCACTGATTGCTTATTATCCTGATGAAGTACCCACTGTGCCATGGGCCACAGCATTAAACACAGACAGAATGGACCGATGGATTCATAGGTCTCTTGTGTCACGTCTGTGGTGCCCGTGTCTCTGGCGAGTATTTCTCTGAGGACTGCCACAGCCACCTGGGGACCCTGAAGGACAAAGGGCACAGAGTGGACCCATTTTTGAGGAAGGTGAGACTGTCAAAGGGCACAGGTCCTGTTCCAGGGCTGGACGCATTGCTGCCATGGGTAGGAGTTACGGTGGTGCTGGCGGAGAGGGGTACTGCGGATATAAGGGCGTATGACATGACCCACTTGGCTGGTATTTCAGTCCTGGCAGAACAAAATGACCTGGACACAGACCACATCCTTAGGCTTAAGGTAATTGTTTTAAGACCGATTGAGTCACCACCCACAGCAGGTGTCAGTGATAGGCATTCATCTGAACTCTACTCTCTTTTCTTGAGTCTGCAGCAGAAACCAGTCTCTCCTGATTTTTTTCCCACCTTCTGACAGATATTTCTTTCTTTTTTTTTTAAGATTATTTATTTATTTATCTATTTGAGAGTGAGAGCAAAAAGAGCAGGAGCACAAGCAGCAGGGAGGAACAGAGGGAGACGGAGAAGCAGACTTCCGGCTGAGCAGGGAGCCTGACTCCTGGGACTCGATCCCACGACCCTGGGATCATGACCTGACCTGAAGGCAGATGCCTAACCAACTGAGCCACCCAGGTTCTCCCAGACATTTCTTTTAACAAAACATTAATGTCTGATTTATCTTGGTATTTCTGCCATGACTTGGAATACAGCAGGAACCAACTAAATATGTGCTGGATAAATGGGAATAAGAACTTAATCTGCCTTTTCAGTCACCAGATCAACTGGGTTCCAATGTTGCCTCACTGTTCTCTCTGCACACTTACACTATTTGGCACAGGAGGAAGGTCAAGGGGGGACAACGGATGATTGAAGCTAATTTCACTGTTGAGTTTATTTAAAATTTTCAGATGTCTCTAGTGGAGATACTGTGAAACACCATCACTGTGACTTGTAATATAGGGAAGGGCACACGGGCCCAGTTAATTACCAGAATGAGGACGGAATTCCTAGGCAGATCTGGAAAGCTTTCTGCGTGTAGAGAAGAAGGTAGCAGAGAAGGAGGACAGAAGGGTAATAGTAACATTTCCTGACAGTTTACCATGTGCCAGACCCCATCGTAAGTATTTTACATACACTAAGTCATTTAACACTCACAAAAACCCTATGGGGAAGGTACTATTATCCCATTTTACAGATGAGTCTGGTGCAAAAAAGAGCAGGTTGTCCCCTGGCCCATGTTGTCTGAACCATTGGGCTCTGTGACCCACTTCTCCTCCTGGTTCTCCTTTTCCCTCCCATTCTGTTTGTCCCTTATAAATTCAAAATCTTGTTTAATAAATGTTAAATATTGCTAAATATAAAATACTAAAATATGGCTTAATTAAGAGTCATTTCTTCACTCACTCATTTATTCACCAAATTTCATGAGCCATTATGATGTGACAGACGGTTCTCCAGCAGCGAATATATTTGCCTTCTCAGGAAGCCTTGAGTGGTCACAGAGGAGGTGACAATCATGCCGGATTTTATCCTAGGGGGACCAAGCTGGCTCTTTTCTGCCAGAGCTGAAGCAAGCTTAGGCCTTCAATATTCCTCAAAACAGAGTGTCAGTAAGATAGACAAATTCATTTTTTGCTGATATTAATGCTTCTTGGAGCATAATGTTGATACAGTGTTTTTCAACACAAAACAGAACTTTCCTTCACTGGCGCAATGCTGGGGAGAGATGCCACGAAGGCAGAGGTCAGACAGCCCTGGCCTGCCATAGCTGTGTGTGTGGCTGCTTGGACAGATCCATTTTCCCAGTCACGCCAGATGAAGGAGGGCACTGCGTCGAATCTGCGCTGCCACAGACAAGACTACAAAACCTCCACTTTTCTCTGGCTAAACAATTCTCACTCCCTAGAAGGGCCTCTTTGGTCCCTGCCTATTTTTACTGTTGGCATTTGGGGCAGGTGACAGGGAATTCTTCCTCCCTGGAAGCTGGAGGTCATATCTGAGACAGAGTGACCAAGTCAAATGACAGAAAGGTTTGAGTCAATCCTTACAAAAAGAGTCACTCTTACAGAATTTTACATGTCCTATGTACCACTCTGCTCAAAGTGCAGAGATTACGTAATTCTCCAGGTAGTATACTTGGGCAAAGTGGAGAATGGAGGCAACATCCAGAATTCTGGTTTGGCAAGACGAGTACTTCCTGATAATACAAAACTACTCTTATGCCCACGTACCTGGAACAGCCAGGCCTATACTGGTGCTCAGAAATATTCGTGGAATGAATGCATGAATAGGAAAAAAAAAATCCAGAAGGGTGTCAATTGTGAATGTTAAAACTATCTATTTATTTTTTGTGGTTTCAGGTTTTTATTTACATTCTAGTTAGTGACCATAGAGGGTAATATTGATTTCAGGAGTAGAATTTAGTGATTCATCACATACCTACAGCAACTCGTGCTCATCACCACAAGTGCTCAGGGATTATCTCTTTACTGGCTACAGGTTCTGATTTTTCTCTTATAAATATGTTATTTGTGTAATAATCGTTTTAAAAATGTAACGCTGATTTTACTGAAATGTAGCTAAAGTGAGGGCAAATATAGGACTGGGCTTTGCTGGCTGCCTTATTGCCAAGCTCAGCTTGATTGCCAGTAGTAGAGCTGCAACCCTTGTGGGTGAGTTTCTGGAAAAGTGGGCTTTTTTAAGAATCCAGATCAAGTTAACATTTTCTAGCTAATAGAGAAGTAACTACTTTTTTCTCTAAGCAAAGGGTTTCTTAAAATCACAGAAGTAACTACTCTCTTCTCTAAGCAAAGGGTTTCGTAAAATCATAGTATTAGAAGTCATCTTGCCCAGTTTTCTTAGTTTTCAGACGATTCGAACCCAAAAAGCCTTGAGGCTTTGGCTTTGAGCAAACCAGGGATGAAAAGGGGCATTAGCATTTAGCTCTTCTGACTGTAGGCACATTTCGCCATTTTGCACACCGTCAGCCAATAACCCAGCACAACATCGTGGCATACTCAACTGGATAACTGAGGAAAATTTAAGGAAGGGACTATTTAAAAGGATGGACAGAATTAAGAAGACCAGCAAAGGGAGTGAAGCGCTCCAGGTCATGCAACGATGAAGAGCTGTTACACGCATAGGCCCGGGAGAGGCAAGGGCAGGAGCAGTCTGTAACTTCTCCCAGGGAGAAGGGGCACCAAGAAGGCACCTACCAGGCACTGGGCTTGGGTAGAGGGACACAGCCCATGGGCAACAGCCTGAGTATGGGGGGTGAGGATAACCCAACCTCATTCTTTCCCCAAATGGAAGCCAAAGGTCAAGTGACCTTGTTGATTCACTTTAAAGAGGAGCTAGAGCAGGGTACAGAGCAGAGTGAGGAAGGGTGGAAAGGGTTCAGAGTTGAAACAGTCAGCACACTCACCTTCTAGAAGATAAACCTGTTCCTATCTTCAACTTGAAATCAGTAATAATCTGGACAACTGAGACAATTTTTACAAATTCGTATTATACAAATAATATATATCTGTAATAGAAAAGCCAGACCATGTAGCTGTCTAAAGAGATTATGGTTACTTTTGACATTTAGGGTATTTAAATTTCTAGGCTTTTTCTATTCATTCATGCCACAGACATTTATTGAATGTCAATGTTCACACTCTTCTGGGCAATGTGTATATCAAAATAAAGAAAACGAACAAAAATTCTTCCTCTTCAAGGAGCTAACATTCTGGAGGGGATGCGTCACAATAAACAGATAAATCACCCAAATGATTGTTTGTGAGATGATGGTTAAGTGGTAAGAAGAAAAATAAAGCAGAGGAGAAGAGTGAGAAGAATGAGACTGTACTTGGGGAGATATTGTAATTTTAAATAAGGTGGCCATGTGTGTGTGTGTGTGTGTGTGAAAAAGAGAAAGAGACCAAGCAATGACTGTCTATTTGTAGGGCTTTTCCTCTGGCTAATTGCTGGTGTTCAGGTAATGGGGAGTGTAGGTGGTATGACTTCCCTCCTCCCCCGCGGTTTCAAAATGTCTCTGTTTAGATTCTTTAAAGGGCAAAGCTTTCTCCACTCCTTATATTAACCATTTTAAAAGTGCCGTGGGGAATCCTCAGTGCAAGTTTAGTAGCCGAATTCTTGATATCTATCTGTCCCTTTCTAGCTGAGTGACTGGGGAAAGTCATTTCACCTCTCTGAGGTTCAGATTCCTCATGGGCAAAAACAAGGGTTTTGGTGACAATTAAAGGAAATGAGATTAGATCTGTGAGGGACCTGGTGCCCAGCACACAATTGATGGTCAGTAGGTGGTGGCTTCTTTCGTTCTCTGGGCAGAGATGGGTAAAAGTCATGTTCTGGTAAAAACTACAGACTCAAAATGCACAGAACTGGAGAGTTTGCCCAACAGGCTCTTACTGGTCATAGCTGTATCAGTTGGCCACTTATGTCCACAGTGGAGGCCCAGATGCCCCCTTGCACAGTTGACAGGTCTTAGAACCAAGGCTTGACTCCAAATGTGGCTGATAACACAGCCAGTGCTCTCTTTGTCAGGTGCTGTGTTCCTCCCCTCCCCTACCCTGCTCTGTCCCCATGAGGAATGGTCAAGGTTGGATTGAGCCACAGCGTAGGGAAGGGTTTTCTCCTTGTCTGAAAGCTCTTGAAGATCGCTAGATGATCCCCTCCATCATGCTACTGGAAAAGGTTCTTTACTAAGTCCCACTGATACAATGGTTCTACAGATGGGATGTTGGGCTGATTGTCTGTAGATTACCAGGGGGAAATTAAACAACAACAGCAAAAAAAGCCAGGACTTTACCCCCTTGAAATCCTAGTGGAAAGGCCTGGGTGTCTATATTTTTCAACATGGCCCCAGGTGTTTCTGATGTATAGTCAAGTTTGGACAACACCTCCCTAGGACCCAACCTAATGCATCTCAGAGATCTTCTTTTTCCTTTTTCTGGTTGCCACCAGAGTCATGAACTATAAATCTTCCAAATGGTGAGCATGTTGGGTAGTCTGACACAGGCTTCATCCAACTCTTTTGATAGAAGTCCTAGGACAGGTCAAGGTCTAGGTGCCTTGAAGCACTAAGAGAAGAGACTACCTCCTAGTCAGCCCAGCAGTCAGTGTTCTCTGGCCGCTGTAAGAATATTCCATCAGCTATACTATCTTACAGTCCACACCTTCTGTAGGGACACAATGAGAGACCTTGTCCAAAGCTTTGCCAAAATCAAGGTACACGATGTCTGTCTGTGCTGCTCCGTCCACTTCACAAACTAGAAACCCCAGCAAAAACAAAGTACTTTGGCATAACTCTTTATCAGTGAACCCACACTAACTGCCAGTGATTAGCAACTTTTCCAAAAGCTCAGAAGTATCTTTTTTTTTTTTTAAGAATCAGAAGAACCTACTGTCCTCTTGGTAGGTTTCCACAAATGTGTGTGGGAAAACGGTGCCCATGTAAGTCAGTAGTAAAATCCATTTGGGCCTCACTTAGATTTAATACTGCATTTCCATCAAGAACAAGGGCTCAGACCCATTTCCCATCCTATTGCTTCCTCAATGACAGCTAGTGGATGTGACTCTCCCTTCCTCCGTAACAGCAAATATAGAGTCAATGTTCCTAATTAGAAGGGAGTTTTTTTAAATTTCTTTATGTTTTTGTTTTAATTTGTCTTTTAGATGAGTTGGTCTTTTCTTACATTTGGGTGTAGGGTGGCTGTCAATTTCTTAAGACTCTCTCCATGTCCCAGCCAGTACTTTGAAAGTGAATTTTATTCATTGAAGGCTATGGCTTCATAGACATTGCCTGATACATTTGATCTCTGTGCTACTTTTCATCTTGGTGCTTGTGGTTTTAGACCCAGCGTGAACCCTTTATTTGGCTCATTTATCCTGGGTTTTCCTATTTGAATGAGACCCTCTCTATAAAAATCAATGTATTAAAAAATAATAGTAGTAATAAAAGCTTGAAGAAGTATTCTTTATTTTACTAGAGGATTCATTATGTGATTCTTCAAGTAATGAACACAGCCAAAAAAATATATTTAAATCTGTGCTTTCATTTGCATAACTGTGTGTGTCAGTTAGTCTGTATTTGTAAAGATTATCTTGTCATTGTCCATTAGCTACTTTCTTCTCTCACAAAATAGCACACCCATATAGTCTTTGGTCTTGTATAATTTATGATTTCAAGTTATTATTTTTCTGGGTATTATTTTTTAATCATTGAAGAACATGTAAAAATGTTGAAGAATCATGATGATAGTCAGCCTCTAGTGGGGGCATTGACACAAGGCACTGCTCTCTAAACACCATATGTGCATTCAGTTATTAAAACTACATATTAAATTATGACATTAAGCTATTATTATTATTCCATCTTTAACTATTTTGCTTTTTCCCCCAAAATATCATCCCAAATCTATAACTTAGAGGAAGCCAGTATTTTTTTCTCCATTAGGAAGCAAAAAAAATTCTAATATATTAATAAAAGACATCCTCATTGTTCTTTAGGCTTCCTAAGTAAGATTGAGCTAGGGCTACATGAATGAGTCTTCCATGTTAAGCCTGGAAACTTTTATCAAGGAGCAGGATCTATGTTACTAGACCCAGAATGGGATTTAAAGATCGAGCACTTACAATACGTAGGACACTATGGTAGACATTAAGGATCCAGGCATAAAGAACACACACTATTCAAATTCCTCTTCAACATCCTTTACAATAAATTATTTAAGTACAGGTTCCACTTAGGCCACTGGGCAAGTGTTCTGGCAAGTTTCAGAGGCAGAATCTCTCTGCCTGATGCTGGCCCCAACTTCCCTGAGCCTCCCTTATTCTTCCTTGTGTACTATTCTTGAGGACTACCTGCGTTTTTATTGGACTACTCCATGCTTTATCGTTGGTCTGGATCCAAGGCTCTTGGTGGCACAAAGTGCATTTACTCCCTAATCTACTCCCAAGGACTCTTTCTGCTGAATGGATCCCTTCTGTCTCACACCCTTGAACTACCGAGTCTTTCAGACAAAGGGGAATTCATCTACAGACAGTGATGGTTATCTGAGCCAGTATAGACATTGATTAAATGGTGATGCTCTCACCCAGTCCAGGGGTCATGACCCTCTTTTGGATGTTCTTTCTTCCAAAGTGGGCAGACAGTTCACCTTGTGATTTCTCTGAAAAACCTGTTTAAATACTTCATCTCTCCAGCTTCCTTCTACTTCATCCTTTGACCCAATGTCTGCAATGTAATTTGTCAAGGCCAACTCCTGTAAAATGATAATGCCCCACCTAGTCTCTGAGCGAGATGTAGGCTAGATTTCCAGCAACTGTGGAAATAATTGAGAGGAAGAATTGGTAGGGGATGGGGGGAGGGATAAAATCTCAGAGCAGCCAAAACAGCAGTCAACAAGGCCATGCTCTAAACCCATGGAGATTTCTAGACACCCCAAATTTAGTAGTTTGAAACAACACAAACTTACGGTCTTACAATTCTGGAGGTCAGAAGTTTGAAATGGGTCTCACTGGGCTACACTCAGGTGCTAGGAAGGATATATTCCTTTTTGGAGGTTCTCAGGGGGACCCCATTTGCTTTCTTTTCCCAGCTTCTAGCATCCAGCTGCCTGAATTCCTTGGTTTGTAGCCAAGTCCCATCTTCAAAGCCAACAGTAGTTGGCTGAGTCTTCCTCATATCAGATCACTCCAACACTTCTGCTCCTCTCATTTCTGAGGAAACTTGTGATTACATTGGGCCCATCCCATAATCCAGAATGACCTCTACAACTCAAGGTCAGCTGATCAGCAACCTGAATCCCCTCTTCCTGTGTAACATAATATATCCTGGGTTTCTAGGGATTAGGATAAAAACACCCATACCAGGGACATGATTCTGACTTCTACACCCATGCTCAACTGTACAACATCATTAGTCCACAGTAATACACATATGGTGATTTGGGGTATGAGCTGTTCAAAGTAGGGAGTGCTGTGAGTGGCAGACCACTTTCTGCAATAGGAAGTGAGAGCTGGGAGCCTAATGTAAAAAAAAAAAAAAAAAAGTGAGCGAGATCAAAACCGAAAATCAGCCACAGAGCCAGCAAATTGCAGGAGTCTGAGCTCACAGACAATGGAAAGAATTTTCTCTTCCTACTTCAGTAGCTCCTGAGTATGTTCTGTTTCATGACACCACACTTTAAATGCTGTTCAAAATTATGACCCTGAGTCCATAAGAAAATGTTTCATTCAGTTTAAAAGCAAGCAACACACCACATTTAAAAAAAAGGGGGGGGGGTTAAAAAATCATAAAACATCCAGAGGAAATCTAGTGAATATTCTTCAGACTTCTCAATGAGAAAGATTCTCAAAGCAGGAAAACAAAGGAAGAAATAAAAAAAGAGGAGCCTCACGTGACCAGGCTCTCTCCTGGGCAAACACAGAGAGCTCCCTCTACCTAGAATTCCTGTTGGGAATACTGCATTTATATTTGAGCCAAAGGGCAGGGTAGAGGCTTGAGAGCTCAACAGTTCCAGATGTCAAGCAACTTCCTGAGGAAGAAAAGGTGACAAGCTTTCCTGATGGCCTTTTCTTATGAGTGAGGGCACTTTCTTCAAAAGTCCTGCAGTCTCCTCCTAATGCCTCATTGAGTAATGCCACCCCTCTTCCTGGACCAGAAGGACGGGACTCTTCTCCAGCTAAGGACTGTTATTTGGTGGGAAGGGTAGAAGTTCCTGAGGACCCCTACTGTGTGGGCTGGCTGGCATAGGTGGTAATGAGGTTCCCGTAGAAAGCTGTAGGTAGTTTTTCACTTTGAATTAAGCAAGAGGACGAAAACTATTCATTTGGGTCCAAGTGGTGGCTATAGTGGCCTTGGAGTGACAGATCATCACCTTCAACAGGTCTGTACTCAGAAACCATCATCTTCACTCAGGCTGAATTCCTCTGCTTGTCTCTGTATCACTGACAGAGGCTATGTGTTTTGGAAGGGGACTGTGTGACTGTTGAGCTAATGAGTAACTCTTGCTACAAAGTTTACGTCTGACCCAGTGAAAGAGTGTTAAGGCATTGACCTGGGACACATTGAGAACCAAGGCCAAGATTTTATAGGGCTATCTATATAACTGGTCTTCAACCATGACTGGGGCTAAGAATGAGAGTAGAAACAAAGCCAAAACTCAAAAAAGGGCTGGTGTACAAGCTGAAGCGAAGAGGGAGTCTACTGGCATAGTCAGAGCTGTAGTCAAGACCCAGGACAAAGCAACAGCCAAGGCAGGGTCTCAAGCTGATGCAGCAACAACGACGATGAATGCAAGGTCTAAGAACAGGATTGTTACTGAGATAAAGGAAAGAGCCCTGGCAGATTTCAGTCCCAAAGCTGAAGACGGGGTCACTAGAGTATCTGGGATGTCTTCTGTGGCTGAGGTTAATGCTGAGTCCAGGTCCACATGTAAAGATAAGGCTGGTATTGATACCTGGTTTTGGGCTGGGGAAGAGGCCAGTGTTGGTTCCTGGTTTTGGAATGGAGAAGAGACTAGTAATCGTTCTAGTGCTAAGGATGAAGGTAAAGCTGGTATAGGTCCACCAATCTGTGCTGAAAAGTTAGAACCTGTGGCTGGGGCCAGCTATAAATCTAGGCCAGGGACTGAGGAGGAGGAGGAAGAAAATGTTATTGGGAACTGGTTTTGGGATGGAGATGAAACCAGTTTTGATCCTAATCCTAGACCTGTGAGCAGGATAGTTAGGCCCCAGCCTGTGGATGAAATTAATGAAAAAAAATAGGCCCAAGGACTGGTCTGAGGTAACTATCTGGCCCAAAGCTCCTGCTGTAACTCCAGCAGTGTTAGGCTTTAGATCCCAAGTCCCATTTGAGACAAAGCCTCCTTCATATATTGTCCTGGCCTCAGCTGAGGAAAATACCCCTTCTTTGCCTGTGGAAACAACATGCCCTTCTAGGAGCACTACTTCATGCTCACAGCCTGTCCCTGAGTACCCATTTGGTTCTGGCCCTTGCATCCAGACTATAGAGGAGATTAGACGCCAAATCAGGATCAGGGAAGTGAATGGGATTAAGCCTTTTGCTTGCCCTTGCAAAATGGAATGCTACATGGATTCTGAGGAATTTGAAAAACTTGTTACCTTACTTAAGTCAACTACTGATCCTCTTATTCATAAAATAGCTCAAATTGCAATGGGGATCATTAATGTTCATCCCTTTGCCCAAGAGTTTATTAATGAGGTGGGTGTAGTGACGCTTATTGAAAGCTTGCTCAGTTTTCCTTCCTCTGAAATAAGAAAGAAGGCCGTAATTACTCTGAATCCTCCTTCTGGGGATGAGAGACAACGCAAGATTGAATTACATGTTAAGCATATGTGTAAGGAAAACATGTCTTTTCCCTTAAACTCACCCGGACAGCAATCTGGATTAAAGATACTAGGACAACTGACGGCTGATTCTAACCATCACCACATTGTTGCCAATTGCTTTGCAGAGCTTTTCCATTTGCTATCCTTGGGAAATCGTAAAACCAGAAATCTTGTTTTAAAAGTACTTTTGAATATGTCTGAAAATCCAGCTGCAGCCAGAGATATGATCAATACAAAGGCCTTAGCAGCATTAAAACTCATCTTTAACCAGAAAGAGGCAAAAGCCAATCTCGTTAGTGCTGTGGCCATATTTATTAACATAAAGGAGCATATCAGAAAGGGTTCAGTTGTAGTTGTCGATCACATGAGTTACAATACACTGATGGCCATTTTCCGTGAAGTTAAAGTAATTATTGAAAGAATGTAAAATGAGCCAGAAATAAAAGTGAATGCTTTGAACAATCTAATAGGCTGTGTATTCCTAAAGAGCCTTACATAATGTTTTGCATGTTACCAGTGTGTACATTATAAAATCACATCTTTAACATGACATTACCTGCAACAGTCTCTAGGTTTGAGCTAGACCATTTTTGAAATATCAAATGAGTATTGCATTGTAAGCTGAAAACATCTGTTGATTTTAATCTTGTGTAGATGGGCAACTTTTTAACATTTTACTTAAGATAGTGAACCAGTTCATCTTAAATAGGGTAAACTTGTTCATTATTATTTGCTTGGATCTATTTCTAATGGCAAAAAAAAAAAGAAAATGTCATTGAAATTTGTAATTGCAGAAATAAAGCATATGCACACAAAAAGATAATAGGACTCACATATATCCATACATATACAGACGAATTGCTGAATGTGCTCTCAACATGTAAAGAAGGCAGGAGTTGCTGTAGGCTGTTTAATGTAAGAGGAATTAGTGTTTTCCCCTTATTCAGCCTTTATCAGATAACTCATGGTAGGAATTACAACTGCTGGTGTAAACTGAAGAGAATGTGTGAAAATACTAGGTTATATGCTTTGAGATTTTTCAGTAGTTATGAAACTAAAACAAGATCATACTGTAAATTATTTGTAACTTTCTCCCCCCTGACTATATATTTTGGGCATCTTTCCATATCAATAAATGTGCTTCTATAACATAAAAAAAAAAAGAGGAGCCATATTTTTATATAGATATTCATATTTATTCCTTAAAACCAGATTATTGAATAATACATTATGAACAAATTAAAAGGTAAGCATCAAGTTGTGAAAATTATTTGTCACAAATAATATAGTCAATAATCTTGATAGAATTCACACAAATCAATGAGAAAAATATTAAGACTATAAGAGAAAAACAGGCATATTGTACGTAGAAAATACTGATGGCAAATTAGTCTATAAAAATGTTTAAATTTAATGGTAGTAAAAAGTCAAAACAGTTATGGCAGTTTAAACTTATCAAATTAACAGTAGTTATTTTATAAAAAATGATAATATTTAATGTTGGTGGGGTGTGGTAAAATAACATTCTTACAAATTGCTAGGAGTATGTAAATGGTACAGATACTTTGGAAGGCAATATGTATGTATCAAGATCCTACAGATATTTATATACTTTGACATATGAGTTCCACTTATACAAATCTACTTAAAAGAAAAAATAGAGGGGTGCCTGGGTGGCTCAGTGGGTTAAGCCACTGCCTTCGGCTCAGGTTATGATCTCAGGGTCCTGTGATCGAGTCCCGCATCAGGCTCTCTGCTCAGCAGAGAACATGCTTCCCTCTCTCTCTCTCTGCCTGCCTGCCTCTGCCTACTTGTGATCTCTCTCTGTCAAAAAATTAAATAAAATCTTAAAAAAAAAAGAAAAAATAGAGACAAAGCTTTCTGCAAAAGCTTATCCTTATAACAAAAACAACTTATTTGTCCAGTGAAGGTAATGGTTAAGAAAAGTATGACACAGTTCTATTATAGCTAGAGCCATTAAAACATATTTTCAAAGAATGTTGGATGATATAGAAAACATTAAGGGAATTGTGAAACATTTTAAAAAAATACTTCAGCAGACATTTGATGCAGAATAAGAAAACTTATGCCAAATGTTAATAATCATGAATTTCTGAGTAACTTTTGCCTTATTTTTTCTTTATAGGCTTTTGAAAATGAGCATGTGTTCCCTTTTATACTCAGAATGTATTGCTTTGTTTTTAATAATCAAAAGTACAGATGCATGTAGCATCTTTCTTGAGAAAGAGTTTTAGATAAAATTGTCGGATGGCTTTGGTGTTTGAAGCTTCAGTCATGTGAACAATCATCTGTGCGCAGTCCTGTCTCCCAAAATGGTGGGTAAGACATTGATGTACTTTGGATCTACTGGCTTTCTTTAATGAAAAATAAAACTCTAAGGTCATATCATTGGTTAAGCGTTCGGCTTATTGGAGCATTTTGCAAAGTGTGTTTCAGGAAAATGGAGTGCTTTGGGTTGCTCTGACATTATTAGGAGGTCAAATGAAATTGGGAAATACCGTATAATTTATTTTCTTTTTGGAGGGTCACAATTTATATCTCTAAGGTTCTGAAAAGTCCCGCAGTAATGAATCTGCTTTTTTTTTTTTTAAGTATGGTTGACACATAAGTTACATTAGTTTCAGGTGTGCCACACTGTGATTTGACAAGTCTGCATCATGCTGTGTCCACCAGAAGCTTAGCCAACCTCTGTCACCATACAACACTATTACAATACCACCTACTGTAATTCCTATGCTATGCCTTTCATTCCTGGGACTTATTCATTCTATTCTTATTCATTCATTCACTTATTCATTCAAAACCCGCTTTGCTTTGTTTCAACCAGAATTTCCCAAAGTAGTGCTCTTCAGGATTTTATTGACTAACACCTATTAACCTCTCCCCCCTCCCCAATCACATTTCATGTATGTTACGCATTTGGGAAAATTAAGGAAAGCTCAGCTGACTCACTTACTTCTGCTCACAGTTTAGACTATGAAGCTAGAAGCTGTGAGTCCAGTCCTGATACACTTTTCTGGAACTGTCAGGACAATTCTAGCTGGAGGCATGATAAGGTTATAACTAGGCAAACTCGAAGCTCTGTGTGGTGGCTATATGCCAGGGAGGACTTGAGCTCTATTTCAAGTTGCGAGATTCCCCTCTCCCATATCCCACATCAGGTCGCCAGTCTGAGCCAGTAAGTAGATGCCAGCCCCAAGTCCTCTGAGTTGCTGAAGGTTTTCCTTCCCAAGCACACAGTGCCAAAAGGGGTTGGGACTTTCCAGGCATGAAACCTGAAGGGAAAATACTTCTCCAACTCCCTGCTCCAGACTGCTGAATAACGTGCAATCCCGTAGTTAAACATGGTACATCTGCGTACAATAGTAGGGTCCATTGCTAGGAAGTCAGCCTTAGGTTAGAAGATAAAGAATACACGTGGTGTCACCAGAGAATGGTGCAAATGGGTTCTTATGTGTTTCAGTGAGTGGCCTGTGAGTGCCTTCTCTCCGTCTGGTCTTTTGACCTCTTCCCACGGGGTCCTTTTCATCCTTTGGAACCCGTGGACTTTTCCCTAAGGTTCAGGATGCCAGGTGATGTGCCCTTTTTGGAGCTGGAGGAGCCACACTATGATCTTCAGGTCTCCTCAAAAAACGTCTTTGGCTCATATTGACATCCTCAGACAGCATTCATTAAAAGTCCTGTTATATGCCCAGGATCTCTGCCTCTTTTATCTGGCTTCAGCAGCTTCCCAGAAAAAGGTGGATGTGGGGAAGAAGGAGAGGAAGACTCTGGGAAGCCGCCCTGCTTAGCTTCACAGATCCCAGGGCATTAGGGTAAGCTGGGAGCTTCGTGATCGCCTCATCCAGTGGCTTGTGGATATCTAGGGTTTCATGGACAGAGTTGCTTTCAGGGAGTCCTCTAGAGCTCTATCTGTCACTGCAACCACAGTGACTCTGCTTTCTAATATATAAGGTGAGATTTAGTTCAAAAAACAGATCCCAGCTGCTAAAAGAAAAAAATTGAAGGCAATGAGTAGTCCGGCTTTATGCACAAATCTCTCTGCAACAAGCAGTCATGCAGCTTCTTCCCACACTCCTCCAGTGATGGGGAGCTCATTACCTTTCCATATTTGGTCATATACTATATGAAACAAATCTGATTTCCTGAGACTCCTACCCATTTGTCCTAGTTCTGCTTTCTGGAGACAGATGGAAATAGTTTAAACCAATTTCCAGCTTTAAGCTCAAGCAGGGTAGGGACTTTGTGTCAATTTTGGTTTTTGGTACATCTCTGGAATAATTTCTGGCATACAGTGGAAGCTTAATAAGTGATTAATAAATGAATGCATGAGTACCCTTATATATCTGTTGTAAGATTACCATATGACTTGAATCTCAAAAATGACACATCTCAGGGCTCATGTGATGAGAACCTCCCTATCCTCCTAAGAAGACTAGGATTGAGGGCAATCTGCTAAGGATCTTTAGGTATAGGGCAAGGAGACTTGGGATTTAACTTATTCTGCTAAGTGCTTTTGAAAGAAAGCTAGGACAGGTACTGCATAATGGCAACTTGATTAATTGCGAAGAAAGCTACCAGCCTCTTGTACGGAAATAAAGTGTGACCCAGGCATGAGAGTCATGCATGAGGGTCATGTTTATGTATCCTCATCGTTGGTGGTCACCAAAGTAGTAGGCTTGAGAGGCCTGGAAAGTCCCACCAACTCCCATGATAAGGCCAGAAACTTTACCATTAGAGACTCATTCCTTTGGATAAAGTACTTACCTTTCTTCTAAATATAAACACATTGAGTAGCCACCACCTTGGAATGAATTAGCTGACTGGGTTGTTTTCTTTAAGGATAAGGATCCTTTAAGATACTGGATTGGATGGGAGAGTCGGGAAGGAACTGGTTGTCAGAGAGAGAAGGGGCCAGGCAAGTCAGCTGGAGGGTGAAAGAAAGTGCATTTTGTTTAACTTGATACATGTACACGCTCCCTGCAAGCTGTGGTAGTTTCAGGGGCGGGTACTGGTCTGGCTCCATGGAAGCCCACTGACATGGCAGACAACCCCCATCTGCCATTAAGAGTCTTCCCTATGAGTCTGAGGCAATAGCACCAGTGTGCTCAAACATTTTGGAAGATAGGTGCTAGATATATATATGTGACTACCAGGCTGATGGGGAAGATGTCCAAGCTCCCCTCTGACCGTCCTCTTACCACAGAAGGGAAAAACCAATCCCTGACAAGCACGAGGCTGATTATCAGCCGTGTGATGAAGCATTACTTCCTGTGCAGGACATTTTCAATTCTTGAGAAATTCTTTCCCAATCAGAGTGAGTGACAGTTTTAGAAAACAAAGGCCTTTGTTTTCTTCCTCTAAGTCTATACTCCCTCCTTCCCTTCCCTTCTCCCATACTGTACACCTACCTCAGAGGAAAGATTTAATTTGGGAATGTGTGTCCACATTGGGGGAGGGGTGTGGTAGTCAAAAAATGCAATTTACCTGCCCAGACATAACTGGAATTACCCATACGGACATCTCTTCCATAGTCCTGGCAGCCAAATTTTGCTTTTTGTTCCTTTCCAGATAATGCAGTGAATATTGTTATCCATGTGCGGGTGTGTTTACTATTCTGAGATCACATTAACATTACTCATTTAACGATCTGCAATGTTTTGAAACCAACATGTCTCGCCATATCCCAGAGTGGGACTTTTTTTTTCTCTACTGATGCTTTGATCGATAAGGACCGCCCATGGTCTTTATCACGACCATGACCTTTAAGATTCGCAGTCTGTGGGGTGTGGGACTGGGGCTCAAGGAGGCAAAGGCCAACCTCCCAGCAGGATTGCTGTTGGCTCCTGCTCAGCAAATGACAGCTGGATGCTCTCTGCACTGGTGGAGGGCTTAGGAAGCTGCCAGGTGTTGCCCAGACTGTGCAACTGACATTTGAACATGAAGCTGGCAAAGGTGGCTTCCGGAGTTGTCTGTTCTGGTTGATTAGAAGGATAATGAGGCGCTGTGTTCATGTGTTAATCACACATGGAAAAAATGCCTGCTTTATGGTAGGCCTGGGATGCAGGGGTGAGGGTAAAGACTGATAAGACATTATCCCTTGCCCTTCAGGAGTTTTCAGTCTAGCAGAGAGACAGGCCTGTAGACAAGTGTGGTAGATACCTTACAGAGATATACGGTGGCAGATCAGACAGAGAAGGTAGTCTGCTCTCTGAGGACAGAGGACAGGCAGGGGGCAGTTTGAGAAGACAAGAGAGAGATAACACTTGGGCTGGGCCTACAAGAAGAAATAGGCACTTGTCTAGGTGGAAATGAGATGTAAATAAAAACTTGCATTTGCAAATCTGTAGAACAGCATGATGCTTTGGATGGAACTTCTAAAAGTTTGATGGCCAGGGTCTAGGTTGGCGTGAGGGACGGGAGACCGGAAGAAGAGTAGAGATGAAATAGGAAGGCCAGCTCAAAGAGCCCCTTGCCCACTCTGCAAAGGGGTTTTTATTTTCCCTTATAAGCAATGGAAGCCGCTGGCTATACGTTAAGTAATGTAGTGACTTATCGGACCTTCCTTTTAGGTATCCCAGAGAAGAACGGGTCTGAAGGTAGAAAGACAGGAGTCAGGAAATGCGCTAGAAGGCTATTGAGGTAATTCAAGGAAGACATGAGGGTTGCAACCTAGGCAGTGGGAGCGTGAAAGGAGCAGAGATTTGGAAGGACAGAATTCCTATGACTTGGGGGACGTGTAGTAGAGGAAGGGTGGGGAGGGGAAGAGAAATGAGAAATCCAGGGTGATACCCAGCATTCTGGTTTGAGTAACTACAGATGATGTGGGGAGGAGAGGGTATAAGCAATTAATTCAGTTTTGTGCCAGTTGAGCTTGAGACGCTCGTGGGATGCCCAAGTGGAGAGGCCCAGCATGCACTTGCTTATGTGGGTTCAATGCTCAACAACTAGGTCAAAGAAGAGGAGAAAAACATGAAAGTTGTTTACATGTAGGTGGTTGAAACCTTAGCAAAGGATGGCCATGTCTTGTGAGAAGGACTGACGGCCATCAGCAGATCTTTCAACACATCCCCTAAAAGCAGTAGGCAAACAAAAGGGTCCAGAAAGAGAAACTGTAAAAGAGAAAAAGGGAAAGTGGGTACAGGGAAGCAGGGAGGCAGGGCAGAGGCTTTTGCGATGAAGAGACTGATCAACAACTTCAGAGCCTTTGGGGAGTCAGTGAGGTATAGGCGGGGGGCACCAGCTGGAGAAGGCCACGGGTGGTGTTAAGGGAGAGCCGCTACAGTGGGGAGCTGGGCAGGGAGACCATGGTCAAGTGCTGAGGAGCACGTGGGGAGTGCTGGCAGACTGAGCATTGGCAATGCCTGTGGAAGGCTTGCCTGTGAAAAGGAAAGCTTCACGAAAATATTTGGAACTACTGATTTTGTCTGCAAATCATTTCACAAGTGAAAAGACTAGGGCAGCCTGATGGGACACAAAAGATTTAAAAGGTAGACACATAAACTAGTGAGCATTTGCCACTGTGTTCTTGACCCTGGGCTGGGTGCTTTGCCATCATTACCTTGAGTATTTTTCTTTCATCTCATCTTTCACTTTCTTCCATGTTTGCTGCTGCTGCTCCCCTCCCCCATCGGACCCCATCTCTACTGTTGCTGGGCTTTTGCTCTTTGAGGGCATTTGGGGTCTGAACTGCAACCTGAGAGGTACAAGATCATCTCAAAATTTTTGAATAAACAGTGGCAATAATAATAAATAATAAATGTTACACAGTAAGAAATCATGTCATTAAACCCTAATCAGCCATTAAGGAAGTTAGGCGAGAATGCTATCTGAGTGGCAATGAGGGTACAGTCCCAACAAACACGGAGGGTCAGTGTAGTGAACCAGCTTCTCAGGAGGTGGTGGGGCCGGGCATCCGTCGCACAGAGCTTGCCTACCCTGTGTTGTTTCTAACAGAATCCTAAACCCAGCCTCTTCTGATTGTATGATTGTAGAGAGGTAATCACCTATTTGAAAGAACTGGGAGCTTGAGACAACTGAAAAAGTCAAACGCGGCTTGCAATGATACAGAAGACACACCTTCCTGAGGGCAGAGGTGGTAGACTGAAAGAAGTAACGGGTAGAACAACCGTCAGGGTTTCCAACTTCTCGAACTCAGAAGGAGTCATTAGGTGAATAAATAGCACACGCCCACTCACCCTAGCAGAAGCCAGAATGACCCAGTGGGTAGATTGGGAGTAGTTAATAGAAGCTGTTAAGTGTTTCCGCATCAAGTTTTTAATAGAGCTCAGGATCCAGTAGGGCCCTAGACAACTTGTGAAGTAGGCCAAGTTTGGTTGCTCCCATGGCTGCTTCCAGCATTCCTCTTCCCTCCTAGATGACAGTTTCTACATTGTGAACTCAGAGGAAGTACCAGACTCTGGACTAAGCATATTGAATCTATTCACTCTTTGGTATCTTACAGCCATCTACTGAGATAGCTACTATCATCATCCCCATTTTACAGATGAAGAACTTGAGGTTGTGGCATGAAGTAACTTAATCAAGACACATTGTTAGGTGACACAGGTGTTTCCGGGTTCTTGTGTGGGTGCTTTTAATTTATTGGCAATAAGCCGGTTGCCAAGATATAATCTTTGAACTTTGTCCTCAGTTGGCTATTTCCTCTTAAAGTGTTACTCCTCCCAAAGTTTTTTGGTACTGGAAAAGGCTTCCAGAATCTCGAATCTGACACAAGTTGTTTCCTGCTTTGATATATAATGCATTCATGAGAACATATTAAAATTGAAAGGATGGATATCAAACAATAGACTTAGATACTATTTGTTTAAGGCATGGAAGGACTCCCAGAGATTTAAAAAAATAATCATAAAAATGCTAACTATGTCTTGCCTTCTGGGTGCTATATTTGACACTATACTTCCAGATTTCATTGTGCTCTTTAATTTGTCCTTTTCCTTCATTATTTTTTTTTAAAGATTTTATTTATTTATTTGTCATAGAGAGAGAAGCGAGAGTGAGCACAGGCAGACAGAGTGGCAGGCAGAGGCAGAGGGAGAAGCAGGCTCCCTGCCAAGCAAGGAGCCCGATGTGGGACTCGATCCCAGGACGCCGGGATCATGACCTGAGCCGAAGGCAGCTGCTTAACCAACTGAGCCACCCAGGCGTCCCCTTTTCCTTCATTATTGAACATACAATCAACCTATCCTCCATTGAACATCCAATTGAGGACAAAGACTGGCCACTTTTAGCACACCTAATTATTTCTATTTTCATCCTAATTTTATGAAATTGATGAGACCTCTCTGCTTATTCTCACTAATATCAGCATTTTCTTTATCTATTTCCCATTCATTTTTGTAACTGAGTATTTGAATAATGAGACATGAATCTTTGGTTACCAAGATGGCACTGCTGTCGAAACTGAACAGCCATGTTGCTCTAGTACAGGAAGATTCCCAGCATTGTTTCATCAGCTATCAAAAGAGCATCTGCACTCAGCATGTGGAAAACAATTTCGGGGTAGGCGTGTCTAAGGTATTGAGAGTGTGGGCTGTAAGAGAGTTAGACATATGACAGTCAAGGGTTAAAAATAGACTGGTTTAGCAAATGTTTAAGGAGAGCCTACTGTGTAATCAGCCTTGTGGTAGGCCTGTGTACTCTTAAGAATGAACTGCCACTCCATGATCCTTTTGAATGGGCCCATTGATTGGGGAGATATTTGGGTTTGAAAGGGATGGCATCAAATTTCTATGATCAGACTTTCCAGGTGGCCATTGCATTGCCTTTTTACCATGAAGGGCTCACATTTTTTAAGCTCACATTTGTTAAGATACATTAGGTGTTAGGAACTAGTCCAAGGGCTGAGGACAGAGAGACCTGGTGATATGCCCTAAGGAGCTTCCAGACCAGTGGGGACACAAACAGATAAACAGATAATCCCTTTATAATGCAGTATGTGTGTTGATGGACAGGAGGCTGTGAAATATGGGGAAGGGCTCCCAGAATACCCTGAGAATTCAGAGAAGGCTTCTTGGAAAATTCCTGAAGAACACATAGGGATTAGCCAAGTGTGGAGAAGTAGAAAGGGTGTTTTAGGCAGAATGAACAACAGAATTAAAAATGCAGACATGCATTTAGGGCTGCAGTTCTAAATTTCTATGAGACAGAGATTGGGTGACGAGGTTGGGGAGTCCCAAAAGGACTAGAGCATGCTACATACCACATGAAAAATCTCACATCACCTTCTCTGGAATTGAACCTTGTATAAATGGCTCCCCATCCATTATTTGTTGCTGAAATACCAGTATAATTTTGGTTTTCCCTCAAATGTAACTAAAACCACCTTCTCACTCTAATGATTTTCCAACTTTGGAACTCTTTGAGTGAGGTACTATAAAATCAAAACAGAGAATTACCGCTGTCTGGAAGAGCAGTTAACTCCCAAGGGTCATGATGCACATGCTAAACTTCTAATTAGCCTCCAACAAATGAAGTTAATTTATCCATGGGTATAATCCTATCACAGGAGTGAGATCCACCAAGCTGACCAGATCCAATCTTTAGACAGATTTATTTCCCTAGAATGGGAGAAGTGGATTATAGGAATCCTGCTGTGATCTGCAGAGGTCTTTTCCACAAGGGGAGTAGCCATCTCTGCCCTTTTCAAAACAATGAGCTATAGCTGGAACTGCATGAGCCCTCTGTCCGGAGCAGCTTGACCTCCCTACAAGGCTGCCCAGCAGACCCACTCCTGTTAAGGTTCTCCATCTCACTGCTGTTCACCCAACTTTTCTGGTTTTTCACAGCTCAGCTTCCCAAATATATCACTTCTTACCTTTACTTTGCATAGCTTCATTGAGACATAATTCTCGTACCACACATTTCGCCCAGTTAAAGCCAGTTCAGTGACTTCCGGCATATCCACAGAGTTGTACTTCCATCACCACTATCAATTTTAGGACATTTCCCCACTGCCAAAAGAAATCTCACACTCCTTGGCCATGCCAACTTCCCGTGCCCCTGAGCCCCAGAAAACCATAAATCTATTTTCTGTCTTTATAAATTTGCCTATTTAAGACATTTCATACACGTGGAATCACACGCCATGTGGTTCTCCGTGACTGGCTTCTTTCATTGCTTACCTTTCACTTCACGACCTGTCCCATGCTTGTCTGACTTCAGAACCTTGTCCTTGGACATGATGTGGATATCTTCCTCTTGGCTTCATATATTCCCAGTTAAACCATACCACTGGTTAGAATCAGATGTGCCTGACTAGTAGCCACATAGTCAGCTCAGGGAGAATCCTTGACCTACGACCCGCCCTTTCTCTTGGCACACCAGGGAACCAAGAGAAAATCTGGAAAAGGTAACTTCCCCACTTCACTGGTTCAGAGACTGCATGTACCCTTGGGAGTACCAAAAGAGTTTATATTCTAGATTACAACAACTTACTGAAAACATGTGTTACCATTTGTGAGTTCCCTTGTAATCATCATTTCTGTTGGACCCATGAATCCTCTTTACACATTTATCTGCATTTATTTGGAAAATGCTTTGTCACCACAAAGCCAAAATCTTGCTTACGTTATTTGCAGGCAGAACGAAGAACAATTTTCTCTTGATGTCTCCTTATTTCTCTTAAAGAAGGCATTGACTACACAGGTTGTAATGTGAATGGTGATGTGGATTATTTTGAAATCTTTCAACCTCTCTGGTTCCTTGAGTTATCCAGGAAGCACAGCAGTGACTAGACATGAGGGACCTTATGATAAGACTGTGAGTTCTGACTCCCCCAGTGTTGGACTTGTGCAAAGAGGAAACTAAGAGGAGGAACTATTCATCAGTACCCATCCTCACCCACGCATCTATAATTACCAACAACGGTTGCAGTGCAACCCAAAAACATAAACACCGTGAGTTGGCTGAAGCCAAGGTCTCTATTTATAGCTTCCATGGACCTACTAATAGCCTTAACACCCTCCTTGAAACAGACCCCAAGCTGGGAGCAGTGAGCAGAGGGACAATCTCAGTTATGAGGTGAAGTAATGACTCTATACCTCCAGTTCAACAGGGTTCGTGTGTGAATGGCCATCAAAAACATCTAGCCATTCTGAGAGAGGCATATCACAAAAATAAACATTTTTCTGGGCAGGCCAGACAAGAACACAGAGTCAAAGGATTTCCAACTCAGACTTCAAAATTATAGGGTTTAACTGGGAGGTGTGACAGGGGCACGTCATCATTGCTTGGACATTTGACCTGAACCATGTTTGCTCAGGCAAGACAGGAAGTGGTCAAGAAGTGTGACATAATGGAAAGAGCAGAGGGTGGGGAGTCAGGCAGCTCCACATTTAGCTGGGTGGCCTTGAATGAGTTTCTTGATCTTTGTGAACCTCAGTTTCCTCCTCTGTAAAATGGGATTACTAAAAATATCTACCTCATAGGGAGCTATTAGAATCATATAGGGCATACATATCCTTAAATGAGATTTTTAAGAAAAGATTTATTTATTTTTAGAGACAGAGAAAGAGAGAGGTGTGAGCAGGGGAGGGGCAGAGGGAGAAGGAGAGAGAAAGAATCTCAAGCAGACTCCTACTGAGCCCGGAGCCTGACTCTGGGTTTGATCCCATGACACTGAGCTCACGACCTGAACTGAAACCAAGAATCGGCTGCTTAACCAACTGAGCCACCCAGGCACCCCCTCAAATGGGATTTTTTTATGGGTATAATTACTAATGATGCATTATCATAAATCAGGATTTCTGAAAGATTTGGCTAATGTAACTCACAGTGGATTAATTCTGTTATGTCTTTGAGGTTGTCTATATTATTTTTTTTAAAGCTTTAAAGAATGGAGAGATATTTTTAGAAATTCTCCCACATAGATCCTACAGAGCTATTTTGGAAAGTTGAAAATAGTTTAGTTTGCTGTATATTATGTATTTTCAATATTCAAAGATAATATCTATTTATACAGCATAGTTGTAAATTCTATTTCTTGCACATTTTATTAAGAACCAACCCATTTGATGGGATTGTTAAATTACATTGTATTTCTTGTAGTGTTCAGGAAAACAAAGCATAGAAATTCTCTATCTAAGTAAAATTTTATTTACTCTTAAAGAGGGTCAGAATGGTCAGGGTAACCAATCTCCCATACCCCCAATTATCTACAACATCCTTGAGACTTGGGCACCCAGCTCCTGCTTGAACCTTTCAAAAACTAGGGGCCCAGAGGCAATCCATTCCATTTTCAGGAGGACCATGGATACACTTAAGAAGTTCTGGGGTGCCTGGGTCAGTTAAGCATCTGCCTTCAGCTCGGTCATAATCTCAGGGTCCTGAGATCGAGCCCCATGTCCGGGTTCCTGCTCAGTGGAGAGTCTGTTTCTCCCTCTCCCTCTGACCCACCTTCCTGCTTGTGCTCTCTGTCTCAAATAAAAAAATAAAATCTTTTAAAAAAAGTTCTGGGGCACCTGCGTCGCTCAGTTGGTTGGGCATCTGCCTTCAGCTCAGGTCATGATCCCAGGTTCCTTTCTCTCTATCTCTGTCTCTCTCTCACATAAATAAATAAAATCTTAAAAAAAAAAATTCTTCCTTTCGTTGAGCCCAGTTTGATCTCTTTTAATCTCACTCATTTGTCCTGGTTGCACAGTAAGGAAAAAAGCGGAACAAATTCTTCTACATGATGGCCCTCAGACTTCAGAAGAAAGAGACCAGGGTTCTTCAAGCCTTCAATCCTGGCAAACATTCTTGGCTCTCTCACAGAGCCACAAGAGCACTCCTGATCTCTTGCTCAGTTAAATTCCTTTCCAGGGGCTTGTTTATCTATTTATTTACTTATTTATGAGCATTATGAGTCAATCCTCTTCTCTCTCTCTCTTTCAAGCTGCTTTGACTCTCTATGTGTGGACTAAATCCAAGTGCGTGAACTACATACAATAACATTTTCTTCTCTCTCCTTCAGCTACTTTGGACCACTTTTATTTCCTAAGTTTAAGTTTGTTGATGCATGTTAGGAAACACAGATTTCACTTTGTTTTTATGTTGATCCAAGCTAGAAGTGGTTTGGAGGTAAATCGGTATGTGCACGTGCACACACACACACACACACTCATGTGGGACATTCTAAAGTCAAAAAGAAATTAATTTTTAGTTATCCCACTTTAGGTTTCTACATAGGTATAGATAATTATCCACTTGTTCTTTGGGGCATCATACACATTTGTATATAAACTTACATAAAATCTCTAGCCACAAAGTCTTATATTGTAGTCCTTGCACCAAGACAAAATTTGATACCTACTTGCCAATAGTTCTTGTAGTTCAGGGTGATAATGGCAGCAATGGTAACAATAGCATCAACAACACTCGTAAGTTACTTGCTGGCTTACATGCTTAGCTTGCTAACTCCATGCTAAACACACCTATGTACTTAATAAGAAAAATTATAATAGATGCTATTATCCCCATTTACAGATGAGGAAAATCAAGTTCAAGTTCCCAAATGTTGAGTAACCTTGCCAGGGCCCCAGGATGAGTGGTTGGCCACTGTCACTGTCAAGTTGGTTGTTGAAGTCCGAAGTCCAAACAGACAGCTTCCAAGCTTGCTGTTTAGTTGTTTAAAGTCAGGACCACTCAGACAGGCTGAGCAGGAGGAAAGCTACAAGGATTCTTTAAAGCAGGGACTAAACGAGTGTGTCATTACCACACCCAGCTGGAACCAAGACAAAGGCACCAGGGCAGAGGCTGGGCAGGCCTCCAAGCCCACCCAATGGTCCCTGATGCAGGTATGAGGGATGCTGCCCAAGGATGGGTCCAGAAAGGGCTCAGTGAAGAAGGGACCAAAGATTTTTCTATTTGCCCAAAGCATAGAATTACATACACCATAGCTGGGCTCCACTGCCAATGTCAGCATATATACACTACAGGTATCCACTTAATAGACGATGGAGAGGGCAAATGCGATTCCTTTTTATCAGATATTTGAAGTCTCATTTGCCAGGGTCCAGTAGAAAGCTTCATGTGTACCGAGTGTTCTGCAATACAGTGCCTTTGCCGATTGGGCTCAAAACAACATTTTGTAAATTAAATCACACTCAGAATGAATTAGGATAGCTGGGTCCTTGATGATGTTAATTATAACATATAATATTACACAATAATAATGATAATGACAATAAACCATTGTTAATTATTCTGTAAAGTGAAGAATTATTGCAAAATCATTCCCAAATTCCCTTTTAAAACCTAAATATCAACTTGAGGCATCAGACCACCTCTTGTTCACATCTACCTCAAACATGGTAAAAACAATAGTCAAGGAATGAGGCACAGAGACTACTATGGCAATCATTTAAATTTTGTTGTCTTTTCTGTTTTAAGTGTTTTTCCAATACATTCCCATATCTGATGTAATTAAGTTGCTCAAACTTAGGGGTGTCTGGGTTCCTCAGTTGGTTAAGCCTCTAACTCTTGATTTCAGCTCAGGTCAGGATCTCAGGGCCCTGAAACTGAGTCCCACGTTGCGCTCCATGTTCAGTGGGAAATCTGTTTGAGATTCTCTCTCTCCCTCTCTCTCTGCCCCTCACCCATCTCTCTCTCTCTCTTTCCCTAAAATAAATAAATAAGTAAATAAATCTTAGGAAAAAAAAAAAACACAGTTGTTCAAACTGGAGTGTTTTTGTAGTTTATGAAATTGTTCCCTATCACTGCTCCCTGTGGCTGGAGAAGGAAAAATGAAGCTTGGAGAAGTAGCTTAGCCCAGGTCACGCAGCTAGGAAATGGTGAAGTCAAGATTTTAATCCAGTCATTTTAAGTGTAGCACATCTTGCAACTTCTAAAGCCAAACAATAGATGATTTTTGAGCTATTCTGAGGGGAAATGGTCGCTGACGTGTAAAGATACTTGTCCCCTAGCGACCACAGGACTTCCATGGAGTTTACTTGCTTTTCACCAAGATTCACACTCTAAACTGGGCTAGCCAGCATTAAACAAGTACTCAGCGCCAGGTTCCCAGAGGCCATTGTGCAACACAGCGCCTTCGCTGTTTCTGAGTAGAGAGAGGGGAGATGACTAATGGCCATATCATCAACCAGAAATGTATAAAAAAATTCTTGCCCTTTCCCTGGTACTGAGTTAGGCAGAGCAATCAACCACTAGAGGAGCAAGAACAAACCCTAGTTCCCAACCCCAACTCCAACTCCCAACTCCAAAGGGAGGAGTAACAAGAATTTCAGATGCTTTCTCCTCAAACTTCTCACCACACCCAGGTGCTGTGCTATTCTAAGTAATCTGTCCATTTCTGTGCAGCTAGAAAAAAAGCATTGCTTGCTATTCCAGTAACAGAAGTTTGGACAGAGAAACATGATCTTTGTTTTTCCTTCTCTGCTGATGCATCTATTTTATACTTCTTTGTTTGCATATTTACTCATTTGTCTTTGTACAAATACAATAAACACCATAAAGGCAATTTGTCCAAAAAAGAAAAACTACAACTGTAATCTCCCCATCCTAACTCATCAACCAGTTTCATTTTCAGAGTTTTCTGCCCATGTAAGCGTGTACACATGACCTTCTACACAAGATAGAGGTCTGCTTTTGTGTTTCCACCTAGTATTAGGATGAAAACAATCGTCATGCTCTGGGAAAACTTTCTAATACCTTTTCCCTCATCCTGAAAACGTCACAATGATGTAGGAAAGCTGTAACATGGGTTAATATAAGAGTTAAAGACACAAAGGTAAGAACCTTGGAGAAAATCGAAGATCTAACTATGTGAGAACATTCACTTCGCTAAGACAGAGGGCCCTCCCTGCTCCGCACCAGCAGATTATAGGACCGGCCCGGGGTCACTCGCACACAGAGGGTCCTATGTGCGACGAGTGCACACTGGGTAGTCAGGTGCGTCAGGCACAGTGCATTACCAACATACGGCAGCCACGCTGTTCTGTTCTCAGGAAGTTCCAAATCTAAAGGTGAAGGCAGATGCTGAAACAATCATTTCAGTGCAGTTGAGAACAGACTCTAGAGAGAGTGGGCTCTTGGCCTTTAGAAAAGGGAGTAGTGACCCCAGAGAGCCCAGGAAGTCTCCCCAGAGAGGGAGGCCCTGGGGGAGTTGGTTCGCATACAGGCACATTGACTATTCTAGGAATATTTCCCCTAAATAATGTCTCTCTTCATCTTCTCTCTCTTTTATTATCTCCCCTTTTGTATCTCCTCCCCATCTCTCTCCCCAGAGTCCCCATTCCCTGCTGGGGAAAGATGGCTTACTTTGCAGAGTGGTAGAAAATAGTAGCCTACATATTGTTCTGGTCTGCGTCACATGCTGTCTCCCCTGGCTTCTACTCTCTCTGAGGGCCAATTAAGTTGTTGTTGTTGTTGTTTTGATCCTTCCCTCTCTAGGTCCTGTTTGCTGTGAGCTGTATGTAAAGACACAGTGTCGACACAGTGCGTAAGGAAGCCAAGTGATTGATGCTGTCCACTGTAAAATGAATGTAGAATTCCCTCAGATTAGTATATAATTAGTGGTGCATCCAAAGTTGCAATTGATTGCTCTTTTCCTTTTAGGCTTTCCACCTCCAGAGATGGGAGAAGAGGAACTTCTAATATGCTTTTCTCTGACGTGGACTCTGGAAAGATGTACAGTTCATGGTTGAGATCTAGGACCTCCAGCCAGGATACAAGTCTCCTGAAGACAACCAGATAGCCCCTCATGCTCCTGCAGAGCAGTGGGAATATCACCAGGTATCTGGTAAGGCAGCGAAGCCTAGAGAGTTGAGTATATAAATGTTCTATTGGCTCTTGCTCTAGTTATTGTGAGGCTCATCTCCTGTTGCCCACGGATTCATTAACACCTCACAGGAACTGTTGCTTCAAGTTCCTTCATACAAGTTCTCTCTTTCCTTGAGGACTTTCCTGTCCCATGAAGAAGCATGATTTTCCATATCTAGAGGGTTCCTCCTGGGCAGCCTGGAGTGGAGGCTAGCTCAGTCCTGCTGAGACACACCCATCTTCAAGAGAAAGTGAGTCAGAGGGTGGTCCTGTAAATACTGCTACATGCATTCTGCTCAAGATCCCACCCCACTCTTCCTCAGGACCCCTCAGCACTATCCTGAAGTATCGAGACCTTGACTGTTACATTCTCAGATGGAAAGGGGCTGCTCTTTTGTTATCATGCCAGGTTCCAGGGCCTCCTAGTAACTTTGGGTGCCTGCCCACCACCTCAGGGTCTGATGTGAGCTAGTTCCCCATTACAGCTTTGGACAGAAAAAGACACTGACAGGATCTGAGGGCTCCACGTGTCCCTTGCAAATTGCTCTCTGCTTATACCAGACCCCTCCTGAACAGCTGCTCCCGTGTTCCACATGTGCAAATGGGGTATGGGTCTCCACTGGGTCACAAGGCTCTGAATTCTTTTTCCTTTTTTACTTAAGCATATGTAACATCCAATGTTATATTAATTTCAGGAGTACAGCATATTGATTCAACAATGTTATACATTATTCTGTGTTCACCACAAGTGTAGTTGCTATCTGTCACCATACAATGTTATTGCAATATTATTGACTATATTCCTTGTGCTATACTTTCTATCTCCAAGACTTATTTATTTCTTTTTTTTTTTTTTTAAAGATTTTATTTATTTATTTGATGGAGAGAGATCACAAGTAGGCAGAGAGGCAGGCAGAGAGAGAGGAAGGGAAGCAGGCTTCCTGCTGAGCAGCGAGCCCGATGCGGGACTCGATCCCAGGACCCTGGGATCATGACCTGAGCCGAAGGCAGCGGCTTAACCCACTGAGCCACCCAGGCGCCCGACTTATTTATTTCATAACTGGAAGTTTGTATCTTCTAATCCCTTTTATTTTGCCCATCCCCCCCACATCTCCGCAAGTACAGTTCATTCTCCGTATTTAAGAGTCTGGTTTTTGTTTGTTTTGTTTTGTTTTGTTTAAAAGATTTTATTTATTTATTTGACACACAGAGAGAGAAATCACAAGTAGGCAGAGAGGCAGGCAGAGAGAGAGGGGGAAGCATGCTCTCTGCTGAGCAGAGAGCCCGAAGCAGGACTCGACTCCCAGGACGCTGAGATCATGACCTGAGCCGAAGGCAGAGGCTTAACCCACAGAGCCACCCAGGCGCCCCTGTTTTGTTTTTTAGATTGCACATATATGTGAAATCACATGGTATTTGTCTTTTTTTGTCTGACTTATTTCACCTAACATAATACCCCCAGGTCCACCCATGTTGTTGCAAATGGCAAGATCTCATTTTTTTTTAATGACTGAGTAATGTTCCTCTCTGTGTGTGTGTGTGTGTCTCTGTGTATCTCATCTTCTTTATCCATTCATCCATTCAATGGACACTTGGGCTGCTTCAATATCTTGGTTATTGTGAATGAAGCTAGAATAAACATAGGGGTGCATATATCTTTTCAAATTAGTGTTTTTGTTTTCTTTGGGTAGTGGGATTATTGGATCATAGGGTAGTTCTATTTTTAATTTTTTAAGTAACCTCCATACTATTTTCCACAGTGGTTGTACCAGCTTGCATTCCCATCAATAGTGCATGAAGATTTTTCTCCACATCCTTGCTAACATTTGTTTCTTGTGATTCTAGCCATTCTGACAGGTGTAAGGTGATATCTCATTATGGTTTTGATTTGCATTTCCCTGATGATCAGTGATGTTGAGCATCTTTTCATGTATCTGTTGGCCATCTCTATGTCTTCTTTGGAAAAATGTGTATTCAGGTCCTCTTCCCATTTTAAACTGGGATTATTTGTTGTTGTTTTGTGTTGAGTTTTATAAATTCTGTATATGTTTAGATATTACCCCTTTATCAGGTATATCATTTGCAAATATCTTCTCCCATTCTAGAATGACTTTTTGTTTTGTTGATGGTTTCTTTCACTGTGCAAAAGCTTTTTATTTTGGTGTTGTATCAGTAGATTATTTTTGTTTTGTTTCCTTTGTCTCAGGAGACATATCTAGAAAAATGTTGCTAAGGCCAATGTCAAAGAAATATTGTCCATGTTTTCTTCTGGGAGCTTTATGGTTTCAGGTCTTGCATTTAGGTCAATCCATCTTGAGTTTATTTTTGTGCATTGTGTAAGAAAGTCGTTTAATTTCATTCTTTTGCATGTGGCTGTCCAGTTTTCCCAGCTCCATTTTTTGAGGAGATGGTCTTTTCCCCATTGTATATTCTTGCTTCTTGACCATAAAAGTGTGCATTTACTTCTGGGCTTTCTTTTCTGTCCCACTGATCTGTCTATTTCTGTGCCAATACCTTACTCTTTTGATCACTGCAGCTTTGTAGTATATTTTGAGATCTGGGATCATGATACCTCTAGCTTTGTTCTTCTTTCTCAAGATTGCTTTGATGAAATGTTATGAATTCTTTAAGTCCATTCTGAGGACCCGCTTGAGTTCAGGCTCATGTAACACCTAAGAGAGACTCCCCAAATACCTTCTGCTCAGCAGGTAAATTTCACATACTTATTGAATTATTTGAAATTGCTTTGCTTTTTTGGCTAGTGAATCCTACTGTTATCCAGTTGTAACCCAGGGCATAGATGAGATAGAAGCTCAAGAAATGTTAAGTGGGAGAGAAAGAGCAAGAGAATGAAACAACACTGCAAGACAGGCACCAACATCCTGATGCAAAACGCAAGGGAACCAGGTAACTGCCTGGAAAAGTAATTCACTTGCAAAAGTGGCAAAAGGCCTCGGAAAGTAGTTTGACCCTGTGTACTTCCTGGCTTTAGCACTTTCTAGCTATGCAGCATTGGTTAGGTTGCTTAATTGCTCTCAGCCTGTTTCCTCATCTGTGAAACCCATCCCATATGACCATATGGGTTATACAAGATAATACAAGCAGAGAAACTTTGCACAGTACCTATCACATAGCTAGAACTTAACAAACGTTGTTGACTATTATTATTACAGAAGTTCACAGAGCGAGTATGTGATGGAATCCTGTCTGATTTCCAAACCCCTTGGGCTGTATCAATGAGGCCACGTGTGTGGCTGCCCTGTCCTTCCTCTCAGAGTCCAGTTCTAGGAAGCTGATGCGTCACTGCCTGCTGAATCACTCTTGACACGGACCTGGCTATGGGCAACACGTGCTTCCAGCCCTGCAGCTCCCTGGGTCTTGCCTCCCCATCAGAAGGGGCAGCTGAGGAAGTTCACGGGCCTTGCCAACTGGGATTGCTCAAGAGGGCCCAGCAAGGACAGCAGGGGCTGCTCCAGGCCAGGCTCCGCAGAACCTCTGCAGTGGGAATGGGTGAGGTGGGGAGGTGAGGGGCTGCCTACACCCCGGTGTTGGCAGAAGGAGGAGGGGAAACCAACAGAACCGCTCTCTACCCAAACCACAACCCATGCAGACCTTCGAAGGAGAAGTTAAATGATGAGAATCGCTCAACCCAGAAAGATGGTGATTTATATGGCCCAAAGACTAAAAAGAAGAAAAGAAAAAAAAAAAAAAAAGCAAAAGGAATTGAGACTCAACCACAAACACAGGCCACACCATCAAATGGCCCAGTTTTGAGACTAGAAGGAAACCATTCATACCTCCAACACTTAAAGACGAGATAAGGAAATGTCAAATTGTGAAGTGGTTGTGAAAGAGACCATGACTCGTTCGCTTACTAAATGGCAGAGTTAAACTATATTCCTTGTTACTTATACCCTGGCTGTTTCCCAAGTAAGGATTCAAAACTGCAACTCAAAATGAAAACTGCTTTGGGAAAAACAAAATGAAGTGCTTATTTGCAGACCACCCTGAAGTATGAAAGGCATTTCAACCCTTGCAGGTCCCCCAGCCTGCAGGGCCCCCCATCCACAGATGACAAGGAGCTAAATAGAGTTTGGCAACGACTTCCTCCAGTCTCATTTACTAACAAGGAAACTTACGCCCAAGGAGGGGAAGGAATGTTCTAAGGAGCAGTTACTCAGTGTGTCAGTGAGAGTCCGACTGGGAAAAGAGACACCACAGAGAACGAAACAGAGGAAATTTCATGCAAGGCATTGGTCACACAGGTGATGGGGAGGCGGGAAGGCCAACAGGGGCCAATGAGGCAAACCCAAGATTACCAACAGCAGAGAGCCAACAACCCCAGCTGGAAGGAAAAGAAGGAAGAGGCAGAATTGCAGGAGGCCAGGGGTCACTCTCCTGGCAGAAGATGGGAGCCTCGTCCTCTGGGAACTGGTGCCACCAGGGTGGGAGATGGCAGCCTGGGATGATGCCTAAGGCAGAGAGGAAGGAGGAGAAACATCTGACTTTCTCCTCACTCCCACCCTCCAATCCCCTTTCGATACCTCCCATTGGTCAGACACAGCAAGAAGCCAGGAGACGCAGTGAAAGCTTGAGATGCAAAACCAGGAGAACAACAAGGCTCAGCCCTGTGACCACACTGTCCATTAAACCCTCATTTCTTGGACACTCCTCTGGGCAACACTGCTGTCCTGGCAGAACAGGGGAATCTCTTGGTAACAGCCATCAGGGCTGCCTCTCATGAGCAAACCCTGCGGGCTATGTCCCAGGTTGCCAGCGAGCACCCTCCTGATAAAGTCTCCTGATCAGGGCAAGGCTTACACTTAACAGGAACACCATGATCAATCTTTTTGAATAGCAAAATCTTAAAAATGTATTTGTTTGGATTTCCATAGATTGAGTTGAGTTTCTTTTTCTTTAGGAGGGGCCTTTAGGGAAATAGAGTTAGCCTAAAATTTTCAGTTCAGCGTGGAAGCATTGCCAGGAAGTGGTTTGTGGGAGGAAGGACTTCACCCCTTCAAACAGCCATCAGCTTCTCTAAGCTATCCCAAACAGGCAAGCAGTTGAGGTAAAACCATGAACCTATGCATACGCAGCTTCCACACAGGTCTCTGATCTCTATCATGCAAGTAAATTATGGCCCCTAACACTTCTCTCTATAGAAATCTTAGAGATGTACCAAGAGGCAGGGCCAAATTTTGGAATTTTGAAATTTTGGAATTTTGGCCAACTCACTGGCCACAGGCCACAGGCACTAACCAGTCTGTAGGCAAGGGTGGTACAAGAATGTTGACCTGAGACCTCTTGTGTGCCAGGAGTTAACTCTTTCAGTGTTGCATTTTCCAGGTGGTGGTTGGGGGAGGGGCAGTGGAGTGTCAGGGAAGCAGGGAATTGGCCCACTGATTCAGAAGCATCTCAGTAGTTTCTTGTTTTTAAAGATTCATTTATTTGAGAAAGCGAGAGTGTGTGCATGCGCACTAAGAGGGGTAGAGGAGTGTGGGGGAGGGGCAGAGGGAGAGGGAGAAGCACACTTCCCACTGAGTGGACCCTGATAAAGACAACAACGATGGGGGGATTTGATCCCAGGACCCTGGGATCAAGACCTGAGCCAAAGACGGGCACTCAACTGACTGAGCCACCCAGGCGCCCCACGTCCCAGTAGTTTGATAACCAGATGGCCTTGTGGACTGCTGAATACAGACATTGCCGTGAGGTTCCTGACACAGGGCGCTCACTGACAGAATTAGAGCCCTTGCAAGTAGCCCAGCAGGAGAGTCGTAGTGGCTTGATCGGGTCTTGCCTGTAGCCTCTGTTTTCTCTCCAGGACCCCTGCTACCTCCGGGGCAGTGACATCTCCAACTTGTGCTGGGGGCTTGGTCCCGCACACCAGGCACACAGGCGTGGAAAGGGACCAGAGATGCTCGTAGAACACACAAAAGCCTGAGATGCTCTCCCTCCCTCAGGGACAAGTTTTTTAGTTTTTTTTTTCTTTTTCCAAGATCTTCCAGAAAAAGCAGAACCTTTGCCCAGACAGGGCAAGTGTGTCACAAAGTTCTGCTTTCACTGTGTGTTAAGTGGAAATGATTAGGCAAGCGAGTAGTAAGAGATTCCTCTCTGCGTTTCCTCTGTATTGGGAGGTCCTGCCTGGGCCTCTGTACACTCAGACCGACAGTAAATGCTGCCATGATTTGCACTGATAACCCCAGGATGCTGCACTTATCTGTCATCGGGGCTGATCCACAGAGAATGCTGCTGAAGGGGCCACTTCCTGCACACATATGTTGGTGTGAAGATGCTGGTGTATGTGTATGTGTGTGTGTGTGTGTGTGTGTGCACGCACACGTGTTTGACTTGAAGGAGTTAGTGTTGACCATAGCGGTAGTGCTTGTTTCGAGTGCCTGTGTCTAACCAGGTACTGCCCTTGGGTGGTCAAAGTCTGGACTAGGGTCACAAAACTGCCCCTAAAATGATGGCAATTGTCTTCACACCACGCCTGCTCATGAGCACTGACTTAGGGCTAGGTTAGGCATCTTACATCCTCAGATGTAATCAGTAGTCCTGCCCCTCCTCACTCTCCCTATTTTACAAATGAGCAAACTGAGTAACTGTCCCCAGCTCTCAGGAGGGTATGTAGGGGTGGTCTAACTGCCTGCCTCCAGGCGTGTCCCTGCCGGATTGGACTGGACTCTCAGGTGTGTGAGATAAAGTGAGGCATTTGGGTTGGTTGACCTTTAGACTGGGAACTATAGATCTATCAAAGACTCTCAAAGCTGGCTGCATTTTTCTAGAATCTCCTGGAAAGCTCTCTAAAAATACCACCATTGGGGCCTCTCCTCAGATCAAGTAAATCACATCTGTTAAGCATGCAACCTGGCCATTGTGTGTTTTGTGGTGGTTTTAACTCTGCACGTGATTCTAATGAGCCTCCTGGGTGGGTAACCACTGCCTGGGATTCTAGTTTTGGCCTGATCTTCTGGGTTGGTCATTGGTCTTGAGTGGCCTTATCTATAAAATGGGCTTCAAGGGGGCAGCAGCTCCCCTCCTAGAAATGGCAGCAGGAGTGCAGGAGCTCGAATAAGAGAAGTCCCAGTGTCGGAGTCCCTTTTACTAGCTATGTGACTACTGTGGGCAAGCTACTTTGCCTTTCTGAGCCTCAGGCCATCCCTGAACTGATGTGGCTTGTATTAGTTAAATCATGACAAGTACATAGGATGGCTCCAAGAGAGTGTTTGGACCCCGCACCCACGGAGAACGCACCCAGTGCATGCGAACTGCTGGTGTTGTCAAAGTTCCCTGAGTTCTTCGGAAGCGCTGTCTACCCAAGATCGTGGTTGTCTAGTAATGATTCAGTTTTGTTTCAATGAATTGTGGTTCTCAAGTCCTTAAAAATAGAAAATGTTGCCTAAGTGAAGGGGAAGGAGGAAAAAGGATGGACCTAGAGGACCCAGAAGCAGGAGGTGTTTCCCAATAGCAGAGAAGAGTTGGTCTGATTGATTTCCTCAGGTAGAATGGTCACAAACCAGCTGAGCGGGGCGGGGTGGAGGGCAGTTTTCCCTAGCAGGTAACAGAGCCTAGGCGGAGTTTCACAGATGCCCATCACACAGACTCCCTGCGGTTTGGATGAACTTCACCTGAAGGGCACCAGCTAGAATGCACCATGCACCTGAGGTTTGTGTCACCTGCAAGGCAAAACCTCAGTCGCAGCTTGGGAATGAAGACTAACCCACGAGCTGAGTTCATTAGGAGCCGATGCTCCATGCTCCCCATACATGCAAAGCATGTCCACCAGCTGCCAGCACTGGTAAGAGCGAGGTGAGAGTGACCGCCACGCCCCAGCTGTCCAGAGTCCTGGCAATGCAATCATCTACCCAGCAACAGAGGAGGCCAGACTGTCTAGTTGGAAAGCAAAGTCCATTTAAGTAACTTTGAGAAGGAAAAACAAGAATGTCACAGGTCTGAACACAGGAAGGATAAACTCAGGTATCTCATTTGTTGTCTTTCTATGGAAGACACTCCATTCTTTCCACTGTAGAACATTCTTTAGCTGCACTTGGAAAGCCAAGTGGCTCCCCCTGGGTTTCCTTCTCCTTCCTGCAGGATTATATCATGTGGAAGAGTCTAGAACATGGGTTCTGAGAAGGCCCCACAGAGCAGCTAAGCATGGTGGCACAGTCTGGGATACCTAGTCAAAAGCCTCTCAGACCATGACATCACATGCTCATAGGAAAAATAAAAGCCCAACAGTTAAAATTCAAAAGCCAAGCATAAAAGAACTTGTAGTTGAACTTACCTACTAATTCAACATTTGCTCCTCTGTTAATCAAACTTAACTTTCTAACTATAGCTATGTCTATAGAGTAACTGCTTGGCATTCTGTCCCAGGGTTCACAGAAATGAGCCAGGGGACCCTGCTGGATCTTCAGGTATTCACTGACACAGGTCCTGAAGGTTCTACTCTTTATGGGGACTGGAATGGTTAGGATAACTCCCCTAGGCTCCTGCTGCAGGAACACACATATTTCGGGGATTAAGCAGGAAGAGTTTTGGTGTCATATGTTGGGGATTTAGGTTCCCATTGGACTCCAATTAGGAAGGACTCTCTGCCAAAGGAAGAAGGTATGACTCTCCAGTCATTGAAGGGAGGCAGCCAGTGCGGCCAGCCAAAATGACATAGGACATTCATCTTCAAAAGTGAAGCCATTTCTAGGTTATGTAATAGACCAGCAGCCGGTGTCTTTGAGAATACATTTGGAGAACCAACTAAACTACAAACCCAAATGATAATCGCTTGGTACCTGACAGCAATCCCAATAGCAGAGACTGAACCTGATGAATTCAAGTAGTAAGAAATGTCCCAAAACAAGGATAATGCCCCACCCAGTCCAACAGCACTGGACAAGAACAATGTGTAGCACAGAGAAGAGCCTGAAGGAAGATGGCCAAGTGAGGCCATGGCGGAGGTTGATCTGTAAATGCTGGCTGGTGGTCCCCACAGGGCCCTAGGGGGAGCCCCTGCTTGAACAGCCAGCCCAAAGCTGTCTGCAGACACTGCATTCCTCTCTGAGCAACTCCTGCCCTTTGTGGGTTGGAGCTCCACTTGCACGAGTGGAAGGGCAGTTAGGGGTGTGCCTGGTGGCCTGTAGGCAGCTGGGTGGGGACACTTACATCACACAACACTAAGATCTAGCTCATAAAACCTCTTAGATGAATTTCTTCTCTTCCTAACTGCTTTACTTCAAGACCTTCAATAAGGCTTCTTTTCCCATGATTCTTCCCCAAAGCAGTTCTCAGCCCAGCTCCCACCTTCTCCCTCTTTCTCTCCTGGATGTTTTCCTGTTACATCGAAATCCTGCCCGCTTTTTTGGAAGAGATTTCCTACTGCCTCACAGAACTAGGGCATCAGCCTGCTGGGCTCCCTTCTGCCCCAGGCAGGTTCATTAACGTGCATCTCAGCCTGGGCAGCCCTCCCCACGAAGGGTTTGTGCATGGGTGGGGTGGGGGCACAGATTCACTCATTCACCAGGTGCTCATTGGAGGCCCACCTTGCGCTAGGCTTCTCTTCTGGAAAACAAAACACACAAAGCCCTCAGAGCTTCCTTTCTAGCAGGGGAACACAAAGTTTTACCTAACACATACACACATGCAAACACATATTGGTGATTGATTTCCACATGTTTGTGCATGTGTGTGTGTGCGTGTATACATGCATATATGTGTGTGTGTGTGTGTGTGTGTGTAGATCAGTAGGTAAATCTAAGTCATTCCCACTCTAGCATGTGGGTTCTGTCATCCTCAACAAATCCTTCTGGCACTGTCTTTGTTTCCTTGCTCTTCTCCTGAGAGAGGGTGGGTGAGTGGGGGCCAGCCCTGCTGGGGTGGTTCCCACGGGAGTTGTAGGGAACCTACCACCTGAGGGCCTCTTTCTTCAGATACAGTACTTAGAAGGAGAATATGGCCTGGAGGGGCACGGCAGAGCCAGGCAAGATGACCATCTGGGGAGTCAGTGGGGGGGACACAGTGCCAGGGGGGCAAGGGGCAAAATGGGAGTCAAGAAATCAGAACTAGCAAAGCAAAGAGTGGTGGAACAGCAAATGGGAAGAGGTCCCCAACACCAGAGGCAGAGAGGAGGTGATGTTGTCAGCAGGGGTGTGAGGGATAGCCAGGTTCACAGAAGGGTCCTGGGACATACTTTATACCTGCGATGTCCTTTCTCCTCTTCCTGTCCCCCGGCTCCTCAAATCCTCCCCTACAAGCCCCACAAAAGCAGGAATCTTGTCTGTCTTGCTCAGAATAATGCTTTGGAAATAGTAGGCTGGAGCAAGGCGGTGACTGGCAGGCTGAATGATGGGCTTGCCCTTCTGAAGTCTTCCCAGCCCACCTCAGCTCCTTGATTTCTTCTGAACTGAAGAAAGCATGAAGCTCTTGAAGCTTGGCAAGCACACAGAATCAAATCCTGGCTCTGCCTCTTACCAGATGCTTCCAAGCTACTTAAATTCTCTCCACCCTCAGTTTTCTCATCTGCAAAGGGGGATATTCCTCACAGGTTGGTAGTGAGAACCACGGGAACGATGTGTAGGCATGGAAGTCCCAGACACTTTTAACCATGACTTCAGCACCCAAATTGCTACATTTGATGCCTCTTTTGTCATTGCTTCAAATTCTTTAACTTGTCCACTTAACAATAGTAGGAATGACCCTCATTTAAGGTGCAGCCCCCCTCCACCCCTGCACATGGCGTGTGCATACGTTATCTCTAATGGTCACATCCTCCGAGGGAAGCAGGTCCTCTTCTCCCTACTTGTGGAATGAGGAGGCAGAAGCTGGGATAGGTCAAGGTGATCAGCCAGGCTTACATCTGTTGTCAATGCTGGAGCTGGAATTCAAATCCTGATTAATCTGCTAGGTGGCTTTGCTGACCTCCTAGCCTAGAGCATGCCCTTAGGCTATATGACTATGCTAAGTTCAAGGCCAGCCAGCACAGTTGTTTTTTTTTTTTTTCAGCTTTTGCTATATTTTATTACATTTAAATTTTATTTTAGTTTTCTGGAAGTCTAACTGACGATTAAAAATTATGTACTGAAAGTGTGTGATTTGAAGTTTGGATAGATTCATACTTTGGTATATGGTCATGATCAAGCCATTATCTCACAGTTACTTTTTTTGTGGTGAGAACATTTAAAATATATCCTTTAACAAATTTCAAGTACACAATACAGTGTGGTTACTTACAGTCACCATGACGTACATTAGATCTCCAGGATTTATTCATCTTGCATCACTGAAACTTTGTACACTTTGACCAACATCTCCCCATTTCCCTTCTCTCCCAGCCCCAAGCAACCACTGTTCTAGTCTGTGTTTTTATGAGTTTGACTATTTTAAACAGGGATGACGTCTTCATCATCCATGTCCCTAATAGCCCCTTGCTTTCTTGTAATTACCAGATTTCAATCTATCTGTTTGGTTTTGAACATTCTAGTGGAAACAGTATTGAGATTGTCTGAAGATATGAAAGCTCATTTGCTGGCTCTAAAACTTAATGATGCTCTCTACAGACTGCACTCTCTTGGCTCAGAGAGGTTAAAAGGATGACTAGTCTCAAGAAAGTGGTGTAGTCCCGCACAATAGAAGATACAAGTGATGGACTGGAGGAACATCCCAGGGTCTATGGGGCACTGTCCAGAAGAGCAAACACTTTCCCTGGCCTGTTTGACTATGGGTGGGACTGGGTTGGCATGTGATGCCCTGCTTAGCAAGACAGGACAAGAAATGAATCAATTGCCCAGCGCAATGGTATGTGCTATTTCCAAGCTGCCTAGCTCATGAGTACTGCACAATCCAGCAGCCCACTCTAATTTGTCACACCAAAGGCTGCCTTCTTAGTAAACAGTTGTCCACACTTCTGTTCGTTCTGAGTCACCACTTAGTGTTCAAACTGAAATGCCAGCACAGTCCTTGGAATACACCATGCAGTGTGAAACTGAGGGAGGTGGGGTTGGGTGGGATGGCACTTCCCGTGGAAACTTCCGTGTCCTGCAAGGGAGCCAGAACCTCCAGCTGGAGTTCTGCAAGGGATGACTATAGGGCAGACCCTGCTGATGGCTCTCCCCTCCTCCAGGTGAATCCCCCTCTCTTTATGGCTGAGGAAACTGGGGATGGATTGGTTTAGTGACTTGCCCAAGGTCTCACCAGTCTTTTCATGACGGGGCTCCTACCTCTCCTACATTATCCCCCATCTCATCCCACATATATTTTCTTAGGATTCTTTTCAGTTGCAAGTAACAAAAAGCCCAGTTAATCCATAGCTTAGACAAACTTAGGGGTTAATTAAAAAAATTTTTTGGGGGCGCCTGGGTGGCTCAGTTGGTTGAGCAGCTGCCTTCGGCTCAGGTCATGATCCCAGACTTCCAGGATCGAGTCCCGCATCGGCCTCCCAGCTCCTTGGGGAGTCTGCTTCTCCCTCTGACCTTCTCCTCTCTCATGCTCTCTCTCACTCATTCTCTCTCAAATACATAAATTAAAAAAAAAAAAAACTTAAAAAAAATTTTTTTTGTGGTAGCTAAGATTGCTATGATAACTCCATGATATCTTTAGAAATCCAGGTTCCTATCTTTATCACGTGGCTTTTTTTCCCTCATGTTTGTCATCTAGTGGTCACCCAATGGTTGCTCCTTTACTATACATTCCAGGCTGGAAAAAACATAGGGGTGATGGATAATGAAGTAGTCACTAACCAAGTTTGCCCCTTTCCAGCTTTTCTGGAAGCCCTACCTAATGACTCTGGTTTGCATCTCCTTGGTCAGTTGGAATTATATGGATGCCTACAGTGGCAAAAAGAATTAGAGACATATTTATTTAATTGGGCATATCAGATTCATAATACAAGCAAGGTTTGGTTAACAAGGCAAAAGAGGGAATTGATATTGGGCCGGCAGTGTCTATCATATGCAGGAAATGTGTCTCATTTATCATTCTCTCTCTGGGGCTTAACTTAAGGCATGACACATAGTAGGTACTCGATAAATAAAAGTTCAAGTAAGAGAGGCAGTTTTCTTATTCTTGGACCAATGCTACTCACCCAATGTGACTCAGCACATCTTTGAATTTTCCGACATGAAGCAAAGCCTTCAGGGGGTGGGGGGAAACAACAGAGGGAAAGATGACTGGTGGAGGGGACAAGTCTCAGACATGTTTACTGCTCAGTTTAGCAATGCCTGGGAGCTAGAAAAGAGGGAAAGGAAGGCCCTCTTGAGAAGTATAATTGTATGTTGTCTGTGGGGCCCCTATTCTCAATTCAAAAAGAACATGTTGGGACGCCTGGGTGGCTCAGTTGGTTAGGCGGCTGCCTTCGGCTCAGGTCATGATCCCAGCGTCCTGGGATCGAGTCCCACATCGGGCTCCTTGCTCGGTGGGGAGCTTGCTTCTCCCTCTGCCTCTGCCTGCTATTCTGTCTGCCTGTGCTCGCTCTCTCTCCCTCTCTCTCTGACAAAAAAATAAAGTCTTTAAAAAAAAAAAAGAACATGTTGGTCAGTACATGACTGTAAGAGCCTCCTTCGGTTACTGGGACATTTCCACCCCATTTTCTTTTTTTTGTAGTTGAGAATTCCTCTGCTACAGAGCTAGGTTGTCTTTTGTTCCCTAAGGCTGGGCACTATTTTTGTGTGTAATGCTTGTTTCCAGCTTTTCACTATTATAAACAACTTTGCAATAAACATCCTTGAAATAAATCTTTGGGCTCATCCTTGTGTATCTTAATTAATGTTTTTCTTAGTCTAAATTCCAAAAAGTAGAAATATTCACTTTTAGAGTTTCCAATGACTGTTGTCTAACTTCCAGAAAGCCTAGTTCCTTTATGCTTCCATCAATCATAAATGGAAAAGTCTGCCATCTATCCAATGATGGTTGACCTCTCCTTCTGAAGGCTTCAATGGTTTTGCAGTCATTCCGAGTCATTCTAGTCCTTCCTTCCCTCCAAAACAACAGCAGAACAAGTCCAAACTGAAAACAAAGATGGCGGACCCCTAATGTTAACATGTCTCAATATCCCAACTTGATTGTAAATTTCGCTTCGGAAAGAATGTGGATCATAGACGGTGCATAAAGGAAGCATTCATTAAATACTTGATGAGGGTGCTCTGGGTGGTTCCATGGGCCCAGCCAGGATCCTGGGGCTCATTCTTAACTTCTTTTTGTTGTTCTCCATCAAGTCATCAAGTCCTGTCAATTTGACCTCCTAAATACCTTTGCACTTAGCTTCCTCTTTTGAATCACCTTTGCATCTGCCTCTGGCCCTGATTCAGTCACGTCCCACCCCTCTCCTCCAGTTAACTATCTTGCCATCCATTTCTTTGCTACCACCCCTTCAATCCATTCTCCACACAGCTCCAGACTGATTTTTCTAAATACCTATGACCTCATCACAATCCAGCTTCACTCTTTGCTTTTAAACCCATGCTTACAACCTAGCAACTCCTGAAGGTGCTATGTTCCATCACGTCCATGTGCAAAGTGAAGATTCCCTAAGTGAGATTTATTGCACGGAGTCGCCCTTGTTCACTGTTTCCCATCCCCCTTTCTTCAGAGAGCCATCTTAGAAATCACCTAGTTGAATTCCTACATTTTATAGATGAAGAAATGGGAGAACTCACACCTGAAACACCCTACCTTCCTACCTCAAATAGCAAATTTATGTTCCTTGTTAATATTTAGATCATTCTCTCTTCCAAGAAGGTTTGTGACCTTCTCCTCTTTATAGCCCAGGCTAAGGGTCCTTTCTATGTGCACTCATTGCAAGCTGTGCTTTTTCATTTATCTTTTCATCTTTCTCAACTAGACTATAGATTTCTTGAGGGCAGGGATTATGCCTTGTTCATCTTTCTATTGACTCTAACAGTGCACATATTCAGTTATGGCTCCATAAATGTTTACTGAATGAATGAATGCCTGGTTACAGACAGAGAAAGCACACAGACAGAGAAAGCACAAAGATAGTGACTCTCCAAGATACATAAACAAGACCATCAGCTCCCCTCTTTCACATCCATGTGGCATGGGTGCCTTCCCTTCAATGAAATGCCCTAAAGAGATTAGGGCCAAGTGGTGTTTCCATTTGGACTGGAAACAGGTCTTTCCTTCTAGGCTATTGTCTTATCCAAATGGACCAAATCATGCACCTCACTTGTGTAAAATACGACAGGGTTTAAAAACATTTGCATTTCAACAGCTATATTTTTTAAAAGCTACCATTCCTTAAGAGCTTACTAGTACCCCTACCCTGCTTAATGCATTTTGTGGATTTTTTCATCTATTCTTTACAACAATCCTGGGTGTTTAGTGCAAATTAGATTTACAAATTTACACATGAAAAACTCAAGAGGTGGAGAGGTGAGAAACGTGGCCATAGCCCTGTGGCTAGTAATTGGTACAAGCCTGGGGTTTCAGCATCTAAAGTTCACACCCTATAACGTGACAACCTTTCCAAGCTGAATCCTCTTACCCACCCAGCAAAATTGGTGGGGATTGTGCCCTGTGCCCACCTTACTGACGAGGACACCGGACCTAAGTGGAACAGAACATACCCAGCAGAACCAGGTGAGGAACAGGCAGGTGGGATCAGGATGTCAGGTCTCCTTACTCTTAGTACTCTTGTCTGTTTAGTGGACACAATTCTTTTTTTTTCCTAATGATGATGACAGTGTAACGGGTTTGTTCGGTGACACAAGTTTATGAAGAGCCCGGGCTGCCACGGAGCCCTGGCTGCCGCAGTCCTGCGAACCCCCGGGGCTGGCTGTGCAGGCCCTTTGCTCAGGCATTCTAAGGAAACAGCTCCCTCTTTAGGCAGACTGAAAGACATTTTGGATGTCTTCAAATGTTTGTCATTGTCGTTGTTTTTGTGTGTCCATTAAGAGATCGTATATTATCCGGGACTGTGCAGTTGAAAAATGGTTTGGTGGCTAGCATTAAATCCCACATTAATCTCATCCCTGTGACTTTGTAACACCTGCCTATGAGGGAATCTGATGGCCTCTTTTCTCTGTCTCCATCATGATGGAACACATGGAGGAGGAGAAGGAGCAAGAGATGGTAGGAGAGACTGCAGAGGGAAGTGATCAGCTTCTGGCTCAAGGGAAGGGGCAGATCCTGAACTATATCCCATGGGTGGGTTGGCCCATAGCTGGCTGGATGGAGGAAGCACAGGTTGAGATATCCCTTCCATGCTTAGAACTAATTGATATTATTGACTGCATGCTCATAAAATCTTTAATCTGGAAGGATTCTAGTGCCACCAAATCCAAACTCACCTCTTAAATTCTCATCCACTCATTGGACACAAGTGGTATCCCACCCAAAATCCATATTCCCTTTCTTTTAGTGACAATTTTGGGATGTGTAAACTGGGGACCAATTTCTTTTCTGTGTGGAGAGCTGGGAGATCATACAACTACAGCTCACGAGCAGAGTCTTGCTGTCAGGGAGCCCTCAGTGACACAGCTTAAAGCCTTTTATTGCACCATAGAATGAGTGGCACGTCTGAATATTGGATAAGCAACCGATACCAACTCCTCTGTAAGGCCACCTGGATGGCCCCAGGGAGTCCACATGCTCTCCCAGTGATGCAAACCCTTGGTGGAATGTGCCCTTTTCCCCACTGGCACAGGGATTCCCAAGGCTGAGAGTGCACTTTTAGCCTCCGCTGTGAAGTTCCGGGCCAGTCCTGACCCTCTTGGGTCCTTATCTCTCCCATCTCTGAAATGAGAAGCCGGACGAGGATAGCTCCCCACTCTGCTGCCTGGAATCAAAAGGATCCTTGGGTGCATTGAGAGGCCTCCTTGCATGTGCATGTGATATTGGGTATCCACCAAATATTTTGTTTGAACAAAGAGTCCATGAATACAAACATGTTTGAAAACTCCTGGACTGGGTGATCCCTGCTGTGGTTCGCTCATTTAGTCATTCATCAACAAACATGTATTGAGCACTTGTTGTGTGCAAGGTACAGTTGTCAAGGAAACGGTGTGAGTGAAACACAGATTCTTTTGTGCAATAGAAGCTGTAACTTAAAATCAGGGCTATTTGACTTTCTACTATAGATGTGACCTTGGACACAAAGACCACATCCTCATCCTCAGATGGGCAACCAAAGCATACACTTTTGTACACATTTAACTTCCTGTTTTCTCGTTGTTTCACTTCCTCGTTGAGAACTTGAAGCTTGATTGTCAAATCCATGGTATTCACCGAGTCCCAAAGTGTTAAAAGAATGAGATTTTCCTAACCAGGAATTAGGATAATTTAGTTGACAAAAGAGACTTTCAAAAAACGATTTGTTTATTTATAGGAAAGTTGTTGGAAAGATATAAAAAGATCATGTTCTGTGAATCTTATTTGACAGATATTTTTATTGAAAAGAATAAGATTTTATGGGAAGAAATGCCAAATGGATCATAATAATGCAGTTAACATATTATTTGTGTGGTCTTCTTCCTCATTTGTCCACAGGTGGACTGACTGAGGACTGATCCATGATGGGTGTTTTCCCAGGTACATTCCTATTGCATCTCTTGCTTCACCTAATCAGTTAAGCTGCACAGCAATCCTGTAAGAGCTATTTACCAATTTTTAGAGATAATGAAACTAAAGCTCGATATCTTTCCAAAGTTCACAAAGCCAGTTAGTTAGAAGTCCATGTTTGAAATCCATGGCTGTCTCATCCTAAATCCTATCTCTATTTTTCCTATCACATGGTGCAACCTCCCCACTTGCTCAATATTATTTGCTCCCAGTGCTTTGCAATCACCTTTGGGCACATCTCTGAGTAATCATTAGGAAAACCAAGTGGTATTGTATCATTTCAAAGGTCACAAGTGGTTCCTCTAACTCTCTCTTCAGCAGTAAAGGGATGAATGTGTCCATCTCCTAATTTAGCGCTCAAGAATTTAGGAATCTAGGCACCATTATTTTCTTCTTTGAAGATAATTTTACCTTGTTCCAATTAACTACCAAGTTCACCTTACATTAAAGACACAAAATCCTTTAAAAATGGGATTTTATAAAGAAGCAATGAAAGGTTTGCAAAAAGAATAAAATAATTTTTCCCCTCGATTATCCCATTTAGGGCCTTTTTTGCCCTAATAAGTCAGGAATAATGATGAAGACTGGTAAATTTTATGTCCTCAGGGAGCTAATGATTAAAACCATTCACATGTAATTTCCTGGAATATAACTACAAAATTGTACATCACAGTGGCTAGTATCAGTAACAATTTTCTTAGAGAATTTTTCATTGTAAAACAAAAATAAGTTTCTCCAAAATTCTTGTATGAGCACACCTACTCATAAATTTGCCTTCAATGCCAACATTTTCTAGTTTCTATCTGAATAGTGCCTTGCCCTGCCCTTTTCCCTCTCCAGTTTTGGAAATCAGATTGTAAAAATCAATGGTAAAGATGAAGAATAGTCAAAACAACGTTGAAAAGGGAAAAAGTTGGAGGATTCACATTTCCCAATTTCAAAACTTACTATAAAACTATAGAAATTAAAACAGAGTGGTACTGGTATAGGTATAGATAGAGATCAATGCGATGGAATTGGGAGTCCAGAAATAAACTCTTACATTTATCATCAATTGATTTTTGAGAAGGACGCCAAGACAATTCAATGGAGGATGAATAATCTTCCAACAAGTGGTGCTTGGATAACTATATATACATATGCAAAAGAATGAAGCTGGACCCCTACCTCAACTTACATAATAATTAACTCAAAATGCATCATAGACCTAGATGTGAAAGCTAAAACTATAAAACTCCTAGAAGAAAACCTAGGAGTAAATCTCTGTGAACTTGGATTTAGGCAATGGTTTCTAAAAGCACAATGGACAGAAATAAATAAATAATTGCAATTCATCAGTGAACATTTTTGTCTTTGGGACGCCTGGGTGGCTCAGTTCTTAAGCATCTGCCTTCAGCTCAGGTCATGATTCCAGGGTCCTGGGGTCAAGCCCTGTGTCGGGCTCCCTGCTCAGCCAGAAGCCTGCTTGTCTCTCCCACTCCCCCTTCTTGTGTTCCCTCTCTCACTGCATCTCTCTCTGTCAAATGACTGAATGGAATCTTAAAAAAAAAAAAGAAAGAAAGAAAAAAAAGGAAATCTTTGTCCTTCAAAAAACACTACCAAGAAAGTGAAAAAAAAAAAAAAACATATAATGGAATAATATATTTACAAACCAAGGGAATTGACAAGGAATTTCCATCATCTAGAACATGTATGGACATCTTAAAACCCTACGGTAAAAAGAAAAATAAGCTCACTCAAAAGTAAGCACAGGATTTGAATAGACATTTTTTTCCAAGGAAGATAAACAAATGACCAATAAGCACATGAAAGTGTGTTCAACATTATTAGTGTAGGTGAAATGAAATCAAAACTACAATGAGGGGCGCCTGGTGGGCTCAGTGAAGCCTCTGCCTTCAGCTCGGGTCATGATCCCAGGGTCCTGGGATCTAGCCCCACGTAGGGCTCTCTGCTCCGCAGGGAGTCTGCTTCCTCCCCTCTCTCTCTCTGCCTGCCTCTCTGCATACTTGTGGTCTCTCTCTCTCTCTCTCTCTGTCAAATAGATAAAATCTTAAAAAAAAAAAAAACAAACTACAATGAGATACTACTTCACATCTACGGATGGCTAAAATAAAGATGACAGATAAGGATACAGAACTTTCAGAATCCTCATATATTATTGGTTGGATTGTAAAATGGTGCAACCACTTTGGAAAACAGCTTGACAGTCCATCAAAATGTAAAAATAGAGTTATCATATGACCTAGCAACTCCACTGCTGGATATATACCCAAGGGAACTGAAAACATAGGTCTACACAAAAGCCTGGATAAGAATGTTCATAGCCACGTAATTCATAATCATCAAAAGTGGAAACAATCCAAATGTCTGTCAGTTGAGGAATGGATAAACAAAATGTGTTATATCCTTATGATAGAATGTTACTCAGCAATACAGAGAATAAAATATTGACACATTACAACTGCAACACATTACAGTTATAACAGGGATGAACCTCAAAAACACTACTAAGAAGCCATTTTTAGAAGGTCATATATTTCATAATTCCATTGTTAACAAAATGTCTAGAATAGAAAATCTTTAGTGGTTGCTAGAGGCCAGGGCAGTGGACAGTGGAGAATGACTAGTAATGGGTACGGGGTTTCTTTTGGAGGCTCTGAAATTAGATAGTAGTGATGAATCTACAACTTTGTGAATATACTAAAAACTGCTGAATTGTAGTCTTGAAAATGATGAACTTCATGGTATGTTAATTAAATCTCAAAAAAACTACTTTAAAAATCAATAATAATATCATATGACAAGAATCAGTAAAGCAGAAATGTCACTGCCCAGCCATATCTGCTTTCTCTTCCTCCACCTAAGCATACAACTAAATTTCTTTTTCCAGAGTCGCTTACAGCTAGATGTGGCCAAGTGACTGGGTTCAGTGGAAAGTGAACCAAAGTGATACATACCACTTTCAGACCTGGCTAATAAAAATTTACATCTTTCCAATAAAAATCCTATAAGGAAGAAAATTCTAAGGAAATAGAAGGTGGCAATACCTTAACATTACTGAAGCCTGGATCCCTGAATGACTAGATGCTAGTCATAGTTCAGTGACCTTCACTGAACTATGACATGAGTGAGAAATACACCTTTATTATCTTTGGCTACTGAGATCTGGAGGTTGTTTTGTTACAACACTTGGCTTGCCCTAACCAGTAAAACAAATATGAAAATTATGACTCAAGATCTATAAAATTTCTTAAGAACCACTTATTTTTAACTGATAAAGTTGACCTTATACAAGTTGAAATATTGGTTTCCTTCAAGGACAGGCATGAATCTTAGAAATCATATATTCAAACATAAACAAATTTGTCTGCAAAGCAGTTGAATAAAAGTTACAAAATGATTTCAGTGTCTCTACTAGTAGTTTATAAATATGAAAATATTTTAGTATCTTATAATATCAATTTCCACATGAACTGGAAGAGCTTCAGATGTGTTATTCATTTAATTCTTTCAAGCTTATGCCATTGACATCTATCCTCACCAATGTGATGCTGTAGTTATTTGAAAATTTACAATAAATATTCTTAGAATGTATATGTTTTATACCTCCAAAGTTAGTATTAATAATGTAATATGACCATATGAATAATCTTATCAATAAGTGTCACAGAGTTCATACAAGAAAACAACAACCACAACCACATACCCATTAGTTGGCAGGTGTCAAGGTCAAAAATTTTCATGTTAATTCCAGTGTTAATTAAAAAAACAGCTTTATTGAGCTATTATTGTATACTTCCAATTATATGAAATATCCATGAAATTCATCCATGTTACATATGCAATTAAATGATTTTTTAAGTAAATTTGAAGAGTTGTTCCCCAGCTCCACCATCCAGTTTTAGGACATGCCATCATCCAAAATATATCCTTCAATTTTGTTTATAGTGGACCTCCATTCTTCCCCTCAACCTCAGGCAATCAATTTACTTCCTGCACCTGTAAAATTGTGTTCTCTGACCGTTTTATATTAATGGAATCGCACCATATAGAACTCTTTGCACCTGGTTTCTTTTAGTTGGCATCATGTTTTTGGGGTTCATCCAGGTTGTAGTAGTTTGCTCCTTTTTACTGCTGACTAGTACTCTATCATGAATTTGTTTAGCCACCCACCAGTTAAACAGCATTTGAGTTTTGCCTGGTTTGAATTATTATGGACAACATCACTATAAACATTTGTGTACAAGGTTTTGTGTGGACATAAATTATCATTTCTTTTGGGTAAATGTATAGGAGTTAGATTACTAGGTTGAGTGATAAGCAGCTTTTTAACTTATAATAAAACTGCCAAACTCTTTTCCAAATCAGCTGTACCAGAAATGTAAGAAAAGTTCTAGTTGTTTTGCATCCTTATCAGGAATTTTTTAAAAATCTATTTTAATGGGTGTGTAGTTGTATTTCATTGTAGTTTTAACTTTCATTAACTTTCATAATTAAATACGTGGAGCTTCTTTTCATTTACATGTTTGCTGCGTACACATCTTCTTTGGTGAAATGGCTGCTCACTCTACTTGGGTTGTTTGCTTTCTTTTTTTTTTTTGAATTGTAAGGGTTCTTTGTATATTCTGGATACAAGTCCCTTATCAGTTATGGGACTTATAAATGTTTTTTCCCACTTGTGGATTGTTTCTTCCATTTTTCTTAATAGTGTCTTTTGAAGCACAAATAATTTCATTTTGTTGAAGTCCAGTTTACTGAATTTTTCTTTCATGAATCATGCTTTTGGTGTCATATCTAAAAACTCTGCCTAACAAGATCACAAAGATTTTTTTCTCCCATGTTTTCCTCTGAAGCTTTTATCATTTTGCTCTCACATTTAGGTATATAACACATTTTGAGTAAATTTTTTATATGGTGTGAAATTAGGGCTCAAATTCATTTTTGTGCATGTGGATATACAGTTGTCCCAGCACCATTTATTGAAAAGATAATTCTTTCCCCATTTAATTGCCTTGGCCTTTTTGTTGAAAATCAGTTGACTAAATATAAGGATTGGTTTCTGGATTATCAATTCTGATCTATTGATTTATAGGTCCATTCACATGCCAATACTCTAGTGTTAAATTTTAAAACATAACACTATGATAGAGGCAATTTTTTTATACTCACAATAAGCTTAATCTAACATAATGATGAGGCACAATATTTTGCCTCATACCTGGAACTTCTGGAACAAAAGTTGTTTTTTTTTTTTGTTATTCATATTGATATAAAACTGGGTTTGAGCAGGGTAGAAATCAGAGATTCAGTCTAAATATATGCAACTTATAACTGTGTCTTACATAATAATATGTGAGTTGCTACACACTGCATTTTAAAAGACATATTTGTAATAAATTTCTTCAAATAACACTGAAAGCTATAGGGCTGATAGCCAGTTTGTGCTTACCTAGTATAATATAAGAAGTATTATCAAATTTTCCACTTTGAGTAACATTTACATCACTATTGTTGTACATTATTGATGCTAAGATGTCATTAATTATAAAATGTACCATTTTTAAATGGACACTAGGAAAGAAAAGAAAGGTTTTTGATTAAAATGCACACTGTCATCAGTGGAAAAAGATGCACTCTCATCTCAGAGATGTAAAATTCTAAGTAAACGTACATCTTTAAATTGATGAGATATAGTGTATCAGGGACAAAATGTTACTTTTGAATTGTCACATTTCTTCCAAGAGCAATATTGCTATTGTGGGATCCCTTTAAAACTATATTTTTTCCTCCTTTTCTTTGTATACATTTTGACAGTAAAATGTAAAATTAAAAGTAAAATTCTACAATGGTTTCAAAGACTTTGTGTATATTTCAAATGACTTTGAAGTAGGAAATGGCATCGAGGCAGCTGTAGACACATAGGATATCTGTGACTCCGTGTACCATTAATATTTCCTCTGCCAGTGAGAATCCTATCATTTGAATTCAAGGGCATCCTTATCTTAATGCCCACCAGTTCGAATTATTTTGCAATTATTTACTAATCATTGGAACTTATGGGCTAGATCAATGATTTATCGCAATCCTGGGGCAGCGTATTTGAAATCTGGATAATCCTAGAAAATTTGGGATGTAGACTCTATACCATGGGCATTAGTCACTGGAGGGGCCGCTAAGAAGCCACAGGCTCAGCCCTCTGTGGAATGTACATTCCAGTGTGGAAGAATTGCCAGATGTGAATAGATCCCTGTCATTTTCTCCAGGACCGAATTCCTACCACGAAGCTGGAGATGCAAATAGACAGTCTGAGCAGCTGCTTACACAGGGTCATCCAAGGGACACTGCAACTATCCTCACTTCCCCCAAATCTCTCCATTGCTGGCCTACCCCAGTGCCTTGGTATCACCCCTTCAAGGTGAACCCCTACTTCTAGAGAGTTCCTGTCTATGGAGAGAATGACACCTATTAGATATCATTGTTTACTGCTGGCCTAGAGGAAAACAGGATCTTGAGGGGAGAAAGTACAGGTTTAGGGCACCAGGTCCCCCAGGTTTTTCTGCTCATATGAAAGCTGAGACATGTGTAGACCCACTTAAAAAAGAAGAAGACCTACTAGGTAGCAGATATTATAAGGAAACTTGGGCCAAACCAAGAATTTCAAAGCTGTTTGGAGCCTGACGTTGCTCTAAGGGAACATTTCGGGATCCTTGGTTCCTGGGCTGCATGGTCTCCTCATGTTGAGTCTGCTTCTCTCTGCACATCTGCTCTCCTCCACTGTCACCATGAACTAGCTAATCTTTCATCTATTTTCATGTCCAAATTTTGAATAAGCCTGAGCTAGCACATCCTTCTAGTTGGGTAGAATCTTTCTCACCTGGCCACCTTATGGGTCGTAATAAGCCAGCAACCAGTTGCATGGGTAGCCAGCAACCAGTCCATGACCACTTCTGGCCCACTGAGCAGTGTGGGCACTGTTGATGTCCAGAACTGGAACTGTCAGAGAGAGGGGCAGTAGAAGACGCTGACATCCAGAAAGAGTAAGTGGGAGAAGGAGGGTAGGGACACCATAGATAATCTTTGTCTTTCAGATCCTGTATGTAAAAGTGCTTTGCATCTAAGTGCTCTGAAAACCACTGTCCAAGAGTAAGGGGTTTTTCTCAGCAGGCAATTTTGCCTCTGGATAACCTGTAGCAGTTTGTGTCCGACAACAGGTTTTCTCATGACAACTGAACAAGCAGTGTCTTAGCCTGGGTCTCCCCAAAGCAGAGCCTCAAAGGCCTTTATGCAGGTGACTTATTTACCATGTGATCCCAGGGAGCAGTGAGGAAAGATAGGAGAGGGAAAAAAGAAAGAGGGGAGTCAATGCCAAGATTCTTTTGGAAACTGGCCCCTGCTGTGGGCAACTGGTGTTTGATCCTTCCAGGGCCTTTTGAGGAACTTTGTAGAATGTAGTCTCAGAAGCATCTGCATTGGGAAGAAAGGGGGAAACATTTCTTCACTGAATCCCTTTGTCTTTTGGTAAGAGATTCCCATGTTTCCATGTTACCCACATGTAAGTGGAGAGCTGCTGCTTCTTATAGTCAAAGGAACAGTGAGAAGTATGACCACGGATCTGTTTGAGCCAACAGGACGCTGGCCCAAACCTTTAAGGAACTGGTTTTTGCTGCAGTGCCTGGAGTGAGAGGTGGGGCCACAGAGATTTTGAAATATATAAGAAGCACCCGACATGATCACCGATATGAGGAAACCTCTCGGGAAGGAGATAACATTTTCTTCTTGTTCAGAGTGCTTGATTTCATCTGGGATGCAAAAAATTCTCACCCATGTCAACATCCCTCATATCCCAAGGAGGAAAACTCAAAACTACAAACTTACATTTCAGTTACTTATTCCTTAAGGAACTTGGCCTCTCTTAGGAACTGCGAGACACACACACACACACACACACACACAGTTACAGAATGCCAAAAGATGTCACTCACATCCCAATCCATGGAATTCTGTAAAGCCACAGGGCTATATACAGTGGCTCCTACTCAGTGGTTCTCCTGGATTTTCCCACTGATCATGATCAAAGCGGAATCCACTTTCAAATAAAAAAATCATCCCCAGGAGGTATAATATCCCATCATTAGCACTGTGTCCCTTTACTCAAATGCTCTCAATCTTATTAAACTATGAATATCCCACAATAGGAAATGATTTAATCTGTTATATGTTAATTCTACTTTAGCTAAGTGAGGAATCAAATTCTTGATGGGAGTGAGAGCAGGGACCATGAATGAGGGGACTGACTACTGGAAGAGGATGAGTAGTGTGTGTCTAGAAGGTTCTAAAGACAAAATTTAGTTACTTCACAGTCTGAGCTGGGACTGACCTTTCTCAGGCTGGTTGAATTTGGTCCACTGTAGCCAGAGCAGTATAATTCCCCGAAGACTTCCTGTTCTGCAACTTGGCACCAATTACATCCCTCCATCTATGCATTTGTGGGGAAGCTAAGGAAGATAGGAACCCTTATGGTACATTGAAGCTATCTATGTGGACTCTTGGATTCCAAAGTACTTACAATTTAATTTCATGGGGTCAACACAGACTCAGAGAGAGGCCAGTGGATAGTCATTTGCTCAAAGGGTGGTATTGGATCAAAGAGGATGTAACAGCAAATTTGGAGAAACCAGAAAGATTACCTCAGAACCCAAAACACCGAAGGTCTGGCAAATGCTGGGCCAAATCTGACCTCTTGCTTGTGTTCATAAATAAAGTTTTATTGGCACACAGCCACACCCATTTATTTATCAACGGTCAGAGGCTGCTTTTATGCTGCTGTGCCAGAGACAAGTAGGGTTCCCAAAGACTAAAATAGTTATTATCCAGCCCTTTACAGAATAAGGTTGTCAACTCCTGGGTAATCTAATCTTGGTGTGTGTTGATATTCCTGCTTTGTTTCTCTACAAGGCAAGCATTTACCATCAATTGAGAGCCACAGTGACGTTCCACTCTTAGAATTTTCAACTGAGTTATTCCAGAACAATAGGATGGAGGATTCAGATGTACACTGCCTCAACCTCCCCATTGAAGGATCTTTTCCTGGAGGGACTGCAGCATTCATTCAGCCATTGTCAGGCCCAGAGCATCAGCGGAGTGCCAGACCCCAAGCTAGGTGCCGGGAATGTAAAGATGGATAGAACATGCTCATCTTATTGTTCAGTGTCAGAGGAGCCACAGAGGCTCCACAAGGCAATTGTTGCCTGTGACCTACTCTTCCTTTTCTAGCTCTCTTTTTTCTCATTCATATCTCTCCCTCTCATCTCCTCTGACCATCTTTACTCTCCTGCCTCTTCCTTTCAGCCTCCCTCTTGCCTACAATTCAGGCCTGCCAGTGCCACCCAGTGGCTCTGACAGGCATTACTCAGACTTGTGGACTGCCCTCAGGGTGGGGAATGACCTCGTGGAAATCAGCCAGAGCCTTTAATTAGAGATTCAGAGACAATTAGAAGGTTCCAGGGAACTTCGCAATTCTCTCCTGACTGTTCAAAGCATTAACTTTTAAAGTCATTTATACCTTGGTATAAATGAAGGGAAGGAAGGTAGGTTTGTTAAGGGGAAAGAGACCAAGTGTTCCCTAAACGATTAAGTTACAGAGGTAACTGCACACTGCTCTGAGCAGAAATTGCATTTGAGTGTTCCAGGGGTATTATTTAAATGGGATATGATATGGGTAGATGCTATGTGCATTGATGATTTTAGGACTGTAAGCAGTTTATTGAGTCATGCCAGGGGGTTCAAGGGAATTGCCTCTCACATAGACGACTTCCCTGCAAGGCTGCTGTGGTGAGCCCTTTGGATACTTGCAAGGCTGACCTGAGACCCTTGGTTCTCTCCCTTCTGCCAGGTCTCTGTCTCTGAGGAAGGGACTGCAGGATGAGGTGGAGGAATGACTGTGGTTGCCCATTAGAAGTCTGGTTCTACAGATATTTAGTAAGTTGGTTGGGGCGGGGGTGGCCGCTATCTCTAGGAAGAGGGTACTGAGGGCCTGTTGTTTGGGAAAATTCTGGGGCAAGAGAAAAAGCCCCATTTTACATTCTGCTATGTGAGGCTGGCTGACCATCCAGTCCTGGTCTCGGTGCAAACATTCTCGTTCCATGCCCAGGTGAATTTGTATTGGTATGAGGGAGGCTGCAGCAGTGGGGCCAAGGCTGGGCCGCCTTGCCTTTCCTCATCTCCCAGGATCCGCTCATGGAGACTGGCCATTGTGAATGGATTCTTACACTGTGACTATAATTTTCTCAACTGCCCAAGTTATTTTTTTTCTCTTGGAGAAATCCAGGTCTCAGAATTCTATCTCAGTAGGCACCAGACTTACCCAGGGTCAAATAGAGGTTCTAGCTCAAGCCTTTTAAGTGTCAGAAGGAAGGAGAAGAGGCTACTATCTTTCTATTATCATCACTGTTAGGGATAACCTCCCTTCAGGGCCCAGAAGTAGTTATTGAAATATAATGGTATTTGAAAGATTTCCCGGTCCTAAACAATCTCTTCCACTTATGGGTCTGAGGGTCAAAAATTCCACCATGAGAAATTCATTTTTTGGGTAAAGCATTGACCTGTCCTCCATGACCTCTCTTAAAATAAAAACACCCAAGGGGTGTTCCCCATGAAGTCACTAGCCGTCTATAGGAAGGGCTTCTGAATTGAATAGAGAAGTGACAACCTGCTTGGTCCTTTGGAGTCTTCCAAACTATTTAATCATTTGCCTTCATTTTAACAGCTAAACTTACCAAAGAAGGTATCAATTATGAACACATTTTTAATGCTTAAAATTTAGTATTTTATTTTTTAAAAATTGTTTTTGTTTATATTGTGGGGAGGGGAGATACAGAGGTAGAGAGAGGGAGAGTCTTAAGCAGACTCTGCACTTAGCACTGAGCCTGACACGGGGCTTGGGTCTCACGACCCTGAGATCATCACCTGAGCTAAAGCCAAGAGTCAGATGCTTAACTGACTGTGCCACCCAGACACCCCAAAATCTAGTATTTAAGCAAAAATGATAGGAACATGAAAGTTGGTTGTGGCTTGTACTTTTCAACTTGGGATCACTGCCAGAAATATTGAGGAGTTCCCAACTCGGTGGGGAGACTTCAGTACCCATCACCCAGACTCAGCTCCCAGGGAGAGTGAGGAGATGAGAGCACAGAAAGAGTGCAAAGAACAAAGGAAGCTTTGTTTCTTGCTGGATTTGTGGATTTTTCCAATAACAAATGATAAATGTACCCATCCTTTACACTTGACTGCCCCATAGTGGATTATACCTGACTGTCTACATGGTAAATAATAAACACCATTATTCATGATCTTCATAAACTTTCCTGGGACCATGCTTTTGTTGATCCTGGATTTCCTACCTTGACCGTCTCTTGTCTGGTCTCTTCTTTTGTAAATGCTGTTGTTTCTTCAACAGAAGACACTCAAGACTTCTCTAGCCACAGACCTATTCTCCTAGATTCAAAATACTATCTGAACAAGTCTCTTGGTATTTGTACCTTCATTACAACATGACTTCAGAAATTCATTGCTTAATTACTTAAGTTTTAAGTCATGTGATTTAGCCCATTTAGATATGTATTTGGTTTGGCCACCCACATGGAAATTCAACAGCTTTGGAATCTCCAGTGGTAGGTATGGTACTGGGCAGATGACAGCTGCTCAGTTCTCTATTAGATGAGTCAATTAAAGGCAATAGATAGATAGATAGATAGATAGATAGATAGATAAATGCAATAGATAGGCTAAGAGGAAAGGTCAGACATACATTTTGGGTCTCTATTTTTTTACTTTCCCCAAAGGAGAGGTCTTATTGAACACACAGAACACATTTGGCAGGTAAAACATGAAACCCTTGTCTCTCCAGAATCAAGGAAATAGCACAAACATTTCCAAAAAACTCAGCTCATGTGAAGTGCTAATTCCATCCATGCCACCATGACTGTATTTTGTTGTCAGTATTTGAAGTGGATGATGAAAGTGGTTGAAGGTGGTTGAAGAAGGAGATGATGAAAGTTAAGGTAGTTGAGGGGAGCAGGGGCCCTCGGCTGGTCTGAAGGGGAGGAACCCTCTGAGTCATTCATGAGTCAGGGTCTGCGACTGGGCCCATCAGGAAAGGCTTCTGTTAGGAAAATGAGTATCAACTAGAAATATACTGTACTAGAAAACTTAACACAACAGGGTTTAACTCTGCTTCAGAATTAAGTTGAACCAGATAAAACTGTTGATCTTTGGCTAATTTTAAACTACAAAGCAATTTCCATATGAGTCCTCCTTTTTTTCTTTTCTTTTTTTTCTTTAAGATTTTATTTATTTCACAGAGAGATCACAAGTAGGTAGAGAGGCAGGCAGAGAAAGAGGAGGAAGCAGGCTCCCTGCTGAGCTGAGAGTCTGATGCAGGACTTGATACCAGGACCCTGAGATCATGACCTGAGCCAAAGGCAGAGGCTTAACCCACTGAGCAACCCAGATGCCCCCATATGAATCCTCCTAATAGTAACCTCCATAAAGTTGAGTGTACCATCCTCATTCCCTTCCTGGGTGTGTTAACATCATGGCTCGAGTTCCATTTGGTTGGACCATCCACTTACACATGGCAAGCCATAACAATTTTTAGCAACAGTAGAACGTCATAATTTAAATTTCATCTTAGAAGTTACCTATTTAAAAAGTCTTTACTCTTAGAAACGTGCATTTGTTTAGAAATCCTTTGTCCATATACCCTGCTCCTCCAAATATATTTTTTTAAGATTTTATTTATTTATTTGACAGAGAGAAATCACAAGTAGGCAGAGAGGCAGGCAGAGAGAGAGGAGGAAGCAGGCTCCCCGCTGAGCAGAAAGCCCGATGTGGGGCTCGAACCCAGGACCTGGGATCATGACCTGAGCTGAAGGCAGTGGCTCAACCCACTGAACCACCCAGGTGCCCCTCCTCCAAATATTTTTGAAACCCTATTACAACCTTGATGAAACTTAAGGTTATCGTTAAGTAGGAAAAGCCGTTTTAATAAGCTGTCTTCCCGAGTCGTCTTTTCTCTCAGAGTTTATTATTTTTTTAATGGAGGTGTTTGCTCTATTCTGTTTTTTCTAGTGGATTTTTGTGACATATTATGTTTCTTAAGAGGATGGAGTATCTTCATCCTACCACTCCCTCTCCCTGTCACACACATTATTACTCTGTTTACCTACTGTCTCCTTTCCCTAACTGAAAACGAAGGTAATATTTACTCACCTCTTCCTTGCTGAGTGAGATAGCAACAACCCAACAGCACCAAAGGAATGTAACACTGGAGCCTGTTTTTTCAGCATGGAAACATTTGTCAGCCCCAGATCAGAGGTCCATGGCTCTGATAATTTGTCATCAAGCTCAGAATGTGGAGTTTGGAGTTCTTATCTAAGTTCTGACAGTTACTTCCAGAATACTTTTATTAAAATCTATTGAATTTTTGGTTTGGCCATTTATTCCCATAATGCTTACATTGAAAGCCCTATTTATCCCCTTTTGTTTCTACCAGGCTTAGCTGAATTACCAGATTTCTTAGAATTTGTGTTGTTTTTCTTCCCAGTGCCTCAGGTTCCTCAAGTTCTTCATAAACCTGTGTTCATTTGTCTTTTGCCATGAGGATTTGAGAGCAAGTAGCTATTGAGGCCTTTGAATCATCTGAGAGATGCTATTTCCTCTATGGAATCACTCAGATAGTGGCCCCACTATTAGAGTGTAGAGAGCCTCCTCGTGTGGGACCCAACCCAGTTGAAAAAGGACTGATTTGATCTCTGGGTTAGCTGAATGAGAAGGGTCCAGAACGTGCCCTTCAGTCTGCAAATGAAATCTGCTGCATTACTGAGTACAATGGGATTTCTCCCATGGGACCCATAGTGCAGGACATGGTGATCATTTTAGAACCGGGTCCTTGTGTGAAGAAATGTATTTGAATTGTTGAAGCAAAATAACATATAGGAGAATTTTAGAGAAAAATTAACTGTTAAATGATGCAGCTGCATCTCTATGTCCAAAGGCAGCATTATAATTATCTTTTTTATTCCTTAATCTATGCAACTTACTTTGTAGGATCATGATGTGATAAAACTGAATAATGGACGAAGGCCCAGAGAATCTAAGTTTTAAGATTAGTTTCATCGGGAACCATCTAGAAGCTCTTAGGAGAAAATCTTTGTGACTTACAAATTACTACAAATAATTTCATATTTATAGTATCAAAACCACAGTAGAAAAAGAAAAATGATAAATTGAACTTAATCAAAATCAAAAGCTTCTCCTCTACAAAGATACTGTTAACAGAGTGAAAACACAAGATACAGACTGGAAGAAATATTTGTTAGGCACATATTTGATAAAGGATTCATATCCAGAATATATAAAGAACTCTTACAACTCAATAAGAAAATAACCCACTTTTTAAAAATAGGCAAAACATTGAACAGGTCTTTTTTCTCCACCTCTTTGTTCTTTATCAAACAAGATATACATGTGGCAAACAAGCACCTGAAAAGATGTTCAATATCTTTCATCATTACGGAAGTAGAAATTAAAACCACAATGAGATACTACTACACACCTACTAGAATGGCTGAAGTATAAAAAATGTTGTCGATAACAGTGCTGACAAAGATACAGGGCAGCTGGAACTCTCATTCGTTGCTGGTGGGAATGCAAAATGGAACGACTGATCTGGAAAACAGTTTGACAATCTTTTATAAAGATAAACACATGCTTACCATTTGACCCAACAAGCCCTTTCCTAGGCATTTACCCAAGAGAATGAAAAGTTACATTCACATCAAAACCTGTATACAAATTGTTGGGTGGCTGTGTTCATAATCACCCCAAATTGGAAACACTCAAATGTCCTTCAGTGGCTGAATGGATGAACGAACTCTGGTGGGATCCACCCAATGGAACGCTACTCAGTAATAAAAGGGAACTGACTACTGCAGCGGGCTACACCATAGATGAAGGTGCAATGGACTGTACTAAGTGAAAGGAGTCAGATGCAGAAGTCTACATACTATATGATTCCATTTATATGAAGCTAAAGTTAAAAAAAAAAAGAATGTCAGAAGGAAAGACAGATGTATAGGATTGAAAAGAGATCAGTCATTATCAGGGACTGGGAGTGGGAAGAGAGGTTGGCTGCAAAGGGAACATAAGAGAATCTTTTGTGGGGGGACAGATCTGTTCTATATCTTGATTGTGGTAGTTCTTATATGACTCTATGTTTGTCAAAACTCATAGATCCGTAATACCAAAAGGTATAAATATCGACATATATAAATTACACATAAGGGTTTTTTTTTTTAAGATTTTATTTATTTATGAGAGAGAGAGAGAGAGAGAGCGCCCAAGCACGGGGCGGGGGAGGTGCAGAGGGAGAGGGAGAAATAGGCTCCCCACTAAGCAGAGAGCCCAGTGATGAGGGACTCGATTCCAGGACCCTGAGATCATGATCTGCGCCAAAGGTAGAAGCTTAACTAAGCTACACAGGCACCCCACACATCTATTTCTTTAAAAAGGAAAAAGTGCAAAAAAAAAAAAGAAAAAGTGCAATGTCTGCCTCAGTTGCACATTTGTCAAATATGAACGATGCCTCTGCCACTGATGATGATGATGATCTAATCAAACTCACAGGATTTGGAGGAGTTTCTACAAATGAAGACAAATCTGAGTGCTTTGAAATGCAGGAAGTGCATTGAAATGCAATTGCCAGATATTGTCAAAGTTTTCTGTTTTGCTTTTGTATTCAGCTACCTTGCTTAAACTCTTATTATTTATAAAAGTTTGTCCATTAACTCTTTCAGCTTCTTGAAATAAGTTATCAGATAGGCTGCAAATGAGAGTTAATCTCTTCCTTTCCAGTCTTAGATCTTTGCTGTGATTTCTTTTCTTCTTTTCTTGTGTTGGTTAAGACTGCCAAGTCAATGTTGAATAACATATGTGATAATAGACATTATCGACGTATTCCTAAGCTAAATAAGGATGCTTATAATATTTTGGGACACTGAAAAGAAAAGAAAATGGGAAAGAATATTTGAAAATTATATAGGATTTTTGATGGGTTTGGTAGATACCCTTTATCAACCGCAGGAAGCTTCTTTTTACTACTGTTTCTCGAGTTATTTTTTTTACTGAATGTTTTTCCTGCATCTACTGAAATCATTATACAAAGTTTTGGCTTTTTAAAAAAAGATATATTTATTTATTTATTTGAGAGAGAGAGAGAGAGAGAGAGAGAGTGGGGAGAGGAACAGAGAGAGAGGGAGAGAATCCCAAGCAGACTTCCCACTGAGCAGGGAACCTGACAGAGGGCTCAACCCCAGGACCCTGAGATCATGACCTGAGCCATAATCAAGAGGCAGCTGCTTAACTGACTGAGCCACCCAGGTGCCCTCAATCTTGTTAAAAATGTTATCAATCAAACTTCAGAGCCAACCTTTCATATTCTTGTATTCCCTTCTCTAGGCAGCCTGTGATCTCCTAACGGGCACAGATTTTGCCTTCTTGTCATTGTGTCTCCATCACATAGCCCAGGTCTGATCTAAACAGAACATTTACCGCTAGAACCTCACTCACCTAGAGAGAGAGAGGAGAGCACCTCCAGGACCCTGCTGAGGACTGGAGGGCCCAGAAGCCTCTTCTCCCATAATCTTGAATCTGTACTTTCAAGATGAGCCTTAGCCCAACCATTCATGTATATCTCACATTCTTTTTGCCCCCAAACTGAAGAGCTTTTTTAGATAGTTAATAGGAGTACAAATACTTTTCCAGGCTTCCCTAGGCCCTGCTGCTTCTCTCTTTCCTTATCAAGAGTGGGTCGTAGGTTGCACCTAGCAGCTGGAAGAAGTGTTCTTCAAATATCAGGGTGTAAGCCGAAGAGAGAAGGATCACTGGGAGCCCCTGTAGATGGAGAGCAGGAAGTTTCCCTGTAACATGAGCGTGTCAGCTGGGAGGCAGCCAGATGTGGAGCAGGTGGCCGACCTCAGGCTTGCTGCATTTGGGGATCTCTCTAGACCTCTGCTCAGAGAGGAGACCCGAGAGACAGTGTCGTGCCACAGAGAGGAGCAAGAGCGTGGACTCTGGATGAGAGGGGCCTGAGCTCAGGTCTTGGGTGTGACACATGGTGACCAGGTAACCATAGATAAGCCACTTCACCTCTCTATTTCTCTATTTTTGGTTTCCTCTTCTCTAAAACAGGTATAGAAGTGGGTGGTTTTGAAAGCCTGCCACTACAGACTCTTAGAAACTGCTGGCTATTATTTCAATAGCAATCGCCGAGGCCTGATGCGAGAAAATAGGTTCCTCCATGAGAGGGCACTTAGAGGTTTTTTAAAATTTTGTTTTGTTTTTGATTTTCATCACAAAGCAAAAATATATAATTTCAAAAATGCAGTTATTAAGATGCAGAACAAAGAGAATCATGACTCATGTTTCACAATTTACAGAGCTTATTTATTGTCTCATGTTCTATAATACTTTGGACAGTTATATAACCTCCCCTCCCACCTCATGATGCCAGGATATGACATCAGGAATCTAGGGAGGAAGGGGTTTGGGGTAGGGGGACGATGTGCTGTAGGGACAAGGCATATGCTTTTTTGATATTAATGTCCTGCCACTTACTTGGATAAAGCAATCCCAAATGCTGAGTGATACCAGGAAACAGGGTTTTTTTTTTTTTGTCCCCCCATTATGGTTGTTCTAGCTCTAAAATTCTATGAGATCTTTAGATGATGTTAGGAGTCATTCTCAGCCTGGCCTGTTATCAGGGACTGGCTTTAAGCCCTTCGTTAATTCCCAGTTGTCCTGGCTTTGAAATCTTCCAGTTCTTGAAGTCATAACTCGGGCTTCTCCACTTCTCTGGGAATAAATATTCCTTGACACTGGTTCTCCCATATCATTCTCCTTTCCAAAGGCCACTCCCCCCCCCAACCCCCACCAGTTATCTACCCAGGAAGATAGGGATCATTCACCAGACTCTCCCATCTCTGAACCTTTGCCTCCCACACACCTTGCCAAACTCTCAGCGCCTCCTCTCCTGGGGCTGCCCTCTCTGCCAGCCAGAACCATTTGTGTGTCATTTTCGTCTGTGTCATTTTCACTTCCTATCTCCTTGCCTTCGTGAGGGTGACTTCTCTATCTTGCTGGTCTCCATTTTCCCTTTCTGGATTCCAGAAATGGAGAGCATTATAATCTCTTGAAGTCTTGGAAGGATATCTGTTACTAGGTTTACTCGTGTTTGAAGGAAGTACTTTGATACACACTGAAGTTGGACTAAAGGTCTAAGAGAAAGCTCAAGTAACAGGAGGAAGATTGTTGCTAAATTGCATTTTAAGAGGCAAAGGCTTGTTAATGGAACTTCTGTCCAGCTCCATGACGGCTGAGTACATGAGTGTGTTGCTGCTGCTGTGAGAGTGTTTAGTTGACGATGTTTAGAAAAGTCCAGACCTGATGGCTCTGGGGTTTCATTCACGGCTTCTCACAGAGACAGCACAGGTCATTAGATGCTATAGGAGTTTCCCCCTCCCTGAGGCAGCCTTGGAAACCTGGGGGCAAAACCCCAAAACAAATACAAACAGAAAAACAAAATAAGCAAGCAAGCAAATGCCAGCCCAGGTAAAAATTGGGATTCTGGTGCCATTTCCCAGAGATCTCCCTGGTTCCCCTTTCTGTGCTACTTCCTGCTTCCTCTCTTGTCTTCTACAATCCCCTGATTTCAGAGAAAGGACCTCCCATCAGCCATTTTTACTTTTGTGGGAATCAACATTCTTTTTAACATCTCCAGTGCATTTTGGTATTTTAAGACCTATCTCCAATCATAAAAGAACAATCTTTCATCTTTGACCCTGTGAAGAAAATCTGAAACATCAGCAAGCATTTGGGGGGAAATCCAGAAAGAAAAGAAAGTAGAAAGGGCTATTTCCTGATAATCCTGAGGTTGTACTGTACCAGAAAACCAGTTACTTTGTCTGCAATCTCCACCTTCTCATTTTGGTTTAATATCCCCACGTTTAACTTGGAGGAGCCTACGTATTGTATGACTCCTTTTCCCCAGTGCACACCCACTGTCCCCACTGAGTACTGGAGTAGATTGGACCACAGATGGACGATGGATCCAAATGGAATCAATTTAAAGGGTAGGTTAGGCGAAATAGCTTCTTTCATTGGGGAATTTGGGATGGCGACCTGAAGTGACTGGGACAGTTAGCCATGGGAGCAGAGCAGAGAGACCATGTCACCCACGGCTGAAGCTGGGGCAGGTGGGGTCCGGGAGTGAAAGCCATAGAGACAGCCGAAGCTGCTGGGAAGCAGAAATCTGCAACCAAGAGAAGCTACAGTAGATCCTTACTATCCGCGTGCTCCATTTCTGTGAATTTGCTTAGCCACTAAAATTTGTCACCCCCACATCAGTACTCACAGTGCTCCTGCAGTTATTTCCAGACATGAGCAAAGCGGTGAAAACTTGGAGTTACTCAGCGCCATGTTTCCAGCTGAGGCTGACCCCGGTGACACTCGCCTTCTTGTTTTAGCTCTTATGCTATAAACATGTGTCCTTTCCACAGTTGATTTAGAACCACATTTTCCACATTTTTGTGATTTTGTGGGTGATTTCATTGTTTAAAATTACCCCAAGCATAGTCCTCAAGTGCCGTCTAATGTTACTGAGCTCAAGAAGGCTGTGCTGCTCCTTACAGAGAAAATATGGGTATTACAGTAGCTTCCTGCAGGCCTGGGTTAGAGTGCTATTGGTTGTGAGTTCAAGGTTAATGAATAAATAATACATATTTAATATGGTGCCTTAAAACAGAAATACACATAAAATAAGTTTTGCATCATTCGTTCTGCAAAAATTCTGGGACCGGAGGCTTGCAGGACCCTAATCCTGTATTTCCCCTACAACTAATTAGCTCAGCATTTCCTAATTCAGTGATTGTGTGATTTTAGAGAACATAACTACTGTGAGTAATGAGAATCGAGTATGTCTGCAGAGAAGAGAATAAAGCGAATTCAGAGGAAAGCAGATGACAGACTGAGCTGCTCAAAGAGACAGAGAGAGGAGATGTCTTCTCCCTGGTGGCTCACAGTTTCAAGCTCAGTTCCCTTGAGAACTAACTGAAATTCATCTCAATGGCATCTCAATATTTTTACAACCTTTATTTAAGCTTCCTGGAGTTTCCTCTCCTTGCAAACAACAAAGTTTTTGACTGAAATGCGTACTCCTTATATTACTACCCTTAAGAAGCTCCCTTGGAAAGATGCAGGGTCTCTTCATTTGAGGCCTGGCCCAAGGTCACAATGAAGTCCATGTCTAAAGGCTGCTAAGGCCGCAATGGCCCCTTCCTGAGTCAGGTGCTACATCAGAAAACCAACCCTCCCTCATCTCAGAGAGGTCTGTGCTCTGATTAAATGCTCAATGATACTTGAAAAGAGAGTTGGAGGACGTAAGCTTTAAAAAAATAAACCCAAACTCTGGTTTCAGTGTGAGTTATCAATGACAAATACATTACAGCACTTTGTTTTGGCTTCTAATTTGAAGGATGCCAGTTTTAGAAATAGTTTATTTGTTTTCCTTGTTGGGAGACAAACACATTCTTGAAAACAAGTTCCAGTCTGAACACTCCTTAGGAAGGAACTGTTTATTTGGCAAAGCAGTGTGTCCCCACATGGGAAATTATATATAAAGAGAAGCACCAGACTGTGCAGAGAACAAAAAAGTTTTAATTTTCTCGAAGGTTGTGACCTGCTTGAGGGATCAGGTTCTTCCCCACATACTTGGTTTGATGGCCACAGAAAGGACATATTCCGAGACAGGAAACCATCGAAATCCTAGAAGAGAACACAGGCAGAAACCTCTTTGACCTCAGCCATAGCAACTTCTTATTAGACACGTCGCCAGAGGCAAGGAAAACAAAAGCCAAAATGAACTACTGGGACTTCATCAAGATAAAATTTTCTGCACAGGGAAGGAAATAATCAACAAAACTAAAAGGCAGCCAATGAACTGGAAGAAGATATTTGCAAATCACATATCTGATAAAGGGTTAGAATCCAAAATCTATATACAACTTATCAAACCAAACACCCAAAAAACAAATAATTCAGATTAGAAATGGGCAGAAGACATGAACAGACACTTTTCCAAAGAAGACTAACACCTGAAAAGATGCTCATCATCACCACTCCATCAGGGAAATGCAAGTCACAACTACAATGAGATATCACCTCATACCTGTCAGAATGGCTAAAATTAACACAAGGGACAATAGGTGTTGACAAGGATGTAGAGAAAGGGGAAAACTCTTGCCCTATTGGTGGGAATGCAACCTGTGCAGCCACTCCGGAGAACAGTTTGGAGGTTCCTCAGAAAGTTAAAAGTAGAGCTACCCTACAATCCAGAAATTGCACTATTAGGTATTTACCCAAAAGATACAAAAAATATGGATTCAAAAGGGTACATGAACCATGATGTTTAGAGCAGCATTATCAACAATAGCCAAACTATGGAGAGAGTCCAGATATCCATCCACTGATGAATGGACAAAAAAGAGGTGGTATATATATGTGGAATATTGTTGAGTAATCACAAAGAATGAAATCTTGCCATTTGCAGTGTATTGGATGGAGCTAGAGTGTGTTATGCTAAGTGAAATAAGTCTGTCAGAGAAAAACAAATGCCATACAATCTCACTCATATGTGGAATTTTCTTTCAAAGATTGTATGTATTTATTTGAGAGAGAGAAAGAGGGAGAGAGAATCTGAGGCAGACTGTGTTGAGCACAGACCTCAATTCGGGGCTTGAACGCACAACTGCCAGACTATGACCTGAGCTGGAACCAAGAGGTAGATGCCCAAATGACTGAGCCACCCAGGTGTCCCTCACTCATATGTGGAATTTAACACAGAAAACAGATGAATATATGGGAAGGGGGGAAATGAAAAAAAAAAAAAGAGAGAGAAAGAGAGAAATAAGCCATAAGCAACTCTTAACAGTAAAGAGCAAATTGAGGGTTGATGGAAGGAGGTGGATGGGGGGTGGGCTGGATGGGTTAGGAGTATTAAGGAGGGCACTTGTGATGGGCACTGGGTGTTGTGTGTAAGTGATAAGTCACTGAATTCTACTCCAGAAACCAATATTGTACTCTATGTTAACTAACAAAATTTAAATTAAAAAAAAAAAGTACATATTCAATGTGTCCAAGTACCAAGCCCAGGTCCTGTGGCACCTTTTTAGCCCTCTGTGGTCTCTGGTTTGTGATGACTCCACACCACTCCTCCTTATCTCTTGTTCTTCAAATGCGCCATCTCCCTTCCAGTCAACAGTGGATCCCACTGACACACCACACTGTTTCTCTGCCCATGAAGTCTCTCCTGTCTGTCTCTTCTGCTTCTGAGCTGCCACACTCTGCCTTTCAGGGCCAGTGCAGTTGCTCCCCACCAGGGAACTCTCATTGGTTTTATGAGCTTCTTTGTGCAGCCACTCCATCCCTTCCTCTGAGCCCATCTGGTTCTTGAAGACAACTTTCTCCTATAACCTACAGCATTTCCTAATGAAGCTGACTCTAAGAATAATGGATGTGACAATTCTCAACTCAAGAATTGTAGTAGTACAGAGGGGTAATAATAATTTCAAGGCCACTTACGATCCCTAATTTTCCAAAGCATGGTTGATTTGAGGTCAGTCTCATTTCTTGGGGACCCTGGGGTACATTAGCCCTTATTAATTTCCATGGTCATTCCAGCACATGGAATAAGTTAGTTTAGCTCATATGGGTAAATTTTTCATTCCCAAAGAGTAATTTTGTTAGTGCCAACTTGAAAATAATACTACATTGTCTTTGGGGAAGACTTTCCCCAAGTAATGTAAGTCCCTTTTTTGCCAGTTCATTCAGTCTCATAAAAGCTTTCTGAGGTAGGGAATGACCCTCTCTTCTTTAAGGCAAAGAAACTGAGATCTGACATGAATAGTTTACACTGAGAGGAAGTTGGGATTAAGAGAGAAAAGACATTTTACATCTAGGTCCTGATGTAGCAAGGGCAATCAGGGAAGTTCAGTCCCATAGGAGGGCCACCATACAAAGATGTGCAGGCTGTGCATTGCATAGAGCAGTGCTTCCTGAAGTTGACCTCTTTGGCCAGATGTGGTGGCCCTGCCTAGAGGACCTAGCCTGAGAAGGAGTGAAAGCTAGAGATGGGTGTGCTTCCTCTAAGACCTCTTCTTGGACATACAGGATTCCACCCTCTTTCCATCCTGACTTAGGTCACAGGAAGGGAAGTGTGTGTGAGGCTTGTCTTCACAATGTCATCTTAAAAGGGTTTTCATTTCTACAGAAGCACCAAGCCAAGAACTCTTAAAGATTCAGACTTTTAGACACATTTGGTTACTGTGCAGCCTGTGGCAGAAACAGAGAGGCCACATCCCTGAGAAATCTGGAGCCAAGATCTATGCATTATGGACTTAACTCCTGACACATTTGGCACAAGTTGAAAAACGAAAGAGAAAAAAAAATCCCACCCACTGTCTCAAGAGGCCTTGGGCAGGAACATACAAGGCAAAATGTTTTAGTTGTAGACAAGAAAATGCTGGAGAGTTAGCAAGGGATGAGCTGGTCAGGAAATATCTACTTCCTGTGGATACTCCCAACGTTCTCCCACTCTGGCCAACCCCAGTTGCAGATGATAGAGCCAACAAAACACTGTACCCATGTGATCACCCTTGGCTCACTCAGCTCCAGTCAGTGGTGCCATTGACCCCACTTGCCCGTGCAGAACTTTCTGGGTTTCTTCCTGAAGCAGAGGATGTTCCTATAAGCCAACAAGAAAGACTGGGATTAGAAATGTGGCATTTAGAAAGCAAGGGCAGGCAGATGTATAAACTGTGTCTAAAGATAAATTTCCCAACTCTTCCAGGTGCAAATAAAACTTTAGGTTGACTTTACTATGAAAAAAAAAAATGGCTTAAAGGAAATGGTTTTCTTTAATGATGGATGATTTTCAATACCATGGTATAAGAATCTTGTGATTCACCACCACTCAGATGAAAACCTCCTCCTTGAATTTGCTGCATTAATGGGAATTCATATGCTAAGTCCATTAGCCACAATCACCGTTTTCAGGGTAAGTCAGACTTGTCTCTTAAATTAAGAATAAAGAAAAAAAAAAGCAATCACAGCGACGAGTCATGCGGAGATGCCCTGCCTGTAGTGAAAAGGGAAGTATGTTTTCTCTGGGCAGCCCACACAAAATCAGATATTTAATATGATTACTGAGAAGACGGAAAAGGTTTTCAGGAACAATTCCTGTGGCTCAGCTCCTAGCAGCCTGCAAAGGAGTAAGTGGGAAGTAGGGGACCAGCCAGCCCATTAAAAGGAGGCTGAGAGCCAAGCTCCCTGATCCCACTGCAAAACAGAGGGTACAGTGGATAGGAGAGGCTGGCAAGAGATTGCATACCAACCTACTAAGCAACCAACTTATTTTTAAGCACATACTACATGAGGGTACTCAAATGCAGGGCAACCTCACTCTCAGGAAGTGGTTTTATTTGGGGTGTTTGGCTAACCAGGTGTAGCAAGGGCAACCAGGGAAGTTCAGTCCCACAAGAGGGCCACCATACACAGTTGGGCAGGCTGTGCACTGTACAGAGCAGTGCTTCCTGAAGTTGACCTGTTTGATCGGATGTGGTGGCCCTGCCCGGAGGACCTTGCCTGAGAAGGAGCGAAAGCTAGAGACAGGGAGTGCTTCCTCTAAGACCTCTTCTTCGACATGCAGTCTGGATGGAGATGCTAATCAGGAAAATAGAAAATGAACTGGTTCCACAGGTGATAGAGGAGCCAAGACATCAGGACAGGAGGACGGCAGGAGCCCGAAGCCTCTGCCCGCCCCCAGGCTGAAAACAGGAAGACTTACTTTCCAGAGGTCCAGGGTCTGGGCTTAGTAGGCAGAAGTGAAACTACAGTGGGCGAGGGCCCAAGCCACGGAGGAGGGCAGTACTGTGGAGACTGAAGGAAGAAGCCCGCTAGCTTGCGGTCGACCTCGCTGCGTTTAGCCGCACCTGCCGTTGTTGCACCAGCGCTTAGGGAAGAAGCCATCCAACAGTAGCCCGGGGAGGCCACTCCGGGCAGCGCCCGCTAGCAGCAGGGCAGGGCAGGGGAAAGGCAAAGAAAGGACGGGGCGCAAACAGGCCCCAGCTGGGCACAGTGAACACGCTTGGATTTTTTTTTTTTTTTTAAACCTTCAACCACAATGACTTCACCTCGCCCTGGGCCAGACCATGACAAATCAATCATAAGCCGCAAGTGCTGGCTGGAACGGACTCTGGGGTCAACTTTTGCCTCATCCTCTCACCAGCCACTCAACCCCATGTGGGCCTATTTCAAGACCGTCTTCGGAGGAACCTAATCCTTGCAGGTGTTAAGGAACTCTAGTACACATAGCCTGGCACACATGCTCGTCTCTTCACAGAAGCCTTGGAACTGACTGTCCTCACTCCTGTTCCCTGTGGACAATCCCAGGATCTGATCAGCCCCATGGCCAAGCCAGCACAATTTCGCCTGGCTTCCATTTCATCCATGGTCAGCTCTGACGAAACCGGCTAAATGAAGATTCGGAGGTTCCAGCGTGCCTAAAATTCATGCTCTCACTGCCTCTGTGATGGCTAACGCAGCCCTCCCATGTGAATACTTCTCGGAGTTGATGTCACAGGACTTTCTTGCTGAAGTCAATGTTATCAGTATTATGAATTCAGAGCTGTTGTTGGTCCTCAACAGCCTTAGGACCTCAGGCACGTTACTTATCTTCTTTGAATCTGTTTCCTCATCTATACAATGAGAACAACCACGGGACTATTGACTGGATTAAAGGAGAGTACATCTAGTAAAGTGTCTGCCTGGGTGCCAGGCACAGGAACAGTGCTCCACTCGTGACATGGCTACCACTGTTTCAGTCAAGATTCTTCCAGCTGTGAGTGGGACAACCCCAGCTCAACCTCATTAAGCAAAAAAGTTCTGGGTTCAGAAGCATCTGGAACTATGGCTCACCCAATGTCCTCGTTGTGGGTTCTCTCTAAATTGGTTGACTCTGTATTCCTCTGATTGCTTCCATTCTCAGACAGGCTGTCTCCATGACATGACAAAATGGGTGCTAAGATATCCTCCCTGCTGAGCAGCCACAGGAGAAAGAGATACCAAGAGAACCCCCTGGAATGAGATTTCATTGGCCTGGTTGGATCTCATGTGCAGCTGTGAGTCAGTCACTGGGACCGGAGGATGGAATGTTCTGGTTGACCAGACCTAGGTCCTGTGTCCACATGGACTGAGAAAAAAAGAGGTAAAGTCTCCAAATGGAAATGGAAGAGCTTTTTTTTTTTTCGGAAGGAGAAACTGATGCTAGGAAGGTGAAAACAAGCAATTTTCACTATAGCAGTTAGTGTTCCATTATTATTACTACAATTTACCATTTATTATGATAGTAAATAATAGTAAATAGATATAGCAAATACATTAATAAATAGTAGTATTTATTATTATGCTTCTATCCCCACTACTACATTCTACAACTATGGGCCTGATGGGTAGATAAAAGGGAAAAAAATCATAGAAAGTTGTAGAAAAGCTGTAACAGGAGGAAAAAAAGGAACCTGGAGAGAAGGAAATAAGACAAAAGAGCTCTTAGCAGTAGATGATTAGTTAGAGCAAAGCCTAATGCGATCAGTTCTAGTAGATGATGTTAGCATCTTTCAAAAACTAAAGCTATCTAAATGGCAATGCTGTTTTGCAGTTACTAAATAAACTAAAACCACCACCTCCCCAAGATTGTTAACATGAAGCTTCAATGACCATTGAACCATGTGTGCTGTATGCCTTCCGTGAGCACGTTGTCTCTCAGTTCTGACACAGGAATTTCTGAACAAGCCAGCAACTTTCCCTTTGCTGGAAACCCTTGTCCACAAACATTTTGATGCAGACTCAGTCAGAAATACATTCTTCACATAGAAGCCTCAGGATGCTGGAACATTCTCATTTTTCCTTTCTGCTATCTTAAGTGAAATAGGTGTGGGATGCGTGTATTGAATTCCTGGGACAAAGTTCAGAAGCTATAACATTGGCTCTTTGGCAATACTACACTATCCTTGAAAAATTGGTTCACTCCAGGATTAATCATGTATACAAGTGTATAAATATAGACAGAAGTCGTCGACCAACTGGGTCAAGCAGATCCTTCCGTTCACTGTAAGCAGACTATATGTTCCCTGCTTGTTTTGGTTTTTTAAAAAAGGTTCTGCAGTAGTTCTATCACTTAGCTCAAATGAGAAAGAACACCTATAAGGTGAACACTTTAGATAGTCTCATTAAGGGTGTGAGGGGAGTGTCTTTTCTTGACTCACGTAGTTTTCTTGGGAAACTAGTCAAGTAGCATGATGAGGTCTGATAGGTTCACCAAATAGAAAAGAACAATGTGACTTTACATTTCTAGAATTTTTACACTTTCCTACTACTTGAGATGTCGTAATTCTCTCAGTCACCCCACAGGCAGGTGGGGCTGACACCTAATTTGGTGCTTTCCCCCTTTCCCCTGGCCACACACACCTTCTTCTGTAATAACACAAACAGAATGAAAACATTCCTCACCCATGTTGAGAAAAGAGAGTCATTTGGTTTTCTAAGGCTTTTTTTCTCCTTTCATATTTTGAAGGGTGGTGTAGACCAGATTAAAAAACATGGCTCAGGGAAGCAAGAAATCATTCCCCCAAGTGTTTATTAAGTGAATCACAAATTCATTCAGCATGACTGCTCACCCAGAGAAACAAAGGCAAAATGGTAACAAGCTGTGAGCCTCCAAGTACCTTCAACTTTAGGTTCTCCCTGGGAAAGGGTCACAAGTGTAATCATTTCCAGCTGTCCCTCCTCGCTTCCGCTGTCAGTGGAAATATCCAGGCAGGATGAATACGCTTTCTGACTAGACTCTGGACTGACCTAGACAGCTTTTTGGAAATTCAGGATATACTTTTCCTGAAGCTTCTTAATTTCTCCCATCCCTCCCTGATTGAAAACATCATTTACCCCATTACAGCATGTGGAAAGAGAGGGGAGGGAGAAGCAGACGGGATCTGAATTCAGGATAAAAATTACTCTGTGAGTTTATTATTCTCATCCATAACAGATGACAATTTTCATGTCATTTAGCTCTTTCCAGAACGGAATCACCCAGAGAGATATTAAGTACTATTTTTCATACTATTTATCTTGAGGGCCCCAGTGAGACATGTACACACCTACATTTAATAATGTGATCCATAGCTTGCCTGTTACCTGGAAATGTTTGGTTAGGCATTATTATTTCCCTGGCCACACGTGAAAGAATTCTCCTCTTTTGCTTATGCTGTGGTGGGTTCCAAAGACGTGGACTGGCTGCAGTGTCTGAGAACTGTCTGGAGCCCTCAGTTCTAAAGAAATTTGTGGACTTGTAGTTTCTGAAGTAACTCTATTCCTCATTTGTTGGAAGACAGCTACTTTAATGTCGTGACTCTCCCATCAGCTCTTACATAGGCTCAGCCATCTCTGATTTGGAAATCTCTTTGAAACTCTAAAATGATGTGTCATTTCAAGGGCAAAAAAGCAAAAAAAGTTATAAACATGGGCAGATGCTAGAGTCCCAAAGACTTTCAACAGGCTACAGGCCCCTAGCTGCTGACATCAGCAATGTGGTTCTTATTACACAGTTGAGTTTCAGACTATGGTGCTTTCCAAGTATCATTTCTACTTTATATGAAGAACATGGATTCGACACAGCTTCTGTTGAGTTAATGGATGATAGTTGAAATGAACCTTTCTCTCAGCCATTCCTAAAAATCAGCGAGAGGACTGGACCACAAACCCATTCCCAGGAACTGAGATAAAGGGCGAGAATCAGACTCTGTCGTTCATCAGCACTGAAATTGTCCTTCAGTGGTTGAAACACCCAGCTGGCTCCAACTCTACTTACGGGGTAACTTAGAGCTTTCCAAGGCAGCAGCAAAGGGAAATCAGAAGCAACACTTAAAGAAATAAATAAACAACAACAACAAAAACAGAGTAATCAGGTAGAAACTAACCATTCTGCCCAGAAGCAACCTGCTCTGTGTCTGAACTTTTAAGTGAATGGGTTGTTAATTTGAATGGAGTAAAGATACAGGCTAAATGGTTCTACAAATAAAGTCCTCTTAAAAATCACCTCTCTAGCAAATACTAATTCAGCAGGGTCAAGCTCCTGGCTAAGTTCTTCATAGGTACCATCTCCCATAATCTTCACAATTGTCCTGTGAGGTGGATACTTACTGGCCCATTTTACAGATGAGATCAAGGCACAGCCTAGTTAGGTAACTGGTCCAGTGCCACACAGAAAGTAAGTGGCAGAGCTAAGAACATGAAAACCATTCCAATTGACTTTAAATCCTCTTAACCATTCTGTTACACTGCCTTGATAATAGGACAAACGATCTACCCTCACTGGATTAAAACTGAAAAAGAAGTAGCAATTGTCACTGAATATTTCACTCCCTGTGTCATCTGTGGCTCCCCATTCCCTCTGGGGAAAGGCCTCCTAGGCTTGTAATGATACTTATATTTGTATTTTTCATTTGGCAAATCTCCTTGTGCATGCTACGTCTTTTTTTTTTTTCTTTGCATTTGAGTGATACATATTTCATATTAGCAACAAAATATCCAGGAGAGATCTGTGTACAGCAAGGTGGAAGGAGACTTCTCAGTTTTGTTGGCTTGTAAACTTGACACATGCCACAAGTCCTAATGGAGCCTCCTGCCCTGTAGAAGTCTCTGGTTTTCCACTCCCAAGATTTCTAGGTACTCCACAGGCACATTTCTTATCTCCACAGGAGCAAGTTAAGGCTTCAAAGCAGAATCCAATTTTGTGATTTTTATACCATTTAGGAAAATAATAAAAAAATTTTGCTCTTTGAAAAAATGTGTATAATAAGCTATGGTTTCTTTTTTAAATAGATTTATCTATCTATCTATCTATCTATCTATCTATCTATTTATTTATTTGATAGAGCATATGCACGAGCATGAGGGGATGGGGGGCAGAGGGTGGGAGAGAGAGAATCCCAAATAGACACCCACCCCCCCACCCCCATAAGCGCAGAGCCCCACGGGGACTGATCTCATGACCCTGAGATCACAGCCTGAGCCAAAGCCAAGAGTCGGATGCTTAACAGACTGAGCCATCCAGGTGCCCCAATAAGCTAACATTTCTTACTAAAACACACACACACACACACACACACACACACACACACACACTCACTATAGATATATATATATGCATTGATATGCCTAAACATTGTCCAGAAGGCTAAACAAGAAATTAAAAGCAGCCGTTATTTCTGGAGCTGCTGGTAATGGGAAGTGACGTCTGAGCAGAGGAGGAATGGGGCATTGGGTGGGAGGGAGGTTTCTCACTCAACACCTTTTCCATTTTTTGATGTTTGAAACATGAGAAATCATGGAATACTCAAAAAAATTAAGTTGAAGGAAAAAAAATGCTCTTTTACACTGAAGGCAATCCGAGTTTACAATGTCACTATAAGATTAGTCAGTCAGGAGTTAGGTTAGTCTAGAGACAAGTTTTCATAGGCAATGAGTCAGTCAAAAGTCTAAAAAGATGTGTGGTTCCCTTACTGCACATATAAACCGTGTAACTCCAGTAAGGCTTTAGGAAGCTGAGATAATAAGAGACCAGAATTTGTCAGATCATGTTCAATATGAACAGGTTCTCAAACAACAAAACAACAGCTGGGGACAGCTGCAGGACTTCTCAGAGCCCTTAACATGCCTTTATGCATTGAGACCTCAAGAGGTCTTGAGGGAGTAGGCAGTGTCATCTAAGATTATTTAACAACGGAATTCCACCTCCCTTTAAGGAGTATCTCACATAATTAATGTTCTATACGATACATTCTAGAAAATGCTAGATTGTCAAAGACCCTTCCAAATAAGAGATTCTGTGTGGAATCTTGAGTTCTATAGGAGTTCTACTACCACACTCACCAATGCGGTGTATCTTTGATGAAGATCTTCCTTTGGATTAAAAAGTATACATTTGGGGGCACCTGGGTGGCTCAGTAGGTTAAGCCTCTGCCTTTGGCTCAGGTCATGATCTCAGCGTCCTGGGATCGAGCCCTGCATCAGGCTCTCTGCTCAGTGGGGAGCCTGCTTCCCTCTCTCTCTGCCTGCCTCTCTGCCTACTTGTGATCTCTCTGTCAAATAAATAAATAGAATCTTAAAAAATAAAAGTATACATTTGGTTCACTGCTGAGCAAGTCAGCTGAATGCTGAGAGACCATCTGTGTAAGGTGCTTGGGGTGCTGGGCCTCCAGAAGGGAGTAACTAAGGTGCCTGACAAGGGGGGCGGATAGAATCACTTCCCGTAGCAGGGAGAGGAGCGAAACCATCATGAAGGCCAGGTTCTAATTCTGGAAATGAAGCGACCTCCTTAATTTGAATTTCAGAAGTGCTTGTTTGGAGCTGGAGGGCCCCATACCCTCTTCCGAATCAAACTGAACATGAGTGCAGGCCTTTGACAGCAGCAGAGCTCATCACCCTTCCAAGGCAGGGCCGTGTCAGAGGACAACGGAGCCACAATGGCAGCCTGGGGGTGGAGAGCATTTTCATCTCTGTAAATGGGTAACTTAACTCTCCATTTATGGCTGAAAACCAGAGGGGCCAAGCAATTTCTCCTGATGTGCACTCTGACGAGTCAGGAGGTAAGTTCCCGTGTGCATGGTGGATGTCATTTGTGTCTGTGGTTCAGCCACACTCAAGGTCCACTTAACCAGCAGGGAGAAGCTAGGAGAAGTGAAGGAGGTTCTCTGTACGGGAGCCTTTTAAACTGTCATGGGAGATGAAAATAATAAACAAACAGACCTCTTTGATACTTAAGAAAATATGTTTAGATGCCTCCTTGCCTCTCTCAAAGTCCTTTTCACATTCTTGAGAGTGAAGGAGCTTCTCACATTTCCATTTTACAGGAAACCAAACAAAAACTCAGAGAGCCTTACTAGTGTGCCCTTGGGTCCACAGTCCACCTCATCTGGGGCCAAATCCCACACCCATCTTAGGACACCTCAGTTCTATGGTCAGAGCTGCCCCACGATGGTTTGTTCTCACCTCTCACTACTTGCTACAAGACAGTATCATGAAATCACAAGGCCTCACCCTTCCTGGGAGAGGTGTCTGCCTTCACGTCAGCCGTACTTGGTGTGAAGACCTGACAAATGGCGACCAGAAGATGCTTAGACGAGGGCCAGAGAGGTATCAGGGTCTCCAAGTAGGATTCCTGTGTTGGGTGGGATGGGGACCTGGCTTTCTTCTAGACGGTGGTTCTTGAATGTGGGTGGCAGCATAACACCTGAGCAGGTGTCAACAATGCACATTGCCTGGCTCCGACTCTGCACAGTCTGCTTCACAAGCGCTTCTGGTAGAGCCCAAATCCTGGCATGGTTCCTTTCAAAGATTCTATCTATCTATTTATTTATTTATTTATTTACTTACTTACTTACTTATTTATTTGAGAGAGAGAATGCACACACTGCGGGGGGCGGGGTTGGAAAACCAGAGGTAGTTGGGGAAAGAGAATCCTAAGCAGACTCCCCCCTGAGCCAGGAGCCAGTCTCGGGCTCAATCTCATGACCCTGAGATCATGACCTGAGCCTGATATCAAGAGTCAGATGCTTAATGAACTGAGCCACCCAGGTGCCCCTGGAGCATCTGCATTTTGATTGAGTCTCCTAGATGATTCAGTTCCATAGTCTGAGCCTACCCAACCTCAGTTCTAGGAGCCTGCGGTGTTATCAGAATAAGTCTAATGTTTTAAATAATTATTCCTCCTACTCATCAGTAGCTCTTGGAGTGTGTTTAATTGCACATTCGTAGATAGTCAGTTGGTGATCAATCCACATTCGATTCAGTTCAGCAAACATCTCCTATTTACTTCTCGCAAGACTCAATATGAAGCTCTCGGTATATACAACGTGACCTGTGAACTCCACAAACTTATCTTATTAGATTAAATAGATGTGTACACAAATTGCATAATCCAGTGATTCTTAAAAAAGCAGAATTATTGTTGCACTCCTAAAACACAGAAAAGAAAGGACTCACCCTGCCTGGAAGCCCTGGAAAACTCCCAGAGGTGACATCATTTAAGCTGAGCGTGGTTCAATACGTACTAACAGAGAAAGGGCATTTTAGCAGAAGGGAACATTGTGAGCAAAGATAAGGAAATAGGAAAATACAGATGTATTTTACAAACCCTGAGAAGATCATCTATGGTAGAAATAGAGGCAGTTAATAAAAATAGTTTATAGTTTCTTGGCTTTTTACACTATTTCATTTAATCCATTCAACTACCTGTTACATTGGAGAATCATTTCTATTTTAAAGGTGAAAATACTTACTTGTTACAGAAAAAAAAGCCCACAGGGCCTATAACAAAATGCTAATTTTGGGTGATAGAGGGGATAATAGGATCATAGAATGTTGTTGTTGTTCTTGTCAATGTAGACAAGTGTATTGATGGTTGATAAAGCCACATACAGTAGGAAGAGAAGCATATGGAAACATGCTATACCAAAGTGCAAAATTCTATGCAAACTCATGCCTTCTTTAAAAATGTGCATGTAGGGGCGCCTGGGTGGCTCAGTGGGTTAAGCCACTGCCTTCGGCTCAGGTCATGATCTCAGGGTCCTGGGATCGAGTCCCGCATCGGGCTCTCTGCTCGACAGGGAGCCTGCTTCCCTCTCTCTCTCTCTCTCTCCGCCTGCCTGCCTCTCTGTCTACTTGTGATCTCTCTCTGTCAAAATAAATAATAAATAAAATCTTTAAAAAAAATGTGCATGTATTATCCCATTCTGTTAGTTAGTAGTCTCACCACCTTTTTGCATTATGCACTGATAATGCTCAGATTTGGGTCTCTCTTACTTTCCTCCATTCAAGGACCCCAAGATCCTTTGGAAGGTAGTTGCTTTCATGTCTTGGGGCTCAGGGAAATGTCAGGATGGGTCTGGGACAGTCTGTGCCACCAGATAGCATGCAAACTTTTATAAGATGCAGAGGCAATGATCAAAGGACAGAAGAGCCAACTGAAAGGGGCTTCCCTTAGCCAGGCTGAAGCAAGGATGAATTAGCCTCTTGTCCCAGAAAAGAGCATTGACCAGCAGACTCAATCCCTTCTCTCTTTGGAGATGAACTGTGCCAACCAGTACTTCCTCAACTTTTCATTTTGTAGTACATGTAGAGAGGGATAATGTTTATCTAATGACATATTAATTTGTGACACTCAAAAGTCCACCCTCCCCTAGGGCTCCTGAGCACTGAGGCAGCTCAGTGTAGAGGGGGTCTCTGTCTTGGCCCCGTGTAATTCATGGGTAACAGTAGGAAATGGCACAGTAGGTTGGTTGCAAAGTTCTGCTTCAGATGGCCCTTGTAAGTATGATAAAATACCAATAATATTTATATTCAAGTAAGGTTTATATTCCTCTTCAGTAATGCCAAGAGGCCAACTCAATATCTCAAAATGGAGGGACAATGTGTGAGATATGGGCAGGTGTGTTCAATTAAGAAATCATTTTCAGAAAGGCACTAGGTTTGAAAAATGTAAATCTACATGGAAGACAGAAAATTAGAACTCCTATTTGTAAGAAGTGAAACATAATTATAAAAAGGAACTTGGTTGGAAAACCAGAGAATAAGAACCACCTTAGATGCTGCCGTAGGTCAAACGTCAATTCTTTGATTACTCAGACACTGGAACCAGGTCCTTCTCCTTTGGTCAGATGGGATAGAAAACCACTAAAATTACTGTAACTTTCGGAAGGCAAACCTAGAAAGAAATACAAATAAAATAATGGTATTTAAATCTAAAGTATAACATTATAGTAACTAGCTTTCATTTTGGCGTGCACATCAGCTTTTTATCATTTTAATAGTCCTCATGTCTTCTTTTTAAGTGCTTGAATGCTAAAGATAGTTTGTTATGGTAGAATTGTGTTTTTAACCAAATGTTTAGAAGTATCTGCACTAACAATCAATATTTAAATATTTGGGAAATTTTAATTTGATAACTACATATGTTTTCAAATTTTTCACTTTTGAAGTATGTACAAATATTTAAAGGAATATTGATTGTTTAAGGATTAAAGAAATACAAATTATCTGATAATTCACAAGAATATTAAGCTGGATATTAAAGCACAAAAAGTAACGAGTCCCTAAGAATGCCCAAATGTTTAAGAATAATTTATTGATGATTCCTGGGATAGAGCTCATTTAATTTAATGAGCATACTTTAATTAATTAATTTACTTATTATTGAGATATAATCAACATAGAACATTGTATTCACTTTAGGTGTACAACATAATGATTTGTTGTATGTGTATATTGGAAAAGACCACCACATTATCTTTTGTTAACATCCATCACCACACATAGTTACAAATGCTTTTTGTGTGTGATGAGAACTTTTAAGATCTACTCTCCACAACTTTCAAATACGCAACGCAGTATTGATAACTATCGTCATCATGCTGTATGTTACATTCCAAGAATTTATTTATTTTGTTTGTACCATTTGACTGCCTTCACTAATTTCACCCATTCCCTCACCAGTCTGTTCTCTGTGTTCATATGTTTGGGATTTTTTTGTTTGTTGTTTTGTTTTGTTTGTTTGTTTTAGACCCCATATTTAAGTGAGATCATATAGTGTTTATCTTTCTCTGTCTGGTTTATTTCATGCAGCATAATGCCCTCAAGGTCCATCCATATTGTTGTAAATGGCAGGATCTCTTTCCCTTTTTCATCGCTGAATAATACTCCTAGGCATTTTTTTTTTAAGTGAGAAAGAAAACCTTGAAAATACAAATTAAAAATCCCATCCCCATTTGCGCCACCCCACTCCCCAACACACCACGTACTCCCACAAATAAAAGACAGATGAGTAAATCAGCACAGTTACTCAGAGCTGTGGCATTTTTGTCTTCCAACAACTTGCTCAGAATTTTCTTCAATGACTCATGCAACAGTGTGACAGAGGTACAGGTAACTGGGCAGGTAAAGGGGACTTCATCATGGGAGGCCTTGACAATCCTGATCATTTGACACAGGCAGTGACATATGGTAGAACGTGTACTGAGAAAGAGATATGGTTTATTTTCTTAGGTCTGTGAGTTACCAGTGGGTGACTGGGGGCAATCTATTATTTTCCCTATGCCTCATTTTCCTCACTGGTTCAATACAGACTTTATAACTACATTTACTAATGTCTCTTCCAATACTCTAATTCTATGAAATACTGTGAAGGAGGCTGATTAACTTCTGGAATAGAGAGAGCCTTGTGAAACTTTCAGGCCCAGCTCCTCAGGATTTATCAGTAGGAGTACAAGTACACTCAAGATGGTCCAAGAAGGTCCCACAGTCTTTGTCCTCTTCAGTTTTTCAGACATTAATTGAAATCTTTGGTACCATCTTGGTTTTCTTCCCATTCTCTTTGTTCTTATGAGGCTACTCTTTTGCAATAATTTTATTGGGCTTTTGGAAGGCAGGCAAAATGTTTGGGTCAGGCAGCCATCTTAACTGGCCCCTCATCACTTTATTTTTGAGTAGCATTGCCTTACAGGGGCCATGATGTCCCACTTCCTCTTCCTGTAAGAGACACTTCCACATAGTGTTAAAGTAACAGTCTGAAGAAATGGATAAATCTAAGTTTTATTTATTTGAATTTAGATAGTTGTGCTCTTTAAAATACAAAGATTTTTCTATCAGCCCTCTGTGTTTCAGATGGTATTTGCCGGTATTTTTTGGTTTTGGTTTAATATTCCCATTTCCGTCCATTTTAAAGCAAGCTGGGAGGAGAAGGAGTATCTCGAATTTTAGAGTCTGTGGTAAAATTGCCATCATAAAGGTTTGGTCCATATCCGTGGTTCTCAAATTTTAGCCTTTGTCAGAATCACCTGGAGGGCTTGTTAAAACACAGACTGCTAGGCCCCAACCCTACGAGTGTCTGGCTCAATATGTCTGGAGTGAGGCCTGAGAACTTTCATTTCTAGCATGTTCCCAGGTGGTGTGATTATGCTAGTCCAAGGACCCATAATTTGATAACTATAGGCCTACATGAAATATAGCATTTAGGTACTAAAAGTAGATAAATGATTTATTTATTCATTTGATGAATACTGTTGAATACTTACTCTCTATTGAGCATTGTTACAGGCACAGGGTGATGAGCAAAAAAAAAAAATATGCAGCTTCTGCTCTCAATGAACATTTCTGATGGAATTTTCCAGGTTTCTAAAAAGATTTTATTTATTTATTTATTTGAAAAAGAGAATCTGAAAGAGAGCAAGAGCAGGGAGGAAAGGGAGAATCAGGTTCCCTGCGAGCAGGCGCTCGATCCCAGGACCGTGAGATCAGGACCTAAACCAAAGGCAGATGCCTAACTGACTTAGCCACCCAAGTGCCCCAGGAATTTTCCAGTTTTTAAGCAGAGATTTTGATTAGAAGTCTGCTCAGCACAGAAAGTCTCCTCATGGTGCAATAACATATCATATTCATTCCTTTCCTTATGCCTCATTGTGGTTGTCTAATCTGTTTATCCTTTCAGTTTTATTGAAATATAATTGATATTCAACACTGTATAAATGTCAGGTGTAGACCATAATAACTTGGCATATATATATATATATATATATATATATATATATATATATATGACTACCAATATTTGTGAACCTCTATCACCTTCACAGGGGCTCTCTTACTCCTTTTAAGTGTAAAATCCCTTCTCTCCAGTAGATCCAAGTTCTACTCTGTCTCTTCCTCTTTCCTAGCCCAGCCCTGGACCAGCGTTGTCCACCTTTACCTCCACCATGGCACGTAAGTGCTCCTAACATAACCTTTATCTCACACTGTTCTATATCTCCGGCTGCTTCATTTGTACCACACCATTTGGAGCCCCTACAAGGCCATGGGCCAAACATTACATTCCCTTGCAACTCCAACCTTCAGCTCCTCATGGAGTTAGAAACACTCAAGGAGATAAACATGAGCTTATTGATAGATTTGCATGGAATACCAACCTTCCTTTTACAGGAGCTGGGGTAGAATTGAAATCACCATCACCAAAACAACCAGTCAGACCACATGGTCAGACAGTGTTTGTGGTGGCTGGGGTGGAGCAGAGGGATGGATCAGAGACCAGGAAATGAATGGGTGTTTGGGTTAGGATTGTACTAACTGGAAAGAAGCCAAGAGTAGTCAATTTCCCTACAGTACAAAATTCACTTTAGGTACTATGTGCCTAAAAAAAAGTAATGTGGTCAGAATGAACCGGAGAATAAGTTATGGAATCAAGTGGCCATCTGTGTTTTCTTGAGTAGTGTGTCTTAATTTTACTGAAAATTAATTCTGAACCAGTTATAATTGAATAGATAGGTCTGAGATCACGTTTTTATCACAATTGGGTGGGCTGGAAATTAACTGCCACAATCTGGTCCAAATATATTCAGATAACAAGGAAACCATGTTCATCCTGAAATAGAAGGTGACAGAAATCGAAGAATATAATCACTAAGATCCTTCCAGATTAATAGTATCAAATAGTGGTTATGTATGAGGCTCCAGCCTGGAGCCTGGTCTTATCCAAAGTGAATCTTTATTCTGCGTCCTACTATCTGTGTGATCTTAAGAAAATTTCTTAACCTCTTTGAGCCTGTTTCCTTATATGTACAGAATTAGAGATTAAAAAGCATCACTTATTTAAGAATTAGTAGGAGAAATAAATGACAATGTAATAATGTACATGAAGCTCCTAGTACAATGTCTAGTATATAGTAATAAATCAATAAATGGCTGTTACTATGTTGTCCAACACTATCATTTTACAGATAAAGAAACTTAGGCTCATAGAAATTGAAGTAATTCAAAGACAGGGCTAAGACAAGAACTTGGAATTTCTGAATTCCAACCCAGCACTTTCTTCAGGGTAATTTACTATTTATCACTCACTCCATAATTTGGATCTTTCAAGTATGTAATTTGTGAAAACTTGAACTGGACTGAAATACATGTTTTCCTACTTTCTGTGCAAATTGGGCTCCAATTTGGATATATATAACCTACCCATGAAGAGGGCTATTTTCAAGCTCTTCAATAGTATCATTTAATAAATCAACCATAAACATCATTGTAATCAAGTCACAGGTCATTCTTAACTGTTTAATTGAAAAATCTTATTCTTTGCAGCCCTAATATGAGTGTTGACTATATCAGTCTGAGTTGTGGTACACACTTACATGTGCCCAGTTAAAAACTGATGTCGTCCAGGTATAACACCTAGCAATACAAGACGTCACCAACCCAAGGTGTCCCTAATGGGAACAGTTGTCTCTTGTGAGTAATTTCAGTGAGAGAAAAGTCACTACAGATAATACATCTAGTTCTGTGTTTTAACTCTTGTGATGGTCAAAATATCCTTCAAGCTCTCAGATAACTTTAAATATAGCATCTCCTTGGCACTTAATATATTCCAGAAGTTGCAGCCATCATTGGTCAGCCTGAGAGTTTCTCCTCCCTTTCAGGGACAGAACACATTCAGGGGATTTGTGTCTGGTTTATTTTGCAGTATAAGCATAGCCAGTGAATCCAGGTAGTTCACCTAGTCCATATGGGAGCCAGTTGTCATGGACATAGGTATTCGATATATAGTAGTTGAACTGAAAGTGTCAAAGATGTGTAGAAATCTATTTGTGTGAGATGTGCTGATAAAAGTTTTTAAAATTTCATTTTAGAGAATGGGGAAGCCTTGACCTAATGAAAGAGAATGAAAGAGAAACAGAGAGCCGGACAATTTTTTTCAATGACAATATGATTCCACATAAAATATGTATTGGCCAGAATAGTTTGGGGCACAAGAGACAGAGATCTCCTTGAGGAGAAAGGGGAAAGGTATTGGCTCATGAACCTATAGGAAGATGGAAGGGGGCTGGCTGAACTCAGGGCTACTGACCTTCTCTCTCCACTCATTCTCAGACCAGCTTTCCTGCAAAGCAGGAGACACATCTGCTATCAGTCATGGGTCCATATCCTTGACAGCCTTGGGAAGAGAGAAAATAAGTACTCTTCACTCTGTCTCAGTAGGAATAACTCAGGGCAAGACTCTGAACGGCCTGACTTGAACCACATGCCCACCATGGACAATGGTCAAGATCAGGGATGTGAAGTACCCACGAAAGCGGATACCTTTCTGAGTACCCAATTTGTCTACAACTGTCAGCACTTAGTTAATACTTTCTTGGTGCCAGGCATAAAAACTCTTTCAATTACTTCTAAGTTAAGAATCATGAATATAGGAGGCATTTGTAGGGATACATCAAATTGTTCTGAGGGGTAAAAGGGAGACTGCCCTGGAAGAAGAGAGAGGAGCCCTAAATCACCAGTGAAAACGAAAAGCTAGATCCCCCATAGCAGGGTACATCCTCTATTCCTGAATCCACAGGAAAAAGAATGAACTCCAAAGGCGACCCCTTTCACTATCTCCCCCAACACCTCTCTGAACTGGGGTGGATTCAGGTTTTAAGAGGTGTAGAGTTTATACAAGTTAGGATCCCTCTCTAAGAACAAGAAACAATTTACTTTTGCAAATTTTACAAAAATATACGACCATGCAAACACAGTATGAATGCCCCTTAGCTGTGTCCCAGAATACAAGCTTCATTGGTTTCCTGCCAAATCCATCTCTGGTAACACCTACCCAGCAAACAGAAGTTGTATCCATATCATTAAATGACATCTAGGACCTCAAACACCCATCCCTTTTTTAGAACACCACCCAGTAGGACCCCTCCCCACCGGCCCTTGTCTTTTGAGAATTTTTTACAATTCAGGCTCTTTACTAATTTAGAATGTTCTTCTACCTCAATTAACTAAAAATGTGAAAATGCATCATTTTTGTAATTATCTGAAATTGACTTCCCACCCATCCCATACAGGCATGATTTCTCTTTCTTTAGCAAAATATGGTCACTGACTAAGGAGAAAGAGGCTTGAGAACACTGCTTATTTCAAGGCAAACACTTTGGCCTCCGTGTCACAGGCTTGAACCTGACATTCCAGCCACAGCACTGCTGAAACTGATAGTCTAGTCATGTAGGGGATTTTCCTGACTCCGTGTCTGTCTCCCATGCCTGTTTATTTGTACTGCTGTCTGCTTTGGTTTGGGACACTGACCTTATAAGCTGCTTCCTCAGCCGAAGCCTGTAGCCAGAAAACTAGGAGTTTCCCTCTGTGCTCCTCTCAGCCAACTGGAAGGAACTGACTATTAATTCACACTGTGTAATTGGAGAGAGAGACGGAGAGGCAGAGAAAGAGAGTGAGAAAGAGAGAGATTGAGAGAGGGGAGTTTTTTAAAATCCACATCAAGCCAGCTGTGGCTCTCTGGACAGCTGAGTCATAGACGACCAGGCAGTTCAGTTGGAAGGCGCACTGTACGTGCTAACTCTTGGGTTCTGGCTAGGGCGGGGGATGGTTTAATAAAAAGGGGGGGGGGATAAAAACAGAAAGCCACAATTTAATCTCAGATAGTACTTCATTCTGAGACTTGCCGTTATCAGGGGTGAAGGACAAGAAGCTGGTTCCCCTCCAAATGAGATTCCATCTTCATGTGGTTAGTCAAGAATCAATTACAGAAATCTGCGTATTGCTGTTTTGTTTTTTAATACATAAATTACAATAATTGCTAGAAGATGCTGGCTGCTGACTTTTTATTGGAACTGGCTAAAGTTTGTCTTGAAATGTCGGCCACTGAATCACAAGTTCATAATCAGCTGTGTCATGGCCAGATTTGGCAATCTCACAATGTATAAGAAGGTCATTATTGCAGAAATAATTGGAGCGATGGTTATAGGTATAAAATTTGTCTGAAATGAAAAAAATAACCACTGAAGGATGGCAACGGAGGGTTGAAAAGAATGTAAGGAACATAGATATGAGCATAGTGGACTAGCACTGTCCTGGGCAGGGAATTCATTCCAGGTAGCATTTCCTGGGTAGTGAAATTAACCTGTGCCCACTTGCAGTGGGATCTGCTCATTGGAGTCATGACTGCTTCGTTGTGTTTGTGAAACAAGGATGATCTTCAGGGACTCTATCAACCACCTGCTGTCACCTCTTAGTTCTGTGGCTAGAGAGTCCTCTATGTCCATCTTGTCCAGCTAAAATTCTAAGTAACTCCCAGTTCTGTTCTTTCCACTTCCATGCTGGGAGAATGGTGTGTTTCAGAAGAAAAGCACAGGGCCATGCTGATAGGATTTCCATAAATCCCCACCATAAAGACCCAGATGGGCCCAAGGTTAGGCAATCATCCCTTAGTTCATCTCTTCTTACTGCTGCCTAGTTCCCACAAGGTATTTCTCCTCTTCTTGACAGACTAGACAGATAAAAGGTGTGTGACTGTGTGTGTCTGTGTGTGTATGTGTGTGAGATGAGGAGATAGGCACCATGGTCTCCTCTTTGTGGATGACCTGAGAACACTTGCCTGAGGCCTCTGCTGCCAATATCCTCTCCTTCTCCCCAACTCCAGTTCTTGTTTTGCTCTAGTTTAGTGGTTCGCCACCCAATTTAAACTAGAATCATCTGGGGTGCTTTAAAAAGTACAGTTATCAGGGGGTCCCTGGGTGGCTCGGTCGGTTGGGTGGCTGACTCTTGATTTGGGCTCAGGTCATGATCTCAGGATCCTGGGATGAAGCCATATCTGGGCTCCACATTCAGCCCGGAGTCTGCTCAAGGATTCGCTCTCCCTCTACCCCTCCCCCCACTCACACACACATGTGTGTGCTCTCTCTCTCTCCAATAAATAAATAAATCTTTAAAATAATTAAAAGAAAAAAGTACAGATATCAGAGCACCATCCTTCCTCCAGCTTCTAGATTTAGATCATATAGTATGACCACACAAGAGTAATCAGTATTATTTTAAAAGCTCCTTACATAATCCTAATGTGAAATCACCTAATGTGAAATCTCGATTGCTTTCTTACAGAAGTCACAGCAGCATTTCAGTGTCTCATGTAAAGGTCCTATAACATTTAACAGAAGCTCTTATACAGTACATGGAAAATCTTGGTTAACAATCACTCTGGCTGGCAAAATTAAATTCATTTTGGTTTTCATTTTTTTTCTGCTTCTAGGGAGAAGGCAGAAAGTCCAAGTTTCAGTCCAGACTCTGTTGTAAACCTTTGGGCAAGTAACTTATCCTCTTTGGGGCTGCATTTCCTCTTCTAGCAAAATGAATTGCTTAAATTAGATACTCTTTAAGATTACTTTCGATTCTAGGCTATCAGGATTATACAATCCAAAGGGCTTTTTATTCAGTACTATCATTAAATCAGGCTATCATTTACTAGCTGTGAGACCTTGGGGGTCTCATCCATCTTCTCGAAGCTTCTCAGGTCCACAGGTATGAAATCAGATGGGAAGGCCAGGTTCAGGTTTCCAAATCTGTTGTCCAAAACATCCCTAGCCCAAAAAAGGCAAAAAGGATTCCCGGTGTGCTGCAAAGAACCTGACCAATCCTGAAGTAACACACATAGGTTGACTCTAACTCAGAAATTTCTAGTTATTTGACCACGAAGCTACTGTTTTCTTCTTAAGTTCAACTGACATCCCATAGAATTAACTGTGATATGGGATGCTCAGATCTCTTCCATTTCCAAAGTTCTAATGCTTTGTGGTCAAGTCCACAAATCTATTAGATAAAAGAATGAATAATTTACTTGTTCCTTTGACATGTAAAATAGAAGATTATTTGCTCACTGCTCCACCCCAGCTTTTGGCTGGTCAACAGGCAAGGACACAATTTGCATGTTTCAGGGCTTACCTACTTTTGAGAAAACAATTTTTAAAATGAGATGAAATGTCAGAAGTCATTCTGGTTCAAGTCTAAATGGATTCTAACTCTCTTCACTGTAACTTGTATGAAATAGGTCATGTATGAAAGAAGTAAACAAGAGTTGCTCACTAATACACTTCTTTAGTTTGATCAAATCAGATTAATTTCACATAATCAAGAAGTTCAGAATCAGAGAAATCACCTATGGAGGCAACATAGACTTTCAACAATGAGTCTAGAGTTAGTCTTGGCTGGCCGGGTAACTCAGGCTCCTTGCTTCATTCTTTTGTACCTTGGCTTTCTCATCTGTAAGATGGAGGAAATAATTTTCCCTAATAAGAGGGCCTTAATTATAGAAATAAGTCACTTAATACGTGTAAAGCACCTAGAACAATCTTAGTTCATGGAAGCACTTAATAAATCTTTATTATTGTCGGGACCATGAATCACCACTTTGTGATCAATGTTAAATATATCATGTAGACCTATTTTATTCTGACCCACAAAACTAGTATAATTTTCACATTTGAATGCCATTAGTGGGGTTACACTCTCTGGTTTGACTCAGGCCCCATCTCTCCCTGTTTTCATATCGGATCACTGTAGGCATGTGTTACCTGCTGGGCCCTGAGTCTAGAACGCAGACTTTCTAAGGCAAAAACTCTTTCTAAGAGTTCTAAGAGTTGCCTCTTTCTAAGACAGAAATGGTGTTACGTTTCAATGCTGACTCATCAGTGTTGAACAGGTAGATGGGGCTTTCTTAGTATTTGCTGAAGGAACAAATGAGTACATACACGCACAAACATACACCAGATCCTTTCTATGATATCCCATGCAAGGAACTGTTGAGCTTCCGTATCAACATCTCCATGGTAGGGCATTCAGTATCTCTCATTCTGTATTTGGACTTATCTGCTTGCTGGGAATTTATTTATACACTGAACTGTTTAATTCTCATTCAATTCTCTGATATTTTGAAGTTAGAGGACACAATGGAGAGAATCTGGTCCACATCTCTTACTTAATATTTGTTAGGAGGCCCGGTGACTCCCAGAAAGTCATGGCCCATCGTTGTGATCCCAGCCTGTGAGTATACACCTTGCTTACGAATCAGCAGGCACCTTTGTAGTATGATTGAGAGTCTCTAATGCCTCAAAATGCCAGTTCCCCTGGCAGTCATTCAACCATTCTTTAAAACCTGAAGAACTTTACAAATCTACTCAATCTTCTCTTGAGATGTAATCATGAGTTCCTTCCTTTGTCAACCAATACCTCAGTTATTAATTGCCAACCAATACCTCAGTTAATTAATCCTTGGGTGAGGATGAAGGTGAACAAGAGGAACAGAACACAGGATAGGCCCTGAGGGGAGAGACACATGTTTGGAGGACGGGGGTCTAGAAGGGAGAGCGGAAGAGGGGATGCTGGAACCAAGGCTCATCTTCTTCACAAGAAGTCCAGTCACAGCCCAGACCCACAGGCTGCCTGGTCAGAATATTGCTCAACATTCCCTGGGGAAGGGATGGAAGCGGGGGATAGGCAGTGGCTAACTTCAGATAATCAACACGCAATAGGCTTCTTCACCATTAAAGGGAAAAGAAAAAAGAAGGAAAAAAGATCTATTAGTATACTTTCTAGAGAATCTCAGTTCTAGTTGGAAATTGTTTCAGGGAAAGTGAGATGATGCAAGTCCAGCTCAGCTGGAATCACCCTCATTCCTTGGCTTCCCATCAAACAACAGAAATCTTTCATCAGGGATTGCATCTTTCTCTCTTTTTCTCTCTCCCCCTTTTCTCTCTGGAGTAGTAACTTTTAAACCCTTTTGATCATCATGGTCCTCTTGAGGCTGTGGTAAAAGTTATAAATGTTCTCCCAGAAAAAATAATTCCCTAAACATGAAGAATTTTGCACATAACCTCAGGCACTATTCTCACCGCATAAAACCAGTGCTCATGGACTCAAGTTAGGAATGTCTGAGGGATGTGTTGGGGTCTTTCACCTCCTAGTCCCTATATTACCTGGGGCATTTCTGGAGATCAGAAGAAGGCACGTGGGTCCTGAGAACCTTGCAGTAATGGTAATATACCCAACCAATTCTCTGACCCTTCCAGTAGGGAAGGTCCTTATCTTTATGCTCATGCCACCCTATGTCTAATTCTATGCTAGTGGTGACCACTCTGTATTATAACTATCCATTAATCTGTCTATGCCATTCTCTGTGAGCAAGGCCGGACTTTGACTCTTGCCTTCATGCTTGTGTCCTCAGTGATTGGTATACAGGAGCTCAAGGAAGGAGGGAGAGATAGAGGGAGGGAGGGAAAAGAAAATGGAGGAAGATATCCATGGGGTTTTCTAGAACTTTTCAAAACTTGTAATTCAATAGTGGGGAACTAGGTGAGAAAGACGATCTGGATTCACATCACAGGTAGTCCTCTGGAATGTTAGTATGGTTGACCATCAGAGTGATAGAAGGCTAGACATTGAGCTATATATTTGTTTGTTTTCAACAATATTCATGTCCTTGGAGAAATAATCGTGATTTTGGGTCCATTTTTAAGCCTGTAAAAATAAAGAAAAATTAGCTGGGGTGGTTGAGAATGTACCAAATAGGATTAAAGCTTTTGAAGAATTCAGTGTGTTTGGCTGATAGGGATTTCAGCAGCTGCCTTGCCTTCTCCCTCTCCCATCCCTTGATTCTGTCTGGGCGGTGATGATGTGAGAAGAGAACCTATGGGTGGAGGTAGGAACTCAGTGGGAAGGCATGGCTGGTGTGTTGTAGAATTACTCTGAGTCATGATAAGAGTTGGTAGATCAGTGTCTGGGCTTTACTGGCTCATCTCCATTAGCTTCTTTAGCATAAGTGTTGGTTTTATTTTCTCAGCATCCATTCATACCTACACTGGCAACCATACAATAGTTTTTCCTTTGGAGAGTGACTACACTAAAACTCTAAATCCTAGATCTGGGTGGTTATGGTCATTTGACTGTTTATTTCTAGAGATGACATGTGGACCAGATCTGCTTAATCAGTGTATTGCAGCTTTTCAATCATTAACAATCCACTTTCAGGAGCCATAAAACCTAAGCCCAGCCAATGACCCAATTCTGGGATGCTTGTAGGAATTATTAGAAAGAGAAGCTCTCTTTCCATTTGACTGGAAGACAGGAGGATATTAGCCTGATTCTTCTGGGAGCCATGAATGAAGAAGGCAGGTGTGTGCATGGAGCCAAGACAGAACAAAGTAGGGCAGAAATGGAGAGCAGTTAGTTCTTGGAGGCTGTTTGAACCCTTGTGTCCAACTCTTCTGAAATTTTCCAGACTGTCTTTTCTTTGGTGAATGTTGGAGCCTAAAACCCAGTTTGAGTTGGCTTTCTGATCTTATAAATAAAGGAGTCTTGTCTGCTATTTCTCTTTTCTGGCCTCTTATTTTTTGATAAGAATCTACCATTGTGACTCTGAGTTTTGTAAATTTCCTCTTCCCTTTCCCTATCTTATTATATTAATGTTATTTCCTTGTTGTCTTTAATAAAGCTATTTCTATTGTGGAATATGGATAAGAGGGAAGTGTTCAGAGAGTGACCATAACCAAAGTGAGGTCTTGGGTTAAACTATCAGCTTGGAAACTGTCCCTAGGGTTTGAAGTGTTCAGGAGTCCAGAGAACCCCATGGAAGGCAGGAAAGATGCGGGGTTCTCTGTCCAAAGTTATTAGTATGCATAACTTCAGCTGAGGAGTTTAGTACTTGTGTTAACCCATACCGAGCACCCTGCCAATCTGGTATGGAACATAAGATATGCCATAGATTGCAAATTTGAAAAATGGAAAAGAGTGGAATGTGTCAGGAAGAAAGGAAGAATGGTAGAAACATTTAGCAATTTTTCAGAGCAGAAATACTTGGTCACCAAAACGTCGCTTGGAACATAAACAAACAAACAAACAAAATATAAATAAATAAAATGATTGGAAGTTATTAAATAAATTAAATTTAGTATATTAAGCTTTAAAAAGCACAGCCTACATAATACACTTCAGGACTATTTTTATCTACTCCAACACTGCAAAAACTTCTAAAGATTTGATATGAAAAATAATAAGCTTTGATTATTTGGGAAAAAGCAATACCTTTTTCTCTGATGATGCCTGATAAATTGAATACTACTGCATTAGGCAGTCTCCTGCCAAAAGAGGAATTCTCTAAAAGGTCCTTTGTAAGTCTATCCTAAAGGATCCTAGGGAAGTATTTTTTACATTTTGAAAGCAAAAGTCATATCTAAAATACTATCTCAGGTGCAAAAAGGAGAGACCCAGGGTCACCAATAGTACTGGGACCAAATGCTAATGATCAGTGGGCAAGGTGATAGATAGTGAGGTGTCCAGTACTGGTCACCCAAACCTATGTCTTTTCACTCTCAGCCAAACAACCCCTTTCCCATCTAGGTCTAATGAAAACAGTGCCCCCAAAGCCCAAACCCCAGGAAAGTGGGCCTCTGAGATGTGTTGAGATAGAGTAGGACATCTTACTATATCCTCTCACACAGGATCATTAGCCTATTTAAGAATAAGGAAATTAGGAAGCCCACACATCTAGTCAGAGGACAAGGCGTAGCGGAGACTCAGAAATTCCTGGCTTGGACGAATAAAGTCTGACTCTCATCAATTCCTCCTGCCAACCAAATGGTGACAGATTGAGGCCTTTAAAACACTCCAAGGCAGACGACATGTCGACCAGCACCACCTAGTGGAACAGAAGCTTTAAAAAGAAATCAACTGACAACACTATCTTTACTCGTGCAAGGTTGTTTATTCATTCAACTACAGACTTGTGAGAGCTGAGGCTGCACCATGCAACTTGCAGGAAAAGTTGGAAAATTACAAGAAATTGAAATGGGTATGCCAAGAGCTGAAAATAGTCTGACCTTTGGAATGCTCCAGAAATGTGGGGAGAGAGAACTGAAATAGTTTATCATCATTGACCATCCTTGGGATTTAAACTTATAAAAAACAAGAAGCATGTATTATAAAGGAGAGTATTATTTTTTAAAGTAAAAGCCCTATTTAACATGCAATAAAAGGTAGAAAAGGTATAGATATTTAGAGGAACACCTTGGTTGGCTCTGCCCGTCCTCCATTCAGTGGTCATTTGTATTCAATCAGTATGAGGGAGACCATGAGAATTTGTTGATAAAGAAGAGATCAAAGTACATAGAAGCTAATCTAGAAGCTTCCCGTTGAAAACTGCACTCCAGCCCTTAACACAGAACCAGAAAAACTGTGATTCTTACCTATTGTTCTCTTAATTGTGGTTGGCATGTTGGGGAAAAAAGTATGATTGGATTAATTGCAAACCTCCCCTTGTCCCAGATACCATTAGAATGACCTGATTGATGTCTGGTTATGAGCCCTCATGTAGGTAAGTATAATTAGGACTCTTGAGTGCACATACACAAAATTCCAACTGGAACTAACTTAGTCCAGGAAAAAGGAGTGTATTGGAAAGTTTCTGGAGATATTTTATATAATCAAAGAAGTAGTTGAATATCATACTGTGCCAATGGGAGCAGTGCCTCTGGATGTCAGGAACACTGGGAACCAGGGGCTAGAGTGGTACCTGGGCTTTCTTGCCTCATCCTTACCTTTTGTCTCTCTCTGGATCAATTTTACTTTTTCTCATAGCAAACCAATTTTTCCTTCATAATGAAAAACATGACCACTGAACATTCAAATCTCTCTTCTTACAGCTTCTGCCACCTCAGAGAGTCTGGCACCCTTTCTTCAACTCTGGTTTTTAAAATTCCATGCAGGGCCTGATTGGCTAAGGTAAGATGCCTACAGATACTGTGCTGATAATGCTGAAGAAATTATGAAATAATGGCATTTTGGAATCACCTCTACCACTTCCCATGAGACCTCACACCAACCAATTCCTCTAAGAATTCTTCATTTTGGAACTCTCCCTCTCAGACACCTCCTATATATTCCTGACCACCCAGAAATCAACAGGGATGGGTCACTTGCCAGGGGAAACCAAAATTGCCTACATGCAACACAGATCAGCTGCTTAAGTCCAATCCACATCCATATTCATATGGGAGATCATGATAGTTCCAAACATAAGAAGGTTGATTCAGAACTGAAAAGAATCATAATGTTGCATGTTCATTGGGCTAAGAAGCCAGAAAGTGCTTCAGCCTGAGCTTTCCCTCATGAGGGGAAAACCAGAAGTAGATTTTTACCTATGCCTTGGCTCCTTGAGAATAAGAGCAGGGAGAGGGGATGTCGCTGGAGGGAGGTTGCAAGGACTGGATTTCAGAACAGAAAATTTAGGCTTTCCTGTGGTTGTATGTCCATCCATTAGTCATGTCTCAAGGTTTTAAAATCATTGCCTATACACAGTACAGTCCTACTGTGAGCTTTTGTTCCCATTGCCTAGAAAGTTGAAGCCCCTTTCCCCCTACACTGCAAGTCTAGACACTTTTGCAACCAAATTAAGTCAACTTGGGATGAAGAGTTCTCAAAAATGACATATGAAAACAATAGATGGATTCAATCTTCAAATGATTGAATTAATGTCTTCTTGTCCTAGTTTTCAGCTGGTATGAGTAGCTGGTCCTGAAAATCAATCTAAGATAAGATAACATTCTAAATTGTGACTATGATTTGTCAGGGTATAAAGGACTCTGGGGTAATATCAATGTTCTCTTCTTTACCCATTCAGATCAGGATTTCTCAGTCAGTAGTTGCAATGAAACCAGAAGAAGTGATGAGGAGGGGGAGGAAACCAATTAAGGAATGATACATAAGAACCCAAAACATGGGTAACTAATTTCACAATCGTTGTGAAGAGTTATCTAATCCAAAAAGCAAAAACTATGATATTTAAATGGCAGCTCATGCAAGAATTGAGAAGGTATTAATACAAAGATAAAGAGATTCTATCTTTGGTAGAAAACACAATACCAGTTAGGCAATAGAATGATGAAATTAACTACAGGAGAATGGAAAGGATTATTAGCAGAAGGGATCTTTGATGGGAAATGGGGCAGGTTGCATCATAGGACACTTGATGAAGCCAGGAACCCATCAAAATTAAGTTCTGTCTTGAGAGGGATTGTGGTAAAGCTAGATAAGATGAAAAGGTAGAACCATGGATTCAAGTATGGGTTGAACCACCTAAAAGGACAATATTCATGATGGTTATAATTAAATGTTTCACTGCAAGCCCTAATTTTCTTCTATAAAGTAATTGCTTTCTGATACTGAAGACCAGGATTTTCAATTCATTGGTTGGTGCTAATACATATTTCTGGGTCCAGCATAAGAAAAATGAGCTACCACAAAATAATTTCAAGTCCACTCTTTGAAGATATAAATTTATAAAGCCTACCACATTATTAAAGATATTGTAACTGGCCCTTTTGGGGCAATAGACCTTCACATGTTGACATATAATACCCAGAAGCTCCCCTATATTTTCTTTTCATCAGAACTGGGTGCAAATGTGGTGTGGAAAAGATTTCATTTTTAAATAAACTTTTGTGTGTCCCATATAAAAATGCTGAGGAAAATATTCAATGAGAGGAGCTAGGTGATGGGAAGGCCTCTGAAGGGAATAGAAAACAGAAATGTAGTCTGGGGAACTAAGAACATTACATCTACATTATTGGAATTAAGTTCTAAGTTGAAAAATTTGTATTCATTAATTTCTTATCATAGAAGTACTAGAAAGAATGCAGTAGACCCTGGAGATACAAATGTAAAAAAGGCACACCAGCACTTCCTCTGTCCACTAGGACCCAAAAACACTTATGCAGAGTCACCTTATGTCACTCCCATATTAGTCAGAGATCAGAGTTGCAAGAAACAGAAATGCACTCAAGTCTCTTAAGTAAAGAGAATTAGTAGGATTAGAGCCCTGAAAACAGGAACATCCAAGTCTCTCTCTGTGTCTGTCTCTCTCTCTCTCCTTCTCCCTCTCTCTCTCTCTCTTTCCTGACTCAACTCTTTTGTTCACAGAGTAACTTATAATTGTTTTCCTGATATTAGAGCTTTAGTTTTTGAAACAAGATTTATAGTTATAGCATGTGCTGCTGATTTAGTCTCTTTGCACCCAATTCCAAATCAAGGAGAAAGAGACTGTGATGGAAACAATTCCGGTCAGATATTGATTCCCGGAGTCAACAAATATTATTGAGCACCTACTATGTGCTAGACACTCACTATTCAAGACCTCAGAGCTGCACCGTGGGCAACATGGATAACCTCGTGTGCTTACATTTAAGGTCAGGATGGGGTAGGGTGCAGCATGTATAATAGTGGATTTTCTAATAGATGTTCAAGGATGATTAAGTGTTAGAAAGATGTTGACAAAGCATCTATGAGGAGGTTTGAGTTGAGCAGGAGCCTTAAGGAAGCAAGAGAGCATGCCATGAGAATATGTGGGAGAAGAGCCTTTTGGTGAAGGGCCAGCTAGTGTAGAAGCACTGAGGTGGGTCCACTTGGAAGACCCCTGAGCTTGAAGCAGAATGAGCAAGAGCAGAGTGGGCCGCAAAGAGATCCGAGGCAGAACCAGACACAGCCACATAGATGGCACTAAAGTCTTAGGGAGCCATTAGAGGAATTTGAGCTGGAGAGTGCCAAGACCCAACTTTTATTGTACAGTGAAGTTTCTCCGAGCTCACCCAGCCAGGAAGTGGCAGACCCAGGATTTAAGCCTGAGTGGTCTGGTGCCAGAGCTGCCAGAGCCCTATCTCTCAATTACCATTTGACTCCTTCTGCCTACAAAGCAAGGTCTCAGAAAGAGATTTTTATGAATGTTTTTAGATGGTCCAAAAGTTCACCCATGCTTCCAAATACACTGGGCTTATCCTCTGAAGACAATGAGAGAAAACCTGCACTTGGGGCCTATTTTATTGTCAAAAGACACAGGCGCCTTTGCTAGGACAACTCCATTTGGGTAACTTGCCAAAGTCCTGGTTTCAGCTGCCAGATATCTATAGTACTATTCAGGACAGGTTTTTTTTTTTTTTTTTTTTTCCCCACCCCTACTGTTCAGTTACCTTCTCCATATCTTGTACAAACAACATGTGGATTACCTTTTTTAAGCAAGAGGGGAAAAGGATCACTTTAGCAGGGTCATGTAGCAAGGTCAGGACTATGCTGGTGTTTCCGAAATGGTGCAAAAAAGTCAACTGCTAGGTGTTGCACGAAACTAATATTTATGAAACTCTAAAAAATAATAAATGAATAAATGAACAAACAACAAATAAATAAAACTGATATCCAAGAGGAAAGAGAGAAAGAAAGTCAACTGCAAATGGATGGTTCTGTGAGCAAATTTTGTGGGAGTCTCTCGAGCAGATTCACAAAATACAAACATGCTTTCTTTAGAACAGAATCATTTTCAAAGTGCATGTCTTTTGATCAAGAGTGACTGTGTTTTCATGATGCATGTTCAGCATAAAAGAAGGCATAGCGTAAAAAGACAAGCTCCCAAGAAAACCTTTCTTTCCTTCAAACTGTAAGACAACTTGATGGACTGATTCCAACTTGCCAGAAGCCTTGACTTGCTTAAAATTGTGGCCCTGTGTCCATTTGTATGAGAAAGAATCATATCAAGTGGCCACAGCTTTATTATAAAGAACTTCAACCCTAAGTGCCCTGCAATGGGCCACAGGGAGTCACACACACAGAGATTCAGCCAGATCTACTTTAGCAACAGCACTAAATGGTTGAAATTCATATTTAACTGGATTCATTCATTCATCACATTAAGTATTGTTTGAGTACTTAACTACATTTCAGGCACCGTCTTAGTCCTGGAGAAACAACCCTGGATGTGATAAGGGCCCTTCTCCCATGAAGCTTACATTGAAGAGAGATAGACCAAAAAATATAAACAAGTCAATATGTAACATATCAATTAGTGATGTATGCTTTGAGGGGAAAAAGCAAAGCGGTACAAGGGTGAAAGGCTGAGGGGAGAATGGGAGTGATTTTTTTTTTTTTTTATCAAGTGTGGTCATAAGAGGGTTCTCTGATTAAGTAGAAGTTGAACAGAGATCTGGTCAAGACTATGGCATGATGGGAGAAAAAGTTGCATTTAGTTGCTGTATTCTGCTAAGCCAAGGAAGAATACGGGTACATTTCAAGAACTGTCTCAGCAAGATTTTTAAAGAAAACATTAACCCTCAGCTAATTAGAAAGCCCAATTAGCCAGAATTCCTCCTCACCCTATTTCCTAGGCATTGCAGCTATAGGAAAGCAGCAATGTATACATTTAAACATCCTTAGCAATTTATCCAGCAACCACATGGTATAATGGAAAAAGAATGGTTTTCAAAATAATTGACAAGAAGGGCTATGTGATTGGTGGGCTCTGCTTAGAATTCCAATTTCATTTATTAGTGGTTATGAGTCAATTGGCTAATCTACCTAAGTTCTACTTTATCAATGGAAAAATGATCTCAACACCTACTTTTGGACTGGCCATAAGGAATAAATCAGATGCTATATATAAGATCTGGGCACCTAGGATGTACCTAAGAACATGTTAAAACATGTTAATCATTGTCCCCTCAAATCCCTAGAGAATAACTAATCCATGAAGAGTGTTGCAGAACAATGTAATAAACAAAAAATTTTATTGCATTTCCCAGAGACAATTGTAAGTTTTAGGATATCCAGGAAACCAGTGCTTAACTGTACTTAAGATTTATTGAAATGATTATACTACTATATTGTTGGTATCAGTCTCCCATCTGGACTATTTGTTTAAAATCTTTTATTCCAGCTAAATAATCAGATCAACAGACAATAAAGAGAATGAGTACCATGTCTGGAATTTGATTCTAAGCCCTAACATTATAACAGCTAGTCAAGGATACTGGACAGTATCTTTGATACAACCTCTCATGGTCTGCAAGATTTTTACTTAGTCTAGTGGGGTGGATCTGAGATGGGCATCCATGAATTTCCACGTACCACTCATTATAACAACTTTGGAAACCCAGTACATACTTCATTGGATTTCCCTAAAATGGAATGGATGGGACCTGCTCAGGTCTATTTTAAACTCAGTTGTGTATTATTCTTTCCTTTATTGCATATTTACAGCATTAGGACTTGAAAAAAATTCCTGCATCCTGTCTAGTACTTAGTGCAGTATTTGGTGGTTTCTTTATAATATGAATGAGCTATTTTCTCCTTTCTGTTAGTTATTTGAGGAGGCTATTGGCATCAGAGCTCCAGGGTGCTCATTATTCTGCTCTTTCCAAACTTATTTTTAAGTTTTCCATGGACGAATCTTGCAAAGAGAGCTTGAACCACTGTTGAACATCCCCATGTTATCCTTATCCCAAAAGACTTTCTTCTGAGGTTCAAATCATTTTTACAGATTCCAGACTTTCTCAAAATGGAAAGGTAACATCTTGCTTAATTATAAACCCACTTTTACCATGGGTGTTAACTCTCCTTGAGCTGGCATTATGTGCATACCAGGAATGAACCCCACTGACTTGACATCTGAGGATTTTCTTTAAGCCTTCTAGGGGAGTCAGCCCACTCATGGAAGAACCAGAGCACCTAATACTGTCCACTGTTTCAGAGATGCTTGTATGCTTACTAGCCCTGGCATAAGTGGACTTGTCAGCTTTGCTTCCCAGTACCAAGTGTGAAGTCAATGGGAAGCATGAACCTAGTTAGATGGGCATTCTGTAAAGTGACAATAATCAAATCTATATGAAGAAGTTTATTGCTGAAATGAGTGTCACTTTTAAATAGAACTTTGTACTTCATTATTAAAGTTTGCACAACACTTTCAAGGCTATTAGCTTATATGAGTGTTGCAAGTCAATGTGGAGGAAATTACCATGTTCATTTAACAGAGGAGAAAATTCAAGGCTTAAGAAGTTAAGCAAGTACCCCAAGATCACACAACTAGTTAATGTCAGGTGAAACCGGACCCAAGTCTTCAGGGTTCAAATCTCCTGCTCTCCTCTTTCACCCAAGGTCATCCAATTCCTATATCTTATGGATATACTTATTCATTAGTTCATTACATCAGCTACCAACTTCTTTTTCAAAGATTCATTTATTTATTTGAGAGAGAGAGATCGATCAGAGTAGGGGAGATTTTGGGGGAGAGAGAGGGAGAGAATCTCAAGCAGATTCCCACTGATCATGGAGCCCAATTCAGAGCTCCATCTCATGACCCTGAGATCATCATGACCCAGGCTGAAACCAGGAGTCAGAAGCTAACCGACTGAGCCACCCAGGCACCACCCCTCAACTTTTTTTACTGCTACTTTGCGTTATCACTAGGCTTCTGATTTTCAGGTGGCTGATAGGTTATGGAGCCTCAGAAAAATCTCTATGAAGTTTGAAATGGACTCTATTGAAGAAAATGGGAATAAGATTTACAGATAATAAAATTATAGCAGAAAAATGTAGGTCTGGGGCTTAATGACAAAAGAAGACATTTAATTTTCTATTTTATTTCTTGTAAGATTTATATCAATAAATCTTACCTCAATAACAATAATATTGTAATAGTTATCCTGAATTGCCTCTCAATTAGAAGCTAAGCTGATAAAAAGAAAGCAGGAGCCATATCTTAAACTTTTCAAGGTTGCCTATCAAAATATTTATAAAAACGGAACCAGACAAAATATGTTGTTAGAGCTATGATAATTGGCTAAATAACTGATTTTGTTGTGTGGTCATGTGATCCAAAAAGTCCAGGGAGATATAAGTAGATTCATACTGGAAAAGATTTTGTTTCCTTTTAAACTGGTCAGGGAGAAGATAACTTGCTGGCTCATCCTTTTTCTTTTTTCTTGAACTGAATGTGGACATATGCTCTGGTCCTGTAACTGCCATCATGTGACATGAGGCAGTAAGCATTAGATTGAAAAGACACGAGCCAAAAATGGCAGGGCTGAAAAATCAAGAGAAAAATCCTGTATCTTTGATGACATCAACGAGAGCTGCACCAATACCAACAATCACCTCCGTCTAGTCTTCTTATTAATGAGACACCACATGTTTGCATTGATTAAGCCATTTCTAACTCCGACTACATATATTCAAAGTTTCCTACTGAAGTCGAACCATGCATCTGTCTTTGAGCTTCCTAATAGATAAGACAACAACAACAAAAAAGATACTTGATCAGTTAATATTTGTCATTGTCCTTAAGAAGAAAAATTTCGGTTACTCAAGGGAAGTGTTGCTTTTCATAAGACTTAGTTCTTCAACAAATGTCTCAGGAAGGGCACCAAAGAAAGACATTGAGTTATGTAGAAAATATATTCAAATCATATCCCCACATTAAGTGCAAAAATTATATTTCCTGTGGTTGTTTCTCGGAGCACTTTTTAATGTATATCAAGGACATAATACCAAACCCTCATTCAATGAAAACAATTATATAAGAGATACAGATTTTGTCATTTGTGATGACATGGTTGGACCTAGAGAGTATTATACTAAGTGAAATAAGTCTGACAGGAAAAGACAAATACCATATGATTTCACTTACATGTGGAGTCTAAAAAGCACAACAAATGAATAAACAAACAAACAAAAAGCAGAATCAGACCTATAAATACAGAGGACAAATTGATGGTAGCCAGAGAAGCAGGGGGTGGTGAGAGGATGGGCAAAATGGGTGAAGGGGTGTGGGAGAGACAGGCTTCCAGTTATGGAATGAATAAGTCGTGGGAATAAAAGGCATAGCATAGGGAATACGGTCAATGGTATTGTCATAATGTTGAATGGTGATTATACTCTGCTTACCATCCTTATGGTGAGCAGAGCATTATATAAGGACTTGTTGAATCATTATGTTGTAGCCAGTGAAACTAATGTAACATTGTATGTAAACTATACTGAAAAAGCAAACAAAAACAAATTAAGTAACAAGGAAAAGAAAGAGAGAGAAACATATAAGGCCATATGGCCTTTAATGGTGTTTTGTCGTGCTTTGAAGCCATAGAAATAATAAATAATATTTTTTATTTCTTCATCTAAGGAACTTTGCTCCATCTAAGTTGCCATATGATCGATAGAAGACAAAACATTGTTCCCTATTATATAATTTAAAGTTTCATAAGACAAATCCCTCTACTGTGGAAATTTTCCAAAATATTGGTATGGAGGAAAGAGGTTTTAGGATCTGTTCAGCTTCCCTAGTTTTCTATGACTTCATTAATTAAATCGTTGCTTAACTGTCTTTTTCCTGGTTAGATGAAGTCTGAAGAAGGTCATTTAATTGGGTCTTAGTCTATCAGACAAACCCAGCTGGCCCATTGCTGAATTAGGGAGAGAGGAAATACTGACTCAACCCATTTGAGCAGAAAGCAGCGTGGGCAGGGAGGGACAACCTTACACATCTTTTATTGCAAAAGAGTTCCAAATCTCTTGAGACTGGATGAGTGGGAGAGAATGGATTATGCTTCTGAAGTAGAAACTATCTAGAAGAACAGGATAACAACCTTTTGGTACAAAAAAAAAAAAAAAAGAATGAGAGCTTGCCTTCAACATAGGCCACCATTTGTCCATTTTGGTATCTGTGCAACAATTGGGAGTTTCTAAGCCTTAAGACTCTGTGATCGTTAATACAAAACTGGAATTAATCTTAGCCTTGGTATTTTGTCTTAAGAACAGAATTGGCCCTGTGATCCATAAGTGACTCATTGAGGAAATACTTGGGCATGCCGCACAATATGAGGGCAATATTTTAACAATAGACAAACATGTATTACATGGGGGAGAATCATAAATGAAAGGAAAATAAATTAAGGAGTCAAGAACCAGAGGGAGGCTCACAGCAAGAGGCAGATACCATTACCCTGGAAGTGAAACGCCAGCACTTTGGAAACAAAACATATGTGCTGGAATCATCAGTGAACTTGAAATGAGACTTAAGAAATACCCACACCAGTTTGCTTTCCCTTCTTTTTGTGCTTGCTGCATGCCAAATAGTTGAATATAAAGTGTCTTAATGGATGTAAAAGCATTTTACAAATTAAGTGCTCTGAAAATATAAGCCATTATCATCATTATTGAGAAAGAGGAGACCACCATGTTACTCAGATGATGATGCCTAATAGCCAAATAGTTTCCCCAGAAGGAAGCTATGAAATTCTAAACAAAATTAAAACACACACACTCACACACACACAATTTTTCAGTGTTTGGTCTTGAACTGGGTTATAACTTCCTCCCAATAAGAATCCCTTTTCACCATCCAGGGTTTCAGATCGTGGTAACCAGGAAGAATGTACTTCTCTGTAGAAGCTGAGCCATGGCCCAGAGTCCCTAGGCCGGCATTGGCAAAGAAGCAGAGTACTGCCCTTTCACCCACCCCCTCGCTGCCCCTGCACTGTGGTAGACATCGATAATCGTGCCATTCTGCTAATCTCATCAGCAGCCTTAGAATTCCTCTCCACATTGTCTTCCAGGAAGCTACTATCAACTAGTCGGTACACTGAGCTGAAAACCTATTTGCCGTCTCAGCCCTCCGTGAGCTGGAATGTTATTTTAGCTCTCTACCCAGCCTGATTGGTGGAGTGGCTCCAACTCTGGATAGACATCCACTTAAGGAATAATAATTATGTCAATGGTAAAAATAAAAATAATAATATTTTAAGTTATATTTATAATATTTATAATAATACCTATCATTAAGTTAGCCCTTACTATGTTCCAGGGAAAAGGACAAATACTTTATATACTCTTAGGATGACCTCCATTTTACAGATGAGAACACTGAGCATAAGCTAATAATTTGTGCAGACTCACAGATCTAAACCCAGTTCTCTGACTCCAGAGCCTGCACTATCAACCACACAATGAATAGAACTTGAGGCACAACCAGAGGCTTTATAACATGGTTAATTATCTGTATCCATATACAAGCTTCTACTAATTGGAGAAGGAATTTGGCCCTTCCCTTTTTTTGCGGGGGGGGGGGGGCTGGTAGGTCTGTCTACCTCCTGAGAAGTGACACGTGGTGAAGTTGGAGGTTACTCTAGACAGCACAGAGAGAAATCCATCCATCTCAGATTTCAAAGTTTTTATTTAAACTCAGCAAAGTTCTCACAAAGTTCTCACAGTATACACAAAAAGATTTTTGTAGGAAACAAAGATGTCATCTCTCTACTTCACATGTACAGTCATCCTCCCCGCCTCTGCCCCCCTGCCCGACCCCAACCCTAGGGCTTGGCCAATTATTGCAAAGAGGGAACATGTGCTAATTTCAGGCAAAATGCCTTCAAACACAGTGGGAAAACCAATCAAACTCTCTGGGCTTTCAAGAGCTATTTTAGTAAGTACTCTCTTAGAAAATGAGAATTTTATTCCGATACTAGATAATAGTTAGTCTTGGTCACATCCGGGACATGACTTGAGTTTTGTCTTTTCGGAAGTATCATTTATGGACATGGGAACACAGCCAGGGTAAGACACACACAAAGTTTTACAGCTTTCCAAGTCTTGCTTGTGGTGAATAAAGGCAAAATTAAGGCAACCAACTTCAAAGTGATGATACAGCCCCGCTTTATCACTAAAAACCAACATCTTCAGATTTCCTGCTAGTCCACAAAGATTACTGAAAGGGTGATAACAAGATAGGAAACAGAGAATAATCAATTACTGAATCATTCTTTTATTTATGAGTCTTAGAAGGAGTAGGTACATTTCTTCTGATGGAGTGGGAGAAATTGTTTTTTATTAACTTCTGTTCTTATTTATGCTCTCCTTCCCCCATCTCCATCACACATTAACTACCCCCCAATGTATTCTTTCTGCTCCTAATCTTTTTTACTCTCTCTGCTTTAACATTCCCATCAAACTTTGTCTTCCCCGGGGTGCCTGGGTGGCATGTTCAGTTAAGGATCTGACTCTTGGTTTCAGTTCGGGTCGTGATCTCAAGGTCTTGAGATCCAGTCCCACATCAGGTTCCGTGATCAGTGGGGAGTCTGCTACAGATTCTCTCTCTCTCCCTCTGCCCATCTGGCTTGTGTGCTTTCTCTTTTTCTCTAAAACCAATCAATCAATCAATCAATCAATCAATCTTTAAAAAAAAAAGTTGTCTTCCCTGAGTCCCTTACCCTTTGGTCCTTCCCTTTGCTAAAAGATCAATAGATTAAGTCTGGCCAAGATATTAGTCCAAATAATCTTAATATTTCTAGCAGCGTGTCTGGGCTCATGGGAATATGAATTGGATTAGGGGTAAAGGACTTTCTGATGCTCACTTAAAAATCAAACTATTTAGGCAGGCACCCCCTCTGATGATGAGTAGGGCCAGGACCCATGCTAAGTTGAGGTGGATTGAGGCATTTGGAGCTATCCCTTTCTAACACTGAATTTCATAAATGCAGGTGAGCAAAAGAGACAGCCCCCAGCTGTCCTTCACCTCTGACTGGAAATGATGCGGACAGCCGATAAGCTAGAAGCAAAGGTCACTACCAAACCCCTGCGAACCCGGAGGGCAGTTTCTTCTGTGGGCCTGTGCTGCCATGTGGAAAACGACAGTCCCCGTCACGCAGGGGATATCAGTCTGTGACTGTAGTGGCAATTGAGCTATGAGAGGAATGATCACAAGGCCCTGCCAATGTCAATTCTTGGAAAAGAGCTTTGCCTGTTTTAAAAAGCTGCTGCCCATTGATTGTATTAAGCCACATCACTTAAAGTAATCAAGGTGATCTGTATGTATGATAATAGCCAGAGTGCCTGTCATTTCTGTTCTTGCTTCAAAAGGACATAAGTGTGGCAAGCTAACCAGAGGTGCTCCGCTCCGAAAAGTTACGACTTCTACTCTGTCTGCTCCTCTCCCTCCCTGCTTGTTGGTCCTAATCTTGAGTACTCTTCGTGTCTCCACTGACCTGCCTTCAGATTCCACTGTTGTCTCTTACTAAATGTGTGACTTTTTCTCAAGTTCCTTAATCACGCTCTTCCAAGAAATTTTTTTACATGCATGTGATACTGTTTCGGTTCTGCCTGCCTCTTTGTTTCACAATTGATTACTCTTTTTATGAGTACTATTTCTTCATTTATGTCAGAAATGCTAAGCATATGTTTGTGTTCTGTTTTCTCTATTATTTAATAAAATGGACTTTTTTGATGTAGGGTTTTATGCATTTTGACACATACTGATTCACTGGTCCTCCATAAAGAACATCTGAGTAGAAATTTAAAATATTCTTGGATATCTACTCAGGAAGTGATGATTAAGCAACTGCAATAAGAAAAAAGTGGGGGTGGGGGGAAGAGTAGAAGGCAGACTGTGTTTTTTGTTTTGTTTTGTTTAGTTTTTATCAAACAAACCTAAATTCAGTTTTTTTCCTCCATGTCTATACCCAAATATGAACCCTAAGGACTTGTACTCTTTGCAGAAATGCTAACTGGTGTACCAGCCAGAGAGCCTGTTTGCACAGTACAATTTTAAACACAGGTGCTATTTTAGTTACCAGTGGAGAAACTAGGTCTCCAAGTGGTTAAGACTAGTTGTTTCTTTGCTCTGCGCCAGGTGATATACTAAGCATTTTCTATATGTGTGACAAAACTTGATCAAGCAGGTCCTGCTCTCAATCTCATTATCCAGATGAGGTAAGAGCCCACCCTGGAAGGCAGGATGGACAGAATTCACCAGCAGGAATTTGGAGTCCTCGTCCAGTGTTCTTAACCACCCACCACAGACTCTTCTTTGCCTGGCTCTGTAACCCACCTTCCAGTCCAGGTCAATCCGCCTGCCTTCGAATCCCATGGTCTCTTATTAAATTGTGACTTTTGTCAAGTTACTCTACTCACTCTCTTCCAAAAACCTTTTTCACACATGTGATACCATTTCAGTTCTGCCTCCTATTATGTTTCACAAACCTATTTTTCTTTTTATAAAGGAGTATGATTTCTTCATCTGTATCTAAAATGCTAAGTATGAAGTTTTATTTTATTTTTTAATTAACATCCAATAAAACTGACTTCTTTGATGTACAGCTCAATGCATTTTAACACACATATAGATTCATGTTAAACTTCTCCACAAACAGATTACAGAAAAGCCCAGTGCTGTCAGAATTCCCAGTGCTGCCCCCTGTTTAGTCACACCCTCCTCCTATGCCATTCCCCTGGCAACTATCAATCTTTCCTCCATCATCTTAGTTCAGTCTTTTCTAGAATGTCATTAATTAAAATCATACAATATATAGCCTCTCAAGACTTCTCTTTGACTCAGCTCAAACCTTTGATATTCAGCCACATTGTTGCATATATCATTAATTCTTTTTTTTATGATTTATTTGAGAGAGAGAAAGAGTGAATGGCAGGGAGGGGCAGAAGGAAAGGGAGACAGAGAATCCTGAGCAGACTTTTCACTGAGTGCAGAGCCCAACTACATGGGGCTCATCTCATGACCCTGAGATCATGACCTGAGCCGAAACCAAGAGTCAGACACAGAACTGAGTTCCCCAGGCATGCCTAACTTACTCCTTTTTATTCCTGAGTGTTATTTCATCATATCACAATTTGTTCATCCATTGATCTGTTGCAGGACATTTGGGTTGTTTCCAGTTTGGGGCAATTAAATTCATTCCCACCAGCAATATATGGTAGTTCCTCATGCTCTGTATCCTTCTCGGCACTGCACATTGTCAATATATTTTTTCTGATTATATTTCTTGATGATGGGATTATACTGGGAAACAATCACAACAAAGAACAATCTTTTGAATAGAATACTTAACTAAGTGAAACATTCCTCTGAAACGTAACATGCAAAAGATTGTCAAATATGTCCACATGGAAGCCCTTGGATTTACATATAGACATCTCAGCAGTAATTCGCACAGTTCCACTCCGCATCACCTTTTATTGATGTGTGTGTGTGTGTCAATACTTTTTATTTTAGTTATTCTAATAGGTACAGTGGTATTTCATCATGTGTTTCATTTCCATTTTCCTCTCAATGGTGTTGAGCATCCTTCCTTGTCCTTATATGCCATCTGTATATCATCTTTGGTGAAGTATAGTTCAAGTCCTTTGCCCATTTTTTAATTGGGTAGATTATTTTCTTACTGTTAAGTTTTGAGAATGCTTTATATATTCTGGATATAAGTCCTTTGTCATATATGTCACTTATAAATATTTCTCCAAGTATATAGGTTGGCTTTTCATTCCTTAATGGTATCTTTCACAGAGCAAAGGTTTTTAATGCTGACAAAATCCAGTTTATCCTTATTTTTTTTCTTTTTATGGATCATGCTTTTTGTGATGAATTTAAAAATGTTTTCCCTAACTCCAAGGCATGAAGATTTTTTTCTATGCTTCCTTTAAAAAGTTTTATAGTTGTACATTTTACCCTTAAATTCATCATGGATTTTGAAAATTAGTATAGGGCATAAGGTTTATGTCAGGTTCATTATTTTGCTTAGGGTTATCCAATTGTTCCATCACCGTATATTGAAAAGACTATATTTGCTTTACTGAATTGCATTTTCATCTTGGCCAAATGTCATTGACATTATTTGTGCGCATCTTTTTCTGAACTCCTATTCTGTTCATGGACCTATGTGTCTATGCCTTCACCAATGCTACACATCTTGACTACTGTAGTTTTATAGTAAGTCTTAAAGAAGGGAAGTTTCAGTCCTCCAACTTTGTTCTTCTTTTTCCAAAATTGTTTTGGCTAATAGTTCCTTTCCCTTTCCATATAAATGTTAGGATCAGTGTTTCTGTATTTATTAAAAAAAATAATCTGTGATTGCATTAAAATTTTAGATCAATTTGAGGACAATTGACATCCTAACTCTTCCAGAGTCTTCCAATCCACTGACAGTAATCCAAGAGACTTAAAAGAACACAGTGTGTCTCTCTTTACTTTCATCTTCTTTGAATTCTTTCATCAGCATTTTGTAGCTCTAAGCCTACACATGACTTTTAGATTTATACCTAAATAGTTCATTTTGGGGGGCACGGATCTATGGAAATTGATGTTATTTTGTTTATTTCTTTTTCAATTTCTCCATTGTTGGCATATATAAATATTATTGATTTTTGTGGTTGACTTTCCAGCCTGCAATCTTGCAAAAATCAGCTGTAGAAACTTTTATGTAGATTCCATGTCATTTTCTATATAGATAATTGTCTACATTGGCAGTATCATCTGTGAATAGGGATGTTTTACTTCTTACTTTCTGATCTGTATATCTTTTATTTATTTTTCTTTCCTGTTTTGTGTTGCCTAGATCCTCCACTGTAATAACAAATAGAATCAATGAGAGTAGAATCCTTGTTTTGTTCCCAGTTTGAGGGCTAGGATTCAGTCTTTCACCAGTTAAGTATGATGTTAACTTCAGGATCCTTGTAGATGCCCTCTATTTGGTTTTAAAAGTTGCCTTCTGTTGGTAGCTTGCTGATTGTTTTTATCATGAATGGATGTTGAATTTCAAGAAGTGTTTGTTTTCTCTTGCATCAATGATCTCTTCCACCAATGAATCTCTTCCACCAATGAATATGTGGCTTTTTTTCTTTTTCAGTCTATTAATATGGTGGCTTACATAGAGTAATTACTTTTATTTTATTCTACCATTTAAAAAAAATTGTAGTAAAATACCCACAACACAAAATTTACTATTGAAACCATTTTTAAGCATATAGCTCAGTGTCAATAAGTACCTTGTTGTGCAACCCAAACCACATCGATCTCAAAAATGTTTTCATGTTTGCGATGCATTTATTTTCATACTCCCACTTTGCCAACCTTCCCTGATACCTCAGACCTCTGATATCATTTCCCGTCCATTGGATAATTTCCTTTAGCATTTCCTCTAGAGCGGATCTGCTTAGGACACATTCTTGAAAAATGTTACTTCACTTTCATTCTTGACAGTAGAACAGTCACTGGATAGAATATTTTCACTGGTTATTAATTTGGAGTTGACTGTTTTTTTCTTTCAGCTCTTTAAAATATTTTATCACTTTCTTCTGGCCTCCCTGGTTTTTGATAAGAAATCTGCCATTCCTATCCTTGTCCCTCTATATGTCGTCTCTCTGACTGCTTTCAGGATTATTCTATGTCTTTTGCTTTCAGCCATTTGATTATGCCCTGTTTCGAGATGGACTTCTTTAAGTTTATTCTGTTTGAAATTTACTGAGCTTCTTGAATTAAAAAAAAATGTGTCTTTTGTCAGATTTAGAATGTTTTCAGCCATTATTCCATCAAATAATTTTTCTACTCCATACTCTTTCTTCTTTTCTGAGAGTCTGATGATACAACATTGATGTTAGAGATTTTGGTATTTCCCACAGTTCCCTGAAGTTCTGTTCATTTTTAAAATCTTTTTCTTCTGCACTGTTAATATTGCATGATTTACATTGATCTATTTTTCCTCTGTCATTTCTCTTCTACTATTGAACCCATTCCGTGATTTTTTCAGTTTGAACATTTTATTTTTCACTTTTAAAGTATCTATTTGGTTCTCCTTAGTATTTCTATATCTTCATTGAGATAGTCTAACTTTCTATTTGTTTCAAGAGCATTTACCCATCTTTTTTACAGATAATCTGTGTCATTTCAGAGTTGACACCTTTTCATTGGGTTTTCTTGAGAGTTAAGATTTCCCTGGGTTTTCTCTCTCAGCTCCCCCTCTCCTAAATAACTCTGGATTGAGTTCTAGACATTTAGAATGTTGTGTTATGAGATTCCGAATGTTGTTTAAATCCCGAGGGAAATGACTTTTTTGTTTTAGCAGGCAATTGTCCAAGTTCCATTCAAGCCACATGTTCTAACTTGCCTTCTATGGGTGATGTTTCCAGTATCGGTTCAATTTTAAAGTGTTTTCAATGTGATTCAGCCCCACATGTGTATCATCCAATGGTCAGTCTGGCACCTGGGTTGTGGTCTAACCTTTCATGGGATCTGCTAATCCTATGGTATGCTCAGATCAGTGTATATGCATATCAAAGTAAGCCCAGTATTCATATACAATGTTAGGAAATTACTCTTGATTTCCCTTCTCTCTGCACTCTCGCCAATATGTTTGAACTCATTGGGACTTCCAGCCAGGAAACTGAATCTTTACTTTTTCTACTCTGTAAGGTACTTCTTATGACTAGCACCAGGCAATAGGAGGACAGAGAAAACAAAAGAAACACATAGAAAAACAAAAACAAAAACAAAAAAACCCACTGTTACTGCTTAATTGCTTAGGGTTTGGAAAGGAGAAAATATGGGCAAAATCCGGAGTGTTCTCCACTCTCTCTGTTCCATAGAATTTTCTTTTCCCTGTCTTTTGAAACAGAAATCTAAAGCTTCTCTTAGATCTCTTCCTGATAAAGCTACAGTGTCTTTCAGATTTGGGGCTCCATTTGAGTGCAGGCTCTGTGATACTGGAGGAAAAAACTGGAAAAATAACTGGAGGGAAAAACCCACAAAACTTTCAAATTCAGGTCTTATTCCTCAACCCTCATGCTGCCATTTATGTATTTATTTATTTAAAAGATTGATTGATTGATTGATTGATTGATTGATTTATCAGAGAGAGAGAGAACACAAGCAGATGAGTGGCAGGCAGAGGGAGAAGCAGGCTCCCTGCTGAGCTCTATCCCAGGACCTTAAGATCATGACCTGAGCAGAATGCAGATGCTTAACCAACTGAGCCACCCAGACATCCCTGCCATTTATTTTTTAAAGGTTTCATATAGCCGTCTCAAGCAATCAGTCCAGGACTTTTAGTTGCATTCAGCAGAAGAGATGGGGTGCAGTGTGTTTATTCCATCATTCTTAGAACAGAACCCTAAGTCTTTTAAAGTTACTTCCAAATGTGCATTATTTTCATTTCATCTGGAGTGAATTTATGGCCTCATTGTTGATTTCGTTGGCTGTCCTTCATTTTCTAATAGGCTGTAAATGAAAACAGTCTTGGTGTCATTTTTTCCACTTACTGCTGCATGACCTTAAGTAAATTACTTATTTAAACTTTGTATCAGTAAACTGATCTATAAGATAAGGACACAGAGAGGAGGAGGGGCAGGGATGGGGGAGGGGGAAGAGGAAGGAGTAATTAGTTAGAAGGCCATTGCAGTAGCCCTCAAAAAAAAAAATAACAGTGGTTTTGAACCTAGGTATTAGTGGTGGTAACATGGAAAGCCTCTTTGGCTTTCCTCCATCCCATATTCATAGTCTATTCATCCTAATGTTCAAGATGAATAAGAGGATGTGGTCCCAAAAAAAAGGGGGGGGAACCTAGTGTTTCAGTTCTTTTTTTCTGCTGTCTCAAAACAACCTTGATTTATGTTAAATTTTAGTATGAGGAACTGGGTTTGTTCGCTCTAGAGAAAGCTCAAGGGTGGGGCAGAAGGAGCTCAAGATAGGATAGCCATCTTCCAAAGGCTGAGGAAACACCGCCTATGAGAACAAACACTAATTGTACCATAAGCAAGCCACCGGCACAAATAGAACTACAGGGAGGACATTATTAGGAGTCAGTTTAACTGGGATGAACTTTATAATTACTAAAGCTGTCTAAAACTGGAATGAGCAGTTTTGGGCATGGAGGGAATATTGGTTGTAGGATGATAATACTTTTGACAATATATAAATTTTGGTATTTTTCGCACTTACACTAGCTTTGTCTTCTTCATTTTGTTCCTAGTTGTGGAAACAGCTGAAGTCAGTGACAGCCATTTTGCATGAGAATTGATTCTCTCTCTCTTTCCCCCTTGGTTTCTTTTTTTTTTTTTTTAAGATTTTATTTATTTATTTGACAGACAGAGATCACAAGTAGGCAGAGAGGCATGCAGAGAGAGAGAAGAGGAAGCAGGCTTCCCGCGGAGCAGAGAGCCCAATGCGGGGCTCGATCCCAGGACCCCAGGATCATGACCCTAGCCGAAGGCAGAGGCTTTAACCCACTGAGCCACCCAGGCGCCCCTCCCCCCTGGTTTCTTAAAGATAATTTCTTGAGTGCCTACAAAAGTACCAGGCCCTGTGCTAAGTACTCTAGATGCATTGTCTCATCATATTTTCACAATATTTTGAGAAACCTATTATCATTATCATTTTTGTGCACATGAAAAAACAAGGCTTGGAGATGTAATAATTTACTTGAGTTCACATGACTATGTAGGCAGAATAATCATCCCCCAAAGATACCCATGTCCCAACTCCTGGAAACTGTGAGGATGTTACCTTACATAACAAAGGGACCTTGCAGATATAATGAAGTTAAAGATCTTGAGATGGGACGATCATCCTGGATTATCCAGATGGGCCCAGTATAAATAATCACATGGGTCCTTAAAATAGGAAGGTTAGAGTCAAAGAAAATAGTAGCTACGGAAGCAGAATCAGAGCAAAATTTAAAGACCTTACTTTGCTGGCTTTGAAGATGGAAGAAGAGGCCAAGCCCCAAATAATACAGGTGGTCTCCAGAAGCTGTTAAAGGCAAGAAAACAAATACCTCCTTAGAATGCCAGAAGGAACAAACCTTAATTTCACCCCAGTTAGGCCTGTATTGGAGCCACAATTTGAACCATGTGGAAGACGTGAGCTCTAGAGCACAGGCATCATGGAGTGTTTGCTTTAATGCTGACCTTGGTTTTAGTGTCCTGCATGTGCAAATAGATCTAAACTACACAGATTGTCTACATATTACAGATGACATTCTTTCTGGAAATTTCATAACCATGGAGGCTGTAAGCAGGAGAAGGAATGCACTATTAACTGTTATATGTCACTCATGACTTAGATTCAGAATTAGAACTTTAACAGGACCATCAAAGTTCTTTCATTTCATCTCTGCTTTTGAGGATTGACCTCCCTCCCCAGTGTCCTTGTCAGGTGGTTGTCCAGCCCTGCTTGCACACCTCCAGTGATTGGAACTGCACATCTCCTGTGGAAAGCCATGCCATCTTAAAGGAACTCTGTTAGAAATTTCTATTTCAGACTGACCACAAACTCTTCCTTGCAACTGCCAACCATGGGTTCCAGCCCTTTTATTTACTGGGACATGGAATTTGTTTTTATTGGTTCTGTATAAGGAGGAATGTTAAAGTGGATAGCCTCTAAGCAGTCTTTCAACTCTTAAGATTCAAGTCTAACCCTTATCCAGGACATGAATACCAGTCTTGTAGGGCTGCTCTGAGAATTAGAGCTAATGTTCATAAAATACTCAGCATGCCAAGGATTTTCATAAAAGGTGATGATAATGATGATGATGATGACAGCACAGTTTCACAAATCTGAAGTCTCTCATCTCTTGTAGTTTTTTAAGCACCAAACTAAATCCCCCTCCCCCAATCCCAGAGCCCTCAAATGCCCATGTATGTGAAATTGTGTCAAGAACCCCACCCTCTTATCCTTGAAATATGCTCCAGTTTGACAATATCCCTCAAAGTATGAGTCTAGGCCTCATCGTGAAGTATCTTCATTATCTTTTGTGCTTTCTTAATACCTAGTTAGGTGGAATGAGCAGACTGGAAGATATTGACTAGTCAAATAAGCTTGAACAGACTGTGGTAGCGGAACTCAGGGGGCTTAGGGCTGCCTACAGCAAGAGGAAGGCAGTTGTGATTTTCATAAGGAGGAGAGAGTAAATAAGAAGATCCAAATGGTGCAAAAGGTCCAGAATGAGTAAGTGGTGGGGATTCAAAGACAAATATCACTTGCTTCATAGGCTTGTCTTTAATGTATAACTTAGGTATATATGGACATTTCAGCTGGAGGTATCAAGCAACAAAGTTGTTACGAAATTTACTGGCAACAAAGAGGAAAGTTGAACCTTGCAATGGGAACATCCACCTTCATAGGTTTTCACTTGTCTAAAACCAATTTAAAAGAACTTGGCTCACAAATTGAACTATCTCTTACATATTGTTCTGGCTGCCCCTTCTTTTGATAACCAAGCATTCTTCCTTTTTCCCATTAGAACTCAATATGCACTTGAACAGTCATTGACTCCAAACACACTCCAATCATACTTGAGACAGTACATGACCGTCTCAGATGTTCTTTAGTTAATCTTCCCATTAGGCATTATTAATCATGAAATACCATCTTCTACCACACTTAGTATGACCACTTGACAATATTCAGTGAATCCAATCTTTTAGGTAAAACCACAAATTGGATTTACCTTTGATTATGAACACTATGCAACCCTATTCATTGGAAGCACCCAAATTCTGACTAATGAGCTTGCACCAAGAAGTTAATAGTCATAAAATGGACTTGCACCATAGACTCAATATCCTTGATCTGACTTTCCCTTCCTTTGAATCAAGTGAAGAGAAAACTACCTAACCAGCTTTTTGTTCATCTTGGTTCCTCACCCTTTATGCAGACTACAATAATAATTTGTGATTAGCAAAATCAACAGCTATGATGAAAATTATTTTAAAAACCCATTATGCTTATAACAATCCACAAATCTAGAAATATCATAAATTACCTCCACAAGAACATTCTTGGTGAAATGAAATGAACAGACTAAACTTGACTAAAATAGGGTCAATAGGGTTACTTGTGATGGGAAAAAAGCATCGGAAGCCTCGGAGTGAAATATTTTCAAGTCATTGGCCAAAAAAATTAATTATTAAAACGAGTCTGACAATTTGCCATATGTGATGCTTTTGATAGCTAAACTAGATATTCTAGTCACCAATTATTCACCAGGACAAAGAATAAAATTAATAAAATTAAGCACTGGAGAAAGAGATCTAAGAGTAACCAGTTCTGTAATTTGAACAAGTAATGTTTCAATGTTACCAAAAGCATTTCTGTGCAAAATAGATTCCATTGCAACTAAAATCCTAAATTTAAGACTGGAATAATTTCTCAGCAGCTTGTACATTCTGTCCCAATTGTAAAAGACAGGTAGAGAGCCATCAAAAAAGAGTGACCAAGGCTTCAATTTGTGCTAAGCTTGTGCTAAATGCTATAGGGAATCCAAGAAATTTATATTTCAAGGAGGTTAGGACACCTAGTTGGCTGGATTGGTGACAAAACTTAACATATCTTTTGTGCTACGTACAGGGACAAAACAAAATAATTGGCCAAGGACAGGTTAAGTGCCACCAGATAGGTCAGTCCAGGTCAAGGTGTATCTAGGAAATAAGGTCAGGGTAAACTGGGGGTATGAATCAGGGTAATGTCCATTAGTCTTTATATACCAAACACTAATTGCTAGACTGAATTGTGTCCTCTCACCCCCAAATTCATATGTTGAAGCCTTAACCCCTAATATGATACTTAGAGATTGGGTCTTTGCAAGGTTATTAGGTTTAGATGAGGTCATGAGGATGGGCCCACATGATGGAATATAAGAATAGATCAGAGAGATTGTTCTTCCTTTTTACCCAAGAGCATGTAAGGAGGAGTCACTTGAGCATACAGAGAGATGGCAGCTGCCTACAAGCCAAGAGAGGGGCTTCAGAGTGAAACCTACCTTGAAAACACCTTAATGTTGGGCTTTTCAGCTCACAGAACTGTGAGAAATAAGTTTCTATTGCTTAAGCCCTCAGTCTATGGCATTTTGTTATGGCAGCCCAAGCTAAGACACAAATTAAATACCTACCATCTCCCAACACTCCCAACCTTCTCCAACAGAGAAACAAAGATGAGTGGAACACAGTCTCTGCCACCCAAGGGTGGGGCGGCTTAGAACAAGTAATGGTGGCCATGTGCTAATTGCCATGACAGAGAGAACTCAAGAATGGTGCTCATAATTGTCAAGGGAGGCCAGGTAAGCCTTCCCAGAAAGGTGGACATTTAAGTAGAATCCTGAAGGATGAGCAGGAGTTCATCTGATGCTCAAGGAGTTCTAGTGAGGTAAGAACATCATGGGCAGAGGGAATGAGTTATGTGAGAGTGCAGTGAGACAAAAAGGAAACATCAAAGACTATATTTCACTCACTGCTTCTAGGCCACATAATTTTTCCTATTTTAGCATCTCAGAGGTTCAGATTTAGCTTACAATTGATGACGAGTGGTAGTTTACATGATGGTGTTCTTTCTCCCCTCATTTTACGTGCAACATAAAATAATTTCATGTGTTACAACCAATGGTGCATTAATTTTGGTGCAATAAGGCTGTTCATTTTAGTTTGAACACAAAGACATGGTACAAAGGAGGAAATCAGAAAAGCAGTAGGGCTCATAACTAGAAGCGCCGTGCTCTTTGTCCCTGAAGAACTGGGGATCCTCTGAGAGTTTGTAAGCAGATTTATGTACCAGACCATGTATGAGGCAGAGCGACAATTAGAAGGCTAATGACATAAACTGTCCTGGAAGAAGTAAGTGGCCTGATCTACAGGAGCAGCGATGGCCACAGACAAGAGCTATTTAGATTGACTCAGTAAGGACCTGTGGCCCACACACCAGAGGGCATGTGGGTAAGGGATGGAGGCTGATTCCCAGATTTCTGATCTGGAAAGCTTGAAGGATGGAGACAGTCATGAGGATGGACCACATGAAGAGAAGGATGTGGCCATGGGGAGGAAGAGGAAACAGGTTGGCATTGCAATACAGAGGGAATACAGAGGGGGCTACAAAGTTGGTGTTAGAAATGGGGGCAGGACATCACAAGAGAATGATCACAGCAGTAGGAACATGGAGGGCCACTCAGGAGCTGTAGGAATAGTAGCAGCAACCATGGGCATGGTGGGGCTTGTCCAGGAGGAGGATGGCTTGTCCAGGAGGAGGGGGGATATCCAGTGCAGTGAATGAAAGAGGAAGGGCTGCTGATGAAATCTGGAGAAATCCAACATGAAAGAAGCAGAAAAAGGAAAAGGTAGCTTACCCAAAGCCCTCCCTAGACTCTATTTTGCATAAACAGAAAAATCTACAGACAAAACCAGTTCTGGGGAATTTGCCTCAGAGGTCTCCCCTGTTTACTTTTTATCAGCTTGATTTTATCTTCAGTCTCCTCATTTATGAACTACAGGTTTGGTACCACAGCTCTAGTGGAGGAGAAGGGTAAAAATAAGAGGGAAACAAACAAACAAACAAACAAACACGAGAGGCACCCTTAAAGGCAATAGCAAAGAGTCAAGAAGGCAACAAAATTTGAAGATCAAGAGCAGTGAAGAGGAAGATACCAGCACAGATAAGAAAGGTTGGAAGCTTCATGAAGTCAGGATATCTGAAGAGAAGTTCTTTTAATCTCATTCCTCAACAGGACCTGCTGAGGCTGAAAGGAATCCCCATTCACTTATCTTTCCTCTAGTAGCCACATAGTTGAAAGAGTACATGAACTCAGCATCTTCAGTTCCTTTCCCACCATGATTATGCTCATTCTTTTCAGTCTCCCTGGGGTAGAACATAATGGGAAGAATAAGGACTTTAGAGCTAGCAGGATCTGGGTTCTGATTTAGGCTGTGCTACATATTCGCTGTGTGACCTTGGGAAAATTATGTAATCACTTCAAGTCTTCACATTCCCATCAATAAAATGAGGAAACCTACCTCCCTGGTTATTATACCAAGTGAGTTACCTCGTATTAAGAGAGTATTACCACTAATATTTGAACTCAAACCAAATCATCTTCAGAGCCAACATTCCAGTTCCAGGAGCTTATCCTTTCACTGCTACTTCCCCACATATCAATCTCATCCTGCTTCAATGCTATTTCTAGGAAAGTGCTGGTTTTTTAGACTATTATAAACTGGGGGAGATGAAACATCCATAAACTCCCATCCCTACCCTCCAGGGATTTATAATCAATTAAAAGATAAAATACAAAACATTAAAAAATAATTAACTGGAGGAGGAGCAAGAGAGCAGAGGAGTAGGAGACCTAAATATCATCAGGTATCAGGAGTTCAGCTGGATAGTTATAAAAAACCATTCTGAACACCTATAAACTCAAGAGATCAAAGAAGAGCAGCAATTCAAGGAACAGAAAATTGACCACTTTCTGGAAGGTAGGCCTTGCGCAGAAGTGAATCTGAGGTGACAGGAAGTTAGACTATGGGAGGAGGGGCCAGCTCTTGGCAAGTGAGACAGCAAAAGAGCACAAAATCATAACTTTTAGAAATCTGCTCCACTGAGGGACATCACTCCAGAGGCTAAGCAGAGAGAGGAGCCCTTGCTGGGACAGTGTGGTCTCAGGACCCACAGGGTCACAAAAGATCAGTGGTGTCTGAGTGTGGCAGAGCTCCCAGGTATCAGAGCGGGCAAACCAGCTGGGGAGATGGAGCCAAAGAGTGGACTCTCAGCTCAGGATTACCTTAAACCATGATCCGAGGCACAGTTGGACCACTGCTTTTCAGGCAGGGACCCCACAAGTGGCAGATATGGGGAGACTAACCTTCCTCCTCTGGGAGGAGTGGCATGGGAGCACACAATAGGAATCAGCTGGGTTTGGAGACTCCAAATGGGGCCATGCACCAGAGATAGAAATGCTCAGTCACAGGCTGGGTGAGCTTGGAGTGCGGCCATAGACCAGGGAGATGGAAGGGATTGACTGCTTTTCCCTGAGGGTGCACTGAGGAGTGGGGCCCAGAGCTCTCAGCTCCTATGGGGCCAGAAATTGGGAGGCCACCATTTTCATTCCTGTCCTCCAAAGCTCTACAGAAAGCATTCAGGGAACAAAAGCTCCCGAGAGTGAACCTGAGCAGATTACTTAGCCCAGCCCCTGGCAAGCGTGGTGCAATTTTGCCTCAGGCAAAGACAGTTGAGAATCACAGCAATGGGCCTCTCCTCCAGAAGATTTGCAAAAACAGTCAGCCAAGACCAAATTTATTGATCAAAAAGAAGTGCAGAACTCCAGAGCTAGGGGAAAGCAACAGATAGACTCCCCATGATTCTTTAGTCTTTCAAAGTTAAATTCTTCTAATTTTATTTTTTTCTTATTCTATTTTTAAAATTTCCTTTCTTATTTTAACGTTTTTAAACTATTTAATGTTATCAATACCTTTTTTTTTTTAAAGATTTTATTTATTTTTCAGAGAGAGAGAGAATGAGCACAGGCAGACAGAATGGCAGGCAGAGGCTGAGGGAGAAGCAGGCTCCCCGCTGAGCAAGGAGCCCGATGTGGGACTCAATCCCAGGGCGCCAGGATCATGACCTAAGCTGAAGGCAGTTGCTTAACCAACTGAGCCACCCAGGCGTCCCTTATCAATACCTTTTTAAAAATCTTTTTAAATTTTTATTGTCATAGTTATATTCTATCCCTTCATTGTATTTAACCTTATTTTTTGTATACATAGAGGTTTTTCTTTCTTTAAAATTTTGGGATACAATTTCTCCTAATAGATCAAAATATACCCTAAATCTAGCACATGGCTTTATTCTAAGTCTCCAGCCTGATCACATTCTTCTTTTTTTTTTTTCTTTCTTTTTTTAAAAAAGATTTTATTTATTTATTTGACAGAGAGAGAGAGAGATCACAAACAAGCAGAGCCACAGGCAGAGAAAGCGGAGGGAGGGGGGAAGCAGGCTCCCCACCAAGCAGAAAGCCCAATGCAGGGCTTGATCCCAGGACCCCAAGATGACGACCTGAGCCGAAGGCAGAGGCCAAACCCACTGAGCCACCCAGGTGCCCCTTCTTTTTTTTTTCAACCAACTTCTTATTTTATCAATTCCTTCCTTAGAATATTTTTTATTTTTCATCTTTACAGTCATATTCCAACCCTCATCATGTTTACCCTTATTTTTGTATATGTATGTTTTTCTTTCTTTAAAATTTTGGGGGGCAAAATATATATATATATTAGATATATATATAGATATTACATATATAGATCTATATATATATCTATATTTTATATATAATCTATATATGTTTATATATAGATTATATATAATATATAGATATATATATGCATATATATAGACTAATATATATATTAGTCTCTATATTTATATATCTATAATTTTTTTCCTCCTTCTTCTCCCCTTGGTTTCAGGTCTCTTCTGATTAAGTTAATATATATCTTTCTGAGGTCATTGCTACCCTTTTAGTATTTTGTTCTCTCATTCATCTATCCTTAACTGGATAAAATGACAAGGCAGAAAAACTCACCAGAAAAAAAAAAGAAAGAAAAAGAGGCAGTACAGATGGCTAGGGACGTAATCAATACAGACATTAGTAATATGTCAGAACTAGAGTTCAGAATGACAATTATCAAGGTTCTAGCTAGGCTTGAAAAAAGCATGGACGATACTAGAGAATCCCTTTCTGGAGAAATAAAATCCCTTTCTGGAGAAATAAAAGAACTAAAATCTAACTAAGATATAATAAAAAAAGCTATTAATCAGATGCAATAAAAAATGGAGACTCTTACTGCTAGGATAAACGAGGCAGAAGAGATAATTAATGATATAGAAAACCAAATGATGGAGAATAAAGGAGCTGAGAAAAAGAGAGACAAACAACTACTGGACCACAAGGGGATAATTTGAGAGATAAGTGATACCATAAGATGAAACAATACTAGAATAATTGGGGTCCCAGAAGAAGAAGAAAGAGAGAGAGTGGCAGAAGGTGTATTGAAGCAAATTATAGCAGAGAATTTCCTTAATTTGGCAAAGGAACAAGCATCAAAATGAGGCACAGAGAACCCCCCCTCAAAATCAATAAAAATAGGTCCATACCCCATTATCTAATAGTAAAACTTATAAGTCTTAGTGACAGAGAAAAATCCTGAAAGCAGCTCAGTTCAAGAGGTTTGTAACATAGAGTGGTAGAAATATTAGGTTGGCAGCAGACCTATTCACAGAGACCTGGTGGGCCAGAAAGTACTGCCATGATATATTCAGAGAACTAAATGAGAAAAATATGCAGCCAAGAATACTATATCCAGCTAGACTGTCATTGAAAATAGAAGGAGAGATCGAAAGTTTCCAGGACAAACAAAAACTAAAAGAATTTGCAAACACCAAACCAGACCTACAGGAAATATTGAAAGGGCTCCTCTAAGCAAAGAGAACCTAAAAGTAACAGACCAGAAAGGAGCAGAGACAATATACAGTAACAGTCACCTTACAGGCAATACAATGGCATTAAATTCATATCTTTCAATAGTTACCCTAAATGTAAAGGGCTAAATGCCCCAATCAAAAAACATAGGGTAGGGGTGCCTGGGTGGCTCAGTTGGTTGGGCAACTGCCTTTGGCTCAGGTCGTGATCCTAGAGTCCTGGGATCGAGTCCCACATCAGACTCCCTGCCGTGCAGGAAGTCTCCTTCTCCCACTGACCTCTCTCCTCTCATGCTCTCTCTCTCTTAAATAAATAAATAAAATCTTAAAAAAAAAAACAGGTTATCAGAATGGATTAAAAAAAAAAAAGACCCATCAATATGCTGTCTACAAGAGACTCATTTTAGACCCAAAGACACCTCCAGATTTAAAGTAAGGGGGTGGAAAACAATTTACCATGCTAATGGACATCAAAAGAGAGCATTGCTGGCAATCCTTAGATCAAATAAAATAGAGTTTAAGCCAAAGATATAATAAGAGTTAAGGAAGAACACTATATCATACTTAAAGTGTCTGTCCAAAAAGAAAATATAAAAATTTTAAATATCTATGCCCAGAGGCGCTTGGGTGGCCCAGCGGGTTAAAGCCTCTGCCTTTGGCTCAGGTCATGATCCCAGGGTTCTGGGACCTAGCCCCACATTGGGCTCTTTGCTCTGTGGGGAGCCTGCTTCCCGCCCCCCTGCCTGCCTCTCTGTCTACTTGTGATCTCTCTCTGTCAAATAAATAAATAAAATCTTAAAAAAAAAAAAAAACTATGCCTGTATCATGGGAGGAGTCAATTATATAAGTCAATTAATAACAAAGTCAAGGAAACACATCAACGATAAAACAATAATAGTAGGGGACTTTAACACTCCCCTCACTGAAATAGATAGATCATCTAAGCAGAAGATAAACAAGGAAAAAAAGGTCTTATATGACACACTGGACCAAGGGACATCACAGATATATTTAAAACATTCCATCCCAAAGCAACAGAATACACATTCTTCTCTAGTGCACATGGAGCATTCTCCAAAATAGATCACCTCCTGGGTCACAAATCAGGTCTCATCTGGTACCAAAAGATTGGGATCATTTCCTGCATATTTTGAGACTAAAATGCTTTGAAACTGGAACTCAACCACAAGAGGAAAATCAGAAAGAACTCAAATACATGGAGGCTAAAGAGCATCCTACTAAAGAATGAATAACCAGGAAATTAAAGAAAATTTTTAAAAATTCATGGAAACAAATGAAAATGAAAACATAACTGTTCAAAATCTTTGGGACACAGCAAAGGCAGTTCTGAGAGGAAAGTATATAGCAATAAAAGCATTTCTCAAGAAACAAGAAAGGTCTAAAGTACACAACCTAACCCTACACCTAAAGGAGATGGAGAAAGAACAGCAAAGAAAGGCTGAACCCAGCAGGAGAAGAGAAACAATAAAGATCAGAGCAGAAATCAATGAAATAGAAATTAAAAGAACAGTAGAAAAAATTGATAAAACTAGGTGCTGGTTCTTTGAAAGAATTAATAAGATTGATAAACCCCTGGCCAGACTTATCAAAAAGAAAAGAGAAAGGACCCAAATTAATAAAATAATGAATGAAAGAGGAGAGATCACAGCCAACACCAAAGAAATACAGACAATTATAAGAACATATTATAAGTAACTATACACCAGCAAATTGGACAATCTGGAAGAAATGGATGCATTCCTAGAGACATCTGAACTACCAAAACTGAACCAGGGAGAAATAGAAAACCCGAACAGACCCATAACCAGTAAGGACATTGAAGCAGTCATCAAAAATCTCCCAGCAAACAAGAACCCCGGGCCAGACAGCTTCCCAGGGGAATTCTACCAAACATTTAAAGAAGAAGTAATACGTATTCTTCTGAAACTGTTCCAAAAAAGAAATGGAAGGAAAACTTCCAAACTCATTTTATGAGGCTAGCATTACCTTGATCCCAAAACCAGACAAAGACCCCATCAAAAAGTAGAATTAGAGACAAATATCTTTGATGAACATGGATATAAAAATTCTCACCAAAATACTAGCCATTAAGATCCAATAGTACATTAAAAGGATTATTCACTACGACCAAGTGGGATTTATTCTTGGCCTGCAAGATTGATTCAACACCTGCAAATCAATCAATGTGATACAATACATTAATAAAAGAAAGAACAAGAACCATATGATACTCTCAAAAGATGCTGAAAAAGCATTTGACAAAGTACAATATCCTTTCTTGATTAAAACTCTTCACAATGTAGGGATACAGGGTACATACCTCAATATCATGAAAGCCATCTATGAAAAACCCACAGTGAATATCATTCTCAATGGGAAAAACTAAGAGCTTTTTCCCCTAAGGTCAGGAACACAGCAGGGCTGTTTACTATCACCACTGCTATTCAACATAGTATTAGAAGTCCTAGCCTCAGCAATCAGACAGCAAAAAGAAATAAAAGGCATCCAAATTAGCAAAGAAGAAATCAAACTCTCACTCTTTGCAGATGATATGATATTTTATGTGGAAAACCCAAAAGACTCTACTCTAAAACCACTAGAACTCATACAGGAATTCAGTAAAATGTCAGGATATAATATTAATGCACAGAAATCAGTTGCATTTTTTTTAAAGATTTTATTTATTTATTTGACAGACAGAGATCACAAGTAGGCAGAGAGGCAGGCAGAGAGAGAGGGAAGCAGGCTCCTCGCAGAGTAGAGAGCCCGATGCGGGGCTCGATCCCAGGACCCTGAGATCATAACCTGAGCGAAGGCAGAGGCTTTAACCCACTGAGCCACCCAGGCGCCCCAATCAGTTGCATTTTTATACACCAATAGCAAGACAGTAGAAAGAGAAATTAAGGAGTCGACCCCATTTATAACTGCAGCCAAAACCATAAGATATCTAGGAATAAACCTAGCCAAAGAGGCAAAGAATCTGTATTCAGAAAACTATAAAGTACTCATGAAAGAAATTGAGGAAGACACAAAGAAATGGATAAACTTTCCATTCTCATGGATTGGAAGAACAAATATTGTGAAAATGTCTATACTATTGCTAAAGCAATCCACATATTTAAGCAATCCCTATAAAAATACTGTCAATTTTTTTCAAAGAAATTGAACAAATAATCCTAAAATTTATATGGAACCAGAAAAGACCCCAAATAGCTAATGGAATGTTGAAGAAGAAAACCAAAGTTGGCAGCATCACAATTCCAGACTTCAAGCTCTATTACAAAGCTGTAATCATCAAGACAGTATGGTACTGGCACAAAAACAGACATAGATCAGTGGAAAAGAATAGAGAACCTAGAAATGGACCTTCAACTCTATGGTGAACTAATCTTTGACAAAGCAGGAAAGAATGTCCAATGGAAAAAGACAGTCTCTTCGAGAAATGGTGTTGGAAAAATTGGAAAACCACATTCAGAAGAATGAAACTGGACCATTTCCTTACACCACACACAAAAATAGACTCAAAATGGATGAAAGACCTCAACGTGAGATAGGAATCCATCAAAATCCTTGAGGAGACCACAGGCAGCAAACTTTGACCTCAGCCACAGCATCAGCTTCTTCCTAGAAACATCGTCAAAGGCAAGGGAAGCAATGGCAAAAATTAACTATTGGGACTTCATCAAGATCAAACGCTTTTGCACATCAAAGGAAATAGTCAACAAAACCCAAAGACGACTGACAGAATGGGAGAAGATATTTGCAAATGACATATCAGATAAAGGGCTAGTATCTAAAATCTATAAAGAACTTATCAAACTCAACACCCAAAGAACAAATAATCCAATCGAGAAATGGACAGAAGACATAAACAGACATTTCTCCAAAGAATGATCAACAGACACATGAAAAAGTTCTCAGTATCACTCACCATCAGGGAAATACAACTGAAAACCACAGTGAGATAACACCTCACACCAGTCAGAATGGCTAAAATTAACAAGTCAGGAAACAGCAGATGTTGGCGAGGATGTAGAGAAAGGGGAACCCTCCTACATGGTTGATGGGAATGCAAGCTGGTGCAGCCACGCTGGAAAACAGTATGGAGGTTCCTCAAAAAGTTGAAAACAGAGCTACCCTACAACTCAGCAATCACACTACTGGGTATTTACCCTAAAGATACAAATGTAGTGATCTGAAGGGGCATGTGCACCTGAATGTTTATAGCAGCAATGTCCACAATGGCCAAACTATGGAAAGAGCCTAGATATCCACGAACAGATGAATGGATAAAGAAGAAGTGTTATATATATATGCAATGGAATACTATGCAGCCATCAAAAGAAATGGAATTTCGCCATTTGCAACAATGTGGATGGAACTAGAGGATATTTATGCTAAGCAAAATAAGTCAATGAGAGAAACACAATTATCATATGATCTCTCTGATATGAGGAATTTGAGACACAGGGTGGGGGATCATGGGGGGCAGGGAGGGGAAAATGAAACAAGATAGAATCAGGAAGGGAGACAAACCACAAGAGACTCTTAATCTCAGGAAACAGAGGGTTGCTGGGGGCTTGGGGGGTAGGGATTAGGTGGCTGGGTTACGGACATTGGGGAGAATATGTGCTATGGTGAGTGCCGTGAAATATGTAAGACTGATGAATCACAGACCTGTACCCCTGGGGCAAATAATACATTATATGTTAATATAATTAATTAATTAATTAATTAATTAACAAAACAATAGTCAACTGTGTATTCACAAGCATGTGAATGTCTACAAAAATGCATGCAAAGACACACGTCAAATTGGTAACAGTGATATTTCTGAGTAAACAGTGGATTGGGAGAGTTTATTGTACAGTCTGAATTTTACACAATGACAGTGGATTTAAGAGTTAAATTGAGTTAGAAGGCCAGAAAAAAAAAAAGGATAACTAATGATAAATGTAGCAGCATAAAGAAAAGAGGGGTTCCTTTGGCCAATGCCAAGGGCACCTCTATCTAGGACAGCAGCAGGACAGATGGCAGAGAGGTGCGACAGCACGGATGAGTTTCATGGACAATGAAGACTGAGTAGATGCAGAGTGAGAGATAAGCTTGCTAAACTGAAGACAAGTAGTGGAGGGAGTTGAGTGTGAGGCTAAAATACTTGGGTTTTTAGTTCCAAAACAAAGCACCATAAATAAAGACCATAAACAAAGATCATCATAAAGCCTTCAGTCTCTTTCCCACTGCATAATTAATCCTGAATTCCCTTCAGATCTTAATCAGTTTCAGCTAAGCCATCAGGGATAGCTATAAGCAAGAAAAGCCTACTCTCAGCGTGATGCCATTGTGAATTCCTAGGCAGTGGGGAGCCACACAGGGTTCTTGAGCAGTAGAAAAAATGTATTAGGAATATTTGCCTACAGAAACAAAGTGCTCTCATGGGGGCATTGTTGTATGATAAATATAGCTTTGTTGAAAGTTTATCTTTCCTTTACACTTGCCAAAGTGTAAAGGAGTCTGTTCGTGGTGTTTTCTGGCCTGACCCATCACCCACTCTTTGGTCTGCCATGAGTTTAGCGGGTGTAAGAGTCGAGGTCAGAGCACAGACTCAAGTGAGCTCCAGATTCTATGTGACTTGGACCAACTAAGCCTGTGCCGCTTAACTTGCTTTTGAGAGGTGAGACAAGATTCTGTTTTTTGAAAGAAGACAATAGGTAATCAAGTATCTTAGACTCGACGTGAATAATCTATAAAAATTCCCTTCCATCTCTTTGTGTCTGAAGTGATTTGTGTATAAAACGCTTGTGTGGAATCTTCCTTTTATTGCTTCTATAAATAAAACTGTATTCCTATTGACTCAAATACTTTATATTACTCACAGTTCAAAGCTCTGAGTTTACAGTTTTAACTCTCTTAGGAGTCAGAGAGTTCGTCCAGCACATTTTTTTTTTCCCGGGCCTGAATGCAAGCATCAGACAGTGTCTGACAGGATCTCAGCTGGGGTTCGCCACCGAATGGGACCAGAAACATTTAGTCACCACAAGGGCATCAGACGCTGTGGGCTAGTTCCCTGAATTAGACAAAGGGTTAAATAGCGGGAAAAACAAAAAAACAGCAAAGCAAAAACGCACAAGTGGACCGGCTCCAAGAAAGAAGATTAGATGTGTTCTCTTAGAGACTGACTCAATTAAGTGCTTGATGATTCCCTCACATTTTATATAGTTCTTACTATATGCCAGATGCTTCCATAAGCATTTGATACCTACCTATGCATTCATCCATCTATAGATATATAAATACCTATATAATCTTCAGGTATTACTATTAATACAGGTACTAGTACAGGTATTAGTAGTAATTAGTAGTAATACAGGTATTACTATTCTTTTCCACATTTTGAAAATGGGGAAACTGAGGCAAAGAGGCTTAAGTAACATGTCTGAGGTCACACAGACAAGTTAGGGTCGAAGTGGTCATTAGAACCCTGGTGGTCTGACTCCAGGGTTCACGGCCTTGGCTACTGTGCCATGATACTATTAAGATTTTATACAATGAGAAGGCATATGTATTTGGGGGTCCTCTCATCTCTACCTGTAGCTATTTCCTTTCAAGGTGAGATTCTTCTCATTTGTTATTAATATGGTTCCTTCCAGCTCCTTCAGTCCTTCTTCCCAGAAGCTCCTCCTCCAGCACAGACTTCAGACGACCTCCCTTCTTAAAGAGCAAAACTATGTAGGTGAGCTTGGTCTCTCATCCTCGCTGGTCCCTCGAATCACCACCAGTCTTGGAATAGCCAACAGAATCACCTGTCCGGGACACCCTAGCATCTGGCAATCAGGTGTCTGTTTCAAGGTTCTCTTGCACTCAACTTCTAGAAGCCATGTCAGGCTTGCAGTCACCACCATCTGGTGGCTTTCCCACGGCTCTTTTCTGCCCAGTGTCTGTGTCGCATTTGACTCCGCGGGTCACGCCTTCCTTCAAAGCCCCAGTTCCCTCGAGGCCTGAAGTGTGGTGTTTCTTGCTCATGTTCCCCAGTCTCCTGCCACTCCTCAACTCCTCTTGGGTGAAACTGGGCCTTCTAGTCCCCTTGCCCTCTCCTCCTGTTCCTGCGCCCAATTCTCTGGATGGCATCCACACCCCATACCCACTCGACTTCAATGATGACCTTCCTCTGAATCTGTGTTTCTCGTCCGAGCCCCCACTGACATCTCCGTCTCCCTCTCCAACTCTGCCCAGGGGCCCCACAGGTGGCAGAGACAATCCAGACATTCACCCAGAGCGCTCATTTTTGGTGATAGGGTCTCCCTAACTGCGCATTAACACCTCAAGGATCAATGCAGGTTTCATTCTGCCTGCAGGAAGGACCGTTACAAGGGTGACTCACTTCTCATAGCCCAGTGAATGCTATAAAAAAAAAAAAAAATTAAAGAACAGGGAATATAAAGTGTAAACGTGAATCAGATGGAAAGGAAAGAACAGATCATATTTTATGTCGACTGTATAATGACTAACCAGGACACCCTTTCATGTATTGCTGATGTCTTCATTCCTTTCCCTTTTGATGGTTTCGAAAGAGCCACTGCCTTTTACCCTATTCTATAGTTTCCACGGTCTCCTTAGATTGTTCCTCAAGATTCCACCAGGATTTCTGCAGATGAAAATTTCAGGGCAGCTTCCTTTCAAACAATACGTTTGAGACTATTTCCTCTTCTTGGAGGAAGATCACGTATGACGGGTCCGAACGTGTCCTCCTGCAACAAAATTAGAGTTTAGCAGCGAAACTGAAAAGACACGAATCCGTTAGGAACTGTCTCTTAGCGCAAGCAGAAGTCATAGAACAGAACTGAAAAGAGATCTGGAGGCAAAAGAAACTCATCCAAACTTAGAGTAGGCAATCCTCCTTGTAAAGGTCTCCAAGAATGGACTGGACACATCCTTCCTTCGTAATGCATCCCATCCATTCAAAGCAACAGGCTTAAATCGCCTGCAGGGATATTCAGAAGTGTTTTGGCTGCTTGTCTGCGGGATCTGTTTCAGAACTGTCCAGGCCAGCCGACGCTCTGGGACTCTTCCCTGATTAAAGAAAGAACAAATACGTTCTCCTGGGAGTGTTCTCACGAAGCTCTGACTTTGCAAGGAGGACCAGGGAGGAAACCATCCCAAGGGCAGTGTGAATCCTAAATCCTGGCATCCAGTGAGTGCCTTAAATAGGGGAGCACAGGGGCAAGGGCGCGTGCGTGTGCGTGAGCACGCGTGCGCGCGCGCACACACACACACACACACACACACACACACACACACGAGGAGCACAGCAGGTGGAAGGAATTCCGATTATCCTGTGCTCTAACTGCAGGCCCCCCGCAGGACAGGGCCGCCAACCAGGCTCATAAACGACTGGGTGGGCCCCTGGCAGGTAAACGGAGACTCTCTCAAGTGGGCAGGCTCTAACAAACCATTTAATATTTGCCCTCATAGTGTCATTCTTTGTGGCACAAACCCTCAGAAACTTGTCCCCAGGCCTCCCTCCTCAGGGGAGAGAACCAGGCCACATGGAGGCCTCGTACACATTTCTGTTTCCTGAATTTGCATGTGGCTTTTCTGACCGAACTGCTCTTGCCATAGGATGGAGACATGGCAGGGAAACCCAGAACGGAGGCTGCCCAGCGCCTTGACCCACATCTTAATCCCATTTGGTCACTGTCCCGACTCAGTTCCTGACTACTCTCGCTTTGGTGTTTAAAAGTGCACATCATTCCACTCCCACCCTGCCCCCTGCCCCCTCTGTCTTTATATGGATTCAACTGCTTTTCTCCCACTTAAGTATAATTTCTTCCCCCACCCCTTGATTGCCCCCTGCAAAATCCTTGCCCACAGTGGGCATTTCACAGACACTTTCTCAAGGAATAAGCGAATGTCCTAATAATACCCTCAGTTACGTCAGCACCACCTTCTGCTTGCTCGGCCAGGGTCAAATCCATCCCCCCTCACTTACTGGGAGGGCGTGTGTTCTAAAGTTCTGTAGACATAATAGCTATTTTCCACTTCCCTCCTTCCCTCCCTTGTCTTTTCTTTTCCACCTTGACATTCAGAAAACTCACTCTGGAAGACGACAGGCCCTTTCCTCAACTCCATTCGTCTCCAGGGATTGCCACCAGGGAATGGAGCCTCACCCAGCCTCAGGAGGCCCAGAGTGTGTGTGTGTCTCTCTCTGAGAGGAGTTTTGGTCAGTTTGGTGGTCTCAGTTCTCACCCTCCAGAGACCTGGCTTTACCTCCTCATTCACACACTCCGTCTTCCTCAGCACATCACTGCCTGGATCGCGGGGGAAGGTCACAAGAAGCCAGTAGTTCGAGATGGAGTTTCCTGTGACCCACAGCCTGAAGTTGATGGGCAGAGGATGGCCACTGTCTGGAAGTCATCCTCGGAGATCAGCGGCCCTGAAGTCTGACTGCCTGCCAAGTGTCCTGCCAGACCTCAGCAGAGGACATGAACTCTGACCCTTCGTCTAACACCAACCAGTGGTGTGACCTTAGATAAAGAATTTAACCTCTCTATTTCTTCTTCTCTGAAATGGGCATGAATGGAATTTTCTTATAGTGACATAGATGTTTTCTGGGAAAACATCTATGTTTTCTGGGAAATCTGAAATGACACAAAATCAAAGCCTGGTGTGAATAAAGCCCCAGAAGTCTATGCAAGGAAAATGGTTTACCCAGGTCTACACAGCATTTTCCAGAGTCTTGTCCAACCTAAATTCCAGGCTTCAACTATTGTACTTGGAGGGCCTCAGACTCCCAGCTGTTCCTTTTGCTCCAGACTGCAGGTAAAAACACTTAGAAACTGTTAAGACACTAGGTCGGATGCGTTGTTATTACTGTACTTACAATCAGTATAAGGATTGTTGTGGGTTCTTGTCCTATAACATTATGGCTGATTTATATGCTCTTACCTTAGTTCTTTAAAAATAGAAATGACAAAATTTTATTGCTTAAAAAACCCCACATTCTTATGCTTCCTCTGCTTTACTTTTAATAGACAAAATGTGAACAGAAACTTTTAGGTTGTGAAGCATATTTCCATACTACCTAACTGCCCCTATGTGCAGATACTATGGTTCCAAGGAGAATCATATTAACTTGAAGATAGAAATTACTGCCTACCATTTTCCCCTCATCCCCCAAATCCTTCACGAACTTTGACCCAAGTCTATTGAAAGATGGGCAAAGAGCAAAGGTAGAATTCTTGGTGAGAGCTGTGCAGGGCGATCCAAAGGGGGAAAAAATCTGCCAGCAGTCCTCCTGGGGCTTGCACAATTACTAAAATGAGAAATAATAAGGTGGAGGGCGGGGAGACAAAACATCTGGGGATGATAAGGAAGAAATAAGCAAACTCGAGAATTAAAAAAACAACAAAAAAAACCTGTTGTCCAGAAAGGAGCACAGCACTTCAAAACAGATGTTTTGGCTTGAAATTTTCCAGAATGGAACAAATGAGAGGGGAGAAGCAGCCCGAGAACTGGAGCACAGTGAGTGAGAACATCTTACAAGAACCGCTGGCCCTCAAAGAGTTAACGTGCATTTGGAATACCATCAGGCCCTCGTCTTTTACTTCGAAACCCAACCCCTTCAAAAAAATGCTTGTTTGTCTTACAGCACTTCCAAGGGCAAGGATTGCCAACTCCGCAAAAAAGGCACACCTATGGAAGACACTAGATCAAGGGTAAATCTCCTTGGACAGGAGAGTAATTCTAGGTGAGGAGGAGGGAAGAGCGGAGTGGAGCAATGGTGCTCCCCAGAACACAGCTGATGGTCTGAATTAGAGATCCAGTGACAGGAGAAGTGATTGTTCTTTCCTGCTCTTTCTGTTATCTCACCTGAACTTAAGCATGTGAATTAGAATGCAGTTTATGAAAGTCACAGACCAAAGTGTCACTGAAGATAGGATAGAGAACATGCAGAGCTTCCACATTAACCTACAACGGAAGGACACATTGCCTGTTCTTGGCCTCCTGTAGATGGGTACACACCGAAGGGTTTTAAAAGTCCAGAACAGGGTGCCTGGGTGGCTCAGTCGGTTAAGCCTCTGCCTTTGGCTCAGGTCACGATCCCAGGGTCCTCGGATCGAGCCCCACATCTGGCTCCCTGCTCAACGGGGAGCCTGCTTCCCCCTCTATCTCTGTGATATCTCTAGCTTTCGCTCTCTCTCAAATAAATAAATAAAAATAAAGTGTAGTTCAGGACAGGACTAAGCCCGTTCTAAGTGACTTTTGCACAGTTGTACCTGCAATAGGATAGCACTTGTATTCACGCATCCTTTAGTACTTAGCAGCTGTTGGAGAACTTTCTTGACCTGACCATGTCTTCTTATATATTAATAAGGCAGTTCTTTCATGTCCTAGTAAACATCTGATCCCACACCAGCACTGTCCAAAAGATGCATAATCAGATCTGCATTTGGAATTTAAAGCTTTATAGTAGGCACATTTTTAAAAGGTTAAAAAAAACAGAAAAAATGTATTTTTTTTTAAAGATTTTATTTATTTATTTGACAGAGAAAGAGATCACAAGTAGATGGAGAGGCAGGCAGAGAGAGAGAGAGGGAAGCAGGCTCCCTGCCGAGCAGAGAGCCCGATGCGGGACTCGATCCCAGGACCCCGAGATCATGACCTGAGCCGAAGGCAGCGGCTTAACCCACTGAGCCACCCAGGCGCCCAACAGAAAAAATGTATTTAATGTGATATGTCCAAAATTAACACTTCAATATGTAAATCAACAAAGTATTAATGGGATATTTCGTAATTTTCTTTTGCACTAAGTCTTCAAAATTTGGTGTGTGTTGTTCACTTATAGCACATCTCAACTTGGACTAGCCGTATTTCAAGACAATAACGACTTGTGATGAATGGCTGCCATATTGGAAAGTATAGGTCTAAACTGCCACTGGGTTGACACAATTATTTTCATTTTACCCCTTATTTCTGGAACACTATACCCTAAATCTTGTTGTTAAGAACTGCTGGCAATGTTTCATCTAACCTATCACAGAACATAACATGTGTCCTCAGTTGAAGCACAAATAAATTTTATGCAACAATGAAAATTTGGTGGCGCTCCTATGAAAGAGAAAATATGTCAGTGTATTCTGAATTACCTGTTAGGGAACACTGGTATAGTGAGGGACACAGTGTCACCCAGAAAGGCATGCCAGGATGTGACTTTTTCTTTAAGGATTTTATTTATTTATTTATTTATTTATTTATTATTTATAGAGAGAGAGAAAGAGAGAGAGGGTGCATGAATGGGGGAGGGGCAAAGAGAGAGGGAGGGAGAGAATCCCCAGCAGACTTCCCACTGAGCATGGAGTCTGACTCAGGGCTCGATCCCCCAACCCTGAGATCATTATCTGCACCAAAACTGAGTCTGACACTCAACTGACTGAGCCATCCAGGCCCCCTGCTAAGATTTGGAACATTGAGGGTATAGTGATCAGTAGAGTTAAAGGACCACAAAATTACAGGTATATGTAATATATGTAATATGTACGTATAACTATACACATTTTAAGACTTATTTACATAGTACGAAAATTGGCTAGAGCATTAAATACCTTCATCCCAAATCATTTTATATTTTCATCATGAGATGTTTTAAGACTGTTGATTGTTAGTACATGTGCTGTGTAAATAATATTTACTTTAAAGTTTAGAAATCCCCCCCCAAAAAAACTTTAAAGTTTAGAAATCCCCCCCAAAAGAATTAAATTAACTATGGATATAGAGGTCAAAGGAAAGCGTTTTTGCCTTATGGCAGAATAATTCACATTTTTGAACAATTGCCAAAACACTTAAAGAACATGCATTTGCATTCTACATTTAATGTAACAAACAACAAAAAACATAACTTAGATATACTTCCCCTTATTAATTTGCTTTTCTGAAGTCAGTTTTAAGTATGTTGATCCCCCCTTCCTTTTTCCCTTTGTTTTTCCCCTGGGATGGTGCCTGGCCACAATGAGACCATAATTGGAGAACACAGAAGGATTGATTTGAAAATGTCATGAATGTTGTTAATAAACTCGCATTGACATAAAAGGTTCATTAATTCATTCTGCAGGCAATCAAGTTCAACATGTCTAGGGTATATTGTAGAGAATGAAATTAAATGGCTGAAAAGGCAGATAAAAGGCATTTTTGAATATTTTTTAAAGTGAAATAGCAAAAGATGTAAATCTCAGGGTTAGAGTTGCCAAAATGCATTAGGCCTTTATGTATACAGCATTTCAACAAAACAGCTCTGGAAAAAATCCTTTGGCCACAGAAGAGTGTTCTTTTCACTCCCTAGTAATCTCAATTCCCTGCTAAATCTTCACTTATAATTTAATCTATGCAAATTACAGTGACTTTGTTCTGGTGATCAAAAAAAGGAAATAAACTGCATATTCCTTAAGTCACTCAGTTCATTATAAAAGATTATTATTTTTTAAAGATTATTTTTTATAACTAATGTTAAATTGACTTGATTTTCACAGTTGCTTTCAATCAGATCAAATGGCTCTTTTTGGGATGTACAAAAAACACAAAGGTATAAAAACAAACTCTTTTTAAAGTGGATAAAATGCTACCCACAACCTCATTAGATGTATTTTTCCACTGCATACTATTTATTAGCATAGTGTGTCATTAGCCTTGATCAAACATGGTCCAGAAGTCAAAGACGCACTGAGAAATTTTATTTTGCCATGAAATTATTCCATTAGGATTTTGTTCATCAACTGAGAAAAGGGAAGTGCCTCTATGAGATGTGTGTTAGCTATGCATTGACCTCTGCATGAAACTTATAGTCTGGCTAATGAATTCGTTACAGAATTATGGAGTCTCTTCATCATAAACTGCTTCTTATTAAAAAAAAATAATCAAATTTGTCTGAGTACAAAAGAAACAAAAGATTCAAATACCTTTACCCAGCTTGGAATATTTGTTAGAAAGTGTTACTTTCACCCTCAATATCTCAGATACTCAATTACCACTTAGTTGTAGTTAATAGTAAAGGTACATATGAGGGCACCTGGGTGGCTCAGTGAGTTAGGCCTCCTCCTTCAACCCAGTCATGATCCCAGGGTCCTGGGATCGAGCCCTGATCGGGCTCCCTGCTCAGCAGGGACCCTGCTTCCTCCTCTCTCTGCCTGCCTCTCTGCCTACTTGTGATCTCTGTCTGTCAAATGAATAAATTTAAAAAAATAGTAAAGGTACATATGCTTGAGTGGGTAGGTCTTTTGGGGAACTCAAAGAAAGGGGGCCACATTTTACATCTGGATAGTTTATTTTTGTATTTTGTATTTTGTATTTTTTTAATATTTTTTAAAATACTTTAATTTATTTTAAATAAATAACATAAGTAAATTTATTTTATTTATTTAAATCTAAATATTTTTATTTAAATTCAATTAATTAACATAGAGTGTATTATTAGTTTCAGAGGTAGAGGTCCGTGATTCATCAGTTGCCTATAACACCCAGTGCTCATTCCATCACGTGCTTTCCTTTTTTTGTTTTTTTTTTTTAAGATTTTATTTATTTATTTGACAGAGAGATCACAAGCAGGCAGAGAGGCAGGCAGAGAGAGAGGAGGAAGCAGGCTCCCCGCTGAGCAGAGAGGCCGATGCGGGGCTCGATCCCAGGACTCTGAGATCATGACCTGAGCCGAAGGCAGCGGCTTAACCCACTGAGCCACCCAGGCGCCCCCATCACGTGCTTTCCTTAGTGTTATCCCACCTCCCACTCCTCTCCTCTCTAGCAACCCTCAGTTTGTTTCTTATGATTAAAAGTCTCTTATGGTTGTCTCCCTCTCTTATTTTATCTTGTTTTATTTTTCCTTCTCTTCCCCTATGTTCCTCCGTTTTGTTTCTTAAATTCCACATATGAGTGAAATCATATGATAATTGTGTTTCTCTGATTGACTTATTTTGCTTAGCATAATACCCTGTAATTCCACCCACATCATTATGAATGGCAAGATTTCATTTTTTGATAGCTGAGTAGTATTCTACTGTGTATTTGTGTATACACACACGCACACACACACACACACACCCCCCACATCTTCTTTATCTATTCACCTGTCAATGGACATATGGGCTCTTTTTATAGTTTGGGTATTATGGACATTTCTACTATAAACATTGGGGTACAGGTGCCCCTTCGGATCACTGCATTTGTATATTTGGGGTAAATACCCAGTAGTGCAATTCCTGGGTCATAGGGTAGCTCTATTTTCAACTTTTTGAGTTGCATACGATTTTCCAGTGTGGCTGCACCAGCTTGCATTCCCACCGACAGTGTAAGAGGGTTCCCCTTTCTCTGCATCCTCACCAAAAGCTGTCATTTCCTGACTTGTTGATTTTAGCCATTCTGACCAGTCTGAAGTGATATCTCATTGTGGTTTTCATTTGTATTTCCCTGATGCCGAATGACATTGAGCATTTTTTCATGTGTCTGTTGGCTATTTGTATGTCTTCTTTTTTTTTTTTTTAAAGATTTTATTCATCTATTTGACAGAGAAAGATCACAAGCAGGCAGAGAGGCAGGCAGAGAGAGAGGAGGAAGCAGGCTCCCCGCCGAGCAGAGAGCCCGACGCGGGGCTCGATCCCAGGACCCTGAGATCATGACCCGAGCCGAAGGCAGCGGCTTAACCCACTGAGCCACCCAGGCGCCCCATTTGTATGTCTTCTTTGGAGAAATGTCTATTCATATCTTCTGCCCATTTCTTGATTGGATTATTTATTTTTTGGCTGTTGAGATTGATAAATTCTTTATAGATTTTGGATACTAGCCCTTAATGTGATAAGACATTTACAAACATCTTCTCCCATTCTGTCAGTTGTCTTTTGGTTTTGTCAACTATTTCCTTTGCTGTGCAAAAGTTTTTTTATCTTTATATCTGGATACTTTAGAGTCTGGTTTGGCTGACAGAAGGGAAACATGGGAGAGGCTAGAGTGAGATTCCATGGAAAGAAGAACTTGGACCCAGAAAGGAAGATGAAATTACGGCCCTGGGGAACATGCACAGACCTTGAGAGGTCTGTGGCTGGAGGGACTCAAGCTGACTTCTGAAATGTAGAGTTCTAATGAGAATCTCTACCCACCTGAAGGTGACTGATCCCCAAATCTAGTGTGGCTATGGCTGAAAAGAGAAGGCTTTCCATTTTTAGCTACAAGAAAACTCTCTCTAAACCTTATGCTGCTGAAACAATAGTGCATTCAAATTTTACCCAAGCAGTGCTCACCATGTAATAGGTGCCTATTAAATGCAATTGAAAAGCCAACTGAGCAAAGCTAAGGAGGTCGGCACAATTGTAGAGATCAGACTGTGCCCATTTAGGCCCAGACAAGAGCTGTCAAACACTAACTCAGTGAACATGGGCCAGTCAAAATCAGGAATACAAAGATCTTCACTGAGACAAGTCATATCTGCGCAAAGTGATTTGTCTTGCTTCTCTTGAAAGGTAACTAATTTTTTTTTTCAGCCAGCCCAGGTATTCATACATATTCCAGTACATTGTACCTTCAAAAGAAAACTAGATCTGACTCGATTCTGTAGTAGCACACAAATTACTGAAGAAGAAGTTAGAATCTTATCTCAGGACTCCCAAGAACAATTTGCAAATGAACCAACCACAAAATCCACCCCAACTTTGTTGGTAATTGACTTCTGAAAATGGCATTTTTACTGGACTAGATATCATTAAAGAATCATAATAGCAACTTGGTCTTACGACAACACTGGCTTGTGGTTGCATTCTTGAATGGTCACCAATAGATAGTGACTTTCTCCTGTAACCAGATGTACCCAATTTCACGTGCTTGTAACTTATTTACCAATAATTCATCTTACAAGAAGTAAGCCTTTCATCATTGGAGTTGAAATGAAAACTCAGTTTTTCATGGATTTCAGGAGAGGGCATTGTTAAAGATAGTTCAATAATTTTGTGACCCAGTGCTATAACATACTCAGTATGCACAATTCTTGCAAGCTCTAACTTTTGAGGTAGGCAGTAAATCCAAAGACATCTCATTGTTAAAGAAACTGGAAAACAGTTTCATCTCCAACTCTCTACTTATGAAAATGAAATAATCAGGAATGGGTAAAATATTCTAACTTTGCGGCAGCAAAGAAAAGCTAGGCTATTAACCTACCCATGGCATAAAAATTATAGAGGGTTGGGGGGGTGGTACTTCAAGTTAAAATATACATTTCACAACTATATTTCATAATATGCTACAAAAATTAAATCCAGAAAGTCCAGGACTCTCCAATTGTTGCTACATAATTAATATTCAATGGGAAAATGAATGACATAAAAATATCAAGAAGCTTGTCTTTATATAAAACAATCCCCCCCACACACACACCACTTCCCTCTCTCTCTCTCTCTTATTGAAGATCATGGTATAATTCAAAGAAGCCTTTGGTATCAAATAGATCTGGGTTAGAATCCGGTATCTGTCATTTCCTAGTAATACTTATCTGGACAAGTTACTTAAGCCCATTGAGCCTTAGTTTTCTCATCTAGAAAATGAAGGTAATTATCATTAGAATAATACTAAAGGTTGAAAAGATGAAATGAGATTACATGTGAACATCTGCTACAAAAAGATATCCAGCGGGTGCTTATGAAACTTTCTTTCTTTCCTCCTTTAAAGACAAACTAGATTACAGCACATTCCTCACTGAACACTTCCTCTATGAATCACCTAGAGGTAAAGGGAGTATTATATCCTTTTAAGAATACAAAACAAGCACATTAACTTCATACATATTTACTTAATATATATGCAAACTCTATATAGCTGTCCTCCCATGGGCAGACACTGCTGTCTTGTACAAAATTTGAGGTCTAACTCAACATAGGCTTAGTCCCAAATAGCAAATCCATTCCATTAAGCATTTGCAGACAATGCAGATTTTACTGAAGCTTTGTGAGCAGACAGGGGAGAGGCTTAGGACTGCAGGCCACGTGCAAATTATCCTTAATAAACTCCTCTTTGAACCTTTGTATGTTCCCCTACAGCCCTTTTTTGATACCAATCACTGGACCTCTCTTTCCCTTAGAACCCATTCTCCAAATCACTGCTCTAAACAGTTCAAAGTGGTGTGCACTACCTAGCAAAGCAAAAACTGGTATAATCAACGAGGACAAAGTTCTCTGGAAGTCAGTTAAGCAACTGTCTGTGGTCATCCCAACAGTCCCCTTGAAGTAAAGTTGTCATCTCCAAATCTGAATGGCTTATCTAATTATCCGCTTATCAAAACCAAACATTTCTGGCCTAGGGGAATGCGGAAAAAAATTATTTGCTAAGAAAAAATGGGACTTTCTCCATGCCTTTGCTTTTACCATATACTAGTCACCATAGCAAGTGCCGTGGAAGATATGAGCTTGTATAAGACACAGTCTGTTGGAGATTTACTATTGATCCTCTCTGTGAGGCGAAAGTAGGGAGTTCCTGTATATAGGGAATTTCCTATAGAATGTTGTTATGAGTAACTCACTTTTGGGAAAGAAGGTGGAAAAATCAAGGTAACTGTTTTGGGTTGGAATATAACATGCACAATATTGAGTCAAATATATCTTTGTATTGGTCAGAGACCTGGATAGAAAATTGTTCCAAATTACTAATACTTGCCTAGGCAATGGTAAGCGATTGGTCCAACAATCTAGGTCCAATAGACCAATGAGCTAGGTAGGCAGAATCTGTCCTCTGATAACTAGGAGCAGGGAGTGCTAGAAAAAAACTGAGGTGGCTACTTGCTTCTCAATATAAGGAATTGTGCTGTGGAAATCTTCCAGCTCTGGGTTGAGGGCTTCTAGTCTGTGGCCAGTGGGAAACCACTGTGATTCATGAAAAGGGAAGTGAAGTGATATAATTGTTTTTTGTGAAAATTACTTTGAAAACTCTACAAAATAGCTTAGATGTGGAGAGACGGTAAGGAGGGAGGCCACGTGTGAGGGTCTAGATTGGGTAGTGTGGTAAAAAAGGAATGCACACAAATGTTGAGAATCAACCTCAGGAAATTCCTCTTTGAACCTTTTTATTTTCTGCCACAGACTTTTATAGATACCTTTCCCATCAGAACTCATCCTCCAAATCTCTGAAAAACAATTTCAAGAAAATTGCTGACTGGTCAGATGTAGAGGAAGAATGCAAAAGGGAAGAGAGTCAGCTCTAGCTCTGATCTGGATTTCAAGTAACTGAGATGACAGTAATGCCATTTATAGAAATGGGGAACTGGAGAGGAGTGGACAATCTGGGGTTAGGGGCCAAGGAAAATTAATTAGGTGAGAAACATTTAATACATGCTAATTGCTGGGCCAGGTGCCTGGGGTACAGGCACGTGACCCTTGGTCTCAAGGAGCTCACAGAGGAGGAGAAAGACCAACATTGCCTAGTTACATGTCGTTTACTACCTAACGATAGGTGTAATAAATTCTGTAGGGTTGTCAAAGAATAAAAAATATTTTGTGTTGTAGTTTCAGACTTAGAAATATTCAAGCCATCTTTTATTTTTAAATGACTACAGGGAGGAAAGAAAGGAGCAAGCAGCTCTCAGAGTTCAGAAACCATCCCACATTCACAGCAGCATTATATGCAAAAGCCAAAAAGTGGAGGCAATGGATAGGTCCATCAACTGATAAATGGGCAAATAAAATGTAGTACATCCATACAATAAGATATTATTCAGTCATAAAAGGGAACGGAGTACTGATTCATGCCATAACATGGATGAACTCTGAAAACATTTTCTTAAGTGAGAGAAGCTGGTCACAAAGTATCACATATTGTATGATTCCATTTATATGAAATGTCCAGAATAGGCAAATCCAACAAGTCAGAAAGCTGATTAGTGGTCGCCTAGAGCTGGGGGAGGGGGATTGCTGGAAAGATTAGGTAATGACAGTAGAGATGTACAGGATTTCTTGACCATGGTAACTGTCGCATAACTTTGAATTGAATTATACGTTTTAAATGGGTGAATTGTATGGTATGTAAATTCTATCATAAGAGAGATCTTTTAAATTTATTTTTTATTTATTTACTTTTTAAAGATTTTATTTATTTGAGAGAGAGAGACAGCATGAGCAGAGTTGGGGGAAGGCAGAGGGAGGGGGAGAAGCAGACTTCCCACTGAGCAGGGAATATGATGTAGGGCTCCATTCCAGGACCGTGGGATGATGATCTGAGCCAAAGGGAGACACTCAACCAACTGAGTCACCTAGGCACCCCAAAAGAGATTTTTTCAAAAATCACCTATATGGCAAAAGAGGTGAGCCATATTTTTTTAAAAACCGAAGAGAGTTCATTTTAAGTTCAGTTTTATCTAAAATGGTTAACAATAGATATAATTCATGAACAGTCTTCTACACCAGCCATGGTTTATGCTTTTCTACAATTATCTAAACATTGAGGTTTAAATGTCAGATGGGTAATGACAAGCTCTGTCTTAAAAGAGCATAACAACTTTGCATGCTAGCAAGCAGAGCATATCATATTTGATCATTCTTAGAACCTTTATTTAGTCACTGAGTCACCTAACCAAAGCTCTTGGTTCAGTTCACTAAGTTGTAAATTCAGCTTCCTTGTAAGTATTTTACAACATGGTTTCTGAAAAACAACATATTTTTAGTCCGAATTGATGTGCTTTATGATTTCCCTTTAATTGAAACGGACTTCTTCTTAAAGAAGGACTAATTTTTATTTTTTATTTCTTCCTTTTTCCCTCAAAAAAATATTTTAAATAATTCTTTTTCTCGGCCAGGTGCTAAGAGAGCCTACAATGGAGAGCAATGGTGGTCAGAGACTGCTTCCATAAGGAAGTGATATTTAAATTTTGATCTGCAAAGAAGGACTGTCAGAGAGAAGGAACAGCATATGCAAGGAGCCTGGGACAGAAGAGACCCTGTGTGTATTAAAGGTTGCTGGTGTATGATAGGTGATGACCTACCCAAGTTGCGTTGTCTGGTGGGTGGTTTTAATTAATTAATTAATTTATTTATTTAAAATATTTTATTTGTTTATTTGATAGGGAAAGAGAGAGAATGCACAAGTAGGCAGAGTGGCAGGCAGAAAGAGAGGGACAGGGAGCAGCAGGCCCCCCACTGAGCAGGGAGCCAGACATGGGGCTTGATCCTAGGACCCTGAGATCGTGACCTGAACGGAAGGCAGATCCTTAACCTCCTGAGCCACCGAGATACCCCTGATTTTAGATACTGGGTTGGAGATCAGGATGAAAAGAGAGTCTTATCTTGTCATCACAATGAAAGTGAACACAGAGAAGAAAGAGAGCAGGAAGTGAGTACTCGAACGGGAGAGATGCCTACAGTTAAAGAGAAAGGTACGGAAGAGGAGCAGAGGCATGACGACCGGACAGGTTGGAGGGAAGTCAGGGAAGAACAAAGTGACAGGGATAGAAGAAGAGACAGCTTCAAGATGGTCATTATTGAGGGAGAATGAAGATCAGAGAAGGCCTGGAATTTGTCAATAAAAGCTCAGGAGATTTAGAGTGCTTAATAATTGCTAACTCTTCCTCCCCCCCATTAAGAAATGGGGAAAATTGGGTCCCCTGGGTGGCTCAATCAGTTAAGCATCTGACTCTTGATTTCAGCTCAGGTCATGATCTCGGGGTTGTTAGAGCGAGTCCCAGATCAGGCTCTAGGCTGGACGTAGAGCCTGCTTAAGATTCTCTCTCCCTCCCTGTCCCTTCCCTGGCCTCTCTCTCCTTCTCTTTGAAAAAAGGAACAGGGAAAATAGCTGAGAATCAAAGACCCAAGATTAGGTCTCGGGCTGTTCTAACGAGACTAGCAGGATCATTGTAATGACTTGACATGCTTCTCCCTACAAAGTGGGTTTTTGTAGGGACATATGATCTAGTTGACACCGATGCAGCGGGAAATAAGTAAAAAGAAAACATATCTTCTGCAGACATATCCAAAAGATGCTCAAAGAGTTATTTCGGAGGACAAAATCAGGTTTTCCTTAAGCATTTTTATTAGACTCAAATGAAAACAAAGGCTAATTTAAAACCCAGGGGTGGATTTCCGCATTTATTCTCTCCTCCAGTGAGATGTAGCACTGAAATTCATTTAACATTAAAACAGAAACAGTCGAGTTACATGTTGATTCTCAATGGCTTTTTTCTGTTTTCCTTCCTTCATTTATTTCTTCTTCCATCAACAGTTATTTGCGCCTCACCCCATGTAAAGTGGAAGGCTCCACTTCCTTTGGAAACAGACCTTTCAGTTGAGCACAATATTACCACAAACACTAAGAGTCTTCTGATTTGGAGGAAGTGACACGAGGGTCTATATTTCAATAGCTCTTTTGCAGCAAACTAACAAGACTATAGGACGACACCAAGAAATTAGGCTTTAGAACTGATGTGGGGGTGCGGAGCAGGATTACAACAACGGAAGGAATGAAGTAGGAACCCTTTGGAAGTTGGATTCCTTTCCTATCACTGCGGTTACAAATTGCCACAAACTCAGTGGCTCGAAAGGACATACATGTATTCTCTCACAGTTTTGGAGGCCACACAACCAAAATCAGTTCACTGAGCTGAAGTCAGAGTGTGGGCAGGGATGGTTCCTTCTAGAGTCTCTGAGGAAGAAAGTGTTTCTTTGCCTTCCCCAGCTTTTGGAGGATGCCTGCATTCCTTGGTTCATGGCTCCTTCCTCCCAGCACTCCAGCATCTTACTTTTGTTCTCACTTCTCCTACCTCCTCCTTTGACTTTCTTGGCTCCCTCACATGAGGACACTTGTGATTACATTTAGGGCCCACCCAGATAATGCAAGATAATCTTGCCATCTCAAGATCCTTAACCTATCATCTGCAAGTCCCTCTTGCCAAATGAGGTAAGACTCAGAGTTTCTGAGAATTGGAAAGCACATGGACATCTCTTGGGGGCCATTATTTGACTCTCATGAGTGACTTTCCAGCTCTTGATTTCCCTTCTCTGAGAATTAACTCTCCGTCCACAACAGAGATGGAAACTTGCAGGCGTGTACTCTACCTCTTGGCCAGAACTGTTTGAACCAGGGGTGGACACTCTCTCTCCAGCAGATTTATAATGAGAACACAGTTGCCAGCAGGCCAGCTGGAGTTACCCAACTCAGCTGTGGAGAGCCCTAAAACCCAGCTGTGATTTCAGCTTTGTCTCTGGGTGGATTTTGAATGCCGTGCTAACTTAACAAGTTGCCCACCAGTTATAGTAAGTTATGAACGCTGAAAGGATGGAAGCCAGTTTAATCTGTATTTCAATCTCAGGGCTTATTTGTCTTGTTTGTAAAGTTCAAAGACATTTAGAAAAGTTTTGTCAACCATTAAAACCTGCCAATCGTTCCTTCCTGTCACTCATAATATCACAAATGGTTATAAAGTGAACCCAATGGGGAAATACGAAGTCAAGATTAATGCCCCATTTATTTGTATAAGTAAACTCAGTGGTTCATTTATCAGCTCCCACTAAGTTGCATTAACTGCCTCTCCACATTATAAATCGTTCTGATTAATCCAGAAGCATTTCAGTGGCAAGGTTGGGCACTACAGTTAGGAAGATAACTCACCCCAAATGCTCTTAAGCCAAGGGAATCTGGTTCAAGAATCAAAGTTCAGATTCTTTATTATTAGTCATAAGTTATTTCTCCTTCACCAAAAATATTTGATTTTCACATTGGTGAAATCACTAATTTCCTCATTTATTTTAAATCCTTCTTAAATGTTTTTCCTCCCCCGACTACCTTCTATTCTCCACTATCCAAGATTTAACCAAAGACAAAAAGTCCATTGCAGAACCATACCTAGATTTTTTTAAAATTTTTTTATTTTTTGTTAAAGGCCAAGAGTTTTCTTGGCTCACTGAGGCCATCTCAATGTGTGGCACAAGACAAAAAGTTGCTATGCTTCCTCTAAAGTACTTAACTGCAATGGCTGGGTCCTTAGAACCACATTCTAAATTATCCATTGTCCTTTGTAGGCATCTGCTGTGCCCCATCGTGTCAGATAACCACAGCTAACATTTTGTGGGCAAACATGGTCCCATTCATTCCATCAAGCAGTGAATAATTCATCTGGCAATTTTTACCCTGGGCAAAATACACTGACATCAGGAGGCATTAAACTGGAGTCATTCAAGGAACAAAATGGTTATTCATGCTTTCAGTGTGAACCATCACATCTTGCCAGTTAAGTTAAAAAATGAATTAATTCAATTCATCAGACATATCACACGAGTCCATAACAACACAATTGCACGAGCAAGTTTTTTACTTGGAGTATTTCTACCTGAGAACGGAAATGCCAGTCATTGTGTCGAGCAAGTCTATACGGGCTGGGAGGCATGGGGGTGGTGCTGGGGAAACACTGCTTCTTTTGAGAGCCCCTTGAAAGAAAATGGTTTCCATTTATCATTTTTGTTTCATCTTGTTCTGATCCCCCCCTTTATTATTTTACCACCCACCTGAAGCCAAAAGAAGGGTTCAAGGGTCGCTGGCTTTTCTCTACAGCGATTAACATGATAGACTTGGGTATATTTGGCATTTGTTGGCTATTGCTGGCTATGTGTCCATTATTTGCTTTTTAAAAAAGGATGAGAATGGTGGCTACACGTGCCTTTCGGAATTAATTTTCCAGAACCAAAGACACAATATACTTGATTACTCCTGCAATGAATCTTCCTTTGGCCTCCAGTCCCAGCTCCAGCTCCAGATAAGAATGGTCTCCCACAGACCCCTGACCTGGCCAAAATTCTTCCCAAATGGGTCTCTGAGGAGAGTAAAAACCTCTGCAAAAGTTGGAGCAAGAAAAGGAAGTCTTCCCAACTAGACCCACACACGTTTTCCAACGCACTTCCCCCTAGCACCCGACCCAGCCTGTTTCCTCAAGGAGGGAGGGAGAGCCTTGACTCCATTTCCTCAGCACCTGCAGTGGGACCCTTTATCATGAGACTATATTAGCATGTTTAAGGTCTCCAACCAGACTGAGGGAATCTGGGGAAAAAGGTAAAGAGGATGGCTACCAAATACACATCGGAGGGAAATAATAAAACTCTGGGCTGAAATGTCAAAATTGCCACTAAGATTGAGGTATTTTACAGTGTCAGGATATGCTTATTCCAGAACTCCTCCTCACCCCTCCCCACACCCCAAGTTATAGGTGTCAGGTAAACAACAAACCCTTGTGAGTTGATATTAGATTTTCAGCATTCAATATAGGAGAGAACTAGGGTGCCTGGGTGGCTCAGTGGGTTAAAGCCTCTACTTTCAGCTCAGGTCATGATCTCAGGGCCCTGGGATCGAGTCCCGCATCAGGATCTCTGCTCAGCAGGGAGCTGTCTGTCAAATAAATAAATAAGAATCTTTTAAAAAAATATAGGAGAGAACTTGGGGATATGAGAAATGCAGAGTTGGGGAAATGGAAGACTAGCACTGTGAGTTCATCGAATCCCACCTCTGAGTCTGCATTATTAACAGCTGCATTTTACAAAATGAGGTTCAGAGAGGTCAGAGGAGATACTCAGCTAATAAATGACTGAACTGAGATTTGGTCCCTAGGATTTTCAAAGTCTGTGCTCTTTCAGCTGCCCTATAGTGCTGGAAGATCATGATGTAATCTTTCTCTCTAGGGAAAAGAAGAAAGACTAAAATCCTAGGTGACCTACTTAATTCAAGGCTTGTCCCAAACCTACCTTTCTAGGCACATCTTCCACTCTTTTTCTGTATAAACCTTCTCTAGCCAACTGAGTCTCTCACCATGCCTTGAAATTGCCTGATATAATTCAAAATTATTTGCAATCTAAGGCGAGATATATCCCCAGTGAAAATGAAAAAAAGGAATGAATGACTAAAATTTTTTTTTCAGAAAGTGTTAATTTTTGACATGAACCAAACAGGTTTTATCACTGTAAATCTCTATGGTTCTCAATAAAGACAGATCAACACAGGGGCCATGTGCTTTTGTGCAGGGCAATATAAGGCCATAGTTTATTTCTGAACACTTTTCCAAACATTCTCACCCCGTCTCTTCTGCCCCTCTATCCAGTACTAAAACAAGAGGAAAGGGGAAACAGGATGATCTATTGACTTCATTTTAGGAGGATAAAGAATTTCCATCTAAACCTTACCCACTATGAGAAGGTAAAAGATTAGGGGGAAAAGAATAGCTATAAATGTCTTATTGGGAAAATTGATGGAATCTGATTATTGACTGTGACTTACCTAATAGTCTTGTATCAACGTAAGTACCTGATTTTGATAAATGTACTGTGCATATATAAGAGAATGCCTTATTTCTTGGAAAATTAACCCTGGAGTATTTAAGGATAAAGTGACACGATGTCTCCAACTTACCCTCAAAGGGTTCAGAAAAAAGAAGATGAGACAGAGAACAGTAAAGCAAACGGAGGAAATGTAAACAATGAATGAATCTGGGAAATGAGTATATGGAACTTGTGGATCATTTTCACAACTTTTTGTAAGTGTCAAGTTAGATCAAGTAAAATGTTTGACACGGAGTTAAGTTTCAGGATCTCCTGGGAAAAACTGACGGACTGTTATGGTGAGAAACAACTTTGGAGATCTCCCCAGCAAGCCTGTTCAGTTCAGGGGTGGGGAGATTGAAGCTGAGAGTGAGACAAGAACGGAGCGTCTGTCGGAGGCAGAGGACACACAGGTGCAGCACCAAGCCCACAGACCCCAGGCGAATGTCCTTCACCCAGGCTGCACCTCTGTCCTCACAGGCTTCTTCTTGCCTAGTTTACATCTCCTCTGATTACTTTCTCTGACTTTCTCAACTTCCCTCACATCATTTTTATACACTTCTCCAAAAGTGTATTTCATGCACAGCACACTAATTCTGCAGGATTTTAATAGATGTTATATAAAGAAGTCTGTGCCCAAATAAGCATGGGAAATATGCGGTCAAATAAGGTAAAACAGACATCTCGAGGCCTTTAAGATGATTATGTGTGCACTGTGGGAAAGCAGGGGGTATCGCATGTAGCATTTCCAGATGTATTTGGACAAGGAAAGGCTCTTTCTTACCTCTCCCCCTCGGCCCCCCGCCACTCCCGCCAGAGTCTTAGGGCTACACATTCCAACACATTTTAGAAAAGCTGGTGCACAGCCTTGAATGAATCAGGATGAAATGTCGCATGACAGATGCCACGTGTCATCTCTCTCATTCAGCATGGCGAAACTCCATGCTTCTGGGACTGTCGGGACTTCTTACATGGCGTCGCTGAAGGAGGGGTGGAACAGAGGGCTGAGTCCTAATTCTGGCTCTGGCACATGCTCCAACTTTGGACACATCAGCAAATCCCTTTGTGCCTGTTTCCTCATCTGTAAAAGAGGTAACGTCTTTCTTGTGGAGTGCTCCGTGCGGGGTGGCAGATTTTATCTGCCAGAGCTCTTTGTCATCTACACAGTGCTCCTGAAACACGTCAGGGAGCCCACGACTATTGCCGGGAAGGTGAGATGGTCTCTGAAAAATAAACCGGAAGAAATCCCGCTACAGACAGTGGAAGTGTACCTGACGCGGCTTGCCTAGATGGTTGTTCTGCAGAAGTAGTGTGTGTGTGCAGGTCCAGACTGGCTAATGACTACCTTTGTAAAACCCTTTGCAAAACAAAGAAATGGGGCACATCACCGGCAGATGCTCAGAACTGTTTAAGATACTACTAGGGAAAGGCACGTTCTGCATTTTGGGTTGTCATTCTTGGGCAAGGAACACTGCTGTGACACCTCCAGCATCATTTTGCATAGTATTTTCACTAAAAAGTCTCAGCTCCCTAAAAGGCAGTTTCCAGCAGGAGTTTTCACTTGTGTGCAGCCCAGTCCGACAGAGCATCACCCAGCACTTGGTCTCAACCGTGCCTGGCTCTTTGGGCTCTGCTCGTCTCCCATCCCGCTGAAGCCACCAAGCCAGGTTCGTAGATTCCCACCATAGCCCTAAGATTTTGGCCAGTGCCCCTCCGCATTCCTCTTCTCAATACTTCTTTGCTTGGCCGATGCAGTCAGCCCCATTGCAGAGATAAGCAGACCGAGGCTCAGCACAGTAAGGATGTTCCCAGACTGAGGTCACAGGGCTGAGGTGAGCCTCGGCTGATTCCTGGTCCCGCACACGGACACCTGGTCCAGGCTGCTCCTAAATCCTGTTACAGCATCTTGCCTGCAAATCAGAGGCAGCAGCCATTGCAGGGCTGGTCTCTCATTTGAGTGAAGAAAAAAAAAAAAGTGGGTCATCCGGTGTGGTAGCTCTCAGTGTCCCCCCGCCCACACATCTCCCTGCTTAGGTACTTCAGTGCTAAAAACCGCACCACTAAACAATCGTCCTGCCCGATTTCTTTCTTTGATGCCTTGTTTTACCATCCTCCTAAAGTCTCCCAGGAGGCCACACTGCAAACAGACCCGAAGGAAGATGAGAGAAGAGAGCAATTGGCAAACGTCTCCTCGGGGGCTAAGAACAAACCAGAACACTAGGGCTGGAAGGAGGGAGAGCTGTGCTGACAAGGGGAGGCAAGGGGTGGCTTGGACCCATTGTCCCCTCTTCCCACTGGCCCAGAAAGTGAAGGTGTGGCATTGAGAAGACGGCCCAAGTGCCCCAGAGCTGAATGAATTTGGCCCAAAGCACTGCTCTAAGGTGCTGTGTCTCTAGGGTCCCGGGGGCGTCTGCCTGCATATGTGAGTTCCAGTGGGGATGGGAGGCTTTTATTAAAATTCAGGATCCTGCGGAACCCAGAAGGCCACAAGCCAAGGAAAGGAAGTGGTGGAAACAATTAAGAAATCTAAGCAGAAACGGTCGCTGGAGAGAGGGCCGCAACTGTTCTCCCGACCACATCCGATATTTGCTTCAAATTGTTATGCAGGACAGTAATTGTCTCCTGGGAGGGCAAGAGGCAAACGGGGCCGGGCTGGCCTCTAATAGGTTTCAACAGCAAAGCACCCTCATAAATAGTGCATATTGTGAAACCAGAGTTTTCTCCTTTTCCAGTAGACCTCTCCCAACCCTCCTCCTTTAATTAAAGAAACGTGGCTTACCAAGAAACAAATACCTCTTTTCATAAGGCATTAAGTATGGATTAAGGAGGAAAGAAAAAAAAGGAAAGAGAATTCTACATGGAAGAATTGAGCACTCAATAAGCCTTTCATGCCGAGGTTGTGACATACAGATAATTCCACATCTGTGACCACCAGCAGCACCTGAAGATGCCCCAGTGTCACCTGTCTGGCATGCGACAGGAGCAGCCTCCACCCCTCCCCCCCTCTTGGCTAGACTGAAATTTGAAGGCATCAGGACTCAGTCTGGAGCGACTTTGTTCTCCTTAGTCTGGTCTCTCACATACCTCGATCTGTTACCTGCACCAACCACCCCAGTTCTGTTCACACTGTATTTTCTTGTGCCATCTGGTGGATTTCAAGTGAATTTGCAGAAGGGAAAAAAAAAAAAAAAAAAAAAAAACCCAACCCAGTTCCGCTTAAATGTTGACTAGTTTCATTTCCGGACTCACCTCAGAGAATCGTGATGACACCCCTAAAGCCACAATTTTCTTGATCTTTTTTGATCCACTTTCCTGTGCTCTTCACACATTGACTATGACTGTTTAAAAATCACTTACGGTTTTAAATCAGCAAATCGAGCCCATGTATAAAATTCAACCGTGCCCATGGTGGAAAAAGTCTCTCCCTCTGATTGCCCAGTTCCCGTTCTAAGAGGCGACCACCCATTACCTTATTCCAGGAACGTACAACACATATGTATATCTTTAACAAACTTGCACATGTTTTATACACTGATCTGTTCTGCTTTTTCCACGGACTGTATCTCAGAGAGATTTAAAAATTTTGCTCATTGGTGTGTATTACTGCCTCATGGTTTTGGACAGCTCTCGTGGTCCCTTGTTGAGTGCTGTGATGAACCCTACTTATCCAGTCCCTTTTCTATAGATATTTAAGCAGCTTTTAATTTCTGTATATTCAAAACAATACTGCAGTGAAGACTCCAATACATCTGTTATTTCTCTCCAATGAAGACACATCTCCAGGGAAGTCCAAAAAGTGGTATTTCTAGATCAAAGGACATTGGAGGCATTTTGATTGTGGATAGTCATTTTCAATTAGTCTTCAGAGGGTGCAACAGTGGACACCTCCATTAGCCATGGAGGAGCAAGCCCATTTCCTGGAATTTGGCCCACAGTGGTGTTTTGTTTTGTTTTGTTTTGTTTTGTTTTTTTTCATTCTGTCCACCTGACAGGTGACAACAGTATCACACTGTGGGTTTTTTTTTTTTTTAAAGCAAATTCTAAGTGAGCTTGAGAAGCATTTCATGTGCTTAAAATCGATCTGTATTTTCTTTTCACTGTTCATCTCTTTTTCTTGGCCCCTTTTTCCATTGAGTTGTCAACTTGCTTTCTTATTTGTAGAAGGTCTTATATTAACAAAATCAGTTATATCAATTGGAAATTTTGTTCCCAACTTGTCATTTATCTTTTCTCTTCATTTCTGATGTGCTTTCCCACGAAGATAGTTCTTCTTATCGTACTGTCAAATGTTAGAATCAGTCTGTCTAATTTAAATAACCTTACACACTGTCAGTATCTTTCTTGGGATTGCATTATATTTCCAAATTAATTACCAGAGAATTGTCGTCTGTGCGATGTGGTCTTCCTCTCCTCGGCTATGGTATGTCTTCTATTTGTTAGTGTTCTTTTGTGTCTTTCGGTGCGGCCGTCCAGTTGTTCTCACGGAAGTTCACACTCGTTTGCATTTGGGTTTTTCCCAGACTCCACCTGCTTCTCACCACCTTCACACCTACTGCCGTCACCTAAACTCCACCGTTTCTCCCCTGGTTCACTGCGACGAATCCTCCCATCGGGTCACCCTTCATCCACCCTCGGCCATGGCACAGTCTATTCTCAGTGCAGCAGCTAGTGACACACAAGCAGGTCCTTGAAACACAAGCAGATCATACCAGCCGCTCTGCTCAAAACCCTGCAGGAATCCAGGGTTCATTCAGTGTCGATGCCAAAGAACTCAGAAGGGCCTATCGGGTCCTTCATAACCTGCTCACCCTTTTCCCCAGGTTGCTGGAGCATTACCTCTCCGACCTCAGACTGTTTCTCCTGCTTGTCACCCCTGCTCCCTCCTCTCCAGCCTCTGGCCCCATGCTGCCCCGTGAACATGCTGTTCCTGCTTCCTTCTAGGGCATTCTAACTGGCTAGTTTCTCTGCCCAAAATATAGTAGGCAGCTTCTCTTACCCCTCCAAGTCTGCCCAAATCTTCCCTTCTCCATAGAGCCTTCTCTGCAGCCCTTATTTACAACTGCACCCATTCACCCACCTTTCCGTAGAACTCCCACTGCCCCTTACTCTGCTCTAGTTTTCCTGTCCTACTTATCACATTGTATTATACTGTATCATTCAATTATTTCTTATGTTTATTATTTCTAGTCTGCTTCTCCCAACTGAAATATAAGCTCCCTAAGATCGAGGATCAGTACCTATTTGGTTACTGATTTAAATACTTAAAACTGTGCTTGGCACATAATAGGCATTTAGTAAGTATTTGTTGAATGGATGAATGAATGAATCAATCAATCAGTCAGTCAATCAATCAGTCAATCAATGGCAGACTCCTTTTCATGGCTCATTTTGTCTCTGGGAAATACTCATGCACTCTTGACTCTGGTCCAGGCCATGCCCAGCACAGCCTCTCTCCTTTTGGGCCCTTGGAACACTGAGCCCCAGCCATGTCCTCTGAACCCCTGATTGCTCAGGTTCCGCCTCATGCCAGCCCACCGTGTTCAACAAACAGCTCGTAGACCACCAACCTCCAAGAGGTCCCACGAAAGCCCCTCTCATCTGACTTAAGATGGAATTGGAAGGGGAGGTGAACCATGAGAGACTATGGACTCTGAAAAACAATTTGAGGGGTTTGAAGTGGCGGGGGGTGGGAGGTTGGGGGAACCAGGTGGTGGGTATTAGGGAGGGCACAGATTGCATGGAGCACTGGGTGTGGTGCAAAAACAAGGAATACTGTTATGCTGAAAAAAAAAAAGCTAATAAAAAAGAAAAACTTAAAAAAAAAAAGATGGAACTGTGCACCTCACCTTTCTCAGAATGACAGAAGGGGGACTCTCACTATTCCAAAGCTGGATGCTTATTCCAAAGCAAACCTTTCTCTATTCCCCATGCTCTCTCTTGACTTCTCCTTTTTTTTTTTTTTTTCAAAGATTAAAGTTGGGATCAATCACCAGAAAGCTGGGCTTTATTTAAAAATGTGGGACCACATCTGCTTTTTGACTTGGGGCTCCAGTTTTAAACTGAAACAGAAAGAAACTTTCTTTAATATCTTGTTACATATGATTTTATAAACAATACAGAAAAACTTACAATGAATGGGTTCATAGTGAATGCAACATCTGCAGTTTGATTTTCTCAATCAGTGTTGTACCTGTAAGAGTTATCGTGTCCGTACATAACAACCTAGTTCATTCATTTGAAAAATTATTGTCTTGTAATCCATTATATACCACAATTTACTTAACCACTCTTTCATTCATGAGTGTTTGAGTTGTTTTCAATTTTTTAATATTACATAACATCCTTGTATATGTCCCCTTGGGCACATGCAAAATACTACATCCAGATATACACCTACAAGGAAATTTGTTGAGTCTGCACACTCTCAATTTTAAGAGTTATTGCAAAATTGTTCTTCAAATTACACTCCCACCAGCAAAATACTAGAATTCCCTTTTCTCTAAATAGACACTTCCTTGCCAGCTTTGGTTATAGTCACAGTTCTTAATTTTTATCAATTTTACATGTGTAAGATAGTATCTTGTTTAAAAATTGAATTTCTTTGATTACCAGTGAGAGTATCTTTTTATATTTATATTTTTATAGAAAAATTTTATTGAGATAACTGTAGATTCATTTGCTGTTGTAAGAAATAAAGTGAAGGGATTCTTTGTACATTTTGTCATGTTCCCTGTGGTAACATTTTGCAGAGCTACAATATAACATCACATCCAGGATATTGACAGTGACATATCACCGATTTTCTTTAGATTTTCCCAGTTTTACTTGTGCTCATTTACATTTACATGCATGCCATTTTCTTTTTTTATTTTGGCTATTCAGATCTATTCTTCTGAGAATTGACTATTTGTATCCTTGATGATTTTCTTTTAGGCTTTTTTTTTTAAGTCTTTTTCTTATTTATATGTAATATAGGTCATCTTAGATGATAGTCTTTTGTCTGCCATATGCATTAAAATACAGTACCTTTGTTCCTTCTACTTTGTCAGTTATATTTTAAATTTACTGTGCCTTTAAAAAACGTTGAGTAGTCAAATTTAATATTTTTTCCTGTTTCGATTTAAGCTTTTACTATTTTGCTAGAGAGATCATTCCTATCCTGAGATTCTAAAATATTCTCTAATACCTTCTTCTAATAGTTTTTAGGTTTTTTTTCCATATTATGGTTTTTTAATACACTGGGAGATTGTTTTTATGCATAATGTGAGGTGGTGATCTAATTTTACATTTTCCATATGAAAACCAATTTTTCATATGAAGGGTTATTTATTAATTCACCTCCCTCTCTGATTTATCTCATTTTTTCCCCTCCTCTATTATAAAACTGGGGCCTACATATGCTTGGTTTCATTCCTAGGCTCTCTATTCTGTTCTGGTGATCTATTTTTCTACCCATGTACTAATACCAACCTACTCTACCTTAATTTACTACAGCTTTATAACTAATCTGGATATAAGGTAGCACAAGTCTGCATTTTCTGTTCTTATTTGAGAATAGTTTAAGCTGTTGACTATATTTTGGTATTTTCTGACTTCCTTATGAAAAGTACAACTTTTTAAGTTTCCTAAAAAATCCAATTCACGTTTTTTTTTTTAAAGATTTTATTTATTTATTTGACAGAGAGAGATCACAAGCAGGCAGAGAGGCAGGCAGAGAGAGAGGAGGAAGCAGGCTCCCTGCTGAGCAGAAAGCCCGATGTGGGGCTTGAACCCAGGACCTGGGATCATGACCTGAGCCGAAGGCAGTGGCTTAACCCACTGAGCCACCCAGGCGCCCCCAATTCACGTTTTATTGACACAGAATTGAACTTAGAGACAACAAATTTTCTACTGAGTACTACTTTTAGCTACATTTTAAAATGTAATACTATTGTTTTAACTGGGTACTAAATAGTTTTTAATTTCTATACTTGTCCTCTTTAACACTTGAGTTTTTTAGAAGCATGTCTACCCCCTAAATATGACAGCTGCTATTGTTTATAACTGTCTTTTATTGTTTTTTTTTTCTAATTTAATTATTTCTTTGTGGTTAGATAACATAGACCATATGAATATAGTCTTTGGAATTTGTTGAGACTATTCTCATGACCTAGTATGTGATTAATTTTTATAAACATTCAATGGGTGCTTTAAAAGAATGCATTCTTGGTCTATTGTGTACAAGGTTCTATATCTACCATTAGATCGAGCTTTTAAGTTAGGTTGTGCAAATCCTTTACACGTTTACTAGTTTTCCTTTGTCTACTTGATCTGTAGAGTTCTGAGAGAAATATATTAGAATCTCCCACTATGATCCTGGATTAGCCTCTCTTTGTGGTTCTCTTAAATTTTGTTTTATGTAGTTTGAGCCTGGCTCATTAGGAGGACGTAGGCTCATGATTTATACATCTTGCTGGTTGATTGCTAAACTACTCCCTCACTTTCAAAGGTCCACATTCCCCAGAAAGTATTTGTTTGTTCCTGAATCACATAAATCACAAAATATTTCAAATTGCTGGTGTCAGTGTGCAGCTGATCCACTTCTCACTTGGGCCACACTGTGCAGCACCCTCCAAGTGGAGCTGCCGTAGCAATGGATTTATATAACTCATGCAAAACTACACCATATACATGTTTAGATGTTTATTGACCATTATAACCCTTAAACATTGGAACAACTCCAAATTTATTTTTATTGTTTATTTGAAACACTATTTATTGATACCAGTGATTCTTCTGAAATATGCCAGGAAATACAGCTCATTTAAAATAAAATGTTTTCTTTCACTATCCCCAGTCCATTTTGGTGTCATCAGCCTTAAAACTCACTACCCCCCAAATGACCAGTGCTTCTTGAAATGTTTGTCCTCCTGCACAAAGAGGCAAAGTCTACCCATCTGTCAAGACTTGGTTCAAGCCCCACTCGGTGTCCAGAGTGTTCTATGTAAGAAAGCTCTGAAGATAAATTGTTTCGGAATCAAATTCTAGTTTCACACTTAATTGCTGTGGGACTATAGAGAGGTTAAGAAATAGGACTATATCCTCTCTGTGCCTGTTTTTACATCGATTAAATGGGGCTAATGCTTGTCTCAGAGATTTGTTTGGAGGGTTAAGGATAGTTAATTTAAAGAAAAATGGGATGCTCCTAGAACTTAGTTATTTCCTTGGTTTCCTTCCTGCAATATTTTACCTGGAGAACCCAGTGCATCCTGTTGCTTTCCATCTCTGGGCTCATACTGGCGAGAAACACCACATTTTGTACACAGTTGGTTTCCATCTTTGCAGACTAGTGAATTCTGTGTCTTTTAGAAGTCTGAGAAAACTACATGAAGGCAGGGAATGTTCCCTGTGTCTCTTTATACTCCTGATAGAGCTCAGAAGAACACTGAATCTACAGGAGAGGACATAGAAAATATTTGTTGATAAAGGGAATAAAATAAAATGTACCTAATTAATTCTTCTTCTCTTGTTCAACTTTATTAATTTTTTTTTTATTTAATCATTTGAGAGAGAGAGAGCATCAGTAGCACAAAGGCAGGGGGAAAAGCAGACGCCCCGCTGAGCAGGGAACTGGATGAGGGACTGGATCCCAGGACCCTGGGATCATGACCTGAGCTGAAGGCAGACACTAAGCCACCCAGGTGTCCTTCTCTTGCTTAACTTTTGGTGGAGATTATAACTAGCAGAGGAAACAACCTAACTAGAAAAATGAAAAAAAAAAAAATCCTGGGTAATCAGACCTTTTTCCACAGCTGGATTCCTGTCCCCAATTCTCACGAACAAGGAGAGAAATAAACAAATAGAATGAAAGACAAACAAATATTTGCCCATAGCTTCCGATATTAAATTTCCTAGGAAAATAGTTAAATTTCTTATTCACTAAGTTTGAATTTGCAGGTGAGAATTTGAATGATTTCTTTCCTTTGGAGAGTTCCTATTATAGCAGGCATGGGTTTCCTAAGTACAAAGAAAGGCAATGTGGGCATGTGGAACTCTGAGCTGCCTCTCTGTATCACCTCTCTATCCATAGAGATTAGCAGATGGCCTGAAACAAAGGAAGATTCCAGGGGGTGTTGCCAATGAATAAGTAAATGAATGAATAAAGTAGCGATGCCTAAACCACTCTATAAGCCCAGAGCCAATGTCTACCCCCACGCAGGTTCCGAGGTCTACTCTCAGTGCTGCCTAGTCTAGGAACGCAATTTGCAGGCAGTAGCCTACCCCTAGGGAAGCTCCAGCAGAGAAAGCAGTTGCTCTGAGATATACTTAACCCCTGTCAACAGAGCAATGGATTGCCTACAACCTCTGTAGCTGGGCCCCTTGGAAGTCTGAACTAGACCAGGATTGGCCATGGTAAAATGTGAGCAGCAAGGAGTCACATTCCTAGTATTCTGCCCCCTTCTCTTTCCATGGTTCTGGGTCCTTCCTCTACTTCCCATCTCTGGCTTCCAGAGCACTAACCCCTACACCCATCTAAGAAATAGTGTTGTACCTCCCCCCAACCCCGCAAAAAAAAAAAAAAAAAAAAAAGGAAAAGAAAGAAAGAAAGAAAAGAAAAGAGCAGGGATAGTGTCCATGCATTAAAGGCAGGAAGATAGGATGGGAGGTCAGGAAGGGGCTGGAGGGGAACAGTGAAGAACAAAGGATATCAACATCAATTTTATTCAGAAAATGTAAGAAACTAAGTGCTGGGCACTGTTAATCCATTATCTCATTTAATCCCCCCAGTTAAGCTATGGGATCAGTATTATTTGCTCAGTGAGGTTGATTAATGTGCAGGAGCTAATACAGCTAGGAACAGGACACAGACCTCAAATTCAGGTGTGTCTCCATGACATTATGCCAAATAAATTGTTTGATTAATTTTCCAAATGGTGTTAGAGAGCTGTCTAGTATTATCTTAAAATGTAAAGGTGTCATAAAATCTGGTGACACAGATAAATTATTTTTTCTACAGATTGAACCCACTTGGCTACTTTTTCTGGGGCATGTTAAAGAAACAAGTTTATTCAATGCAAATCAGAGACACAAATAAGGCAACAGATCACATGCGCATGTACAGGGATTGATGGAAACACTGCATTCACAAATCTCGTTTCTTGTAATCTTGCACAGTGCGTTGAGATATATATTTTTAACAGGGAACAACGCAATGAGTACATTATGCAAAATCATTGAACATGTCGTGTCTTTTTATGAGAATTACCCATTTATCTTCTATAATTACCTATGTTTCCAGACTTTTTGCCCATCCTGTATAATCCAGAAATCAAAGGGTAACCTGAGCCCAAAGGAATAATTGCATAATGATTTTTAGACAGTGTGAGAGAGAAGTAGGATAGATATTTTTGGAGTAGCAAGGACTCCTAAAATCACACTGCATAAGAGATTTTCTGTTCTTCCCCCATGCAGGATGGGATTAATTCCGGGCCCACTTTTCACCTGATGCAAATGGTCTGACTATTGCCACCTCATGCTGAATCTTCAAACTTATCTGCAGGAAAAAGACCTTAGAAATCAGTGATTGCATTAGCAAAAGTCCTGGGATCCAAGCCTATGAAAAAGAATGGCCATCCTTGTCCTCTCATTATTGGTCGGTCTGGAATCATTTAGGGCGCTGTGCTCAGAACCTCCCCCATCCATCACCATTCCTCCATTCAAGCGCCCTGTACAGCAAATAATGGCAAATGAAGAGAAAATAAGAATGAAGGAGTTAATTAAGCTGTGGCCCTCAGCACCAGTCTGTAACATCGATCTTATGGAATCTCAACAAATGCTTACAACTCATCACTACTAAGAATCTAATTAGACATTTATTGCTTATGTAATTCTGAATTAATGGCACAGCAACAAGATTTATATCTCACATATTTGTTACACCTCAGCACTCTCCACTTTAATAATCAATTGATATTTAGTTAACATATATTAACTATCCTATTAAAACTAAATTAAATGCTATTCTGATTTGATTTTATTAAATAAATGCTGGTAACACTAATGAGGTGCGGGCAATTTAAACCATGAGAGAACAGCCAAATCCAGCCCCTCTGTTAAGGGAAGCAACTTCAGAGTGAAAAAAAAAATAGCAAATGTGTTCCTCAACTTGAGAATTTCGTAAATACTGCACAACCCTGTCATGATGGATTCCTGACCAATATCTCAAAAGAGATGGAGAAAACTTACATTAGATGCTTCTATTCTAATAAGGCTGTGCTAAATATGGCTTAGGGGAAGACACTTCCCCTTTGACCTCTGTTATAAGGTTGCTGATTTTGAGAAGAGCAAGATAGTGTTACCTCATGAGAGGAATCAGTGTAGCCCCCAACTTCTCCGGTAAGAGTACTTTTGAAACAAACTCAACTGGACTTCCTTAAGCAATTGATTATTTTTCTTTGCACGGGAAACTAGATTTTGTTCTACCCAGGAAACAGCACTGAATAAATAAATTACACATAAATATTCATTCATTTAACAATAAATGAGCACCTGCTATGTCCCAAACTAAATAGAGTATGATCTTATCTCGTACGATTAGATATTCTGAACTTTCTTCTACTCACTGGGACTGGTTCTATGAATAATATAAAGCATGGGGACTGGCCTGTGCCCTTAAGAAATCTGCATCATTAGGCAGAAAAGTCACAGCTGTGTAAAAATTACCCAAAACTCGTGCATTGGAAGTCTGAACCCACTCTGCTTTGACTCAAGTGTCTTGCAAAGTGCCCAGCATGTAAAACATACCTAATAAATCCTTGTTGAGCAAATAAAAGCTTTTCAGACACCATGAACATGTGATTTTCTTGATCTAAGGCCTCATGCAAAACCATACCATCTGAAGCTCATTATTCCAAAAGTGCAGAATTCTAGTCATAAAAACCAAGAGCAAAGGTTGAACAGTTAAAAGTGGGATCTAGGTGCCAGCAGCAATAGTCAAAAATGTGGATTCAGCCATGGGTCTTGGCCAACAGTTGTGCTGGCAGCCCTTCACTTACACACTGCCAAATGATGATTGATGCGTAGAGGTTATTTTTTCACAACTGAGAATTCATACTGTTCCAGCAAAACCCGTACCTGGGCACTTGAGCTGAGCAGGCAGCTCAGGAAGGGAATCATCCACCTGGTTTGCATGGGATGCTCTCTGTGTTTACCTGTTTTCCTGATGTCATTATTGGTAGCACCAACTTTCCCTCTCAAGAGTGTGCTGAGCCACATGATAAATTGTATAATCACCAGGAGTAGAGGCTAAAGCCTGCTCAAACAGAAAGTTGAGGCAGGACCTCTGGTTAAGGAGGGAGATGGCACACACTTTTACCTCACTTTTGTAGGTATGTTCTTTTCATGTGGTTAACGTTTTTAGTACTTCCATTTTATAGGATATAACTATAATTAACTCCTGTTGACTCTAAAATTAAGAGTACCTGTGGTAACTAATATTACCAATTATTAAATATTCTCATTTTCCTCTCTGTGGGAAGAATATATATCCCTGTCTATTGAAGTCAGAAGGAAGTCATATTACTCGCTTTGTCCAATGTGGGTAGAAGTGATAAGTGTCATTTCCAGGCAGAAGTTTAGAGTAATAACATATGTATCACTGTCTCTTCTCTTTCTTCTCTGAGATCATGAATGTTTCAGGTAGTGGCCTGAAACAAACAAGACCAACAGTCTTGGTCCCAGGGTGAAAATGACATAAAGCAAAGTGACAGCCACCCCACAATGAACATGTAATGAAAACAAGAAAGAGAACTTTGTTATCATAAGCCATGATATTTTGGAGCCATGTGTTACCTCAGGATAACCTTACCCATCCTGACTAATAGAAATGTTGTTAATGGACACAAAGTGTTGTAAACAACAGCAGCAACAACAAAAACTAAAATAAGTTGCATTGACTCTAGGGCTCATTAGAGGAAAGCAAGGAAATTGCTATTGGAGATGAAAAGATGAAGAACCATATCCTTAAAAAACTTGTAGCTTTAGAAAAAGATGTGAGCAAACAATATTTTAGAAGCTTTATTGGTTATTATTAGATGCATTTGACAAAAAAAAAAAAAGATGAGCTCAAAAAGAATTGGTCAGTCTGGGAAGAGGGGAAAAAGAGAGACAGAAAATCCAGAAACTTGGGGATTTTTATAGTTTTGAAGACACAACTGATTCTCCTTTTTACTCAATAAAGCATAGGAAAAGAATATCTTTGAATAAAAAATTCCTACTAAAACTTAGTCTTATGTCAAGGACCAAATTAAAGGGTTGCCATATGTCATTTGCAGAAACTTCTTAACTTATTAAGATAGTGTCTAGTAAATCCTTTGAATGATGCGAAATGGCTCAAGAAGAGATTAACAATGCATCTTCTAGAGAAATCAGATAGAGACAAGGTACAAGCAATTAAATATCTACAGACACATATTTCAAAACAGAATAGGAACTCTTTGACAAGAACCAAATAGGTAAGTTAAAAGTCGAAAGCATTGTGCCACCAGGAGAACCCACTAGTCTAGATTAAAAGAGATTGTTCAGGACTTAAAACAATGCTTGCCTTTCCCCCATCCTTCCTGCTTGAGCTTGAGGTGGGGACTAACACTTCAGCCTCCAAAAAGCCATGTTTTACAATTCTCTGTGTGACATAGATAACAGCGGAAAAGACTTCCCAAATGTTAGAGCCAAGGACTAAGGAGAAAAATGTTTAGGAGATATTCCCAGGAAATGGAATCAAGGTTTAATCTAGGCATACTCCCCTCTCCCAGATAACATAGGTCCAAGGGGAATTTAGAATTTGTAGAGACTGGTGACATCTGTGTGTCTCCCATTCTTCAAATAGGAGTATATATTACGGTTTCCTTGTTCTTATTCCACCATTGCATAAGTTATATGAGAGACAGATAGCTTCTCCCTTTGTCCCTGCAGCTTGGATCAAAAAGAGCTACATCCAGACCTGATACAGAGAGTACCTCATATCACCTGGAAATACTGGTCTTTACCTTATAAGTAAAGTTAAGACCAAGTCCTGTTTGGGACTTCTAGGTGTCTCTCTAGGAGATGGAGTGAAAATGTTCAGCGTGTGGAAAAAGGAGGTTACTGAGTAACTGAATACTAGAAAGGTGGGATATAGGAGTTTATAGTGCGATTCACCAAATATTTTTATTTCATCCCTTTGGTGCCTCTCCCTGTGGGAAGATTTTACACACCCCTTATGTTAAACTAAGGAGTGATGTTGACCAATAAGATGTGGATTAAAGTGTTCCCCTTTCTCCGCATCCTCGCCAGCATCTGTCATTTCCTGACTTGTTAGTTTTAGCCATTCTGACTGGTGTGAGGTGATATCTCATTGTGGTTTTGATTTGTATTTCCCTGATGCCAAGTGATGTGGAGCACTTTTTCATGTGTCTGTTGGCCATCTGGATGTCTTCTTTGCAGAAATGTCTGTTCATGTCCTCTGCCCATTTCTTGATTGGATTATTTGTTCTTTGGGTGTTGAGTTTGCTAAGTTCTTTATAGATTTTGGGCACTAGCCCTTTATCTGATATGTCATTTGCAAATATCTTCTCCCATTCTGTCAGTTGTCTTTGGGTTTTATTAACTGTTTCCTTTGCTGTGCAAAAGCTTTTGATCTTGATAAAATCCCAATAGTTCATTTTTGCCCTTGCTTCCCTTGCCTTTGGCGAAGTTCCTAGGAAGATGTTGCTGCGGCTGAGGTCGAAGAGGTTGCTGCCTGTGTTCTCCTCAAGGATTTTGATGGATTCCTTTCTCACATTGAGATCCTTCATCCATTTTGAGTCTATTTTCGTGTGTGGTGTAAGGAAATGATCCAATTTCATTTTTCTGCATGTGGCTGTCCAATTTTCCCAACACCATTTATTGAAGAGGCTGTCTTTTTTCCATGGACATTCTTTCCTGCTTTGTCGAAGATTAGTTGACCATAGAGTTGAGGGTCTATTTCTGGGCTCTCTATTCTGTTCCATTGATCTATGTGTCTGTTTTTGTGCCAGTACCATGCTGTCTTGATGATGACAGCTTTGTAATAGAGCTTGAAGTCCGGAATTGTGATGCCACCAACTTTGCCCTCCTACACTGTTGGTGGGAATGCAAGCTGGTGCAACCACTCTGGAAAACAGCATGGAGGTTCCTCAAAATGTTGAAAATAGAACTACCCTATGACCCAGCAATTGCACTGCTGGGTATTTACCCTAAAGATACAAACGTAGTGATCCGAAGGGGCACGTGCACCCGAATGTTTATAGCAGCAATGTCTACAATAGCCAAACTATGGAAAGAACCTAGATGTCCATCAACAGATGAATGGATAAAGAAGATGTGGTATATATACACAATGGAATACTATGCAGCCATCAAAAGAAATGAAATCTTGCCATTTGTGACGACGTGGATGGAACTAGAGGGTATCATGCTTAGCGAAATAAGTCAATCGGAGAAAGACAACTATCATATGATCTCCCTGATATGAGGGAGAGGAGATGCAACATGGGGGGTTAAGGGGGTAGAAGAAGAGTAAATGAAACAAGATGGAATTGGGAGGGAGACAAACCATAAGTGACTCTTAATCTCACAAAACAAACTGAGGGTTGATGGGGGGAGGGAGGTTGGGAGGGGGGGTGGGGTTATGGACATTGGGGAGGGTATGTGCTATGGTGAGTGCTGTGAAGTGTGTAAACCTGGCGATTCACAGACCTGTACCCCTGGGGATAAAAATATATTATATGTTTATAAAAAATAAAATAAAAAAAAAAGATGTGGATTAAAGTGATGAATTCCTAGGCCGAGTGTCAAGAAACATGGATCACAAATCTCTTTTCTCTCTGCCATGAGACTGACAATATTCCAGAATACCAAAATGGAGGTGACATACATCTGAGCCTCAGCTGACCTGCGATGGACATTTAAGGTGAGCAAGAAATAAACTTTTATTGTTAGAAGCAACTGAGACTTGGGGTCATTGGCAGTATAACCTAGTTTATTCTGTCATGCCCATAAACAACATTAACGATATTAAGATTATGTAAAGATTATCCACCATAATCCCAAGTAATGTGATTGGACCTATAAAGAAGAACATGTAATTCCACATACCTAAGAGAGAAAGCTCTAAGTATTCAATGACACACAAAATGCTACATTTGTTTGCTTCATGTTTGAACTATGACTTTTCTTATACAGCATTTGGTTTTTCCTGGACTTTCTAGTTGCCTTTATTTTTTGCCCTGGAAAATTTTGGGAACTTTGTTTTATCCTTGGTGTTCAGAAATTTCATCAGGACGGGTTTAAATGTGGATTTCTTTTCATTTATTCTGTCTAACACTGTCTTTCTGCTACAGCTTCCTTCTCTCCACTACCTCATCTCAAAAACCTACCACAGACTTGCATTCATTATTTAGCTCTCCACCTTATGTTCCCACTTGCAGTTTTCTTAGAATTACATTAGGATCTGTATCTTCCATTAGACTATGAGGTACCTCAGTACAGGGACTGAGTCTTTCTCCATTTTCAACACCTCACATAGCATAGTAGCTAGGGCAGAGAATAAACTTAATAGCAAGATGCTACATTTTTTTTAACTTCCTATATGCTTCCTGTGACAAGAATACTTAATCATAAAATGGTAAATTAAATTTTAAGAGACAAGTATCTTCAGCTTTCAGTAATGAATGATGAACATTGTCCACTAATACCCACAAAGCAGGATAGGAAACGTAATTGAATTCCAGATTCAAATAGATGCTCCAATAGCATGAAGCAGTATACCGTGTTTCTCTGCTTTCTAAAATCCAGCCATGCTGAAATAGTATTCATATGAGGGCTGCTTCAACTATAGAAATAATTATGAACTATCTGACTTAAACATTCCAGCCTTTCTCCAGAGCTTCCAAGGAGGAGGAATTAGAGGAGTCTGTATTTGGACTTCCTAACACAAGACCTCAGGTGATCTTACTGGCTTCTTTGACATCTGCCAGAACAATATCTTTCTCTAGATCTAACTTCAATTAGGGCTTGATGGAGTGAGTGAAAAGTGTATGGTGGATTTCAAAGCTTTAAGAAAACTTCTCATTCCTCCAAAATATCTATCTACTTGTTGGCTGATCCCCCAAATTAAGTCTTTAATCTTCAGCATAGAAAGTTTAAAAAAACAACTTTTAAATACCTGGAAAGAAATGTTACATAAACTTCCAATTGTGGCATACTTGCCTCTCAAACCAGAATCTGTGGAAACTATGGTTTGTGATGGTTGTGAGGAACGTGGTTTGAAACCAGTACAAAGCTCAAGGCTATATCACCTAGAGATATTTGTAGAAAACAACTAAAATATGGCACCAGTCAGTGTTATGTCAAAGGTAGAGGAATTTGAGGTCCTTTCCTAAAAGAAGATTTTTCTCCTGAGTGCAAATAAAATATAATGGACACTGGTCTTTGGAGCATAGGGACCCTTTCCTCACCCCACAGAAAATAGACATGGGACAGGTAACAAAATGTTCTTCAATGTGTCTCTTTACCACTTCTCAGAGGGCAAACCCTGATCTTGGCTACCTCCTTCTAGTATCCTAATACCCTCAGATGCAGGATCTTCAATAAGATCCATGTGAGTTTTAAGAGGGGCTCCATAAATACAAATTGAATACAAGTTTTAGGCAGCCAAGAATCTGCTAGCTTTCTGGAAGATTCCAGTCCAGCCCCCACACTACCCAGATGCCTGCACCTGATTGGCCTTTTGGATAATTGATCACAGCTGGTGGCTTAATTGGGCCTGTCACAGGAAGGCCAGCTCCTTTTAGATACAAGGTTCCATCCTGCACAGTGCCCTCGGGGCCAGTGAACTCACTGGGAGGAAATGTGACTCCCACTTCTCCAGTTAAAGAACTTGGGGCATTTCCTAGATGGAGTTCCATGCCAGGAATCTGGTCTTAGCTTGGTGGGCTTGAGAGAAGAATGCAAGGTCCCTCCTTTCTACCCTGAGTCTTCTAGTGTCTCTCTAGTTATGTATGATTTGCTTTTTAAGGTTGCACGAGGTGAGAGTGGTTTTCTTTAATATCAGTTCATGACAGGAAAGCCTGAATTAGTGGAAGTCCCAGTTATATGCCATTCTAAGTTTCTGTTTATTAGATTCAAGTCATCCCATTAGCAAATGGGATGGCCCCAAACCCATTCGATTGACCCCTTTGTGAAGAGGTAAGAGATGATAGCAAACTCTTAGTCATTTACAACTGAGACAGGGAAAAGAAACTGGCCATGGAATAAGACTACATCTTGGTAGAGTGGCCCTGAGGACTTCATGAAGGGAAGAGGGCCAGTGGTGGAACTCATCTTCATCAGGATATAGACTAACAGGCATTGTCTAAAGGGACACTGTTTACTTGAGGATGAGAAAGCAGATAAGGAGGGTTGGCAGTGAGAATAGCTAATAAAAAACTGGTTAAGTTGGCAGGGCAGAACATAAAGAAAATAAGGGTGGCAAGACCAGGTGAACCAGTGTTACGGTGCTACGAACTCTATAGGACGGAGCTGTGTCCTCTTCTCCTTTGATGTTATGTGAATTTAGGGGGAAATATGTTCCATTTTGAACTTGAGATTCCCACAGGATAGGCAAATAAAGACTATCATGAAGAAGTTGAATATACTCCATCCCTGTCTCTCCTCTTCTTCCCCACCACACATACATACACACAGCAAAGAGCATAATTTTCCATGACAAATTAACTGAGTCTGTAGAAACACATTAAGACCAAAAAAATTTATGTGAATAATTAAATAAACAAATTGAAATTTCAACAACTCCAACAAGAGTTGAAAGGCAAACTAATTACAGTAGAGATGTTTGTTGCCAAAACACTGCCACTTTTCCAGGCTAACAGAACCTTAATTTTGTGAACTCTGGTCCAAGTGGTCATGTCCTTCAAGGAAAAATGACTCCAACCAATGATCACAGGATTCTCATTCTACACCCCAATGATTGGTTAAGCATGTACACATGATATAATTCTGGCCAATGAGACAGGAGAAAACTTCTGAGGACTTCTAGAAAAGTTTTTTGTTTGTTCTTTAAAAGAGATATGTGGTCGGGGAGGGGAGGGGTACTCCCTTGCCTGACGTTCTAACTTTTGTAATGTCTGTGTGTGTTTCCTTGAACAGTGATACACATTTTGTGACCCTGAGGAGACAAGACTGAGGACAAAAGTCAACATGCTTCTCCCTCAGATGTTCGTATTCCAAAGATAGAACGAACCTGATTTTTGATGCTGTCAGTGAGCCACTGAATTATGAACCTCCCTCAGGACTTCCCATTACAAGAGATGATGAATGTCCTTATTTTGTAAGCTTTTTTGCTTGGTTTTCCTGCTACTTGTAGCCAGAAAGCATCCTAAATGATACACTAATAAATGCATACTGGGACAGTTGATGAGTGACTTAATAATAAATCCAACACTTACAGTTCTTACTATTTGTCAGGCATGGTTCTAAGAGTTTTAGCCAATTTAATCCTTGTAACAACTATAAGCAGGAGGAACTATTGTTTTCATTTCCCAGATGAAGAACTTTGTTACAGTGAGGTTAAATCACTTGTTCAATGTCATAGACCTAACTAGTCCTAGAACTAATATTACAAAGATAGGCACAGTTTGGACCCCAAATCAGAGCTCCAACAACCAGGAAGTTAGAATGCCTCTCAGATTGACCAACAGGAGTTGGGTTACTCCTATTCAAACCCCATTACTGAGAATCATTATGAATAGCAAAGGAGAAGTCAGACTAACACAATTTTCACTTCCTCTTCAGTGAAATTCTTTCCACTCGCTCTGTGCGACATCACCAGGTTCCTCACTATCTTCTGGCTCTGCCGCCCAGGCAAAATCTTCACTCAAGTCCTGCTTCATACTAATGGTGTAAATAATTAAGTAGCAGGAGTGTTTAGATATTAATCACAATCAGAGCGTTCAACCCAGCTTGAATTTTATGTATCTGTGTGCCTGAACTTAGCTGGTAAACAGTTCATTAAAATCAGATTTATCGAGAGCTGAAATTACACAGAACGAAGCAATATCCCTTCCCCCAAGGGCTTATGGTCATTGAGAGGGAAGAGGAAATGAAACTAGGAATGATCATGAAACCAAGGATGTAAGTTATAGATAATGGTGGTTGCCTCTTGGAAAGGCACTTGGGGGAGTGAGGGTGGAGTGCTGTAGGGAAGCAGCTGAGGAGGACTGTTTCCACTCCAAGTCTGTTTTATGCTGTTCTGTACTCTTAGAATTTTTTTCCCATATGCATGTACTACCTATTCAAAAATAACTAGAAAAGTTTAAAACTCAATAAAATGTGACAAATCCATGTAGAGGTATAAGCAAAATGCTTTGAGAGTACAAGGAAGTAAAAAAGACGGGGACAAGGTATTAGTTTGCTAGGGCTGCTATAACAAAGTACCATACATTAGATGGCTTAAACAACAGAAATTTATTGTCTCAAAATTCTGGAGGTCAGCAGTCCAAGATCAGCATGTTCAGAGGTCTATGCTCGCTCTGAAAACGTAGAGAAGGAGCTATTCTAGGTCTCTCTCCTAGCTTCTGGTGGCCTCAGGCATTCCTTGGTTTATACCCAGACCTCTTTTCTCTGTGCATGTCTGTCTCTGTGCCCAAATTCCCCCTTCTTATAAGGACACCAGTCATACCGGATTTGGGCCCACTCGTTTGATCTCATTTTAATTTGATTACCTCTATAAAGACCCTGTATCCCAAGAAGGTCACATTCTGAAGTCCTGGGGGTTAGGACTTCAACATGTGAATTTAGGGGGTTGGTGGAGCACAACTCAACCCCTCACAGAATGTGTAGGAATGCTTTCTGGAAAAGATGTATTCCTTCAATACCGTACAGTCAGGAAACCATTTTGAGGCTTCTTGTCTTAGAACACTCAATTTTTTCAAGTCCTGATAATAAGCAACCCCTTGACATTTCGATACAGTGGGATGAGACCACACAGACTGGGCTTTGAGGCGCACAGCTTGGAAAGTGGTAAGTGTAATACGTGACAGGTACATATTGAATCAGGGAGTCTGGTATCTAAGCGACAGGCAGCTTATGATGGTGTGTGCCCCAGTTCTGGCTCACTTCCTCCATGTAGCTACAAAATCAGAAAAGGCATATTGTTGAAGCTCGAACGCTTAGAGGCAATCTCCATTCTAATGCCACTGATATTGCAGTTGTGGAAACATAAGGAGTCCCTGGTGGCTGATTCAACATGCACCAATTTCTAGAATTTTATTTTATAATCAAATAACGTATCCCACTGAAGACAGTGTTGCCTTGTGCAGAGACAAGATCATTTCAAAATCATGTTCAAGTTACGTTTATAATAAAAAAAGATAAAGGAATGTTTTTTTTCTGGTTGACATTAAGACGTAAGACGTAAGACATTAAGTGTGACTTAAAGGTTGTAATGTTAAAGAATGCAAGAAGTTAGAGAATAATCATGAAGACTGTTATATATCCATGCCCGACTATAGGCAAGTGTGGGTATACAATGGGTAGCCAAGATATTGCAATAGTGAGCCATATGGTCAGAAATTAATATGAATAAAGGAAATTTGAATTTTTAAAGTTAATGAGTATTGTGAGTAGCATTAAAATTAATAAGTGAATTAAAATTAATTATGCATATTAAATTAATATATGTTATATACATTAAAATTAATAAGTATTCTGAACATGGATACCAGTAAAAATAAGAAAATATAAATCAATTAAAAATCCATTAATATGTTTCTTAATAAATTGATATGTCACAGAACTTAGTAAAGTGGAATTTTAAGTCAGCTTGGGAAAAATAGGCTATCCATTTGATCCCTATGTTTGTGTATGTTAACATAATATAGTAACATAAACTGTTTGAAAGTTAAAGAAATTACACATGAAAAATATGAGTCCATTAAGGAGTCGAACTACAGATAAAAGTATACAAACATTTAAAACTTTCCACATTAATGAATTATAAAAATTAAAATCCAGAGAATGAACTAGGGAAAAATATTTACAACACATAAGAAAATAGCACATTTGAAAAGGTGAACACTCCAACAGAAAAATGCTTAAAGTAAGTGAAGGACAATGTAAAAAAAAAAATACTACATATACTAATTAGCAAATGAAAAAAATTTAACTGCAACACTGATTAAGAAAATGCAAGCAAGGTTGGGATGCCTGGGTGGCTCAGTTGGTTAAGCAGCTGCCTTCGGCTCAGGTCATGATCCCAGCGTCCTAGGATCGAGTCCCACATCGGGCTCCTTGCTTGGCAGCGAGCCTGCTTCTCCCTCTGCCTCTGCCTGCCATTCTGTCTGCCTGTGCTCGCTCTCGCTTCTCTCTCTATGACAAATAAATAAATAAAATCTAAAAAAAAAAAAAGAAAAAAGAAAATGCAAGCAAGGTAAGTTTTTATGTATAACGAACTAAGTAATCATGGTGGACCCAACATTGGTTGTAGCACAGAAGGTATTTACAAACTGGTGCAATATTTCTGTGGGCCAATTTGGCAAGGATATCTTGAAATATCCTAAGTTTATCCAGAAAGAAAAGATCACGGATATCTGCTGTAGCAGATGTTGTCAGCACCCATCTATATCCCTCTGGGTACACAAGCTGGTTTCCAGTGGCCAGCACTGGTCACACTCTGCCTGGGATCTTTTTTGGGTAAGGAAGTGTGCCAGATAACACTGGAGGCTGGGAAGAAGTTCCAAGAAGTTAACACCCCTGGAAGCAGTCCTCAACTAATTATACACAGAAGTTAAGGATTCCTCAGCCTCAGGGGGGACAACAGTAAGGGGAGTTCAATATAGACCCGCAAAGGTAATGGTGGAAATGAGCCTCAGCTGCCAATTGTGGCAACCTGCTCATTAATATCCCATATTGACTTTCTTCCCTTCCCTTCTCACTCCCCTTACTGATTCTGCTCCCCTTTGGGGATCACTCCCAAGTAAGCGGCCAATGCTCACTTCCTTATTTCCATGTCACCAAAGATATATGCAAACATTTATTGAAAAGGATATTCATCACTATGTCATTCACATTACTGGAAAACTGGACGTATCATATATTATTAACAATAATAATATTATATACTATGATACAGTATATACCCACTAAAGTATGATAGAAGGGGGCATGGGAAGGGGCAAATAGGCAGAGCGCAGAGGATTTTTAGGATAGTGAAAATACTCTGCATGATACCATAATGATGGATAATGTCATTATACATTTGTCCAAACCCATGGAACGTGCAACACCAACAGTGAACCCTAAGGTCAACTACAAACTTTAAGTGAGGACGATGGTGAGCCAACGTAGGGTCATCAAGTGTAACAAATGCACTGCTCTGGTGGGGGATGTGAATAATTGGGGAGGTTTACTCGTGTGGGGGCAAGAGGTACATGGGAAATCTCTGTAACTTCCCCTCAATTTTGCTATGAACTTTAAATTTCTCTAACAAATATAGTGTTAATAAAAACATATGATCTAAGAATATTTACTGTCTGGAGAAGGAAAGCAGTATCGTGGAATGTTAAATTGCAGGTTCTGGAATGAGACCTCACTTCAGGTTCTGATTCCAACAACTACTTGCTTCATGACTTCAAGCAGCACTTAGCCCCCTTCAGTGTCTGCTCCCTCATATGTAAAATGAGTGACACTAGCATCTCCTAGGGTTATTATGAAGACGATATCTTAGCCCTATGCCTGGCACACAGTAACAATAATCATCACTGTCACCATTGATACTAAAATATATTAATATATTATAAAGTTTAAAATATGGGGGTGCCTGGGTGGCTCAGTCGGTTAAGTTTCTGACTCTTGGTTTCAGTTTAGGTCATGATCTCAGGGTCCTGAGATGGAACCCTGGGTCAGGCTCTGTGCTCAGTGGAGAGTGGGCTTGTCCCTCTCCTTCCTCTTTGACGCTTTCCCTACTTATGGGTACTGTCTCTAAAATCAATCAATCAGGGCACCTGGGTGGCTCAGTGGTTAAGCCTCTGCCTTCAGCTCAGGTCATGATCTCAGGGTCCTGGGATCGAGTCCTGAGTCGGGCTCTCTGCTCTGCAGGGAGCCTGCTCCTTCCTCTCTCTGCCTGCCTCTCTGCCCACTTGTGATCTCTCTCTGTCAAATAAATAAAATCTTAAAAATAAAATAAAATAAAATAAAATAAAATAAAATCAATCAATCAATCAATCTTCAAAAGTTTAAAATATGAGTTTAGGGGCGCCTGGGTGGCTCAGTGGGTTAAAGCCTCTGCCTTCGGCTCAGGTCATGATCCCAGGGTCCTGGGATCAAGCCCCGCATCGGGCTTTCTGCTCAGCGGGGAGCCTGCTTCCTCCTCTCTCTCTCTCTGCCTGCCTCTCTGCCTACTTGTGATCTCTCTCTGTCAAATAAATAAATAGAATCTTTTTAAAAAAATAAATAAAATAAAATATGAGTTTATAAAACAATATGTTCTATCATTTTAACACATAGGCACATGAAACATACATAAAAAATCTTCACACCCACATATCTTTATAGACATAGAAAAAATGGGAAATATATACAAAAAATATTGGCTGTGCATGTCGTGTGATAAGATGATGGATTTTTTCTATGTGCTTTTCTATACGTTTCTTATTTTTATTATTATTATTTTTATATTCAAATGGCCAAAGTTAGAATGAATTTTATTAACAATTTTAAAGTGTGTCAAAAATTGGGTTAGCCAATGGGTGGCTCAGTGGGTTAAGCCTCTGCCTTTGGCTCATGTCACGATCTCAGGGTCCTGGGATCGAGCCCCGCATCAGGCTCTCTGCTCGGCAGGGAGCCCGCTTCCTCCTCTCTCTCTCTCTCTGCCTGCTTGTAATCTCTATCTGTCAAATAAATAAATAAAATCTTTAAAAAAAAGGTAGGTGAGCCAAATTTCAACACACAAAAATATAGCTTTTAGCCTACAGCTAGTCAATCCTTAATGATGAGTTCAGGGAGAATACCAGTATTCGACCAACTCGATCTTTTTGAGAACTAAGGGTGTATTCAGTCAGGAACCATTGCGGTTCTGACACTAGGTTTATATTATGGAGGATGGGTCTCCGTGTCAACAAAATGGAGGGTACTGTCACAGAGCCATGCAAACACAGACTGCCCCAGGGTTGAACACCAAGACTCCAGAAACTGAGTGACACGGCTAGGGCAGATAGTTGCTCATTCAGGAACCTACCATGTTCAAGCATCAAAAGCAAGCAAAGAAGCTTACAGCATGATTCATAGCACCAAAATGAGTGAATTGCTTCCGAAAGAGTGATTTCATTTTCTCAAATAGTTCTGTACTTCTTCAGAATTTCTGATCCCATGAAGTTCAGACTAGGTCACAGTGGAAAATAAGTCCAGCTTCTCTTTGAGGCCTGCTAGGTTGATTCTCCTAGGATGTTCATGAATCCCCAGGGATCTTAGATTGGAGTTTGGTAAATGCCTTCAACAACTTTCTGCCACTCAGTCATCCAACCAGTCAAAATAATCAAACATTCATGGTCAACTTCCACTCCTTTCAAATGACCCATAAAATGTCAAAGGTCAAAGAAAATCCATAATCTTGGTCACTTTTTGCATTGATTCATGCCATGAATTAATTTGCGACTGTTACTATCTAAATTCTGTTGAATCATAAAAGAGAAGAAAACACTAAACTTCTAATTGGATTTGGAAAACATAAAAACCTATTTCCTTTATCGTCATAGATGCCCTACCTGTGGCCAGCGAATTCTACTTTTTCATTTTAGATTTAAAGCAAATTTCTTAGACTATTTTACTTGCAGCAAATGGTTAATATATGCTCAATTTAACACAGAATTTTTTTTTTCTTGTGGAAAGCCTCAACCAGGCCAGACCTCTGTCAGTTTGCCACTAGGGTAACATATTGAATGCCTCGGGCTAGGTGGGCAAGAGCTTGAGAAAAGATTGGAAATTAAGAAAGCAAAGCAGAGTATATACTGAGTGTGAGGAGGAGGCTGGGGCAGAAGACTGACACTGTGCTGAACATGTCACCAAAGAGATTATGGGACCTGACAATTAACAAGTGCTCTTCTGACTTCAGCTGTCAAGTGTCTACTAGGAGGGGCCATAAAGTAGTGATCCTGCTCCTCACCAGCTCTAAAATTATGGTTTTTCAGCAGGATATGACCAATTTGGAGTTTGCAGAAGAAAGCAGGAAAAAAAATGAATGCATCTGTCAAACACCAGTGAAACAGAGGAGGGAGAAAGCAGGCTAAAATGAATCGATTCCACTGCTTCTAGGCGCAGGCTCTTTTGGAGGCATTGCCACAAGGTCGTGTCGCCAACCGCAAGAGACAGATCAACACCCATTACTTCACCAGCTTTTTCTTGACCTGCTGCTGTGAGTTTGGCTGTGTACAAGGAGCTTGGGAACTGTGGGCCAGATAAAAACCTCTCACCCTCATGGAGTTTATATTCTAGCAGTAGAGACAGATTACACAAATTGTGATTTCATCACAATGCTCATAGGGGTTGTGAAGAAGCAGGTCAGAGTGCTTTGAGTGGGAGATCATGTAATGAGGCCTTGTAGAATATGGGGGTCATGTCAGGAAAGTTGCTTTTTTTTTAGACAATCATGTTTGCAATGAGATAGTCAGCATGAGTAAGCATTGCCTAGGCAGGCAGATGAAATGATGTGTGTGAGGACCCAAAACAGAAAAGAACACAGTAAGTCCGAAGGACATTGTAATCCTTATGCTACAGAAGAGGCCTGGATGTCTACTTGTCTCTGAAGTCACTTGTCTCAAGTCTAGCTGTTGGGGGTGATGTTTAATATCAGGGCTATTTGAGTTCGGAGATTTTAATTTTTCCTGATAAAGTGTGCCTGATTTCTCTTTGAAGACTTCATCTACTTCTTGGAATCAGGGTTTTGAAGCAGCCCCAAAATGCACACAGTTTGAGTCTCCCACCTGTTGGAAGAAGAGCTGATGATACAAATGCATCCTGGAAAGGGCTGTCTGAGGCTGAGCAAGGTCGTCTTCCAGGAATCCCACAGCAGGAAGAATTGGTAAAGAGTTAGACAAAGAGCTTTATCTTCCTTGTACCTGCAAAGATAGGTTGAGGAAGTATTCCTGCATCTTGTAAAGCTCGAAGGAACACTGGGCATTATTGTTTACATTGTGCGAAAGATCTCCGTTCTGACTTATTTACGGTCTTGGAAGTTTCTAGTTACTGCTTAACGACACTTCTAACCAACTCTCAACGTGCCAAGTTGATTATAGTTATTATTAAGCTGAAGGTTAGGAAATTGCTCATAAGAAACTTGCATCCTGTCATGAACCAAAGCTGTACATATTTGTCCCAGTTCTTTCTCTGAGTGCAGATAAACATTTCCCCATGTCAGGGGGTTGTTCAACATTTCAATGGCCTGGTGGGATGCTCTTTTGAGCCCAGAGGGCAATTACTAAAACTTAAGGTAAGTGGGGAAGCAAACAGAAGACGTGATTGCCAGCCCAAACAAGTGAGGTCCAGGGGACGGCTTAAGTTGTGCATTAAGTATAATCTTTCAGCTTTGACAAGAAGGTGAGGTGACCAGTAATTAGCCATTCAAGGCGAACCCTAAGCAGCGTGACTGGGATGGGAAGTAGGCGGCTGCCCGGCCCACAGTTTCTTGATTTGAGAGCTTTGCAGGCAGGAACTCATCTTGAGCCTAATAAAATGATTTGCTGGAGTGAAGTTGTTTGTTGATTTGTTTTTGAATATGTGCATTTTTACTCTCTCCCCCACCCCCCAATATTGGCAGAGATGGAAAAGGGTACTAGCTCTACCTAAACAATCTACAATGAGGCCTTGGAAAGATAAAAACTGGTATGGCTCATCTTTTATGGCCTCCTGCATATCCTCCCCAAGCTGGCAGAGACAGATCTCTGGTAGCTGTCAGGGAATCCTTCCCATCAGCAAGGCATTCAACAAATACTTAAAATAGGTATAAATCTCAGTCTATAAATTCATGTGTTCAAGAAACAAGAATATTTTAGATTTCCTTACATCAAATTAAATTTGGATTCTGAGTAACCAGCCCACCAAGCTGGCAGGAAATTTAACCCAACCATGCTGGGACTGCACCCACGCCCCACACACTGAGATTCTACAAAAGTCTGGGCTTACGCAGGGTAGAAGCGTTGGGAAGACTCCTCCAGTATTTGTCATCTGTCCACACTGGCTAGTGTTGAGATCGCAATTCTCACCAGTGTACATGAGCCAGGTTCCACCTCTACTGATTCCGGGGCCACATGGAGGGTGAGACTCTCTGGGGAAGTGAGGAGACCTGCTCCAGGGGTCTAACCTACTTCTGGGCACACACAACCCTCCCCTCTGAGTGGAGCCCCACAACTCACCATAGCCACGAGGCTGTCCTTCCTCCCCGGCCTTCTTAACTCATCCTTTTAAAAACAGGCTTTCTGGGGTGCCTGGGTGGCTCAGTGGGTTAAGCCTCAGCCTTTGGCTCAGGTCATGGTCTCAGGGTCCTGGGATTGAGCCCCACATCGGGCTCTCTGCTCAGCAGGGAGCCTGCTTCCTCCTCTCTGCCTACTTGTGATCTCTCTCTCTGTGTCAAATAAATAAATAAAATCTTAGGAAAAAAAAAAAAAACAGGCTTTCTCCTTTCTTGCCTTAAGCAAGAAATAACAAGCCTGACTACATGTTTGAAATGAGGAGAAAGTGAAAAACATAAGACAAACAAACACAATTGAATTCACCAGTCAGCTCTGTGTGTGTGTGCATGTGTGTGTGTGTGTGTGTGTGTGTGTGTGTGTGTAGGCGGGTGGGTGGGCAGGTGTGGGTGTCTCGTGGGTGTGGGTGTGTAGGAGGGGAGGTGGGGGCTGTGAGGTGAGGATCTCACAGATTCAAAATCCCTGTTTTATATTGATTGGTGGCAGCAGTCCAACCCTGTGCAAAATATACACTGGAGTTTGAAAACCACTGAGTTAAAGCAAAAGAAGTATTAGGTAGAAGCCAGACGTGAACAGTGGAAACAACACCCAAGGCAGAGTCCCAAGTCCTTGAAGGAGAATGATAGAGACATGAGCCGGACGCAAGACTGTGATCAATAAGCTGCATGTTGAAAGCCCAGGGACACAACATCCTGCCCTTGTGCCTTCTGAGACTTTGGGGTTGACAGATCAAGAGCCACAGGTGTGGAGTATGTGCTTTCCTCTTCCACCTCTGCCCTAGACTCAGCATAATGTATTTGTACTGTGGGTGTAACCTCTCCCCCTCCATGGAAAAAGGCAGCCATGATGGTTCCGGTACAAATTTTGTAGGGGCAAAAACGCTCCTCCCAATCTGTGGGAAGAGCTCCCCAAATGAGTGGAAGCAGCCTCCATTAGAGACTACCCCCACTATAAAGTCACAGCGCCTCCTAGCCCAGAGAGTTCCAGTAGTACCCAATCCCAAAACAACCATAGGGCTGGCTCCACTTCTGGGAAACCTGCCAGCTCCCCAACCTGGAGAGTGTACCTTTGCTTTAATTAACTGCTTTGAGTTTGCTACTTCCGGGTGTGTTTATTTGAGCATGGATACCTCATAAATTTTCTCATGGGGAATCCGAGGACTGAGACCTCCATTCACACAACACAGACTCTCCCACCAGTAACAGAAGGAACAAGAAGAAAGTCTATTTTCAGATGTCTAACTAAAATCCCTAGTAGTAAAAAGAAGATGGTGGAGAATACGAAAGATTTAAAATGCCAGACTTACACCATTCTGAATTAATATAGCCTTAATACATGTTGATTGGTTTGCTTATTAAAGAAGAGAATTTAGATATTTTTTTGCAGGGATTCAATTCTAATTTAATTTTTTGTAAGTTTTCCCCCTTTTCTTTTGTGTTCTGTAGTTTTACTATGTACGGGTTTATTATTTTCTCCTAATCCTATTAAGAGTACTTGTAGACACTGTTCAATCCCAGGATTGCCTTTCTTCAATTCTGGAAAATTTTACAGTCAGCTGTTAATTTAATCAGGACCGATGTGACTTTATTTCAATAAGTTATCCTTATTGAATAGCTACATCTGAGGCATGGTATTTACTGGAATGGGATAGGGTAGGCAGGGATGAGTCTTTGCATGCCAAAGAAGATCCCTGAGTGGAACTGTGCTACAGGACGAGAAAGATATTTGGTCCTTGTTCCTGGTTCCTGATCCACAGAGTTCCTAAAACCCTTGGGGTTTCCTAAGGAATTTGAGTGTCTTTTGTTATTCATATAAGCCCTTTTCAGCACACTTGAGTTTATGCTAGTGAGGTAACCCAAGGTGGGGCCCCTAGATAGCCTCAAGATGAGGCTGGTCACCAGAAAGACCAGATGATTAGAGGGCTGGAAATTAAATGCAAGAACTCTTGAAAATGGATGAGCTTCCAGGTTGGTAAAGACATGGGGGAGCTGGAAAGGTTAGCATACCTGAAGAGAGCCTGGAAGCTCTCCCCCCATCTCTTCCATCTTGCTATACATTTTAGAATAAACCAGTAAACATAAGTAATGTTTCCCTCAATTATAGCAAATTATCAAACCTGAAGAGAGGGCCATAGGAACCCTGATTTATAGCTGGTCCATCAGGGGTACAGGTGACAAGCTCCACTTGAGATTATCATCTGAGCTGAGGGCAGCCTTGCAGGACTGAGCCCTTCTCCTAGAGGTCAGAATTGGGTTAAATTTGTAAGCCACCCAGTCAGTCTCTGCCAAGAATTAGAGGTTTGGTGTGAGGAAATGCCTACATATGTGGTGACCAAGAGTGAAGGGTTCTGAGTTGAGGGTCATTAGCAAATGAGAGCAGTGGAGTTTTCCCTCACAGGAACACTGGAAGGAAGACCAAGGCAGGGCATCACAGCCAAGTCCTTCTCTGAAGAGGTGGATGCAATTTGCTTGTCTCCATTGTAAAAATATTCAAAGGTCTTCTTTCCTCAGATAAGATCTTACTCAGGAGTCCAACACATGAAGCAGTGGCATTCCTCTTTCTCTTCAGCCTGCTGCAGCACTCAGATTCCAGAAACACCCCTAGAGCAGTGACAGACTGAGCTAACTCTGCCAGCTCTTCCACTCCTGGTTTTGTGGCCCGTGAGTGATGGAATATCCTGTGGAGGCTAATGAAACTGACTTTTAATGAATCTAGTCTTCCACTGTGGAAAAGTATATTTGTCTCTGAGGCCTACCTCTATCATAGTTCCAGAGCGCCAATTCTAGAGGACTCTGTTAGTTATGCAGATGTGATTGTGTCATTGGAGGAAAGCTTGGGTCTCTTTTTGGGCTGGAGGAGGTGGTTGGGTCTAAAGTTAGTGGCACAGGAAGACCTTTGGATGACAGAGAAGATTTGCAGGCAATGACTTGAATTGTTTGACTATGAATTTTTAATATGAAATAGAATTTTGGTGGACACACCCTCAGTTCATCACAAGTTCTACCATTCCCAACTGCCTTACACATGGCTGGATTCACGTATTTATGGTACCTGCCTGGTCTGTTTGGCATCTGTGTTCATGGACCCTGGGGCCTACATGAGAAGTCGGCACTCCCTCTGGATTTACCTAAATCAATGAGGCAGAGAATCCTCCCCACACATTCCATATTCTCCTTTGACCAGTATTCTCTACTTTGTACTCCCCTCTCTGACCCCCACCATCAAAACTAATCTTTATTATCCCTATTAGCCTTATTTATACCTCTCTTAGAGTGTAATACAATCAGTATCATATTACCATTTTGTATATATGTACTATTACTCATTAAACCCTATCTCCCCAGACACCTGGACAATGCCATGTCTTCATCAAATGCCCAATAATTATTCTTTGACTTGTTCTCAGTTTTAATTAGCTCTACCCACCACAGTGTCTAGAACAGAACCATTGTCATAACTTCTAATGTTGTTATACCCACCTCTATGGATATGGCCTCTTGCAAGTATTTTTGGGGCATAGGGAAGAGGACAAGACCAGGGCAGATCACTCATTTGAGGTGATACTTGTCTGAAAGAAACATAATGTAAAAAAAAGAAAGGTGTAGAATATGATGGATTCTCATTTTTAAAAGAGAAATGAGCTCCCTCCTTGCTGCTGAAAGAGTGAGAGGAACAAGAATGAGTGCTTCCATAGGGAGCTATGGAATTATTTGCTATACCCCTCCAGTCTTGTATGGGCTCTGATGGGTTGCTGGTTATTATAACAACACAGGCCAATCCCTCTACCCAGATGATGGCTCTACCCCATTCCCAGACCAGTTTGGAACAGCAGGCAAGGTTCAATAGTGCTTCTCCAACTATGAAGTAAGAAGAAGGGTATCACCACCGTGAATGGAACTAGTGTGTAGAATGAATAGATCATAGCAAAACCACAAGTAGTGCTATGCTACATTCATTTAAATAAAGAAAGCCAACATATTTTCCGAGGCCGGAAGCAGAAATGGCATTAATGTGCTGTTAATTACCGTCAGGACTAGATCCCTTTGACTTTATATTCAGTTGAAATTTTTGTTATCACATATTAAAAATTATATACTTCTTTGCATTTCCCTAAATATTTTAATTGGTATATTTTAGTCTGGATGTGTGTACATTCTCTGTTACCACCCATCTGGGTGTAATTTTCCATAGTCTCCCCTGACGATCTGCATTTTCTCCTTCAAGTCCCTCCTCTAAACCCACTTCTGTGGATCTTGCCTTCACATTATGCCATTAAAAGCTCCAGCTGGAAGGAAGTGCCTCTGAATGGAGTCCAAGAGAAGAAACAAAGAAAATGGAAACCAGATGCCATTTAAGTCATCCCCGTGTGAGTCATCATTCTCTCCTGGAAAGTGTCTATCCGAATGATGTGCATCTCTTCGATCTGAAGCCCACCAGACAGAGAGCCTTCCTCTTACTCTCTGTGTGTTTTAGCCATCCTCGGTAGACCTAGAGATTCTGAATATTATTGACACACAGTAAATATATACATAGTCCTACTAATAGATATTTGCTGGATTTTAGATCCCACATAAGACAGCCGTTTCCTTCCTGGGTCACTCACCCGCTCTAATTGGGGGTTCCTTGTTACCCTTCCTCACCAACCTCCCTCAGGACTTGAAGTGAAAGCTCTAGTTTGAAAAGGCATGGCTTAGAATTGCTCAGGATTAAAAACTAGCAAACAAACAATGACAACAACACTTTAACCTCCAGAGGTTAGAATCAATTGATTTTCATGTGTACCATTTCCTGCTTTTCAATGCCAACTCAATTTAATTTCTGTGTAATAGATCATATCATCCCTGAAGTTGAAATCTGAATCATTTATTCATTTGGGTAGCAAAACAAGCAAGCCAAAACCCTGTTAATTTTATTTAAAAGAAAAAAAAGGGAATAAAAAGAAATTCCCATTTTCCCAGGGTGACTCTGACAAACAACTTTTGAGACTCTTTGAGAAGAGTATCCGATCAAGCCAGTGGCAAAATAGGTAAGATCCAATTTTGTTTTAAAAATTCTATCTACAATATTACGTGTGTGTGTGTGTGTGTGTGTGTGTGTGTGTGTGTGTGTGTGTGTGTGTTCAAGACTGAGCACATGCATTTTTCTATATTCTCAAAATTCTGCTGAAGAGTCAGCAAAACAAACAAATGGATAACCGGAGATAAAAAAGGGGACAGTCAGCTGAGATTTGAGAATTTTCTGTAAGATGGAAAGGAAGTGAATGGTACTGATGGCCTAAGCAGAAGAGAGGAAGCAGCGTCCCAGGTTTACTCAAGAGAAGGTTGTAAAAAGGATAGAGATATTCTTTCTAAAGAAGCCTTGAGGGAATCTCCACACTGGGCATTAACACAGTCCCAGCTCTGAATTGGAAAAGGAGCCCAAAAGGTTGTTCAGAGACCAGTGGATCATCTGGCCTTTCTCATCCTTCTTCACCTTTCTATGCATGCAAATAGGCCAGCAGGAGAAGACTGGGAGACTTCACTTGCTCCCTGGGGTCTCCCCTATGAAGAAAATAAGATTGCTACCTAGACAAAACTAAGGCCTTTTGTATGGGGATTTGGTGTTCCACAGGGAAGTTCTTTGTTTTTGGTGTTTTGGTGGGGTAAAGAACACCATCTGCATGATTCCCTAATACCCTAATACCCTAAAGGGAAGTTTGTCCATTGACATGACCACCCTGTACACAGTCGATCTCCACCTTTAGAGAGATATGATGATTGAGGAAACATGCTTAACCAGTGGCAGAGAACTTCACTATCCACACCAAGCCACCTCTGTTCATCACCTAGTCTTTCCTTCCTAAGTAGACACAAGTATCTTATATGATCAAGGTGATTCAAGTGGGCGATGTGGGCTGAAGGAGAACTCATCAGTATGAGGTCTGGGGATATAATCTAGAACCAAAGGCTCAAGAAACAGAGTTTAAAATATTGTTTAAAGTCAAAATCACGTGGTCAGCCATCTCCCAATCATCTCCTCTCTGTGTGGCCAGTAGAACTCTGATCTTTCGCTAGGGGTAGACATACCTCTTCCACTCTTAGGCTACATGTTTAGGGTGAATCTGAATGCAAACTCTATCTCCAGGATGGACTGTGGACCTAAGACCTAGGCCAAATTGTATGACCCAGGCCCTTGGCCACAGTCACTGGTTTTGAAATAAGTAAGTCAAGCTTACCTGCTTATAAATATTCCCTCCCTCCTTCTTACTTCTATGGGAAGAGTATACTTCCCCATTCTGTTGATTTTGGGTGCAGTCATGGGACTTTGTTTAGCTAACGGGATATACTTATGTAGCTGCTCCTGGGCCTCTGTCATCTCTAGGCCCAGGAAAAACTTAAGAGGCACGTGGAGCATCCCTGAGCTATCCCAGCCCTGAGGTGTGAGGGGTCCCAACCAAGATCAGCAGGGTCACTCAGCCAAGCCCAACCTAGATCAGCTGACCTCAGCCAACCCACAGATACATGATTGTTGTACAACACAGAGATTCTGTGTGTGTGTTTGTGTGTGCACTCAGCATTACAGTGGCCACAGTTAAACAGCACAACAGTGAAGGCTTATGCATTCTTTCCCTCTAGTCTATACTCTACGAGGATCTGAAGTTATAGCTCCTGCAGCTGTGGCCACCATGAAGGATTTGAGAATGAAGCTTCCAGACCAAGGAGACCTGAGCTGACTCAAGTCCGGCTCCCAGTGTTTGAGCTCTAAATGCAGCCTCCCGAATGGCAGTGCTGCCCCTAATCTTGGAATTTATATGAGCCATAAAATCCCCTTTTATTACTCAAATCAGGCTTATTGGGATCTTTTTTCCCACTTGCAATCAGAAGAATCCTAACTGATATGAAAACTAAAATAACTAATGCAAGTTAGAAGGAGAAAAGGATGTGGGGGAGGGGCCCACAAATGAATTGCCCATCTTGCACGGTGCAATCAATCCAATGTCTCAATCAAGAGATACAAATAGAGGCATGTTTTCTGGACTTAAAAGCAAGGGAAGGGACTAGCATCAGAAACAAACAAAGGTAGTTTATCCATCATTGCTGGTCAGAAAGTATGACAAAGGGATGAGGTGTTTATTTTTTTAAATCTTCTATCAATCTGTGCAGCCCAATGAATGCTACTAGCCATGGTGGCTATTCAAATTTAAATTAATGAAAATGAAGTGAAATGTTAAATCCAGCTCATCATTCACAGTAGCACAATTTCTAGGGCTTAACACCACATGTATCTATCTGGTGGCTTCTTATTGGACAGGGCAAGTGTAGAATATTTCCGTCATCACAGAAAGTTCAGCTGGACAACACTAGGGTAGTGTCACATGTCACTATGTAAAGTCAATCAATCAAACAACAGAAGTTTAAATACCATATGACTCATAATTGTACCATAGGGCTTTAAGGGTATAATTCCTGGGTATAAACTGCCAGGTGTAAATCCCAGCTCTGACACTTGCAAATTACAGAACCTTGGGCAAGTTACTGATCTTTCTGTATGTTAACTCCCTTACTTGTAAATGGCAAAATACACACAGACCAACTTTACAGTGTTGTTGTGAGTATTAAATAAGCTAAAATATAATGAACTATTATAGATGTTATGCTTATTTTTTAAGATTTTATTTATTTATTTGAGAGAGAGAGCCAGAGAGAGAGAGAGCACAAGCAGGGGGAGCAGCAGAAGCAGAGAGAGAAGCAGGCTCCTCGCTGAGCAGTGAGTCCAACTTGGGGGCTCAATCCCAGGACTCTAGCATCATGACCTGAGCCAAAGGCAGATGTTTAACCAACTGAGCCACCCAGGTGCCCGTATTTTGGCCTTCTAAGAGTGCCTAGCATTTGGTGAGCACTCAGTAATTATTATTTTTTTATTTGTTATCCTCTTGTAAGTTAGATTTTATTTTCCCAAATGTGCATCTTTTATATAAACTATATGTATACATATGAGATTTAGATATCAGTATTTATATAAAATATGTAATATTTTGTATTTTGTATGTGGCATATGTACCTATATCCTATCTCAGCTTCAGTTCATGGGATATAAATGCTTTCATTTTCTTCTTTATTTTCTGTATTTTCCAAATATTTATACCGATCACATATTGTCTCTAGCATCAGAAAAAAAAAAGGCTTTATTTTTAAAGATACCAACATATTTTGAGATGAATAATTTGGATCTGGATCATTTGCTTTTGCTGATTTGGTCCACAGGGGCCCATTATATAACCTCCGTCATTAGTCAATCAGGGCTCAGTGACCTCTTTCTTGGATGATTACAAAATCATCCTGGCTGGTCCCCTCCCCCTGGCCAGCTCTGCGCCAGCTTCCCCGTCTCTCCCCATACACCACACTGACCACACCCCCCTGCTTCAAACGTGTCAGTGCTCACCCATCCTTTACAAGTGCCCGGTCCAGGACCTGACCCGCTGGAGACTTCCCATTCTGATCTGGCCTGCCTTTCCAGTCTCCTTCTACCCTCAATGGCATCCAAGTCCCTCCCCATGGGCTATAAGGGGGACCATTCTTCTGCACCTTTCCCATCTAGGAAAGTTCCATTTATTCTGCCAAGACCCAGCTAACGCCAGCCTTCTGGGAAGGTTTTCCAGGCTCCCAGGGCAGTGTCAGAGCTCCCACATCAGCGGGCCCCTCTGACTCACAGCCTGGTCTACTGAGCGGCAACCATTAGCTTACCTTCTCGGCTCGCCCTCATTATGGGCTCCTCGAGGGGGTGGCATCTTTGCCCTCCAGTGCGGCAGCCCAGAGAGTGTGTCCAAACTGTACTCAGTCAACAGCTTTTGCACAGATACATTCAAGAAGAAATCATTTTTTAAAAATAACTTCTATTGTCTTATCAAAACAATAAGAGTCCAAGGTAGAAAAATTAGGAAAATTTAGGGTCCATCAAAGGCAGAGAATATAAAGCACGCATAATGCTGCCTCTCAGTAACACTTAACACCTTGGTAAATTCCGTAGGCTACTCTAGAGGTTCTCAAACTTCCTCAGTTCATGGCACTTTTAGTGTAATTTTTTTTTTTCTGGTACTTTAAACCCATAGAAATTATGTTTATTATGCAGTTTGGTCCCAACAACCTAATAGTAGTAGTTCACACCATGTCCAGAAGGGTCGCTGAGATTCTCTTGAAATTTTGAAATACCCTGTGAGGTCCATGTGAATTCCCTACAAAGGCCTAGGGTGCCTTGGCACGCAGTTTAAGAACCACTGGTCTACATTTTCCAAAAGGATCTTTTAAAGCAAAATACTCTGTTATATTATACAAACTGTTTTGTTAGCATGTCATTTCTAGTTAATAACAAGTAAAAAATAATTTCCCTCTTGGTAGTGCTTATCTAACAGTATCTAATATTTGATGAATACCTAAATTGTTTCTTATGAGGGAGATATAACACTATAGCATTATCTTCATGAAGACACTGAGGCACTGAGAATTTAAGAAACTTGTCTCATGTCCCACAGCTAGTAAGTAGGCCAACCAGGTTGTTAACCCAAGACATCAAGTCCTAGAATCCCTACTCTTAACTACCTTCCTCTAATGCCTTTTAACATTCACAGCCTCATTTCAGGCTATGAAATGTGCCATTCAAGATGGAATGATATTCCATATTCTATTATAATTTGTATACTTATAACTTATTTTACCAAATCCCAAATATTAGACATTTAAATTATTTCCAGTTTTTTACTGTTCTCAAGAACCTTGAAATGAACAATCATTGCCTGCATGCTTTTTGTCTATTTCCTTGGGGAAAAATCTCTAGGAGTAGCATTGCTTTGTCAAAGGGTAACATATGCAAACTTCAAGGTGTTTGGTATATATTATCCAATTATTCTACCAGAGAAGTTGGATAAATATCTATTCCATTCACTTTTTTCTCACCTTCACTGAGTATTTTCATTATTTAAAAAGAAAAAAAAAAGCGTTACCAATAAATTAAGGGGGCAAGTTGTAACGTATTGTTATGTTAATTTGCACTGCTTGATGTTTAAGGAGGTTGAGTGCTTTTATCCTAAAAACCAGAATTTATTTTTACTTTAAAAGAGGCAAAGCCTTAGAAGCAAGATGGCAGCTGAAACATGGTTGGGAAAGCCCCTCATTGGATCTGTGTAGGTTCCATTCACATTCACTTCAAACTACTCCACAACCCATGTCCCATGTTGCTGGGCCAGGGGAAGTGATGCTTGTGGAACATGTGGTCTATATTACCCAACACGTCATTATTTCTGCATCCTAGTTTGCCTGAGGCAGGAAAACATACTCTCCTCATAGAAAAACTGCCACAACAAAGAATGGGTTTATGGAATGGTAGACAATGGGAGACAATGATTTAGGGGATCTTGGGCCCAGTCCTACTGTGACCACAGCAGAATCATTTATCATCTGTTAGTTTCAACTCATCTACTAAAATGACTGGTACTTTCAAACTTTTCACAGAAATAATTCAAAGATACCAGAATGTGAAATTCATTCCCAGGGTTAGTACCTGGGATGTACTGACCCAAAAAGATTCCTTGCAGATGTAAGGTTTCTCTCTTCTTTAAAATTCAGGCCCAGGGGGACGCCTGGGTGGCTCAGTTGGTTAAGCAGCTGCCTTCGGCTCAGGTCATGATCCCAGCGTCCTGGGATCGAGTCCCACATCAGGCTCCTTGCTCGTCAGGGAGCCTGCTTCTCCCTCTGCCTCTGCCTGCCATTCTGTCTGCCTGTGCTCGCTCTCTCTCCCTCTCTCTCTCTGACAAATAAATAAATAAAATCTTTAAAAAAAAAAAAATTCAGGCCCAGGGCACCTGGGTGGTTCAGTCAGTTAAGCATCCAGCTCTTGATTTCAGTTTGGGTCACCATCACGGGGCTGTGAGATGGAGCCTTGCACCGGTTTCCATGCTGGGTGTGGAGCCTGCTTAAGATTCTCTCTCCCTTGACCCCTGCCCCCCCCAAAAAAATTCAAGCCCAAACTGCCTTCTCCTCCATAAGATGTTGGTGTTTTTAATAGATAAACATGCTTTGCTTATTTGTTCTCTTTGTCTGTTGTTTTTTCTCACAATATGGGGAGATGTGCCATAATTTCATATGTAGCTTCAAGGACCCCAACACACTGCCATGTACTCCACTTTGAGAATTTTTTCCAAGACTCCTTCAAACCTTGATCAGTATAAGAGTCTAGAGAACAAGATCTGCTTTTTTTCTTTTTTTTTTTTAAAGATTTTATTTATTTACTTGACAGACAGAGATCACAAGTAGGCAGAGAGGCAGGCAGGGCAGGGGGAGGAAGCAGGCTCCCAGCTGAGCAGAGAGAACCTGATGTGGGGCTCGATCCTAGGACCCTGAGACCATGACCTGAGCCAAAGGCAGAGGCTTTAACCCACTGAGCCACCCAGGTGCCCAAGATCTGCTTTGTAGTTAACAGAGAAATGCAAGTTCATTATTCCGAGTGATAGTTAATTTTCCTAGAAGGATCAGCATTTTTCCTCCCCAACAAGTTTCTTGGTCCCTGACACAAAGCTGATCCTTCCGGTCAGCCTAGACCATAACTGACCATCACTGAATAGTTAAGTCCATATGCTAAAATCACTACTACCATTAATATTCCCACCTTCATCCTGAAAGCAACACACAGCTTTCTCATATAACTTCCTCCTCTCTACTCTGGATCTGTTTCATGATGGAAGTAATATGATGCAGTAATGGAGAAATGCCATTCTTGGCATAGAGAAATCGAGGCTGACATCTTAGATCTTGGGCAAATCACAACTTCCCTGAAACTCAGTTTCTGGGTTGATAATACAGACCTGACAGGTGTGTGGTGAGGAACAGATGAACCTTGGGGCGAGGGGCAGGTAGGATTTTTATTTTTAAAAACCCATCTTTAATCCATAGTGAAGAACAGATTACTTAAGCACAACAATCCTTCAGTTTGGAATGTGAGTCGTTGGGAATTCTGTTCCAGCTCTAAGAAGACAGAAGGCTCAGCTGGGCGCTGCTGCTGACCTGCCTGGACAGGTTCTCACCAGACACAGGTGAAACGGCTCTCAGAAACAATGATGGGCATTGTTGAGCTGGGTGGGGCAAGATAGGGAACGTCGGTAACCACCCGTGAACCTTAGCCAAGCCCCTGTGCGGCAAGCAAAGCTGTTTCTCCTGCGATTCCATTTTCCGATTAAGAAGTCATGTTAAGCTCTAAGATTTTAAACTCCTGAGGCATCGAAGCCTCCAAGCTGTCCAGGGGCAGGCAGCAGACGCCTCAGCTGGCCACAGGGAACCAAGGCCAGAGCCCTGCCCCAGCTTTCACGATTCTGCGGCCACCAGCACTCGCCCTCACCCTCTACCGAGCCAGTTGTGTCAGGGAGGAGTAGAAGCCAAGCTTCATCTCACTGCCAAGCCATGAAGACCCTGGAGGCTAAATGAGACAGACTAGCAACTAGCAGCTCAAATTGAGCAACTCGAGGGAGGAGGCAAGCACGGACGGGGACCACAAGCAAAATAATGCCAATAGCAGTTGTCTGAAAGAGAGCATCAAGACCCACACCAGAACAGGTGGGAAATCAGAAGGGCCCAGGAAGAAGCAATGGCCGCCCCTCCCTCAATCTCCCATGTATGGGAGCGTTCCCCGTGTCGCCTGCCCAATCTGCAGCTACTGCTTCTCTGGTACTTTCTGTAGTGCCAGAAGCTTCACTTGGCACAAGGATGGATGAGCTGGTCGGTCTAAACTCTGGGCAGTGAGCGGCTCTTCTCAGTTGGAGAAAACAATGAGTGAATGTCCAGATGTGATGAGTTTCCCCTTGTTCCTGAAATAGTGGTTTGTTTTAGAAAAGACCCTTATCTCAACTACATGCAATGAATGGAGGGAAATGATCTTTGTATCATGAGAGAGTGTATGTGTCTTAAGGTAGAACGAGGCACACATATTCATCTTATTTACCAAGAACGGTATCTAAGTCACACATATTGCAACTAGTTTCCCCAGATTGGTTTCTTACTGTCTTTAGTTACCTGCGTGTGCTGTATCAGCTGGTCCTCTGTTACTGGGTTTGTGTTTGTTCATTTATTTCTTTGTTGAGGTGTTTGGGTTTTGTTGTTTTGTTTCTTTGTCTTTCCTTCTCCTAACCTCATTTAGAGAGGTGCAGAATGGCAGCACAGAGTCGTGGTTAAGGGGACAGCCTCTTTTGAGAGGCTAACAGCAGAGTCAAACACCCATTTCTACCCTGCAGGGCATAATTTGCCATTTTCATTTACAAAATGAAAGTGCAGGGCTCTTTGTGCACAAAGCAGCAGGAATTTCAAGACAGTGAGGCCCCTGGGTGGCGCAGTTGGTTAAGCATCTGACTTGATCTCAGGGTTGTGAGATGGAGCCCTGTGTCAGGCTCTGTGCTCTGTATGGAGCCTGCTTAAGATTCTCTCTCTGCCCCTCCCCTGGCCTCTCTCTCTCCCCCTCTCTGAAAGAAAGAAAGAAAGAAAGAAAGAAAGAAAGAAAGAATTTCAAGACAGTGACTTCCAAATATTAAACCAAATATGGAGCTCTTATGACCACTGGGCCAGTGTGACTCCTCCTGTCACATGTCCATGAAGCCAGCCCTGCAGTCCCATGCTAACTGTGGGACTTGGGAATGTCACCCTCACAAACCTCAATCTTCTTGCCTTTGAATTGGAGACAATAACAGTACTTAGGTTACAAGAGCTGTGGAATGATTAAATCAGATGATATTTGTAAAGTGCTTTGTACAGTGCCCAGCACATGGCAAGTGTTAAACATTATCAGCTGTTGCTACCGACCATAACTGCTGGTATCATAATGGGCTTCAGAACCTCCATTAAAACAATGAGATACCACTACATGCCTATTACGATGGCCAAAGTCTGGAGCACGGACAACAGCAAATACTCACAAGAAGGTGGAGCAACGGGAACTCCCATTCCTGGCTGGTAGCAACGCAGAAAGGTACAGACACTTTGGAAGACAGTTTGGTGGTTTCCTGCAAAACTAAACATGCTCTTACCACACAATCCAGCAGAGCCAACAATCACACTCCTCATATTTACCCAAAGGAGCTGAAAATTTATATTTACCCAAAAACCCGCACATGGACATTTACGGCAGGTTTATTCACAGTTGTCAAAATTTGGAAGTGGCCAAGATATCCTTCAGTAGGTGAACGGGTAAATAAACCGCGCTACATCCAAACAATGGAATATCACTCAATGCTGCTCAAGCCACAAAAGAGAAATGGTGGAAATTTAAATGCATATTACAAAGTGAAAGAAACCGGTCTGAAAGGCTGTATGCTGCATGATTGCAACAATATGACATCCTGGAAAAGCCAAAACTATGGAGACCGTAAAAAGATCAGTGGTTGCCAGGGGTTACAGGAGAGAGGGAAGAATGAATAGGTGGAACCCAGAACGCTTTTAGGCAGTGGAAATACTCCATGTGATACCACAACGATGGATTCTTTCATTCTACATTTGTTCAAATCCATAGAATGCACAAGACCACAAGTGAACCCGGAGGTTAACGGTGGACTCTGGATGCCAATGACTTGTTAGTTTAGGTTCATCAGTTGTAACAAATGTATCACTCTGATAGGGGATCGTGATAAGAGGGGGCTATGCATGGATGATTACAGGAAGTGTCTGGGCTATCTCTGTACCTTCCTTTCAATTTGGTGCAAACCTAAAACTGCTCTTTAAAAAAAAAAGTCTTGTTAAAAAAATAAAGCACCTCAATATCCAAACAAAATGAGGAATCAGGGCAACCATCATGTAATGGGAGACATTCACCACTACACTCTTTTATTTTTTTTTCACCACTACACTCTTTTCTCTGCTTTTCTTTGAATTATCTGAACAAGAAATATTTAACATAAATTATCCAAATAATTACTTTTATCATTCCCATTCACTTTGGCCATGAGCTGATCTGATCAGATAAAATTTAATATGAAGCTGTAAAAATATAAAGGTCAGATGTTCTACATAAAAGGAATCAGGTTAAGACACAAAAGAGTAGAGGAGCTAAGAAAATCTGGAGATTTGAAGAGCACATTTCAGGGGACAGTGCAAAGGGAAAAGGTGCTAGTGACAATTTGGGGATGACCATCATTTACTATCACTTTGGACAGACCTCAGAAATAAAAGCCTATATAAAAATTCTGTCCTTTCAAAGAAAAGTTGGAGGTCGAGGAGGAAACTGTTTTAATTAAACTTTTATATTATGAAATATTCTAATGATACATAAAAGTCTATGATGAATTAAAGCACTAATAATGTACTTACCTCATAGTTTGATCAAATCTTGTCTTTATATATTTGCTTCAGATTTCAAGATTTTTACTGTAAATTATAAAACACAAAAATGAATGAGTACTTTAATACAAGAGGAATACACTCGTAACCACTGTTCAGGTAAAGAACAGAACTCGGGCACCTAACCTTGGACACCCTCCATGGACCCTTTTCCATCCACAAGCCCTTCCTTTCCCCCGAAAGCAACCACTTTTCTAGAACTCATCAAAGAGAAACTTTTTATTTTAATTTGAGACAAAGAGAGAAAGAGAAAGAAATCCTACCATAGAATACCAAAATAACACAACTGATAAATAGTATCATATGTATGAACCCAAATCCAAAAAAAATAGAAATTTCTCTTGGGCAATAAAATACTTCCTTTACTCCCCCTCGGAAGATGGAGAGCCTTCTTCTACAGAAGAAGTACAGAGAGAAGTTGCCTTCTCTCACATATGGACTCAACATTTTCCAGATTGGACCCATTTTGTCATTTTGTAACCTATTCTACCTCTAACAGTGAAAACATACTGCCTCTGTTTCTGTAATTATTTAGCTAAAGCCACAAAAACTGGGTAATGTTCAAAGTTAGAAAAAATAATTACCAAGTGCGTTAGGGTCCTGCTTCTGAGGATCCTTACTTCTATCAGCAACTGTACTTCCAATATCAAGGTGAATGCATGTCATGTTTTGCTTCTATTTTTAGGTTAAAGAGTCCGTGTTGAATCAAGTTGCTAATGCCTGTCCCTTATCCCCACATTGGATGGATCCACAGCCAAAACCTAGGTGAGGCCAGCGCTTTCAATTTACCAGATGTACACAGTCCCTTAGACCTTCTTAACGTCTCCCAAGATGGGGTGCTGATACCTGCAAAAGACATGTAGTGCTGTCCTTAAAATTAAAGAGGACAGTTACACACACACACACACACACACACACACACACGCACGCACGTATTAGTCAGGACTAGATGCAAGTAAAAGAAAAACAACTTAAAATAGTTTAGACTAATATGAGAATTTATAGGCTCGTGTAACCAAACTGCCAAAAAAAAGGGTACAAATGACTACAATACTTTCAAAATTATTTTTGTCTCTTAGCTCTGCCTCCACATTGATATGTCAGCTTTCTTATCTCCAGCTGGCTTTCAGAATCTGAAGCTAGAGTCATAATTGCCCCACTCTGGGCTCACATCTTTGAGCCTCACCTTCCAAAAGTGAAGGAAGCTTTCTCTCCACTCCTCCACTCCTGATGAAAATAAATCCTGAATGTATATATTTGCAAAAAAAAAAAAAAAAAAAAAAAAGAAAGAAAGAAAAGAAAAAGAAAAACTCTGCAAATGTACAATTAAGATATGTGCATTTTATTGTATGTGACTTTTATGTCAGAAGGAAAACCCACTGTGAACAAATATCGAACCCTATTTGAATGCATTCTAAAATTCTCACGAAGTGTACAAATGTCTGCAATCTACTCTGAAATGCACGAAAACCAATTTGAATTAATAGCTGGATAGAAGGGTGGATAGATAGATAGACGATAAAACTAATGTAGTAAGACGCTAAATGATAGAGCTGAGGTGGTGGGTGTTCACGATAAAATTCTTTTAGAATTTGTCTGAGAATTCTCATGGTAAAGTGTTGGGTATGGGGAGATAAATCCTGAGGAAGGACTCCGGTTGGACCAACTTGGGTGCCCCTCCCAGCCCTGACCTGAAGTGAGGTGTGAGACGCTGGGTCATCTTACCTCCCATTAAACCCTTCCACTGTGGCCCGCAAGGCAGTGTGACACAGCTCTGTCCGGGACACGCGACGGAGCAGAGAGTGGAAGGATGAGAACTTGTGAAGAAAAGTCGTTCCCCCACAGAAAGGACTAGGGTGCAGCCAGGGCCACGGGGTCATGTTGTGAGGCAGGCAGCCGCCCCAATTTGACCCCCTGATGGTTTTACAACAACGGGACAGATGATGGTCTTTGCACTATGAATGCACGTCTCCTTGCCATTCACGGATCAAAACAAATGACAGAAGACCTGACTTTTCTTAGGTGGTGACTTTAAAATGCATGCCACAAGGAGTAGGAAAAATTAACAGAAGATACCAAAGAGTAAAAGCGCCCAGCATTTCAGAGCAAAGACATACTTGTCTGAGGAAGAGCGAGCTTTCAGCCATTTGCTAGACATTAGTTTCAGGCTAAATCAGTTTATGTCATTGAGCATGTCACTCCTCTAAAGCCAGATCTGCATTTAAAAAAAAAAAAAAGCAACGACATTTAAACAAGGGGTTCTCAATCTGCAGTCTACAGGTATCTTGGCTTGGTTAGGTTAGGTGTGAGGAAAAGAAAGGTTAGCCTTTTCCCCCCAACCAAAGGAGGGCTTGAGGAGGTGCTCTTCAGGGTAAAATTATTCATTAATCTATGTTTTTGTGCTAAGTTATGAAAAAGCCTAAATTTCTCCTTGACCCCTCTCTCCTGCTATCCAACTTTCGGAGATTGGATTTTATCAGGAATTTTAATAGTCAGCGTTAGGAGGTAATACACCCTTGCCTAGAAAATTCAAAACACATTTGCATAGTTTTTAATCGACAGGAACATGAGGTCAAGTTTGCTAAATGAAGCCGTGTGTCCGCAGGTTGGCTGAGAATGGACCCACGTAAGCCAAGGCAGTCTCGGCATGTTGTCTTTTCTGTGTGATTTAGGGGCGCCCTCCACACTCCCTCTTCCCTTCGCTGTCACCTCCCACACATCAAACCAGTCTCTTGGGCTGCTTATGTCAGTCCAGGCCAGAGCCGGGGAAGAGGAGTTCCAGATCCAGCCAGGCCTTCCACCCAGGCTGGTGCAGAAGGCCAGAACCGTCCAACACGACCAGTAACTAGGGAGTCAGCTGCGCTGGCTTGTTTGCATGGATGGCCCATCCCCCAGAGTCTGTAGCCTTTAATATCTACAATTTCTCCAGCAGCAGTCCATAAATTTCATTATGATTTTGAAAATCCCTGTAAGCTCTATATCTGAAACTGTTGCTATGTTTCCTTCTGCCGAGTCCTCTGAAGTTATAAGTATAAATTTAAATAGCAGGAATGGTAACAGTGTCAGCTACCACTTACAGAGAACCTAGACACCAGGCACTATGCCACTCCCCTTACATACAATGGCTCATTTAATCTCCCCAGTCACCCAATGATGTGGTTTCTATTAATATTTCCATTCTGCAGATGGAAAAATGGAGGCATGTAAAAATTACGCTGCTTGGCCCAAGTCATGTGGCAAGGAAATGGCAGAACTATGATTCAAAGCCAGGGACGTGCTTTTAACTACTGTGCTATGACATTAAAGCCATCCAAGAAATTGAAAAGGTAAGTCTTGCACAAGCTTCCACAGAAGCAAAGATTGGAAACCTGAATTTGTTACTCAAAAATCTGGGTTCTTTTCTTGTATGGAACACATAGAATGGTGAGACTTGCAAGGAATTTCTCATAAAGAAGGGACAGAGGCGAGAGCTACACCAGAGTGTACTAACTTGGGTTTTCAATTCTTCACTGACAGAATTTGGCTAAAGGTCACAAATAGTGTCCATGTGACTGGGAATTGTCTAAAAAAGACCAAGGGATTTGGGCCAATCTGTTCAACCAAAATTCACGAAGCAATGGGGTAGGGGTAGGTAGGGACTACAAGATGCTGGGTCTCTTTGTTCCATCTCATTATTTACCCAGATGGTGACCCTACCATGGAGTGATGGGGGCCAGTGGAGACAGGGAATAATAAAATTAGCAAAACAGACTGCAGCCCTCTAGTTTGAATCAGGGGTTCTCAACTAAAAACTTTACATGTCTGATTCTTTTTTTGCAGGAAAAATTTCCAGCATACACAGAAGTAGAGAAACTGGTATGATGAGCCCCATGTCCCCATCACCGCCACTTAAACGAACATCCCTATTTTGCCATTCTGGCTTCCTGGGTTTCTTTAAAAGTTGAAATTATAAGACCCTACCCCAGGAGGGTTTTATGGTGGCATTCGGGAATGTATCTTTTTCCAAACTCTCCAGGTGATTCAAGGAACTGCCAGGTTGGAATAGCCGAAACTCTGGTCCTGGGACCAGGGACTGCACCTGCCTAAAGAAGGGAAGAAGGCCCCCCCAGTGCCGATGGCATGGTGCTCCATGACTCAGAGAAGAGACCTGAACAGCAGAGGTTTATCTGTCAGGGATCAGGCAGGAAAGAAGTCATTCCAGATGGTTTGAATGAAGAAGCCGTAATGATAGGACAGAGCTGAGAGCAGGGATAAGAAAATGTTAAGGAGGTCATGGGGCCCAGAGGCCAAGAAGGACAGGAGGCCATCATCAGCCCTAGCCCAGAGGAGGACCCAGAGTCCCTACAGTCTAGTGAGAGCTGGAATCCTCGGTTAGGGGCTGCTTGGCAGGAGCTGTTTGGAGTAGCCAGGAACAGCTCCTGTTAAAGACACTGCAGAAGCACAGGGTTTGGAAGATCTACACTGATCTCGCTCTCTTCCCATTTTCTTATCCGGGCCAGGCCTGTCACTGGCCAAAGGAAACCGCGTGTCAGGAGCAAGGCAGGAGTGGGGCGGTGTCCTGGGCCAGGAGCTGGCAGAAGAAGGCAGAGAACACATCCAGAGATGAGAGCAAGGTGGGAAATGGGAGCAGAGAATAATCCGTCAGGAGAACAATCAATCATTCCTTCTGAATTCTGAGGTAGGAGAAAACAGTCGACTCTTCTTCCCAGAGTGAGCTGGATGTTTCTTAGCCCTGGAAGAAACCAAGTCAGAGAGCAAGGGACTGTCCTATCCTTGGTAATATCAACCACAAATCCTTGTCATGGCTGGCACGGTGGGCTTTAGTGTGACAGCCTGGCCCCAAGTTCCTTCCCCGCTCCCGCAAAGTCAAGCTGGAAAGGAAGGGGAGCAAAGTTCAAGGACTATAATCATTCCCGATTTAAGTTGTCACCATGGAGAAACCTGGCTCACTTTTTTTCTAAGTTAACATTATTGACTGGTCAGAGGGATATTAGTTCCCAGTGAAGTGTAGTTAGAGGCGATTACTTTCTGTTTACCATTTACTCTCAATTTACCAACTAAAAGGACAATGTAGGGGTTCCTATCACAGAATTTTTATGGAGCCCATTTTCCCCTTGAAATCTCAAAGTCTATTATTTGCAAGTTGTTTAAAAGCTAGCATTTCAGTTTCCAAAGCTACAATCGCATTTATGCTTCTGGTTAAAAAGCAGAAGAAAAACAACTCCCTAGGTCGAAGTTAATCTTTTCAACTCCTTCTCCCCAAGGGACATATACATATGCATGCTTGCCCCTCTAGACTCCAGAAACACGTCAAGCAATGTAACTCCACAGACTTCGGCAACTGTACTAAGACCTGAGAATCCCAACAGAGGCAGAAGAACCCAGAAAGTAGAAATTCTGAGCAGTCTCCTTTGAAATGGTCATTGACCAAGTGGACTGTGTCCAAAGAAAAGGGTGACCATAATGACAATGGGCTTTGAGGGGGTCTGACTGCCATCTTCAATTTTCTGGAGAAATGGGATGGCCAATCATGTGGTTCCAAATGGCAGGACTAGAGCTGGTCATTCTAGAAAAGCCACTTTTACCCCATCAGGGAGATGTTGGTAATTGCCTAATTGATTCACTGCTCCAGTGCCTGGCTCAGAGCTTGACATATAAAGGGCACCCAGTAATATTTGTTGGATGGATGGTAATCCCTGATACTGGTCAATGGTGAAACTTGCCACTGTCAAGCAAGAGAGCTATCTGTCATGGGTTAAAGTCTGGACAAGCCTTTGTAAGAAACACTGTGGAAGGTATACCTATAACGGCAAACTGTATTTATTCCATTTCTGAAATTGACCGCTTCTAAAGCTAATGTCTGACTAGGACATGGCTGGAAGGGAAGGGTAAGAAGTTTGTCAGGGCAAGTCCATCCTCCTTTTTGGGGCCAAATAGGAATAGAAGATAAATCACATAAATCCCTCCAATGTGGGGGATAAATGTGGCAGAGAAATAGAAATCCAATGTGATTCAACAATAATAAAACAAACAACCCAACTGAAAATACTACATACAGATACTAATAACGTTGTATGCCTGAAATGTATATAATGTTATATATGAATTTTACCTCGATTTAAAAAAATGGGCCAAAGACCTTAATAGACACCACACCAAAGAAGATAGATAAATGGCAAACAAGCCTACGAAAAGATGCTCCCCATCACACGTCATCAGGGAAATGCAAATTAAAACAACAATGGATATGGCCACACTCCTATTAGAATGGCCCAGATCCAGAGCACGGACAACAGCAAATGCTTGCAGGGAGGCAGAGCACCAGGAACTCTCATTCATGGCTGGTGACAAGGCAGAAAGGGGACAGTTGCTTTGGAAGACAGTTTGTGGTTTCTTGTGAAACTAAACATATTCGTACTGTACAATCCAGCAGAGCTGGCAATTGCCAGTCTTGGTATTCACCCAAAGGAGATGAAAATTTATGTCTCTATCAAAACCTCCTCACAGATGTTCATAGCAGCAGTTGGGGTTCACAGCTGCCAACACTTGGAAGCAACTGAGATGTCCTCCCGTAGATGAACAGGTAAATAAACTGTGGTCCATCCAGACAGTGGATAGTTTGCTATCCAGCACAGGAATGAAAGGAGCGATCAAGCCATGAAAAGAAATGGAGGACATTTACATGCAAAGTGATAGAAGCCAGTCGGAGAAGGTTGTATACTTTATGGTTCCAACTACGTGACATTCCGGAAAAGGCAAGACTATGGAGACAGTAAAAAGATCAGCGGTTGCCAGGACTGGGGGGTTGGGGGAGGAATGAAAAATGGAGCGCAGAGGATTTTCAGGGCAGTGAAAATACCCAGTACGATAGCATAATGATGGAAATTTGTCATTGTACAATTGTCCAAACCCACAGAATGTGCAACACCAAGGTGAACCATAAGGTAAAAAATGGCCTTTGGGTAATTATGATGTGTCAATGTAAGGGCATCAACTGTAGTAAAGGTACCACTCTGGTGGGGGCTTTTATAATGAGGGGGATTATGCAGAGAGAGGGGCCGGGGATGTATGGGAAACCTCTATACCAACCTGTCACCAACTTGTGACCTTGAAACTACTCTAAGAAAAATAAAGTCTTAGTTAAAACAACAAATATGGGGGCTCCCTGAGAAGATATCTGAATATTTTCATTTGGTGGAAAAGAGGAAATCAGGAGTTGAGTTCACTATGGTCTGTCTTGGGAGGCAGATTTCAGGAGCAGGGCAAAAGGTGAGTTTGCAAGGTGTACGCCCAGGAAACCCGAGAGGATTATTTAGAAGTTGATCTTTAAGCACCCAAAACAAAACTAGCCCTCCAAAACTTTAGGGGTAACACAGAAGAAAATAAATCCATCCCTTCAACATCAGCAATCCTAGCACATGACTGTGCGTGTTACCCTCCACCATCTCCACCGCCAAGTGAACACCTTTAAATATCTTCCTGGTTTTGCACACAGATAATTAAAGAGTGCACTCTGATTGCTCATCTCATCTGTTCGATAGATGTGAGTCAATGTATGGAACTTACACTCTGGCTGTGGTTCATCTCTCAGCATTCAGTTTAGCAGGGGAATTTTCCTTTTCTCTTTCTACTTGGGGTCCTAGTTCTTTAAATTCTATCCTTATTGGCAGGCTGTTGTCATGGAGAAAAATAACTTTAAGTAGCTCTTTGAAAAGCTTTGAGTTGCTGTTCCCTGCTATTTAAAGATCCCCCAGTAAAGCGAAAAGTGCACTTTGTTTCCATATAAGGCACTACCGCTCCACGGGGAGAGTGTCACTGGGGCCTGATTCCATGTGCTCAGAGCAGAACATGACATGTCCTGAACATCTGGGGATCACATTTATTAAGCATGTCTACCCAGTTGAGAAGGCAAAAGAAAAATCAGAAATCCTAACTCTACTATCTGAAATCTTTGGCCAACCACGCTTCTGAGTCATTATGAGCCGAAGCAAATAAGACAAGCCAAATCTTATAATCACCACCTATTTCACCTCCCACGAGGAGCGTTTGCTCTATGTGGCCTTGGAACTAATTGCCATAATCCATTTCCCTGCCACCTCCTCATCAAGTACTCAGTATCTAAAACTTTCTTCGTTTCAAATCACAAGCATATACTAGACGCTTAAGACACCTCTAGCTCCCGGTTGGACATGGTGGGGGTACACTGAAGTATAGAATAAGGTTTCAATACAGTAAGCTTTGAGAGAGAAAACAATGCAGATAAAATAAATGAAACAGCCAACACTGTTAAAACACCAAGTGATACAGAATACTAATGATTCCCAACTTTGTCTGACGATTGGACTCAGTCATGAATATATTTTAAAAATGTACATTCCCAAGCCCTTGCACCTGATCTAATGAATCAGGAACTCTAGGAGGAAGCCCCAGAATCAGCAAGGTTCTGCCCTAAGACATGACTGAGTTCTATAAGACTTCTGACAAGAACAGCCTCTCTGGTCCTCAGTTTCCTCCTTTGTAAAAGAAGTGAGGTGATTGGGGTGCCTGGGTGGCTCAGTGGGTTAAGACTCTGACTTCGGCTCAGGTCATGATCCCAGGGTCCTGGGAACGAGCCCTGCATCAGGCTCTCTGCTCAGCAAGGAGCCTGCTTCCCTTCCTCTCTCTCTCTGCCTGCCTCTCTGCCTACGTCAAATAAATAAATAAAATCTATAAAAAAAAAAAAGAAGTGAGGTGATCTAGACGACCTCTGAATTCCTGCTTTCTCTGACATTCTATAATGTTATGATTTAAAGTAACAATATGTATAGTTTGATAATAATCAATGTAAAACGTCAAAGAGGGCTTCATGGAAAATGAGAGACATGGCATGCAAAAAAAAAACCAGAAAAACAAACAAACAAAAAAAACCCCACAACAATCTAATGAGTGCATGATGGGTCAAAGGATGGACTTGGATTTGAGAAAAGTTTTCAATTAGCAATAATCGCGCCTCGGATAAACCTCATTGGCTACGATACTGCCACTGCGCAAAGCTTGGACTTGGATTTGAATCTAGCTCTGCCACATGCTGGCTGGATGACCTTAGCCAAGCAATTTACCCCCGCCCTGCCGCACCACCCCCCACCACCCCCCTCCCCACTGCCAAGGCATCCGTTTCTTATCTATAAAATGGGGATTGGAGCAGTACTACTTTCTGGAGTTGTAACAAACATTCAAAGAAACAATATATATAAAGCACATAGTAACCACTCCATGGTTATTAAGAGGGTTACTCTTATTGGTAACCAGAAGAGAATAAGGAATTCCAGTTGGATTAAAAGATCTTAAGCAAATACATACTAGTCTTTAAGGAGTGTGGCGTGTTGGCCAAAGGGGGAAACTGGCTTGCCTCTCTGTTGGAGGGAGAGAGAAGTTTGGACAGCTATGGTGGGGTTAGATGACCCATTTTGTCTCGCTCCCTCCGAACAGATGATTCCTCGGTTCCCTGAATCCACACGCTACTAGAACATCCTTCAACATCAGCTGCTTAAGCAAGAGCTTTCTCCCCTCCTGCCCTGAAAGAATCCAGATGCTGTGTCTTTCTACAGCAGACCTGGTTATGCCAGGGTGGATCACACGTGGTACATCACCCCACATTAGGAGAGCAGGGAGGCACCAGTCTCTGGAACCATAGCTTTCAAGGAAATGGGGCTGTGGCTGGCGTGCCGATGATTCGGCCTCACCCTGGGCTCAGAAGAGCAGAGTGACAGCCAGATTACCACTTGGAAGAGGAATCTGCGCTCACCATTTTGTTTTGCTATAGGTATATTCTATCCCTGTCTAGAAAGTGAGCTCGCCCTTCAGTGAACTTGTAGCCAAATCTTGTTATGCCCAGTGCCCAGGTTCCAGGGAGGAATAGTGGAGAAAAACTTCATAGAGAAGAAGTCGAGGATATACCAGGGGTTGTGGATCTAGAATGTTTTGTCTTCATTTCTAAGCGCCCAAGTATTTTTAAACAAATATTATTCTTGGTTTCAACTTATTTATGTTTGAGACCAAGAGAATCATTGAAATAGTCTGTCTTCTTGGTTGTCACAGAAAACGTTTTGCCCATCTAAAAAGGAGGCTTTTCTACTTTAAATGAAATAGTCTGCCTTATCAGTAATTACTAGGTTTTAAAGGACTGGCTTCAGAGATTGGATCTGAGTTTGAAAGACTGCTTTATCTTTGTATTATACGTGTATTCATTCTGTGATTTACTGAGATTCTAACATACAGGAAGTACTTTGCCAGGAAGTGGGGCAGAGATTCATAGGTGAGTAAAATAATGGATTCCTAGGCCTGCCTTCAGAGGTTTTCTTTCTGAAGTATCAGAATAGGGTCCAGGAATGGGAATTTTATCAAAGCTCTAGTTGATTCTGAATGATCAGACTATGTTTAGAAACACGAATATGGAAGACTAATGTTTAGAAGATATAGCAGACTAGTGTTTAGAAACACTAATATAGGGGTACCTGGGTGGCTCAGTGGGTTAAGCCTCTGCCTTCAGCCCAGGTCATGATCTCAGGTCCTGGGATTGAGCCCCGCATCAGACTCTCTGCTCAGCAGGAAGCCTGCTTTCGCTCTCTCCCTCTGCCTGCCTCTGCCTACTTGTGATCTCTGTCAAATAAATAAATAAAATCTTAAAAAAAAAAAAGAAACACTAATATAGAAGATCCAAAGATGAATAAGGGATAATTCTGCTTCAAGGAATTTACAACAATCTCTCAGACCTTTCAAGTAGCCAAATCCAAAGCTACTTCCAACTAGCCTTCCAAGTAGCCAACGTCAGTAGCCAACGCTTCCAACTTTCTTCCCTCCTCTCTCTCCCCCAATCAATTCACCCACCGCCTTCATGCTTTGTACTAGGAACCGAGCTGGTGCTGGCAGATAAATAAAAAAGAATGACCTCCCCTTCTAAAAGCATGTATTTCAGAAGCTCATAATCATTAAAATTTGCCATGGCAAATTGAGCATAAACTACCCTCTCACACATATGCATCTTATATAACAGACCCACGTGGGCACTGTCCTTGTCCTAATGGAGCAGTTTCTTATACAAGCACAAGAGATTAATTTCTGGATGTTCATTAGGTGATGAACTTGAGAAAGTGGAAACCATGAAGGTAAACATGTAGACTGCATCTCTCCATTCAGGCATGACTCTGTCCTGAGCACTGGGCCATGTTCTCAGCATTACCAAATTAAAAGGGAGAGGATGGTTTTGAGGGATTTCAATATTCAGATTGGGTTGGCTAGGGTCTGTTTGGCCCCCAGGAACAGCAGAACTAATTTATAGTGGTGCAAATGATAAAGATATTAAATTAAATAATGAGAAGGGCAGTCATTCCAGAGCTGGTTCATCAAGTTCATTCTCAAGAGGACTGGCTCGGCATCTCCAAGAGTCTCCTGGGTTTCCAATTTTGTTCACAAGATGGTTCGGCAGATCCAAGCACTCCATCCTTCATAACCTCATCCCAAGGAAGGACAAGGGAAAAGCCAAGGCCAGGAGACGGCTTGCATGCACCCCCTTTTTCCTTTGTCATGGAGAATATATCTTCTCATAAGATACCAGTATATTTCCCCTTACATCTCACTGGTTAGAACTGGGTCATTTTTTCTCAACCTTAGCTGCAAGGGAGGCTGGGAAAGGAAGGGACTGTTGAGTAAGCCAGACAACATCTTCTTTTAACAGAGATGAAATGATTATAAAATACTAAGGATGTAGTATTTTACCAATTGTGCAATTACATGAGTGTTTCTGGAATAAAGAAAAAGAGAGAATAGGTGTGGAATGTTGGGAAATTTAAAGAGAGAGAGACAGAGACCCATTAGATGAAAGAGGAGGCGGGTTTGAGTTCATGGAGAACAAAGGCGGAGGGTCTCTCGGGTAAGGAAAGAACTCAAGAAACTCGGAAATGGCATTAATGACTAGAAAACACTGCAGTGTTTTCCAGGTTATTTATTTTCATAGCACCAACGTTATGCTTTTCCCAATATTTATATCAGCATTAGGATCATTTTCTTATTTTCTATGCTGGATAACTTTAACTTTAAATGAACAATATCTTTCATTTTTAATTTATTATTTTTTAAAATTTTTAAAATTTTTATTTTTTTAATTTTTTTTACTTTTTTATTAACATATAATGTATTATTAGCCCCAGGGGTACAGGTCTGTGAACCGCCAGGTTTACACACTTCACAGCACTCACCATAGCACATATCTTCCCCAATGTCCATAACCCCACCTCCCTCTCTTCTATTTTTTAATATTGTTTTTATAAGGTGAAATTCACATAACATAAAACTAACCACTTTAAAGTGTAATTTAAAGTGTCGGTGGAATTTAGTACATTCACAATGATGACAAAATTATATTTTAAACGGTCTAACCTGTTGATGTTTTAGGAAGAACATTCACTGACCCGAGAGTCCAGAGTTCTGGTTCTAGCTCACGCTCGTCCAAACCAACCCTGTAACATCGGCTAAGTTGTTAAACATCTCTAGAACTGAGGTATCTCTCTGTAAAATGGTGGATGACTTTCACTGTTTGAATCAAAATCACCTTGAGAAGTGTTTAAAAATATCTGGCATTGTTTCATCCCCAGAGCCTAATTCAGTAAATCTGGCATATGTGATTTTTAACTAGTCATGCTGAAGAACTAGGAGACGATTATCTTAAATTATTTTAGATAATTTCTAAGATTTTTTCATAACCTTCTATTTTTAGGATTCTGAGAGCCATGATTCCACGGTGAACAATATCTTTTATTTGAAGTGTGTGTGTGTGTGTGTGTGTGTGTGTGTGTGTGTGTGTGTGTGGCGGGGGGGGGGGGCAGAGAGGGAGAGATTTCCCAAGAAGTGCTCCAACTATTCAGACAAAATGGATGCAAGTCAGCTGGTTACGTCACAGAAATTTCCATTCCGAAGTGCAGAAGGGAAAGAGACAGGCATATTCTTTTCATTTGATGCCACTTGTAATGAAGTTTTCCAAGTATCCATGAGAGGTGTCCTGAGGGGGGAATAGGCTAGTGCCAGATATCAACTATCAGCGATATTCCAAGCTCGGAAGTCTCCAAAACGCTGAATTATGAGAATCTGCCAGAACCTATATGAGTGGAAAACAACCAAAGTAGGGCAGAAATGTGGCTCTGAAATCTGCTGGTTAGATGGAGAATAGCAAAGCCTTAGATTAAAGTAATACTTGATCTAATGTAGTCTCTCTTTTCTGACTCCAGTTACTCTGTATCTTACCCTCATCTTTCTTTTATCTGTCTTGGTAAACTCACAATTATTTTATTGGTATGTTTGTTTACCTGGTTTTTATTATTTTCCCCCTACAGTAAAACCTCTGTGAGGACAGATAATTAACTGTTGTTCACCACTGTATCCCCACTGCCTGTCAGAGGCCCGTGAACTCTCAAATATTTATTAAATAAATGCATGAGTGAATAAATGTTCCTATCTGTTAACTAATTTTCCAGAAAGTTACCTGACATCTACAAAGCTGTCCAGGACTAGCGGTCCTTCCATCAGACCCACGTTGTGCGTCACAGTAGGAAGCCACCCGGGTGTGGAACATGTTCAGCAAACAAAATGTATCAAACCAAACACCACCACACCATCAATAAAAGAAGAAACATCACTGAACCCCTACTAAAACAACCCAAGTGATTTGCCGCATGTTAAGGGAAGCTGATTCATTATCAGCTGTCTCCCCCTAGTGGTGAAGAATATATTTATCAGGGCTCCCTGGTTTTGGATCTTTTATTTTATTTTATTTTTAAGATTTTATTTATTTATTTGTCAGAGAGAGAGAGAGAGAGAGAGCGAGCACAGGCAGACAGAGTGGCAGGCAGAGGCAGAGGGAGAAGCAGGCTCCCCACAGAACAAGGAGCCCGATGTGGGACTCGATCCCAAGGCGCTGGGATCATGACCTGAGCCGAAGGCAGCTGCTTAACCAACTGAGCCACCCAGGCGTCCCTAGTTTTGGATCTTTTAAAAGAGAGGAAAGAAGCCAGGCGCTATTGCAGAAAAGTGCTTTTGCTACCAATTTCACAACCTTTGAATTATATAACACACACACACACACACACACACACACACACACAAATTTAGAAGGAAAAAGTGCATGAGTTGCTCTTTATCTTAATGATCTGGCTGTTTGTTAACCCAGGAAAACATAGCTGAAGTTAAAATTAACTTGCTTAAAATTCCTTTTGAACTCTATATGCTCATGTCATTTCACGTGCTTATGGAACCCTTTCCTAAGAAAGATTTAAAATAGCTATTTTTTTCTCAAAGCCTCTCAGAGAAGAGTATTGATTTCCCATTTAAAATTTAACATTTACTCTATCACATGAACAGATTTTCCTGGAAGCAAGAAAATCATGACGAAGTTACCCTAAAGCCTGACATAGATCAACTTTTTTTAGATGAAGTTCAGAAACTATATGTTTAAAAAAAAAATTCGGCCAAACTGCTACTTACAAATCATTAGTTGCAAAACAGCTAGCAACTTAACTGAATTCAACATTTCCCTGATTCTACGCGATCCTAGCCCCCAAAACACCCACAGAAACCTATATTTGTATCTACGGGTATAGATTGAGGAAGGCTTTTAAAAATAAGCTATCCAAAATGATCTCTAATTCTGAAAGTATTAGCAGAGCAAAGAACATATTTTTTTCATATATACATTTCAATTTGGTACTCTCTCTCTTAGCTAACGAGGTCATAGTGAGTTTTTAAGAGAATTTAAAGAGACAATATCATTTGCTTATAGGTCTTGTTTGAAGTTTTCGGGCGCATGTGTGTGACTGTGTGTATGTACTAGGAAAAATTTTTTTGAGCATCAACTATGTACTAGGTGTTGAACTTGGCATATAACCCTCCTAATAAACTGATGAAATAGACACATTATTTTCACCATTTCACCAGTCTGCTCAGGTATATATTAAATTCCTGGCCCAAGGTTGCCAACTGTGGGACTAGATCTTACTGGTTTCCATCAATTATCCTTTGAGCAATTTTTCAGTTCATTGGTACTATTCAACAAGCAAGAACTTAGTAAGTGCAAGACATTGGGCAAGGAGGTTGCTCAGCAATATTCAAACAACTTCAGGGAATATTTATCTCCTATGGATTAAAACTGATGAAAATCATTCTACCTTAAGAAGCAGTGAATCTGGGACGCCTGAGTGGCTCAGTTGGTTAAGCGACTGCCTTTGGCTCAGGTCATGATCATGGAGTCCTGGGATCGAGTTTTGCATCGGGGGGGGGGGGGGGGTCCCTGCTCGGCAGGGAGTCTGCTTCTCCCCCTGACCCTCCCACTTCTCATGCTCTCTCTCTCTCATTCTCTCTCTCTCAAATAAATAAATAAATAAAATCTTTAAAAAAAAAAAAAAGGAAGAAGAAGCAGTGAATCTAATTGATGACTACAGTCTTACAGGGGATCAAAATTATTATCCTTAATGATACATTTTTCATGCACTATTACTGATAATCTGGACATATTCTAGAATTTTCTTATTTAACCAAACATCAATTATTACTTCTTTTGTTGACAGTTGCTTTCATTTTTCCTAAATGTAAAGTGTGGTGCCCTGGGCCTTCTTTTCAATCATCAAGAAAATGATAATTTAATTAAGGATTTTAGTTACTTTAGAAACAGTTAACCCATATTTTATTCTATTAGATTTGTGTGGCCACTGGAACTTTCCCATCTGTCCATAAGAAAATTCCCATGGTCTGGGAAATTGGCTGCTTGCCTGGTGGGATCACAACATGCTAATTGTAGTGTCTTCTCTAATACACCAGATGGCGGTGGCTCCTTTATCTGTATATAAGTGACCCACACGAAGATGTTCAGACTAGTGCATCCATTAGGTTGATAAAGAAAGGAAAGTCATAGTCTTAAAGCATTACACTATAAAAAACAAACACCATGGGCGCCTGGGTGGCTCAATGGGTTAAAGCCTCTGCCTTCAGCTCAGGTCACGATCCCAGGATCCTGGGATCGAGCCCACATCGGGCTCTCTGCTCAGCGGGGAGACTGCTTCTTCCTCTCTCTCTGCCTGCCTCTCTGCCTATTTGTGATCTCTGTCTGTCATATAAATAAATAAAATCTTAAAACAAACAAACAAACACCAAAGAGGTCATTATTTCTATCAACTTCAGGTGTCAAATCTTACCTTCCCAGCATCAGGGGAGGAGCACAAAATGCCACAGGACCATTACCATGGGTAACTTACGCTGGACTAATCCTGAAAAAATCATTTTGATACAACTAATCTTTTATTTAATATTTTGGAGACAGCATCACATTTGTAAAACACAGCACATCCACGTGGCTTATGGGAAGCGAACCAAAGTAGACTGAGTCAATACCTTTTGAAAGAAAGGAGTTTCATTGTTTTCTTGCAGGGGAAGAATGCAAGCATTACCAGGAGTCTGGAGGGAAATGTTGGCTGTCGAGATCCATGGGAAAAATAACTTTCAAGCTGCTTAACAGAGTGGATGACAATTGGGACTGGTCTTTCTGGCAATCGAACCCTGCCAGGTCTCCTTTGATTGGGAACAAAGCGTTTTCCCAGATTCTCCGTCAGGTGAGGTTAAAAGTCTACGGTTCTACAGCCCCTCAGTATTTCTTGCTCATGGTTGTCCTTTAATCTTTTGAAAACGGGCTATGACGACTCCTCAGCGCTGAGGCCGGAGAATCTCATAGGACTCCCGCACTGAGACCCCCCAGGCGATCGATACATACAAAAGGGCTCGGAGAAATACAGCGAGGGGATCTGTGAGGCAATAATAAAACGTCTTCATTGGGAATTAACATTCAGAAAGTTAAATTTATCAGGAAAAAAGTTACCTCTGAACACTAGGTCCTTTGTCCTCCATGGACCTCAGTTATTCCTCCCTCCAGACGCAGAGACTGCGCGCGCCTCTCTGGCTGGGGCAAGCCCTGTCCAGCCCGCGGTCCAGCCCGCGTCTCCAGAGCAAGGCCAGCAGAGGTTGGACCTCACTCTGCCGTGGTCTTATTTCTTCGTTCCCTTGTTTATTGTCTATCTCCCCTTTGTAGGAGAGGAAAAAGAAACTCGTCTTCACCTTACTTGTGCACGTGGGGCCCTGAAAATCAAATTGACTAAAGACAAACAGGAGAAAAGGGGTTATTTCATGTGTATATGAAGGGGCTAAAGGAATTCAGTGAAAATCCCAAAGGAATGGTTAGACCAGGGACTCAGACGCCATTTTAACAAAGAGCAACACTTTGGTGGAACAGTGACAAAACAAAGGAAAAGGGGCTTTGGCATGGAGGTAAAATGGTGAGAAGGTCGATAGAGGAGGGAAACAGATAGAAGATAAGGATTATCTTAGTGAGGTTTGTTTCTGTACGTCCGTCTGGCCACTGTCTCTGTCTCTGGTGATAAAGGATATTCTTCTCCTCCTGACACAGGAGAGGGGCACCCTCCTGAAGGGAATTTCGTGTACTCTGCCTTTAGACAGGTCCCAGAGGGTAAAGAGCTTTTACCTGCATCTGCTGTTTCTCAGTTCAGCTCAAAATATTATTTATGCCAAAGAGGCATATTTTGGGAGAGCATATTCTGATCCCCTTCACCTTCTAGAACCCGAGCTCCAGAACGTCTTCTAGAAGGCACTCAGGAATGCATCTTGTTCACTGCTGGATCCAGAGGACCTAGAAAGCGCCTGGTGCATGTGAGCACGGCGGTAGGTGATGTTGAATAGGAACTGATGAATTTCCTCCCGAAATAGTATTGAATACGTGCAAGAATTGGTCTTCTAAACACGTTTACTCCAACGCCCCTTGTTAGCAGATCGGTCTGTGATTAAAACTGCTCAAGGAGAACATCCAGAGTTTGTACTTGTGCCCTGATTTCTGATATACTTCCTTGCCTGGAGGCCCGAGAGGCTGTGACACCGTCCTTGAACTGATGCAGACTTTCCTGCTTCCTGTTGAACCAGCTCAGCGCGGTTTTCTGAGTAGGTGAGGTCATTGCTTGATTTGGGTGCTTACCCTCCTTCCTGGCGTGCTTGTTAATGTACCAGAGAGAGAATTCAAGAAGGCTGTTGAAATTTTTTTTTTTTTTAAGATTTTATTTTTTGTCAGAAAGAGAGAGAGAGAGAGAGAGTAAGCACAAGTAGGGGAGCAGCAGGCAGAAAGAGAAGCAGGCTTCCCGCTGAGCAAGGAGCCTGATGTGGGACTCCATCCCAGGACCCTGGGATCATGACCTGAACAGAAGGCAGACCCTTAACCAACTGAGCCCCCTCAGTGTCCCAGCTCTTGAGCTATTTAAACTCCACAGTGAAGGAACTAATCAGGCCCTTCCTGAGAGGAGGTGTTAATTTAGAGCAGGCATAACACAGAAGTATCTTCAGCGTCTAAGGCTGAGTGTTCCCAAGACAATCTTCATATATAATCCAGTGGTGGACCAGCCCCTCCGATATTTATCCACCCACAACCTAACTTGATTTGTTTTCAATTTGATTCTTAACTCCCCAATTTTGGGGGGAGGGAGAAAGATTTGGTATTTTGAAGGGTCCTTTGAGCAATCTTCGAGCTGCAAGATATCTTATTGCTCATCTCACACGGTGTTTCCCATCCTTGTCTAAACAGAAGAATCACCCAAGGTGCTGGTTAAAAAGGTCCATTCTCAGGCCTCACCCTGTTGATTTGGATTTGGTAGGCTTGGGTGAGGCAAGTGGTATCTGTATTTTTAAACAGCGCCCCAGGTGATCCTCACATTCAAGCAAGTTTGGGAAACACCAATCTAACACAACCCTTTCATCTGAATGTTCATCTGGGTCACAGGGCTTGAGAATCTTCACGTGCTCTGACCTGATTCTTTCTCTTAGGCCGCCTGGTCTCCACTAAATCGCTATCCCCCTTAAAAAAAAAAAAAAAAAAAAGCTATTAAAATAAGAGAACTGAGCACCTAGAAATGCTTCCTCAGTATTTCCAATGAAAATGTTAAACTGACTTCTTTCAATATTCTCTCTTTCTGAAACTTCTTTTTTCTCAAAGCCTCTCTATTCACTGTGTGTGTGTGTGTGTGTGTGTGTTCCAAAGGAGCATCCAGACTTTAGAAGCAAGCGCCCGCCACAAAGGACATCTCATGATGTTCTCTGGACCAGCCTACAGTTCTGTGGAGTTAGCCATCGGTCTCTTCAGTCCTGATTTGGAACTCCATCCAGCATCACTTGGTTTATCTGGTGTGCAACAGAATCCCAGGGGTAGGGTCCGGGCCACTGTTTTGGTCATCAGGAAATAAGAACAATTGCTGATCTGCTCTCACTAATGCAGTCCATCTGTGTACAAGCCATTTGTGTGGTTCTTCCGAAGAAGGACATCATATTCTCCATATAGTTAAATGCTTAATACTTGCAATCAAAGAGACAGAAATATCCATCCAGCCTCAATTCTTATAAAACAGAGCTGAAAGCAGGTGCTTCAGCTGACTTTAGATGACTCAGCCTGACTTGATGGCCAAAGTGGGTGAGTCATCTGTCTACCGTCTGGGGAAATTCATTTCAGGAACATAAGTTCCAGGGACCTCCGAAAGCTCATTAAGCTCATAAGGAACTTGCTGGTTCCACTTGAGTTATCCTAGCCTTGTTCCCTTAACACTTTTTATCCCTTCTCATAGAAACCCAAGCTGAACTTAAGAGATAGCAAGCAGCCGGTCCTGTAGGAACCTATCACATCTAAGGTGAACTTGTTACTTCCTTTTGGTATGATGTGTCTGGTAATCTGGGATTTCAGGGGAAAACCAAAGTGTGGGTTTTGCCAGGGATAAATCCATAGATTTGCTAAGCTTCATGATGAATGAAAAATAAGAAAAAAGAAAGAAAGAAAGAAAAATGAGTAGAAATATGTGCCTAGTCTGTGTTTACTGAGAGAGCTCAATGTAAATTTTTAAAATTTATAATAAAATGTGCTGGGGATTGAAATTATTTATATACTATTTGATATAAAGAAGTTATGTTTTCTACCTAGATTCTCTTCAATCCTATTGATGTATTTGAAAGTCTCTCAAATACTGAACCTTATCTTAATTGGCTACTTACTACACAATTGCTCACCTTCTGTCATTGTAATAGTATTAATAGTTGCTATAGTTAGTTAGCATTTACTTCTTTTTTAAAAAATTTTATTTCATTTTTTCAGTGTTCCAAGATTCATTGTTTATGTACCAGACCTAGTGCTCCATGCAATACGTGCCCTCCTTAATACCCACCACCAGGCTCACCCAACCCCCCCATCCCCCTCCCCTCCAAACCCCTCAGTTTGTTTCAGGATTTACTTCTTACTCAGTATTGGGCTGACTTGAAAATACAGAGGTACTAATTTACTTAGAGTAGTCTAGAAAGGGGTGCCTGGATGGCTCAGTCAATAAGCATCTGCTTTTAGCTCAGGTCATGGTCCCAGGGTCCTGGAATGGAGCCCTGCATCGAGCTCCCTGCTTGGCAGGGAGCCTGCTTCTCCCTCTCCCTCTGCCTGCTGCTCCCCCTGCTTGTGTTCTCGCTATATATGTGTCAAATACATAAATAAAAAATCTTTAAAAAAAAAAGAGTAGTCTAAAAAGATGGTGGCTTTTTAAGGAAATTAAAAATATTAATTATTTGTTTATTTGTTTAAGTGAGGGATTTAGAAAGAGAACCCGGAAAATATCAATGGTCAATCTTTCTGTGCTAGGTTTGTGAATGCCAAAGTGCCCATTTCAGTGAAATACTCTCTGGACTCCAAGATGGAAAAGACCAACGTTCTCAAACTATAGCACCAACACTGACATTCTGTCATCCCTAAGGTTGCTCCTTGCTCTGGAAGATCCTGAGGGTTGAGTCAGGTCGAGTACGGGCTCAGATTCCTCCTGGAGCTGATGAGTGCATGTTTGGGCCACACAATAAAGACAATACGGGAAATATGAAAAAATATTCTCAGATGTCTCAGATTTGCCCCTTAGCATCCAGCAGTGCTAATCCAGGCACAGGGAGCCCATGTTCAGAGCAAGTTAGCTTCCCGGTTTGAGCATGTCCTCTCATGAGCAATACTCCCAGAAACCCTGTGGGGCAGACACAATACAGAAAACCAAGTTTAGAGATCATCCAACTCTTTCCTTTCACATACGAGAAAGCTGAGACCCCAAGAGGTGATTTGCCAAAGATCATAGGGTGTTTGTGACCAACCACAGCATAAGCTCAGGTCTCCTATTCTTTCTTCTATATCACATATATTTTTTTTAAGTATCATTTTTGGATCTCAATATCATTACTGGAGTCTACATTTGCACTGGGTATTTGGGGGGAAAAAAAAAAGCGAACGACACCAGAACAAGAAGAAATGCTACTTTAGCCTCTTTACTTACTTACAATGGCAGAATGGAAAATTTATCAGATGGTTCTTTCTATGAAATCCTCCTTAAAATATCACCCATCTTTACCTCATTCTTGTATCTAGAGGCTCATGACCTGTTTTGCTTTGTCCTTATCATTGAAAGATTATTTTGTTGCACATACCCTTCGACTTAGAAATGTATCGTAAAGGTAGACTCCCAGAAGTATTACTGTAATCTATATTGAGGCAATGATTGAAATCATCAACAACAGGATGTATCTACATCAGTATGGACTGGTTTAAAAAAATTGCATTAGAGACATACGTAATCCATTTTGCTATTAAAAAAACAAAGGAAATGTCTCTACTTACTAATACAAAGAGATGTTCAGGATATGTCGTGGAACATATCACATGAACACATGTATGTGGGATGACTGCATGTGGGCTTGTTTTTTAAGTGTTCATATACATGCATATCTTTATTTCTTTGTTTCCACATAGAAAATTCTGGAAAGATACCCAAGAGAGGTACTGTTTTTACTATTCACGCTATTACTTGATAATTTCATAAGTAATAAGAAAGAGCAGGTGGCTGGGGCGCCTGGGTGGCTCAGTGGGTTAAGCCGCTGCCTTCGGCTCAGGTCATGATCTTGGGGTCCTGGGATCGAGTCCCGCATCGGGCTCTCTGCTCGGCAGGGAGCCTGCTTCCCTCTCTCTCTCTCTCTCTGCCTGCCTCTCCGTCTACTTGTGATCTCTCTCTGTCAAATAAATAAATCTTTAAAAAAAAAAAAGAAAAGAAAGAAAGAGCAGGTGGAGGGAAAGCCATTGTGTTTTTCTAAATCTGAGACTGTTAGCCAAGATCAATAGATTTGGCCTATTTGAAAAAAGAAGTTAGTCCTCCCTGGCAGGGCTGCTGGAAATGGAGCCAGGGAAACGTGATAGAGACAGATGGTGAAACACTTGACTTTTACCCACTGCTTTGGTTTTCCCCTTTGGCCAAACACGTTTAAGAGCCATTTAAAAGGGAAACACTATAATTACACCCTACATGATAAGTAAAAAGAGCAGCAAAATGATAGGATTGGACTCTTAATCCTTATTACCACCTCCTCGGAAGATGGGTGCGACAGCCTCTCATTCGGAAGACACCCGAGGCCACACCTTGTTTGTCATATTACATCTTGTTTGTCAGATCCCTTATGCTTGGTGTTACGGCAGAAAGAAAAATAACCAAAGAAATTTCACCCAACAAGCTATCCGGGTTAGCTAAGCATTTGCACAGACATACAAACTTGGCCAGTGTCTTTCTCCTTCCTGTTTTGGCAGACTGCACTTTGATGCAATTTGTAAATGTCACCAAACTAGCGTTTCCTGTTTTTTTTTTTTTTTTTCCAGAACTTTGGCTTTATGGCAGGTGAAGCTTAAGGTAAAAACCTCACAAGGGTCCATTCCATCTGATTTTTATTATGAATCTTAACATAAGGAGGGCTTTCATGGATTTAAGGAAGATGGGAATCTCATGGAAATGCAATCTTTTAAAACCTTTCTCAAAAGCAGTTTCCAGCCTACTAAACAAGATGATTAAAAATGTCTTTATTTTTGACTCTCATGCGGTGTTGGTGGGAATGTAAATTTGTACAGCTACTGTGGAAAACACTATGGAGGTTCCTTAAAAAATTAAAAACAGAAATACCATATGACCCCGTAATTCCAGTATGGGGTATTTGTCCAAAGAAAATGAAGACACTAATTTGAAAAGATATATGTACCCATATGTTTATCGCAGCATTATTTGCAATAACGAAGATATGGAAGCAACCCAAATGTCCATCAATAGATGAATAAGGAAACTGTGACATATATAGGTACATATACACACACACACATACATTGTGAAATATTACACAACCCTAAAAAGGATGAGATCATGCCATTTGCAATAGCATGGATGGATCTAGAGGGTGTTATGCTAAGTGAAATAAGTCAGACTGAGAAAGACAAATACTGTATGATTTCACTCATACATGGAATCTGAAAAACAAAAAGTGAATAAACAAAGAGTCAAATCAGATATATAAATACAAAGAACAAACTGGTAGTTGCCAGTGGGGAGAGGGCTGGGGGCATGGGCAAAATGGGTGAAGGGGAGTGAGGGGCACAGGCTTCCAGGTATGGAATGAATAAGTCACAAGAATAAAGACACAGCACGGGGAATATAGTCAAGGTTGTCCTAATAGCAGTGTATGTATACACTTGTGGTGAGCACAGCATAACAGATAAAAAAGTTGAACTACTATGTTGTATACCTGAAGCTAATGTAACATTGTATGTCAATTAGGCTCAAAGAGATCTTTTTAAATGTGTTTATTTATTTTTTAAAAATATTTTATTTATTTATTTATTTATTTATTTGTCAGAGAGAGAGAGAGAGAGAGAGTGAGCGCACAAGCAGGCAGAAGCAGAGAGAGAAGCAGGCTCCCTGCTGAGCAGGGAGCCCTATTCGTGACTCGATCCCACGACCCTGGGATCATGACCTGAGCTGAAGGCAGCAGCCTAACCGACTGAGCCACCCAGGCGTCTCTAAATGTGTTTATTTTTTGATATCACGATTTCACATCTATAACTCCATCCTAACCACATAATCAAAGAGGTAGACAAGATTTATTACTATAGTGGAGTCATGCTTATATAGACCAGTAAGAATTAAATCAGCTGTAGTGAAAATCAGTAAAATTCATATGACAGAATAATTCAGTGTCATTTTTTTTTAAAGATTTTATTTATTTATTTGACAGAGAGAAATCACAAGTAGGCAGAGAGGCAGGCAGAGAGAGAGGAGGAAGCAGGCTCCCTGCTGAGCAGAGAGCCCGATGTGGGGCTCGAACCCAGGACCTGGGATCATGACCTGAGCTGAAGGCAGCGGCCTAACCCACTGAGCCACCCAGGCGCCCCTAATTCAGTGTCATTAAGAATAACAATGACAGGGGCGCCTGGGTGGCTCAGCGGGTTAAAGCCTCTGCCTTTGGCTCGGGTCATGATCCCAGGGTCCTGGGATCGAGCCCCACATGGGGCTCTCTGCTCGGCAGGGAGCCTGCTTCCCTTCCTCTCTCTGCCTGCCTCTCTGCCTACCTGTGATCTCTGTCTGTCAAATAAATAAATAAAATCTTTAAAAAAAAAAAAAAAGAATAACAATGACAGGATTCATATGAACAATGCACATACAATACCATTCTAATGTTATTATTTTTAATTTTGTCAGTCTCCTGAGATTTGGGATGATTTTCTGCTTTTGTACTTTCTAAGTTTCCTACAATGACCTTTTCTTGTTACCAGAGAAACATAAATGTAAAAATGTCACCAATTTTCATGAGAGTTTGCTCAGTAACTACTGCCTTCCTGCTGACCCATGCTCCCCACAACGCCAGGATCAGTGTCCTCATAGTAAGCAAGCCACCAAAACTTAGATTGAATGGTAAGCAATGCTGCTGCAAGAAAGCCAGAGCTTTCCTTTCCTTCAGTTCCAATGAGGCCTCCTAGTGGTAGGCAAACATCTAGATTTGGTCTGTCTTTGTTTCCTTTAAGCGTAAGAAAGACAGTAACCTGAAGTCCATCAAAAAGAAGTTCACTTCTCACCCTGACATTATAAGCTAATTATTGAAACAACCTCAGAAGTTAGAAGAATGACACATCTGATGTTACTATGTCACCAGTAAGTTGAACTGTGAGCAGTTAAGATATGAATATCCAGAGAGTTCTACCCCACAACACACACACACACACACACACGTACACACAGTTCAAGAGTAATAGATTGACCCCAACATGTTACCAACAATTAGATAAAATTGTTCATCTCCTAATTTATTTGAAAGATCAAAATCTAGTTTTTTTAAATAAAGATTTTATTTATTTATTTATTTATTTATTTGACAGAGAAAGAGAGAGTGAGCACAAGCAGAGGAGAGCAGCAGGCAGGGGAGAAGCAGACTCCCTGCTGAGCAAGGAGCCCCATGCGGGGCTCGATCCCAGGGTCCTGGGATCATGACCCAAACCAAAGACAGACGCTTCACTGACTGAACCACCCAGGCGCCTCCAAATCTGGTTCTTCTTGGAGTAATTCATCAATAATTGCTTCTCGGCCTTTTGGCTAAGATCAAGTGTAAATAGCGTGTGTGAAGGGAACACCCAAAGGACTCAGTAATCCCTCCGGAAGTTTATCGTGAGCAGACTCTTAAAAAGGCAAAGAGGCTTATAACAATTCAGTTTTTGATATAACAAAAATGTGAGTTCCTGGAGGCGTGGTGCTACGCAGCAATCAGTACCTCCTTCGTCAGCACCAACAATATGTGAAACCGGGTTTCTCAAATGGACCAAGGCTGAGACTGGGACATCTAGGTAGAGGAGCGCTAAACACAAGTGATACCCTCTCCCGCTTCTCCCTCTGTGCATCCCGGTGATTTACCTGGGGGCTGAGATGCTTCCTGGAAGAACTCCGTGTCCAAAACTAGAGATGCTAGCACAGACATGACTGGCTGCAGACAGACTCACCCCCTGGAGGGGTGCCACATGGGCACCTGCTACCTCAAGGTCATGGTGAGCCTCTCGGCCCTGCTCCCTGGTCAGTAGCCTGACTCTGAACATGGAAAGCGACAAATGCTGTTAAGTCAGGGCCTTTCCTACACCTAACCACCCCCCAACCCCAGCCAGCTGGTTCTATTTACCAGCATACCATTGGGAGAGTCCCCCAAAAAGAGCACATTTAGGGAATAAGGTGCCCAGAGCGACAAGCCACAATTAGCAACATGGTGTGGGATGGTCTAAAAATTGTTCCTTTGCCTTAACCTGTGGCTGAAGCTACAATGTCTTGTACCACTCCTGCTTTTTCAGCATCCTCACCTCAGTGATGTCCAAATAAAGCGAATTTGGAATTTTCCCCTATATTCAAGTCTCCAGGGGTCTTTCTCAATAGCTCCGAGGCCTATTCCACAGGAGGACGGCAGCTCTGACCGGTGGTTCTGCCACTTACGGCAGCAAGAACCAACGAAGGCCCCCCAACACAGGAGCTGCCTTCTAGCATCTAGGAGAGTGCCAACAGGCAGGGACGGGAGTCATTCCCCTCCTCGTGTCATAGACCGGACATTGCACGTGCAGGGTGATTAGCAGGGCTCAGCATCCCTCTGGGTTAGCACTGTGAGGGGAAATGGGTCAAGGACACAAATTACCCAAGTGGGAGGTAAAAGGAAAATTACAAAGTATTATGGGAACACACTGGGAAATCGTGTTTCCTGCTGGGAGAAATCAGAAAACTTCCCAGGGGGAAACTGATATTTGAATTGGGGCTTAAAGGCTAAGTAGGCTTTCAATAATAGATGGGGAGGAAGGGGAATGTTTGGCAAAAAGTATTCTAGGTCATGAAGACAGCATAGGCAGAAGTACTGTATTGTTTCTACTGCTTATTTTCCGTGTATTATGTTTTGACATCTCAAAATCCTTTCTGGCTGGGGGGCGACTGCCTTTCCTGGGACTAATCAATTCTGAGAGCTAGTTAGGGCTCCCTGGGAGCGTGCCTTTGATAGATGAACCCACCAATCCAGAGCCCTTTCTCCTCTCTGGCCAGTGCACACTAAGAGGCAATATTCCTCTGCCTGAATCTTCCCAGCACCAGTTACCAGACAACTAGAGACCATCCCAAAGGCTTAGAGCCCTTCATATTCATGGTAGCCAGTCCTAAGTTGTTTGCCCTGTCCTGCCTTGTTTCTCCCGCAGAAATCCCCAGAGACTCCATCCAGATTTTCCTCTGGCCCTGTCTTGGCCCACCAGACCAAAATCTGGCATTCCTCACATGGCCCTGCCTGGCACAGTGCACCTTCTGTCTCTAGGACCTGTGATTCTAACACACTTCATTTTCCTGCACATCTCCTGTGTCCCCTCCTGTGGCCATACCTGACTGACCATCTCATAAAGGAACACGCAGCTATAAAGGAAGGAAGTTCTGGTTTGCTGGGCTGTGCGTGTTTAGGAGGCGAAACTGAGGGGCAGTTGACCAAGTCTGTGAAGGATCTAGACCTCCGTGATGGAAAATCGATGACAGAAGCTTCTGAACAGGGCAGTCCCAGGGGCAGAGCTGTGTTTCCGGACAAGGCTGGACAAGGCTGGAGGCAGGAACCTAACAAAGTTGCGGGAGCCATCCAGATGAGCGGGCATCAAGACACAGAGAGAATAGAGTCAATGACTAGAAGACAGTGATGTCATCAACAGAGAAGGTGAACTATGAAATCAAGTTTGGGGACAAAGATGAAGAGTTTGTTCTTGAGTTACAAGAATAAAACTTCTAGTATAGGCTTTAAGGTAAAGGAAAGGATTCATAACATTTTGAATGTTTGTTGACAAGTTACCATGATAGCGTCAAAATGAAAACCTGTTACAAAGTGATCGTTTTGACTTGCATTTTGTTCATCATAACAAACGTGAGCATCTTTTTATTCATTCACTCATATATTCCACAAATACTGAATTTCTACTATGTGTCAGTGCTGGACTGTGTGAAGGATATAGCAGTAAGTGCAAGAAACGAAATTCCCTGACTCTGGACCTTGGCTTCTAGCAGAGAGCAATGAACAATAACTAGAGAAATAAGAAAATAGATAGTGTACCCAATGGTGATCAGTGTTATAAAGAAAAATAAGGCAGGAAAAGAGAATAGACTTTGCTGGCAATTGAGGGTGCAATTTTAAATAGGGGAGGTCTCAAAAGCTTCACAGGTAAGGGTGTGGAGAGGAAATCTGTCAAAATAGCAATTTAGGCAGAAGAAACAGTGAGCATAAAGGCCTTTGGCTGGATCATATCTGATTTCCTCTTTTCAAATATTTATTGAGAATTCATTGTTACTACTCTGGGAACTGCCTGCTCATTTTTATCTTAGGTTGCCAGTCTTCTTATTGATTTATAAGAGTTCTTTGCATGTTAAAGAAATTGGTCCTTTAAAAAAAGAAAGAAAGAAAAGAAAAGAAACTGGTCCTTTTTTATGGCTCAATAATATTCCTGTGTGTGTGTGTGTGTGTGAGAGAGAGAGAGAGAGAGAGAGAGAGAGTTTTTACTATATCTTCCTTATCCATTCATTCACTGATGGAGTTAAAAGGAAAAAAAAAGAAAAGAAAAAAAGAAACTAGTCTTTGCCTAGCATTTATATTGCAAATATTTTCATCATTCGTGTTCATAGGTATATTGCCATATATTTACCATATATGAGTATGTGTCATGTTTAGACATAATTGTGATTCAGAAGTATTAAATTTTATGCAGTAAAAAATTTCAACCTTTTCTTGGGGCACCTGGGTGGCTCAGTGGGTTAAAGCCTCTGCCTTCAGCTCAGGTCATGATCCCAGGGTCCTGGGATCGAGCCCCTCATCGGGCTATCTGCTCAGCAGGGAGTCTGCTTCCTCCTCTCTCTCTGCCTGCCTCTCTGCCTACTTGTGACCTATCTCTCTCTGTCAAATAAATAAAAAATATCTTTAAAAAAAAATTCAACCTTTTCTTTATTGCTTCTAGGTTTTGTGTTTTATTTAGAAAGTTTATCTCCACTCCAAGGATAAAGAAAAATTCATTCTTTTTTTTTTCTTCCTTTAATTTTATGGTTAAATGAAAAAAGACACTTAGAACTTGGATCCTCTGAAACATATTGTAATAAATACAACAGGATTTACTAATTTACTACTTAAGAAACAAAGGACTCTTGAAATTAAAAAACTTCCAAGATCAAGGGACACCTAGGTGGCTCCGTCTTTAAGCCTCTGCCTTAGGCTAAGGTCATGATCTCAGGGTCTTGGGTACAAGTCCCTCATTGGGCTCTCTGCTCAGCGGGGAGTCTGCTTCTCCCTCTCCCTCTGCTCTTCCCCCCACCTTGTACTCTGTCTCTCTCAAATAAATAAATGAAATATTTAAAAAAAATAAATTTAAAAACTTCCAATATCCAAGGAAATGGATTTCTAAATTCAATGTAGCAGGCAGGGTCATGTTAACTGGGAAAGATCCTACTGAATTTCACAATGCCCAATGCCACCAGCCATCCTTTAGTGTCATTTCCAGAGTGCTCCTGTGGCACTCAAGTTCTACAAGATGACTATAGGTATTAGGCGAAAAAATTTCCATGTTAAAAGAAGTTTGGGAATGTTGGAATACTTATTTTTTAACTCCAGGACAATCGAGATCCTCTAATATACTAATATCATTGAGCGTCTCCAGCGGGAGCGCTTTTGTTTCATAACGCAGCTGGGGAACCGGTGTTCTCTGCCTGCAGCGGTGATTCCTAGACTTGGTTACATCAGAAATACCTAGAGAGATTTTTATAGCACAGACAGTTCAATCTCATGCCTGTTCCACCGAATCAGAATCAGTGAGGATGACAAGCTCAAGTTTTTCTAGCTCTCACTGACTGGTGTTTTGGAATCAGTATCCAGAGCAGACAGAGGTTCTGCTAGCGAATTAGAGGAAAATTCTTTGAATGTGGAAAATTATTGAAATTATTGAAAGCGGAAATTATTTGAATGACTACTTTCTCAATTCTCCCAAGGATGGGACACTCTTCTTGATGCACTGGAGGGAAGCTAATTCATTGCGTTTAATAAATCCTTGAGGGCATTATGATTTAATTCTTTCCCAAAACCCAGGTTGAAAAGAGCTTGTCTACAATATCATGTAATAGTTACAATAGAGCTATATATACGGTTCCTATTGGGAGGAAAAAATCTACCCCCTTACATCTTACCACCTCATATCCTTTACAAACAACACTAAATGTTGAATCTGGTAGCAAAGATGGGCAAGAGGACCGAAATTACACTTAACTCCATTGGGCCAGCACACTCACTTGTGGCTGCTCAAATTAATAGAGTTCATTAATAACACAGAGTCGTTTGTAATAAGATCTAATTTTTTCCTTTTATTCTAACCTCACGCCTTTACCCTGTTTACAATTATCTCCTCCACTAGGTCCTCAAAGGAAAATATCATATACTTTAGATTCCCTGAACTTTAATGTCTTGTGCAAAACTAGGTACATTCAATTTTGAAATTAAGAATGATTTTAATAACATGAGTAACCTAATGTGTAATCATGATGCCAAATATATCATGCTTATTGTTATAATTATTTCTCTTTCTAAATCAATTGGTTTGTAAGCTCAAAGAGTGCATTTCACTATAATCTAATTGGATTCACAGAGCTGTGATCTCCTTGTAACCCTAATCCCTATTACAAAATGCAAAAATCATCATTAAATTTGATTTATACACTCCTTTTGGGTACTGTCACCTACATTACCCTCATGGCAAGGATTTTCTATTAAAAAATCTCTCTCTGAACTAAGAATTGTAGTTATTTAGAATAACCAAGTTGAACACATCTTATATGCTAGACAGTATAAAAACTTAACACTTTCATTCCCAGCTATCAAAACTACTACTCAGTCAAAGCCTGAATCACTGAAAACCACAATTCCCAAAGCAGATTCTGAAAAGCATTACTCCTCTGAAATGCTCTGTGAAGAAGGGGTTTTAGGGCCCAAGAAGTTGAGGTACTGTTGAAATTCACTATATGTCTTCATATTTTATCTCCTTTAGAATTTCTACAGGTTTTTCTTAAGTTTCTATTCAAATTTTTCCAAACTCCTTAGATCAAAAATTCTTTTTGAGTGTCTCATTTAGTGACACCCTACAAAACAGTCTGGAAATTGCTGAGCTGGACTAACATTTATGGAACATCTATTATATGTGCTAGTTTCACAGCAAATTCATTTAACATTACAATAAGCCCCACCTTAGGTGGTGCCAACATACTGTGTGAAATCATCCATTCCCCAGGTCCAGAGAGTTCCTACTTCAGACAACAAGTCATAGGAAAATCGAAGAAACCAGAGGATCTGCTGGATTTTAATCCCACAGACAGTTCTTCCTCTCTCCTGTGATTATGGAGTACTCTGTGAACGGTCAGTTGTATGTTTGGTGGATTTGGTGACATTTAGCTCGGGATGGACAACCTAGGTTGCATGGTCACGTGGGGACCTGTTTCAGCATTCAGTCTTCACCAGGACCGAGTGCAACACTGAGAATTATTTGATAAATAAAGAATAAGTATTTTCAGAAGAGGGCATGACTTATCTCTAAAATCCTACAGCTCTGCACTGTGATTACCTTACGGGGGTTTCTCAAAGCTCCATATAGGATCTCTAGCTGCTAGGCTGGCTGGGCATAAGACCCAGATAGCACAACAGTCTACACCAGCGAGACCCAGTCAAAATTGGCATACTGACAGGTTGTTACCTGGTAAACAGGTCAAAGCAGTACATTCAAATGCAATGTGTGTTGCCTTTCAAATCTAAAGAAACCCACCAAAGGTTGTACCTTCTTAGTGATAAAGGTATAAAGTATAGCCATTTGTCTTCCATTCTTTAGAAAATACCACATTTCCCAGGCGACACAACCCTTAGAAATTTCACCAAAAAGACATGCCTTGAATTTCCATGGGGTTTCTCCCACCTCCAGTGTGCAAACATTTTACCGAGGCATCTAAAGAACTTGTTACTTGCTACTCACCTGGTCCACTCAGTGTGAGGCATCCGGTCATGGACTCACATGCCGTCCTGTAGAAAATGGTGAGACAAACTTGGTCTCTGGGGGACAGACTATAGCCCCAAACCAGAATGTTGACACAGCTCTGAATGAAAATGATGAAGATATACTGCTGTCCCTAGCAGATAAGGCAAAATGCTTTTGATGTATTTTGTTATTCAGAACTGGGGTAGGGGGGGCAGATGTTATCCAGATCAGTGGCTGAGTCCCAGCTATTGTCCCAGCAGGGAGCCCACACCTGTAAGAGCTGTAGTTGTAACTGCAATCGTCTGCAGCTGTTATTATTCCAGACTCATCTGTATTCTGTAGGGACCAGACAGATGAGTTGATGTTGATGTGAAATAAATCGATAGCCCTGCTGCTTTCAAGAGCTTGATGGTGGCGCCGGGTCCTTGCAATTACTTTGGGGATGCAGTATTAATCGCGGTTTACTATTTGGGGGAAGCATATAACAGACAAGGACTTTTTCTGAGTCTATCCTATCATAAGCCTCCTACTCCAGCAGTTAGGATGCCATTGGGGGGGTATTGCCAGTAGTAATTAGATCTGCTTCAACCATGCTTTTAGAGATTAACACAGTATGGTTTTGCAGACCTCTTAGGCCAAGTGTGATATGAACTTAGGTTAACGTTCCATTTTCTACCTAAACTCCAAAGTCCCCACTCTAACTAATGGACCGCAGGAGCATTTAGAATCCTTAACAGGTTTGCATGGGCTCAGAGCCAGTGAAAAACTATTTCTAAAAATTTCGGGTATTTTACTTTATGTACTATGATTCACCCTGGTAAATGGCCATAGATTCCTTTGAAAAAAAGCTAGGTAATAGACTTTCAGTATGTAATTGTGCCAATGTTGTAAGATGCAGGCATCAGGTTGAAGGCCCTCCATTAATAGGGCCCTGTGAACTGGCTCAGATTAGAAAATGTGAATGAGACTATGACTGTCGATGACTTAGGTCTCCTGTAATCAAACAAATGGCTACCTATCTATTTCAGTCCAAGGTACATCATAATAAATCAGGTGCCCCCCAAGGTAAAACTAGTCTGAATACTGCTCTGGTCCTACCACTCCCTACAGTAACCACATCTACTTTGTCTCTGGACATTAAGTGCTGCCACTCTACTGCTCCCACTTCAGGCTCCCCTCATCCTCACTATAATTAAAGAGAAGAGCCCTTTTCAGTTATGGCATTTCCCACCATTATCTCTAAATTGCAGAAGACATCTATGGCAAAGCTTTCCAAGGGTACTTACTCTTTGTCTCATTTGCCTTGGTTATGAAGAGTCCAATGGCCCTTCTGAGAGAATACAGTGTAAGAGTGGGGAGCAGGACACACATGATATATCCTCTCCAATATTCTAGCCTCCTAGCCTCCAATATTCTAGCCATGAACATAGAAGATTCATGCTTCTATGTTATATCAAGAATGTTCTAGCAACTCAACTTCATTTAATGTAGGTCATCATTGATTTCACTTAAAATCAACTAACTAGACCAAATAAAGCCACTCTCAGTTGCTTAAGTTAACATAATGAATATAGAATTTCTGATAAGTACCTCAAAAGAAAATGTTGGCCTGTTTCTAACTGGTCTATTAGGTTTGCCATCCATTCTCACACATATTCTCCAAGTTTCTACCAATTTAAATCAGCCATGTCACAAAATTCTTTGGCATTTAACCTATCCCCTGTTAGTTAGACTTTGTAGTTGTTCCCCTATACCATGTTGGTTGCCAATCTAGAGATGGTGTGGGGTAGGGGTGGGTCTTAAGAAAGATCAGCATCCCCTTCCAAAGTAATTGCCTAAGATAAAGTTGTAATAGAATTGTCAAGCAAAGGGAAATCAAAAAAGCAGGAAGACTTAGTGGGATTTGGGGGATTTACCCATGCAAATTTCCCAATTCCAATTCTCAGGGTCTCCATCAATGCTATAATTTTTGTAAAAGATATCTATACTTACACAATCATTCAGCCATATGCAGAATTACACTTTAACTGTAGTTTTAAGATATGTTAATACCACAATTACAAGAGATAATGTATTTTTAGGACAGTCATAATTATGATTTTTCAATAGTCTAAACCTAAGAATTTAAAACCCCGAGCTTATAAGTTCAGTTAAAATTTGCGCTAGCCCTTTTCATTATTCTTACCTTAGTAATCAATTGTAACAGCCACTTGGTTTCCCAAAGACTTCCTCTCAAATAAACATTTCATTCCAAGTAAAAATATATGAAATAGATAAATATATATTTTGCCAGTGAATGTCATGAATCACCACTACCAGTTATCAATGCCCTTAAACCTAAGTGGACCACATTCCCATCTTTGAGAGTTTGTTTCCTGGAACTGCTTCTGGTACAAAATGCTTTCACAATAAGTGTTCAGTAAGAAAAACAGAAACCACTCTAGAAGGTATTAAGTGTTTATAAGACCTAATTAGGACATTAGGCTCTTATAAAATCACTGGAAGGGATAGAAGACAGAAAGTCAGAGAAGGCCATCACTTGTTTTCAAGTTCTCTGCCAATTTTCAGGGAATCAGGATATTACTTCTCCCGTCCAGGCCAAGAACTCAAAAAGCTGCCAGAGACAGAAAAGATTGCCAAGTATTCTATTTGCTTTCCTTTATTCCTTGCAGTTATGTAGACACCATTGAAATGTGAGAATTTAGGTGCATCATTTCTGGATTAGGAAAGAGAAAATCCCTCTAGTGGTCACAGCTGCCTACAGCACTGAAGTAACAGGTGACATGTAATCTGGAGGTTGCTGCAAAATTTCATACCTGCCAAAACTAATGTAGGTTTCTGTTGTTGCAAAAAGCATAAAAGCCTCTGCTTCCCTCTGCCTTCCAAATTGTGTATGAGTAACTCACTGGCAGAAATAAATTGGGACTCAGTTGGCAGGAAATTCCGGGAAATAGTTTCAAGGCTTCTAGTCCCTGCTATATGGGGATACAAAGAAAACAGGCAAGGTAGTGCTGAGTACCAACAGACAATCTGAAAGAATATATAAAGACAAAAACAGTAACTTAAAGATATAACCATAAAACAAGAAATGATAAAGAATGACAAAGATTTTTCAATAAATGAAAAACAAAATATGGAGAAATTTAAAAACATAAGAATTGAAATGGAAAACTAATGGGTAGATGAAATGGCAGAATAGATACAGCTAAAGGAATAGTTATTGAATGGGAAGAGAAGGTAAAAACTATATCCAGAATTCAACTCAGAGAGACAAAGTCATTGAATATGTGAAGAAGTTAAGAGGAAAGAGGATAGAATGAGAAGGACTAATACATGTTCTGCCTAGTTTCCAGAAGTACATAAGTTAGAAAAGAAAATAGATCTTAAAAATAGTATTTGTTGAGACTTCCCTGATATCTCAATTGTTGAAAGAACCCAGTTCTCGAATTCAAGAAGCCCAAATAACCCCCGAACTATGAAATACAAGAAAATCCATAACTAGGCTCACTGTGGTAAAATTTCAGAACACTATACCAAAAACAAACAAAAAAGATCTTAAAAACAGCTGAAGAGAAAAGAAAGATCACCTCTCAAGAAAAAAAAAAAAAAATAGAGTGACAACTGACTGCTGAACAGTAACAATGTCAATAAGAAGAGAATGGAATGATATCTTCAATGTACAGAGAGAAAAGGACTATCGACTTAGTATTCAGTATCCAATGAAACTCTCATGAATGAGAGAGAATAAAGTGATTTAGATAAATAAAAACCAAGTTTAATACAGAATGGGAATAGTGTGGATAACCTCCAAACAAATAGCAGAGGAAATAAGGATAAGAAAAACTCAACCCAAAGTGAAAGGCAAAAAGAGGGAAAAAAATTTTAAGCAAGACAAATAGAAATTATATAAAAAGATGGGGGTAGTAATACATATGTATAAGTTACCATATCATTATAAATAGTTTACACTCTCAAATCAAAAAGCAAGTAATCAGATCAGGAAAAAAATCAGTTATATGTTTTTTGGGTAAAGACATACACAAAGCTTAAGGACAAGGAAGACTGAAAGTAATAGGGTAGAAAAGAGAACCAAGCAAATATCAACCAAAATTAGTTGCTTTTGCTCTATAAACATCAGAAAAAATTGACTTTAAGGCAAAAACTTTAACAGAGATAAGAAGGGCCATGTGTAACAATATAAGAATGAAGTCTTTGGGAAGGCATAAAATGCCAAATGTTTGTACCTAATAATAAGCCTAAAATAAATATAGACACTGACAGAACTAATAAGGTGTGGTTGATACGCACACTATAATAGTAAGTGATTTAGCACAGTTTTTTCAATAGTTGATAGATTACAGAGGTAAAATAAATTCAGGAGGGATATAGATAGTATAATGAATAGTCAAATAAGTTAATTTTGTATGTATATGATATAAATAGGTATATCATTGCAGCCAACATTAGGACAATATACATAGTTTTAAGTATATATAAATACTGATCATGTAATAGGCCATAAAGCTAGCATCAACAAACTCCAAAGGACTGGTGTCAAAGCAGCACATATTCTAATTGGTATGTAACAAATTTACAACTGATTACAAAAGATAAATAGGGGGAAAACTCCTTTCAATTAGAAATTTTAAGAATACAATTTCAAGTACATATGGGCCAAAAAGAAAACATAATAAAATTAGAAAATACTTAGAATTGAAGATTATAAAAACATTTCACACTGAAATTTGTGGTATATAACTAAAGAGGTACTAAAAGGGAAAACTGTAGCCTTCAATGCTTATATTAGAAAGGAAGAAAACCTAAAACAATGAACTAAATTTCCAATTTAAGAAATTAGAAAAGCGGTAACAGAATAAATTTAAATAAAGTAGAAGATAAAACACAACAAAATTAAAATTAATGAAACATAAAAAGAAAAAGAACAATAAGAAGAAACAACAAAGGTAAGACTTTATTCCTTGAAGAAATTAATAAAACAATAAACTGGCAAGATAAACCAAGGACGAAAGAGAGAAGAACAAAGATAAGTTATTCTGAGAAACTTGAAAACTTAATTAAATTGATATTTTAGTAGGGAAAAATGCAGTATACCAAGAACTGACAAAAGTCAAGGAATAAGGACCTGAATAATCCTATGACTGATACAAAACTAAATCATCAGTATAAAATCTTCTCACCAAAAGAACTAAAATCTAAGCCCTGGCAGTTTTATACGCACATTGTAACAATTATTTAATTATGAATTAATTTCAAATTTGCAGAAACTGTTCTGGAAAATAGAAAATCCTAATCTAGCTTTGATATCCAAATAATACAATGTCAACATAAGAAAGGAAACTTACAGACCAATCAGTCTCCACTTAAATGCAATAAAGTATATAAAAATAACATATACTAATCACATAGGATTTATTCCAGGAATTCAAGTTTAGTTAATATTATAACATAACATGATATAAGCTACTATACTTCTCTACATTAAGAGGCTAAAGCATAAAAACAGAATAAAATAAATCTTATTAGGTATAAAAGAAAACATCCCTTCAAATTTACATGCATTTGAGGGATACATAATTAAAAAGAAAATCTCTTAGCAACCAAAACCTGAAAAGAACTATAATAACCTGGAATGGGTACATACCTAAAACCCATACCAATCATCAGACTCAATAATAAAACATTAATATATGAGGATATTCCATGACCTTGAATAGGAAAAGAAACAAAAATGTACCAAGCATAAGACTATTGAAAAATGACTAAATTAACATTCTGATCTTCTGCTCATCCAAACACACACACACACACACACACACACACACACACACACATACACACCTGTGAGAAAATCAGAGAAGAGAAAGATCTTCTACCGGCTAATTTTAAAAAGAGAGAGAAAAAGAAAGAAAACTAATTCAATAGAAAGTAGCAATTAACATTTAGGGAGTCTCAACCTAACCTTGTAATCATGGAAGGTAAATTCAAACAAAAATGAAGTCTGCACACACATCCAGCAAAATGCCTAAAATTCAAAAGACTGACAATGCTTAGGGCTGACAAGGAGGTGGATAAGAGCAACATTCACACCAGCTGGGTTGATGATAAATTAGTAAACTACTTCAGAAAACAATTTGCAATTACCCAGCAAAATTAAATATACATTTTATAACATAGCAATTCCATGCACATGAGTGTGTGCTAGAGAAATTCTTGTGTATCTGCACCTAGAAAACGTATAAGAATGTTCATATCAACATTGTCATTGATAAAGTTAATACGAATATCTGAACCCACAAAATGGTGATCAACCCAGTATCCCAGTCCACCTCACCTCATGCACTGGGCATGGAGCCACTTAAACAACAACAAAAATACATATCTCCTATTCTTCCCTTTCCCTTTTTGTGAAAGGTGAGCACACAATACACAATATAACACAGAGATTCTGATTCAGGTATTTTTTATATACCGATGCACGCTAAGAGGAAAGTGAGTTTCTAAAGAAAAGTAAATATGTTACTTGTTTCCAAGGAGTTTCAATTTTAAGAAAAATTAAGAGGCTTAGGCTGTCGTCCTTTCTCTGCTACTAACTCTTCATGTGATTCTTGGAAAATCACACTATCAATCCATCTCTCAGTTTCCCCAAGTATACAAAAGAAAGGAGACTACAGGTTTCTAGAGTCCTATCCATCTCCAACAAAAAATGTCACAACAATGTCTGAGTTGTGGGTGCTGAAGTACATCAATCTTGATTTAGACTGTGCAGAGATTCAGGATGTCACCCCAAAATATGCTCCTTTGGCATATTGATTATTTTGAATTAAAGGTACCTGAGAAACAGCCAATGTAAAAAGGATACTCTGACTCTCTTGTATCCTCCTGAAAGCAGGAGGTTAATCTGCCATGGAAAAGCTACCCTCTCTACCCAGGAGGGTAGAAGGCATCCTTATCACCGGGCAGGGAGTTTCGGGCTAATAGGCTATATGAACAAATCTTGTTACTTTTTCACCATTTTATTACCCCCAGCCCAAACTTCTTCACAAATTTATTTGTCAATTCTTCACAAATTTATTATTTTTGTCTAAAAGGTATCAAAGCTTCCTGCTTTTGGTCACTTCTTTGAGTCTCATACCTTTGTGAGGCTCCCCTACATACATATGCAATTAAAACAGTTTTTCTCTGGTTGATCTATCTTTTATTATGGGGGGGGGAGAAGTGTCACAGTCAAGAACCTAGAAAAACATTTTTCCTCCTCTACAATAGATCTGACAACTATTAGCAACGCCTCAACGTTTTAATCATGATGAGCTGATTTTTAATTTTTCCTCACTTTTCATGCCAACCCTTCAGAGGTAAAGTCTGTAGAAAAGAACTTTAGTTGACTCAAATATGGCATTAAGAAAGAAATGAGAATGAACATTTTGTTCATGTTTAGGGCAGTTTCTTTTTATGAAAGACTATTGAATGTTTTATCTGCTGGAGTCATTACCGGTATGTTTAAAAATGACTACTAGGGCACAAAGTACTAAAATAATCTATTCTAAGGACTTCAGACAGGATGCCCAGTAATAATCAGCATTAGGCTGATATATGAATAAATATTACAATGACGCAAAATAAGGAGAAAGATGGTGTGTTTAGCTCAAGTAGATTCAAGGAGTTGATGACCAATGTTGGAAATTTTTAGAAGCAATATAAGTGGTCATTTGGTAAACAAAATAAGTACATTTCTTGTGGTTGATTCTCTTTAATAGAAGTATATACTTTAATATTATTTCCAATAACACTTCTGTGAACATAATAGGTCTATTAGATCTCAAATCTGAAATTCTCTGGGTTACGGAACTACAGAGGGACCTTGCCTTCAAGGGTTTTATAATTGGTTTGGAAAAACACATCAAAGCACAGTAATAATCTCATGCTGTATGATTACATATCCACTCAACTTCCTTTTCTCTCTTATTCCTTCTTTCTCATAAGATTTCCATGTGAATAGAAAAAAATTATATTGAGCTGTAAGTTGTCACCTAATATTTTAGGATCTATAGCTTTCCAAATATTTTTAATCCATTATTATTCCTATTTTCTGTCATCAAGAAATTGGAAATAATAGGTTCTCTCCTCAAGATATCAGACATGTGCTTTTTAAATTTAGTATTAGGAAAACATGGGAATATTTCAGATGAAAATAATTCTTCAGAGAATGAATGCCAAGAGAAAATGCTTCCCTTTCTTTTGTTAGGAGAACATTACTAGATTAGAAATAATCATTCTGGGGCACCTGGGTGCCTCAGTGGGTTAAAGCCTCTGCCTTTGGCTCAGGTCATGATCCCAGGGTCCTGGGATCGAGCCCCACATCAGGCTCTCTGCTTCAGCAGGGAGCCTGCTTCCCCCTAAAACCCCTGTCTCTCTCTGCCTGCCTCTCTGCCTACTTGTGATCTGTCTGTCATATAAATAAATAGAATCTTAAAAAAAAAAGAAATAATCATTCTTCCACCAAAAGTTATTTCTTGCTTTAGCTCATTCTGTGTTCAGTTTATGCTGTTATAGTTTCATAATAGTTTTTTTTTTTTCTGGTAATATTCCATTTGATCAGGTGGAAGTCTAGGACCCTTGACCTGTGTTGGGAACCCATGCTGGGGAAGGATGAGATATTTGCACTGCTCAGAGCTGAGAGTACAACTACAAATACTGTAAAACACATAGATTCATTCATTTAAAGACATCAGACAGTTGCTGAATTAAAGAAGACAAGAATGACTAAATCTCTCAAACAGAAAGAACTTCAGCTCTCTGGCAATCTACAGCCACTTTTTCCTTTGGGACATATGCAGGTTCTCAGAGATTGGCAATCTGAGTTTTTCCCAGATAGCTGTGGGAAAGAAAAACCAGCAGAGATTTTAATGGTCTTGTGGGGCTACAAAGATGTAATTAAAGTCTTGAGGGACCTCAAACACACAGTCTTTCAAGACATTGTCTAATTTCTGAGGCTATGAGGGCAGGTTATTAAAAAGCTAATCATAAAACCTCTGTAAACCAAAATAACTTTTTTTTTTCATGGACTTTTGGAGCTAAGGAGACAAAGAGTAGACTTTAGAACTTGGAAGTTAGGCCAAAACCTCTGAAAATTAGATGGAAGTTTTCCACTGTTTCATAAAGCTGAAGAGACAAAGATTAGATCCTGCTAGGAATAGGGAGGCCAGTGAACACACCACCATTCATTCAGTTGAAAACCCTGAAAGACAACACTTCAGTAACAAATCAGAGGCATACTAAACCTTACCAAAACTGAAAGTCATTCTCAACTCAGTTCAACATCTGATTGGTTTAAGATTGGGACTGAATCAATCCCAATTTCATCGGCCTAGCAGAGGAAAAGATGAATCCACTGTGAAGGAAGAAAAAGTCATATGGAAGTACATATTTTTTAATATACAATGACCAGCATTCAATAAAAGATTTCCAGACTTGCTGTGAGTCAGGACCATATTATGAAAACCACAAGTAAAAAGCATTCAGTAGAAATAGAACCACAGGTGACATAGATTTTGCAGTGAGTAGACAAGGACTTTAAAAAAACTATGATTTATATGTTCAAGAATACAGAGAAAATAAATGTTTTAGAGAAAATAAATTTTAAAGTGGAGAATTTTTCAGAGAAGTATTATCTCTAAAAAAGGATCAAATGAAAATTTCAGAATTTTGAAATACATATGATATTATGTGTTTAGTAGAGATTAGAAGACAGGATTAGTAGAGATTACAAAAGACAGGATTAATGAACTGGAAGACTGACCAATAGAAAATATCCAAAGTGAAGCACAGAGAAAACAGGAATGGAAAGTAATAGAAAAAGCACAAGAGATATGTGCGGCATGGTGAAAAGGTATTAATACATATAAGGAGTCCTAGAAGGATAAGAGAAAATGAAGCAGAAATCATATTTGAAGATGTAATGGCCAAGAAGTTTCCCAATTTGAAAAATGATACCAACATACAAATTCATGAAATTCTGGCACAGATTCAAGAATAAACCATCAGGGGCGCCTGGGTGGCTCAGTGGGTTAAAGCCTCTGCCTTGGGCTCAGGTCATGATCCCAGGGTCCTGGGCTCTCTGCTCGGCAGGGAGCCTGCTTCCCTTCCTCTCTCTCTGCCTGCCTTTCTGCCTACTTTTAATCTCTGTCTGTCAAATAAATAAATAAAATCTTAAAAAAAAAAAAAGAATAAACCATCAGCAACATAAATATAAAGAAAACCATTATCGAGGCATATCATGATTAAACAGCTTTAAACCAAAAGTCAAGGCAAGGGAAAGAGTCTAGCTACATGGTGAAGGCCAGAAACTTGGGGAAGGCTGTCTGAACAACAACAACAAAACGAGGAAGTCGTACACCTGGCAGGCTCTTTCAGAGACGGAGGTGAACGCTCTTGAGAATAGTACAGGATAATCTTGAGCTTCACTCTTAGTTCTCTTGTGTTAAGAAACCTAAAAACAATGATAAAATCCCGAGCAAATTTTTGCCCTAATTTATTTGAATCACAACCAGTTTTCTCTCTATTATCTCTAATAAATAATTTATAGAATTTATTCTTTGAGAAACACTCCAAGTTTCAGGAAGTGCTTGCTTTTTGCTGGATATCCTGAAGATCAAGGACTACGATCCCTGACTTTCTCAGCCAGGAGTCCAGCCTTGGAAAATTTGAGCCAAAGAAGGGAAGATCCAGAGTATATGAGTATATGAGTATTGCCTAGGGGCACTTTCTCCCCTTCTCTCTCTCTTTACAAGAGTCAATCAGAAATTAGAATAAAGGAAGGGGAGAAATGGGCCAGTAATTGCATATTAAATTGCTCTCCACATATTTCTATACCCCTGATTATGAACCACTTCTCTATATGCAAATGAACCATCCAGAAATCCTATTAAAATGCAGATTCCAATTCAGTAGCTCTGGGGAGGGACCTCGGATTCTGCATTTCTAACAAACACCTAAGCGATACTAGAAACTGTTAGTCCATGGATGATTTTAAGAAACAAGGTTTTAGATAAATTCAAAAATAACCTAAAAATTGGCCACTCCAGCTGTTAACTGTGAACTGCTTTAGGACAGAGTGCTTTAAGATAAGTGCTTGAAGTTCTCCTAAGGAGAGAGAGGGGTGTCCAGTGTTTGTACTTGTGAAGTGTTTACTAAAGTATATTCTGAATATTAACTATTGTAGTTACGAAAGTATGCATGTTCCCTAGAAGTAAACGGTTCCATGGTCAGAGAAGTTTGGGAAGAATTTGTATACTTTTTTTCCCCTCTAGGAGATTCATAATGCACATTTGCATTTTAATGATTCTAAACTATATGCAGTGGGAAAATATGTTTAACCTGATAACTCATTTATTTAACTATTAACATTCTGAGAAAATGGTGTTCCATGAAACTAACTTTGGGAAATGCAGCCATACACAGCAGTAGTTTTCAAGCTCTGGTGTGTATCAGAATTAGCTGGAGAGCTGACAGAGAACACAGATGCCAGGGCTTGCTAAAATAGGATAGGTATTGGGCCTTTGTATTTTCACCAAATTCCCCAGATGATCATGATTCCCACCAATGTTTGAGAATCTCTGCTATAGAGCAATCTCAGAAGAGTTCATTACCATCTGGGGACACAGGCTACATGTGAGCCCAGTTTCCACCTTGCAGAAGCCTATGCTATGTGGGGGAGGACCAGCATCAGCTATCAAGTACCGCCATCTTAGAAAGAACACTCAGACCGCATGGGGCACCCCAAAGATTCCTCTCTCTATTCTACATGCTGGAGGGATTCTTCCAAGTCTCTTTTTTTCAGTCAACAGAGAGGGAGCTATTCCTTAGCCCTGTTCTAAATCGGATCTTCTGAGAAGGGTTTGCTCTAGAACCAATTCATTTGTTCATTGAATGAGTCTTCATTAATCAGCATTTTGGCAGTATTCAGTGAAAAAGACAGGCCAGGCACTCCCATGAGGCAGGGGTAGGGGGACAGACAATAAACAAGTAAACAAATAATTTCAGATAGTAATCCATGTCATGAAGAAGATAAACAGTGTCACAGGACAGGGAATGAGGCAGGATTCTGTTTATACATTGTGGTTCTGGAACACTACAAAAGCTGTAAGGCGAGTCAGGATAATTTGGATACCATTCCAGAGGCCAACAGTGACTGAGATTGGCCTTGATGGTTCAGAAAACTTCACCAGCCACCTCAGATATATGTGGTCAGGAGGCAGCCTGTATCCCTTTTAACTATTACAGTGATTGGCTTTTTACAGAATCCTCAGTGATTACTGGTGAATGGCTGGTTGGATAGATGGATTGTTGGACACGTTCTTAATTCTAGTGATTTTGACAGACAGGCAAACATGGCATGTATTTCCCATAGGTGAATTAACCTTATTTCCCAGGTCTCACTGGTCCTGGGCCTTCTCCCTCTGTGGCTCTGCTCAGACTCCTAAAATGCTCTCCTTTCTTCTGCCACCCCCAATCCTACTCAGCCTTCAAATGCCACTTCCTCTTTGATCCTCCCCAGCTGGGAGAAAATGTACTTTCTCACTGTTCTCCTCCCCTTTTTTTTTTAAACATAGCTGATGCACACATACTCTGCAAACACTCCCTCTGAAAGACTCACTCTGTGCCAGCTCCTACACCTGGCATTGGGGGGACATACTGTGCATAAAAGGCGTAGTCATGGCTTCTTGTTCATGGAATAACGGGCTAGTGGGGGAGGCAGGTGTGAGTCAAGGAATCACACTATGAAGTCTAAAGGGGCACCTGGGATTCATCCTACAAAGAAGAGGCACATGGTGTTCTAAGAGTTATAAGGCTGCCTTGGGGAAGTGACAATTGACCTGGAATCTGAAGGCTGAGTAGAAATTAACCAGGTAGAGAAGAAAAAGAAGGGCATTCCAGGTACCCGGCCTAACCTGTCATAACTGTTGTATAGGGGGAGAGCAGAGTAATGGAGAGGTTCTGGAGGGAAGCCAGTGGCTGGCGAGGCGCAAGTCAGCACTGAGGGGCTAGAGGAAATCGGAAAGGCAGGCCAGAGCGACAGCACAAAGGCAAGCTTTGGGCTTTGTTCTGTGTCTACCTGCAACCCCTCTCATTTGCCCTGCCCATCCCCCCACCTCACACCTCTCTGTGTTTCTGCTAGGGTGTCCCTCCCCTAATAAGAATCCTGGTTCCCTTCACCAGCCCTTTGTTTAGGATTATATAAGTCTAAGGACCTATTTAGCCAGAGCGACTCCATCTTGGTTAAAAGCCATTTTGTTGTTTGTGCAGTAAAACTTAAACTGACCCTGCCCCCCTCCCCACAGAGAAACTTACTTAGAAGCAAGTCTGGGAAATCAGTAAAATATGGTCGGCTAGTTCCTAATAACAGAGGCCAGAATACAAGGCCAGGTTGGCCAGTTCCTGATAACAGAGCCCAGAATACAAGGACGAGTCAGGCCAGGTGGAGACATCCAATCAGTAAAAGTACACATATTGTCTCCCTAACCACCAAAGAATGTAAACCCCACCTTTTGGGCCCCAAACTTGAGTGCCAATTCTGACCAGAGTAATAGGTTAGTTCAAACAGCTACTATAGGGTAAACTGTAATTCATCTGGCCACCTGCGCGTGACCTAGCAAGACTATGCAATGTTACAATCTCATTGGCCACCTATGTGTGGCCAGGCTTTTGTTCTATAAAAGGTAGTCTGTGAGCCTGGGAGGGGTCGCCCTTTTCAGAGGTGGTCCTGACTGGTCAGTCAGTCAATTCTTGAGCCTGTAAGCTGGGGGTAATCGCTGTCTTCGGAGGCGGCCCTGACCAGTCAGTCTGACTTCTAATGCTTAGCATAGAATAGAGCTTTGCATAATTTTCACCTTGTCTCAGTCTTGTTCCCCTGGCCAATCAGTCTAACTTCTAATACTTATCACAAAATAAAGCTTTAAATAACTTTCACTGTGTCTCAGTCTCATTTCGTTTAATAACGGACCTAGCAATAAGAAATTTCAGCTATGATCTCAAGTTATAGGTAGACTTAAATAGGAATAAAATCAAAAGGGTGCATTCTTGAGAACGCGGGAAAAGGCTACCCTGCCTTGAACAAACACAAGGAATTGAGATCTAGAAATCAGCTCTTTCTCTAGGATATGTCCAGTCAGGTAAATGTAGTGCCCCTCTCGTCAGTCTGCAAACTACCGATTTGAGGTGTCCAAAAACGTGTGCCCTAAACTCTGACAGATCTGAAACTCTGAAATTCCTTACCAAGCTAGGGTGTTTCCGTTATAAGGAGGCATCTAGAGATTACAAAGTGGTGGTATTTATATTCCCCCACAGCAGTTTGCATTAAAGAGGTGCAATTATTTATCTTTTTAAAGATTTTGTTTATTTAACAGAGAGAGAGAGAGATCACAAGTAGGCAGAGAGGCAGGCAGGGTTGGGGGGGAAGCAGGCTCCCTACTGAGCAGAGAGCCCGATGTGGGGCTCCATCCCAGGACCCTGAGATCATGACCTGAGCCGAAGGCAGAGGCTTTAACCCCACTGAGTCACCCATGTACTCCTAAAAAGGTGCAATTATTGATAAGAAATATAAAACTGAATTGTAGGACATTGGGAACCATTGTGTGATCAACAAATACACAGACTTAGGGCCATTTTCTGGGACTCTTGTCAAAGAGATGGCACAGTGGTGAAAAGAGCACAGGCTGAGATTCGGGAAGATGGTATTCTGGATCTCATTCTGGCTCTGTCATGAAGGAGCTCTTGGGCCCTGGACAACGTTTCTCAATAATTATAAGCCCCACCTTCATTGTAAAATATGGTGAAGTCATGTTCTTAAGTATCATCAGGAAGCAAAAATCAAGTATCATCAAAACCACCTGAAAAATGCTTGAGGAAGGCATGATATTGGAGCCTGATACACCACATGTCATCTCTAAGTCCAATGTTTCCCTCCTCCCCCAGCACTGGACAGCACTGCTGTTGACTCAACTGAACACCAGGTGAATTAACTGGCTTGCATTCGGGAGCCACACTGTACCAAAAAAGCATACTGTCTCTTGAAACACCGAAACCACATGAGGTAAGATCCTTCCCAAGAAGTACATGGTCCTGACTGAGGCAACAGGGCCAGGTGTCTCTCTCCCATTTCCCTTGATAATGTTTCTGCACATACTAAGAGAAGAAAATGATACCTCCTCATGCCTACCCACCTCCAATGCATTTCATGAGGTTAGCTGTGGAAACACGTCACAGGAAAATTCACAAAGTCCACATCAGTGGAGTAAAATTTCCAAAACCAGTTTGTCACGTCCACATTGTTTGACGCAGCCAACATTTACAATAATGTAATATCCATACTTATGACAGAATCCCAGGGCTCGATGTTATTTGAAGACTCCTGGTCCAATTCCCTACCCAAAGTAGAGTCCCACCAACCACAAAGGAGGGAACTGCATAGAGACAGGGAGCTAGCTCACTCTTCACAAGATGACCTCCTCCACATTGCACTTAGACATGTTTTATTGAATGACTTAATGTCTGCTTCTGTAGAACTCTCATTGACTGATTTTCACAGTGCCTTGCGTACCCACACAAAATAAGTATCCTTGCATGAGACAGTGCTTCAGATATTCAGAGATAGCGATCATGTCTCTTCTTCCCACAGGACATGGGTTTCAAAGCTCCCATTCACCATCCCCCACACCTGCCTCCACATTTACAAAACTTACCAGTGTCCCCACTACAGCGTGGGCAGGAGAGCCAGGCCTGCCTGTATGTGAGGTTCCTCTCCGAGAAAAGCTCATTTCTTGGAATGGCTTAGAAGGTCTTAGAAAAATGTCTACAAATGCAGAGTAAAAACAGCATAGTGCTACAGATTAAAGATGCTCTTCTTTTTTTTTTTTTTTTTTTAAGATTTATTTATTTGAGAGAGAGAGAGTGTTGAGGGGAAGGGCGGCAGGAGAGGGAGAGAGACTCTCAAGGCAGACCTCGCTGCTGAGGGCAGAGCCCGACACAGGGCTCAATCTCACAATCCTGACCCCAAAATCAAGAGTCTGACCCTCAACCAACTGTGCTACCCAGGCATCCCAAGTCTGTCTTAAATGAAAATTTCAGATGTGTCCATTTTATTGATACAGAACATGGACAAAAAAGAATGGAAAAAAAAAAGAAAAAAAATTCACCACCTTAATTATACATACACACACACACACACAATTCAGTGTCTAAAGCTCCCCATTGCTTAAATTTTGAAATGTTTCCAGGGTTTGTGTTTGGGCCTGCATGTATACCATCTCCAGAACTCATTTTTTAAGGATCCAGCCTAAACAGAATTAAGATACTGGGATTTATTTATGTTTTCTAATGCCCAGAGATAATTGAGAATGTTAGTTATTTTTCAAGAACACTATATGACCTGGTGAATCCATCAACTTTAACACAAGTAGGTGTAAGAACAGACTAAGGTTATCTCCTTAAAAGCTCTAACAGCTCCTAAACAAATGGCATCCCCTAAATTTTCCCAATTCCATGGCTCTCAAAGGACAAATGGCTAAGTAACTTACTAGTGATATACAGTAGTTCTGTTATCTATTGTAATCACTCTCTGGGTCTTACAATGACTGAGATGTATGGCCTATATAAGCTGGGATGTACACTGTGAAATCTGCCCATGGTTTTTGCTAAGAATTGCCAAGTTTAAAAATAGAGGTTGGAAAATTACTCATAGTGTGGAGGAGGATGGGAGAAAAGCACAAATGGGCTTTTAATGAGGACTTCTCAGTGTGAACATATGTAAAAAGAACTTTTAGATACAGGCATTGTGATAAATAAAAACGATCCAGCTAAGTTCTCAAGAAAGCTTTATAGGTACAAGATCATGGTGATTTTATGTACGGTGAACAGCTTATTCATGAAAAACCATTTTGTTCACTGTTCAACAGACCAGCATACTTGGCTTCCCAGAAACATTTCAACTAGACAAAACATACCAACACATTAGTCATAAATATAGCTTTATTATTATAATATTTATTTCATAATCTAAAAACTTTTTCTTTTCAATTCTGGGAAAAGAACATTCCAGATTCCATAAAACTGATCTACCCTGCAGAATGCTAGAAAACAGTGTCTTAGCAACCTGAACTTTGCAGTTGAAAATCTATAACCTAGCTTGGGAATAAAAGAATGAAAGACGAGCTCAAAGAAAAATTTCTTCCTTACAAAACGGATAATAAAATTAGATCCATTCTTCAGTTTAGCCTTGAACATGTTTTCCCAGGAACTTTGGTAATTTCTCCAAAAATCAACTCGCAGGTTGACTGGCCATGTGGACAAAAAATATATATATATATTTAAAAATAAGACCCAAGTGGGACATGGTACACGGCCCAGGCCATGGTATGTAAGTGAAATATCCCCTAAAGTGAGCCAGCTCCCACGTTCAACAGCAAATTTCTGTCTCTAAGGAAGCACAACATCTATAATGCAGTGCCTTGTATGAAGGTCAGAATTTAGTTGGAATTAAAAAGAATTTTTTAATATAATCTTAAAAGTCATTTGCCTTGTGGAATATACATCGAGTAGATATGACATTATGGTGCTTTCTGAAGATCACAGAGTACCACTGTCAAAGAGAGCTATCATGCCCTCAAGGCATATTAAATTAAAACTGGAAATGTAGGTTATGTTAAATAAAACGAAAAAATCTGGCTCTACTGCCTTTAAAAACAAGCTGTTGTCATTGCACACACGTGTTACAGGACAAAGGGCATGCAATACACCTAACGAGTCAATTTTTTAGTATGTAAAAGGCTAGAGTGCAATCATGGTATAAACGTCAATAATATATAACTTTGGAGGAGATGAACTCTCCAAATAAACAATAATTGTAACACTACAATTTTTACAATGTTAGCCTAAACAGTGATATTCACTTCACAACAATGTTTTTTTCCCACTTGATAGTTGCCTATACACCAGACGAATGGCTCACCCCCGTGAGCCAGATGTCAAAGTGAAGGTTCAAAAAACATTTTCACTATGATAGGTTCAAAATGTTTGTATAATGATAAGTTACACTTTTCAACTTACTGGCATTTTAAGTAACTGCATTATACCTATTTTTAATGCATTGCTAATCTGATGTTTATTGCAATAACAATCATTCTACTAATGTTAATTAGGTTACAGTTTTAATTTTCAAAGTAAGAGAATTCAGCTTACATGAACTAATGTATATAGTTTAAAAACCACCCACCACAAACACACACCTTTTGCATGAGTATTTAAAAATAAATTATTAATATACCTGACATATATATTTTGTGTTTTATATATATATATATGTATATGTATACATTTGTGGACATAACTACTCTTTTTTCCAGAAGGGTGTCAGCACTTGTAAACTCTGCAGAAGACCTGATGATATTGTTAACATTAAAAAAAAAAAAAAAGTTTAACATGGAAATTCATTCTTGAAGAGAACCATAAAGCAGGAGGCCCTTAACAGATGGTTCTTTGTGGAAACGAAGGCTATTTTAGGGAGGGACAGGAGAACAGTCTCAGACTGTAGATCCCACATGCACTGTTTCAGAAACTACTTTAGAAAGCAGTGTCCAGTGAAAGCTTCAAACACCTGGTTGAAAGGTAAGGATGTATATTTAGTCATCAAAGGGCACAGAAGCAGCAGGAGGTGGAAAAGTGAGGCCTGCAAGGGAACAGTCATGTCCACAGCCCACAGTGGCTGCTGCTACTCCCAGGGAAGCAGGGAAGGGCTGAGTCACGTCTGCAGCATTGCCAGGCCCTGGCTCACGGGGCACTAGACGTGCCATCCGGTGCTGTTCAGCCCTTCAGACCCGGAACCGGTGATGGGTGTTAAAGAGTTTCGGTTGGAAGGTTTTGATGGGGTCTCCATCCCAGCCACAGGCAACACTATTGGCTTTGAAGACAGAGGCTGCAGCTTGCTCTCGGGGTACAGAACACTCAGCTGAAGGAGAGAGCAGAGGCACCCCCAAATCAGAAAAAAACACGCATCCAGAGAAACAACAAACCTGAATCGAACAAACTAGAAATGAGAACTGAAGTCGAAGGAGACGAATCCCGGAAGCCACCCAAACACTGGAATCTTAATTAACCACAATAGTTGGGGAAACAGGAATCCTTATTTTGGAAACTTTCAAATTAATTGAGGGCAAAGTTAAAAACAAGTAAAAATATTACTGTTTCACTGCTATTAAGAGAACTTTGCATTCCTATTCTTTGTCCCACAATTTAGAGAGCAGTAGACACAGAAGACTTTTTTCCTAGTGCCCGACATCTGGTGTGGCCCTGGGCCTCAGCTGAATCACCCCCACACAGAACCCCAGATGCAGAAACTACTGGAGAGTGGTCTGTTTATTTTACAAGTTGGAGCTTTCTTTTAACTAAAATTTTGGAATAAGACAGTTTTGTTTTGTTTTGTTTTTTCCAATTCTTTCTGTAACCTGCCTCTTGGTTCTAAAAGGAGCCTGTAATAAATTTCTGGTTCCCCAAGATTCCCATTTGTTAAATTCTGGTTAATCCAGGTGCCTGTTCAGCCACGAAGTAAACGTGTTCTGCCCTTCTTTTTTCTAATGTGTCTCATTGTGGGATGTACCCCAAAAGGCATTACCGTTGGCCCCCAGAGCAACGTTCTGCAAAGCCCGCCGATGACTTTTTCAGATGATGTTCACAATCGCTGTTGGCTTTTTTTTGGCCATTTTGGGCCTGATGTTGCCTTTCCGGCTAAACCCCAGAGGCTCCCCTTTCTTCGACGGTCTGCAGAGTTCTCTTGGGGACTCAGCCTGTTCGTGAATGGATTTAGCAGGCTGCATGCTGGCTCTGTCATCCTTGGCTTTTCTCAGGTAGCTCCTTCCTTTTGGATGGAAGTGGGTCTTGAGATCAGCGTGGTTACATGCAGGATGTGGGTGCCCTCTACTTCTACAGATGGTTGAGCAGAGGAAGATGAGCAGAAAGAAAGATTTTGTTTAGAACCTTAAAAGGAAAAGAAGAGGAAAAAAAAAAAAAAAAAACCATCCACGGCACAATTACTCCCGCACACTGGAGTGGTAGAAATGCTGCCAGTAAGTCAAACAGGAATTGGTATTTTTCTTTCAAAAAGTCCTGTGGCTTTCATGAAATGATCTCATGATGCCAAATTCTCAGGGAGATGTTACTAGTTCTCTTACCAGTGACAAAACTGAGTCCCCCAAAATGGAAGGGACTCCCCGGAATAATACATACGGTTGGTCTATGGAAAAGATGAGACCAGAATCCAAACCCCTGACTCAGTAAGTGACTGTATATAGCAGTATTAGCCATGCAGCAATCATAAAGTATGTGATTATGTGATTCCCAGCATAAATTTATACATGTATTTATATTATGTATATCTAACGTGGTATATATACTATATTAATACTACTATAGAGCTATGATGACTATATTATACCTCAGTAAGAGAAAGTCACACTATAGAATACTGTAAAAATACTGGGTACTAACATACTGCCAGAAACTAATAGGCTATTAGCATAGTTAAAAGTTGTAACCACGATTTACAAAATTAGGTTCCCAGGCAGGTGCATTTTCATCAGAAACTCTCAAATCCATTTAGAATACAGATATTATATTAAAAAAAATGTAACAGGAAAGCACATCATGCAAACATAATCAAATGGCCCAAGTATAAAAAGATATACATACAGACATTTGGGTTTCCTATTTGAGGAGATATCTGTAAGCTGAAGGAAAACAAATAAGAAAAAATATTACTTCGCTTAAAGGTTGGATTTGGCTTTAAGAATCTTTCTTGCTTATATTTTTAAGAAAGTGTTCCCATTAAGGAAGCCAGGAACTATTATCAGTAGCACGGCCCGTGGCACCTTCCAGAATGGTAGGGAGCGCGAACGTCTTGTGCTCGGCCTCAGCTTCCTCAGGGAGCTTCTGTGGCTCCTTGTTCTGAAATTTCCAAGAAGCCCATTATCGGTCCATCTAAAAAATTTCAGAATGTCAAAGAGCCCTCTCACAGAGCAACATTTGAAGAAACATGTTTTTTAATACTAGAATGATGCGCCATTATTTCTTGATTAATTCAGGCGGCATGTGCAGCTAATTTACTACAGCTGCGCTTGGTCACAGTGTATCAACTAAAGGGAAAATTGGCATCAAATGTTTATTGCCTAAGATACATCATTTCTAAAGTGAGAGCATATGAAGACCAACTCCACAACGGTCCCTGGGGCCATCTATCATCGAGACTATTTTCCACTCCCAATGAAGTGTCTGCATGCCCTTTTGTGGCTGGGCTCAAATATCACTGGCAGAACAAATTGAGAACTATCATTTTGTGAGCCAGATGTCACCATCCCCTTCAGAGGCAAACCCAGTGTATTCCCAGCCTTCATTCCTGACCTCCCTCATGGAGCCTTTGCAGAAAGAAATGCTGTCACAGCAGCAGGCAGAGACCCACAGAAGAAGAGAACGATAAAGAAAATGTGCAGAAAGGGCCACCTTGGTGTTGGGGCCCAGTGTGGCCAAGACACGAGTCTTATCATATTCAAATAATCAGAGAAACCAAGGTCAGCATAACAGGGTCACTCCCCCGAGTCCCCTGTCTGCAGTCAGAAGCATATCAGAAAGAAGCTTTCCTAAACAAACTTCGGAGGGCCATGGCCCCGGGAAGGCAAGACCAGATTCCTGGCTTCTGCTTTCTGATTCAATCAAAAGTAAGCTTTGCCACTGACCCTGTTCATACTGGCTGGATTCAACAGGAGATTAATAGGGTGGACAGAAAAAGGCATCTTCCTTGCAGGAAGGTCTTGACATTATGCAATGCACAAAGAAGGTTGGACAGATGGCTCAGGCTGGCAGGTTCTGGGAAACTCGAAGGTTTTAGCATTTCCATCTTTCTGCCATGGCCCCACTACCACTAGTAAGGGTTTCTCAGCTCAGCTCCTCGAATGGACTTTAGTATTTGTATAAACTATTAAAAAAAAAAAAAAAAGCTTACAGAGTTTTTCTTCCTTTAAATTGCTTCCTTCTTTCTAAAGCTATTCTTAAGGCATAGCAATTTTTTTTCACTTTACTGTATATATGTATGTAAGCATACAGTTTGATGATGTGTTGCATATATATATATAATACGCTTTGGAATTTTGTGTAAAGTTAAGTGTGTGTGTGTGTGTGTGTGTGTGTGTGTGTGTGTGTGTATTTACATGCATATGCATATCTTCTTCCCTGGGGAAAAGGCCAAAGATGTTATCTAATTCAAAGTGGTCCCTGACTTCCAAAATGTTTTAAGAACCAAAACCTTGGTGCCCATGAATGTCACTGATGGACCCTGCTGGGACCTCGGGAAACTACAGGAGTTTACTGTGTATTACAGAAAGGGAAATGCACAAATAAATACGGGTAGAGATGAGCCATCAACCTCACATATACACAGATACGTAAGTATCATAACTTGTGCAGGTCTCATCTGCCACACACTGGACAAAATACTGGCTATATAAAACCACCTCAATTAACCCTCAAAACAACCCTATGAGGTAACCATTTTCATCCCCATCCTACAGATAGAGAAAGTAAGACCAAAAAGTTAAGTAGCTGGTTTAAAGCCTCAATGATTCACCAGTTTCAGAGCTGGACTTCAAACCCAAGTTAGCACATTCCAGGTCCAAGGAAGACTTCACGCTGCTCAGCCTCCTTAGGGACCGTCTGTTTGTGGAAGAGCAAGTCTGTACCCAAAAAGTTAAATGGAATCCGTGGCTGGATCCGAATTTCTCCAGTGATCCTACAGATCATGAGGCTTGGCTGGAGGTGGGGCCTGCTACCACGGTCCCCCCAGAACCTCACATGCTCTCCTCCCTGCAAACACAAGAGGCCGCTATTCCTTCTGGCCCCACAGCCTCTGGCAGATGGAAACCCTCTTTCTTCTTAGGTCCCATCATTTGTCTCCATTTTCTCATAGTCCAACTACTTTGTAGGAGGATGGAGATCAAGAGAGTCCTTAAAGAAGGTTCCACGTTGAAAAAATAAAAGCAGCTGCATGGAGAGCCTATCTGAGAGCAAACATGATGTCCCAAGTTGTTTCGGGTTGGAGAGACCGGGCGCTGGGTCTTCCTCCCACTTCCTCTCTGTGTAGATAACAGCACTGTATACTCAACTGTTCAGGCCAAAATCTTACATTCATTCTTGATTCCTCCCTTTCTTTCACCTGCTAAAACCTAAACCTTCAGCAAGTCCAACTGGTTTAGTCAACATTATCCCCAGGATATGTCCTATACCCGCCATTTCTTTCCACCTCCGCTCTCCCCAAGCTGCCATCCCCCACTTCCCCTGCCACACCATAATGGCCTTCTAGCCTTCTCCGTCCTGCACCCCTCTAGTCTATTCTGCACCCAGCAGCCAGGGGGATTTTGCTGAAACACAAATCACCTCCTGCTTACAAACTTCCAAGAGCTTCCCTCTGTGCTCTGGAATGGATCCAAACTCCTTATGTGACCCAGAAGCCCCAGCACGATCTGGAACCTTCTTGCATCTCCGGCTTCAGCTCATTACTCAGATGTGCCAAGCTTGTTCCCTCCTAAGCCACTTTCCAATTTTCACAGAGCCGCCTTGGTCCTGTTATTCAGGTCACAGTCCAAATGCAGCCTCGTCTGCAAGGCATCTCCTGACCACAGAGGGACTCGTACACATTCTTCCTTTTTTCATTACAGGGGTTATCAGCCTCTGAGATCATCCTAGTTACTTGTGGACTTGTTTCTGGGGTCATCGCCCTCCTCATTCACCCTGTTCCTGCAGCACCCAGTAAGTGCTATGTTCCCAGTAAACAGATACTAAATGAATGGTTGCTAGCCTTTATTTACAACCTGCAGGAACTAAATGCAACACTTAATCTGTTTCATAACCTTCCTTTTGAGCAGGTCTGTGTGTGATTTTTGGCAGATGGGATATTAGGTCACTTTATGTCTAATCTGACAGCATTTTTTAGAGCACAAAGACAAAATATCAGAGTAAGCATGTTATGTTTTTAGAAATCAGCCAGGTGAAAAAGAACACAGATGCTCAAGAGAATTAAGGGGAAATACAGATGCCAAAACATCATTTCAGAAGAGGCCTTTACTAAATGTGAGGGGGAATTTTTCTAGGGCATAAAAGAATCTTAAAGCTAGAATGCACTTTGGAAAAAAGCACCTCATACATCAATCTAGAGATTTCACTGCTGTCTGGAGGTCGTAATGAGAAAACGAGGGAAGAGGACAGACAGTGCTTCTCAGTGCAGCCTTCATGGTGAAGAAGAGCCAGGTCGGCTGGGGACGGCACTCCAGGCTGTCCTGAGCTGCAGCATGGAGGGCCTGAGGCCCCAGAAGCCAGGGCTCCTCACTGCTCTGTGCCTTCACTAAGCTGGGCCAAGTCAGTCAATAAAGTGATGACTCGAAGCTTGGCCTGCGTCAGAATGTTCTGTTCCATCTCAGGGCGCACGGGGGCAAGGAGCTCTCCTGGGAGGGGCTGAGGCCTCAGAAGCCAGGGCTCCTCACTGCTCTGTGCCTTCACTAAGCTGGGCCAAGTCAGTCAATAAAGCGATGACTCGAAGCTTTTCCTGCTAAAAGCATCCAAGTTCTTCTGTGTGTGGAAGGCCATGGGAACCCTGGGAGGCCGGACTTAGCACTTGCATTACATCAAAGACAGTGTTCCTAATTTCACAGGTGCGTGGCTATTGTTAAGATTAAAGAGCTGAGGGAAAAGGGAGAAAAGGTCTGAGGGTCGGCAAACTGCATGGTGATATGCTAGGTAAGGTTCAGAGAGGAGTTTGGAGGACTTCCATGAACACAGGGGAAGTGCATCTCTGCTCGATCCTTCCAGAAACAAAGGGCTTCATTCTTGGTCTTTTCAGGGCAACGCATCCTCCCCACAACAATCACAGTCGCTTCACTGCAGCCTGACCATGTCCTACTCACAGACAGCTCTCACTTCTATGTTCCCCACTACCATCTTAACGGCATTTTCCTATATTTCACTCAGTCAATTCTTCCTCGGGTAGATCAAGTCCGATGAGGGCAGATCATGTCATGTTTGAGACACAGGAGGCATATGCATGGATTAATTCCCTGCTTATTTGTATGCAGAGTTGTGTGTGGACATGTGCATCTGTACATCTATGTATTTATGTGTATACATGGGTGTGTACACGCACATAACTTCGTACATACACAGTTGACTAGGAGAGGTGAGACCTGCCCAACTTCTGATGGTGTGTACCAGCATGGAGAAGAGAATCACTGGCAATGTCTCTTAAAAGATGTTTAATTTTCAAGCTGGAAAAATAAATTGAGCAGAGGAAAGAGCACAGAAATATAAATAAGAGAGAGAATGATAGACTTCTTCCCTTCCTCTTTGCCTTCCATTGCTTTCTCTCTTTCTTTAAGATCCTCTTGGCTTAGTACAGTAGACGTTTACCCATTTCTGGGTTATTTGTAAGCCTAAATATTAAAACTATTCAGGCTACATTTTTATTTTAGAATTGTTAACCACCCAAGTCAGGTGATGATCAGAGAATTGAAGAGGCCAGAGACCCTAGCAAGCATCTAGTCTAACTGCTTCATTTAATAGAAGATTTATAGGCCCAGGAAAACAAGGAGCAGGGCCGGAATGACCTGGAAGCCAGGCCTTCTCACCTCACATCTAGGCCCCGTGACCCCATGCTGCACACTCTCCTGGTAGACAGCAGGATGGAGAGAAGGCAGGGAAGGGTTCAGAGTGTCCCTCCTGCTACACAGAGTTGGGATTGGACTCACAGTTTCCCAAGAAGGTAAGAGAAGAACTGAGGAGGGAAGTGTAAACTCCCTCTCAGGAGACCACAGACACCAACAGGAAAATAATAAACATATCAGGTGGCTGAAACTGCCTTGATTACAGTTACTGGAACCACACAGAAGTAACACACTCACTTTTTCCTGTCCGCTTTTGTTCCTGACTGGAAAGTTCTAGAGCTCCCGTTCCTGCCCTGCTCTAAAGCTGAGTGTACGTTACAGTAAGACTGCATAACATTTCTTCACTTCTTCCTTCCTCCCTCTCTCCTTTATTCCTGTTGCCTGTCTGTCCCTCCCACCTTCTTTCTTTTATCCACCTGCTTGTCATCTCATTCCTTCTTTTGTTTAATCATGTTTCCTTTAAATCTTGGCTTCCAATATGCTCAAACTAAACTTTTTGAACAACCAGTAGCAACTTTACCAACATTTCGGTTCGCATAAATGTTCCCTGTTTTTCTTTCCCTCATATGTACAGTCCACTTGTGGGGTAAGTAAAAGAATCATTTAAAAATCTTTGGGAAAGGGATTAAGCCTAAATAAAGTCAAAGAGATCATGAAAATGTTATAAACCACTTTGGGGTTTCAAAAATCCTTCCTTTGGCTTTGTTACTGATACGAAAAAAAACCTGTTTGGATGGCAGATAGGACCACCCATCCCCCTCATCCCAAGGGTGGTTATTTAGACCTCCTTCCACCCCCAAAGAGACCAGGGAATCCTGATCAAGCCACTTAGCAGAACCTGGACCTTCAGCCATTTCCACAGTTCCTGTCTGGGCTCCAGGGGTTTCTTAAGTCCCTGAAACAATATATAAACTTGTATGCAAATATTTATTACAGAACTATAACCTGTGAAATTTTCTAAGACTTCTTGAAAATCTACTTAAAGAATGTCTCACCTATTGAGACTACTGGATGGTGCTGCCCTTCCTCTAAAGGAAAAAAAAAAGAGGCATGTGGTTAGATTTTGCTATTACTGAGAAAGGCCAAAGATTTCTTAAGAGCCCCTTAAAGAGCTCCCGAACAGGGTAATGATACCTTCCAGTCTACTTGAGCACCAGGGTTGGGACCGATGATTTCTTTGGCCACTTCCAACTCTATTATTCTTTAGTATAAAAAATATCTCTACCTATTTCTCTTGGTGTGGAGTGGTCAGGTGAAGACAACCATGTATCCGGAATTTTGCTAACTTCTAGGTAGGTGTCTGGGCTTCACTGTATCACCTCATACACAGGGATGAACTGGTGCTGATGTCTAGAGGTCTCCCAAAAGTCATTCCCCAGCTCCCCTTTCCTCTGTCCTTGACCCAGTCTCGCCATACCCAAGGACTGCAAGCATGGTGGCCGGACCTGAGTGACTTACCACGTGCCCGCTGAGGTCTCGGCAGAGGCCAGCGGCCTGCTGGGTTTGATAGTACTCTAACTGCTTTTCCGTCAGTTCTACCCGCTGCAACAGATTCTCAATAAAGTCCTGGAGCCGGGCTTTCCCTTGAACCTCCTTCTCAGCGGCTGCTTCCAAGAAATGGTTGAATGTAACGACTTCTCTGCAAGGCAAAAGTGTCAGAACACAAAGCAGAGAAATGAGACAAGAATTCATTCCTTCCGCACGTACTTACTGAGAGCCGACTATGTGTCAGGCAGTGCCCTGGGCAGCATGCTCACGGCAATGACAACGGAGGTAACATGATGTTTTGGTGATTACATTTTGAGATTACATTTCAGTACAAAGAGAGGGTCATTATCGAATAGCCAAATAAATATCTGGGCCAGGAATGATAAATGCTAGGGAGAAAACTGAAACTGTGTGCAAGGGGATAGAAAGTAACAGAAGGAGGAATAGCATGAGTGGTATTTCAGAAAGGGGTCAGGGACCACTTTCAGGATGGGGAAAAGAGGGGACCAGATACCAGAAGGAAATAAGGAATAAGCCAGGAAAGTTCACGGGGAGGGTAAGCCAGGCCTTTATGGGAACAGGCAGACAGGACGGCTGCCTGACTGTGGGCAGGGACCGGGGAGGACGGAAGGAGCAAGGGCCACTGTGACGACTCCAGATTTTCTTATAAATGAGATGGAAAACCAGTGGACACTTTTGAGAAAAGTTCTAACTTACATTTTAGAGGTCTAGCTCCTGGGGGAGAAGAGAGCACAGGGAGGGAAGGTATGGAAATGAAAGGGCATGCTGAGCACTGGAGGGTGTAAAATGAGTCATCTTGTCCAATTATGCATTTTTGAGCTAAAAGTGAAACAGTCCAAGAAATGTCATCCTGAGGTAGACTCAAAGTCCACCGGGAAAGCTATATTAGCTGACAGAGAAGAATGCACATGCAGACTGCCCTTCCCCTAAAAAGCTAAGCAAAATATCCTAAACAATATTCCTTTATCTACATAATTCATTGTCATTTATAGACCCAGAAAAATTGCAATAACTTTATTACTATTTGATATCTTTTTATTTCTAATGCATGGATGAAAACAACACTTTCCTGAATTATAATGAAATTTGTTCTTTATAAAGATTCAAATACATGAGGAATATAAAGAAGAAAATACCATCTGAAACCCTGTCATCCTGAGACCACCACCTGTAACAATTTGGTAGTCATTCTCACCGGCAGCTCTGCACGCGCGCGCGCGCACACACACACACACACACACACACGTGATTGGCCTGAGAATTCTCAGCACCAGGTAATCAGCATGACCAACATATTATCACAACTCTCTTCATCCAGTTCTCTATAAGAAATTATAAAGATCCTTTCGGCCTTCCCCTCTGTATGTCCTGCCACACATACCAAAGGGGTAATGAATGCCATCATTTTACTACTTGTTGGCTATAGCACTTCTTGTATACGCCTTCAGGATCTCTCTATACTGTCAAGAAGTACCCCCTCCTTTTTCTGGCCACGTTCAACATATGCAGAACCACGATTCTAAAGACTGCTCATTCTCCTCCAAGCCTCTTTCATTTCAGATTAAGAAATCCCAGTTTGAAAACATCTAACCTCATGCAGTTGTTGTAGAGAGTTGATGAAATCCACTGCTGTCTCTGCACCTTCCACTCTGCTCCATAATTTCCTGAGAGCAGGACTTCAGGTAAGCCTGACCCAGGAAGTTTGGCAGAAGGTTTTTGCAAAAAAGTGGTTTCTTGCTCCTTTATTCTGTACAACCAGTCAGTGACTCGCTTTTACAATTAGTTGTGATTTTTTTCTCTCATAAATAAGTCACACTTGGCTACATTGAAACCTTTTTGACACTTCCTTCAGAGTCAAACATCTCTGCAAAACCTTGGAAATTATGTATTTATAAAAATAGAAAGGAGATGGTTCTGATGTAATGCATCACAGAACTGCTTATCATAGTAGCCCCCTTTTTTCCCCTAGTTTCCTAGCCAGGATCAAACATAAACCCCAATTCCATAATAATTCTAGTATTTTTCAGTAGCTAAGAAATAGTCACATAAAAGAAATGAATCCTTTTGGAAAGGAGCTTTCTCCCATCATCAAGTCTCAAGTTAATTTCCAGATGTTTCCGTATGAACCCAGCATGGAAGCGGTGTGTTTTCCAAGCTGTTCAGGCCACAGACACTGGCCAGTTTTCAAGCTCTACCGTCATTCAGCTTTGATCTGCCTCAAAGTAACCTTACCTAGCCGCAAAATAATGGATGGAGGGTCCATCCGGGTGCTACGTCCAGCATGCCACAGCTGTTCATGGCTCCAAGGAATGGTTGGGATCCTTTAGATGGAGCTCAAAAGTACCAAGAACACAGAGCCTGGGAAATGGCTAATGCCTTCCTCTTTCCGACAAAAAGGGTTCCATTCATTCAGAGTCAAGTCCGTTGTAGAAACTTCACTTGTAGGTGATAATTAGGTGATATTCGTAGACGACACCGGAATCATGACACAAGTCTCCAAACTGTACTTATCAGGAAAATAGCCAAAACCCACAACCCTCTCCCCTACCCGAAAGAAAAACATAAAAAAAAGAGCCAATTTTTTTTCCAGTTCATTTTGGTTTGTAATAAATAAATAATGCAATAAATAAAATAAATAAAAATTAACTTAAATTTCCTCATTATAGAAATATTATTTACATTTATTTTGGGAAACATAAAAATTGACCTATTGAAAGATCTAAAACTGAGCAAGGGCCAAATCGGCTTTTTTGTTCCCTGCTTAAGCCCATCATTCGATAGAATACGTGACACATAGTGTTCACTATGTATTCATTGTAATGAGTATTTTAAAAGGACAAGGAAGAAACAAAAAATGACCCACAATCCCAACACCCAAAGGTAACTACTATCAACATCCTAGTATGTTTTTCCAGTCTTTTTTTTCCTCTATGCAATATTTACTATGTGGGGTTCTCAGGCTGTAATGCCTAAAATGTAAAACAGCAATATTTGACAGCTTAATCCTACAGGATTAATATCTCAAAAGCAAGAAGACAAATCTTAGTGCAATACAGTTTATGGCTGTATTTTTAAATCATGGAATGTTTTGCTATCAGTTCTATATAAAACTTTTGCAAATTAACATTAACGCTCCTAGCTGATCCTGGGGAGCTATGTTAAGTCTCAGAGAGAAGCATCTTTTTCTAACATCTCCCTCACCCAATTACCCTGTGCCCTGAAGCTGAGAAGTTAACACCCTTTGCATTTTTCAACCAACCTGGTGTCAATACTAACGTAATTTCAGTTTATGAGTGGTTCATATCAACTAAAAAAAGAAAGAAAGAAAAAGAAAAGACAGAAGAAGCCTGATGATTTCATTTTAAATACGATGTTCTATCAGACGATGGCTGGAGAAGTGCCTCGTGCTGAGAATACGTTTGGGTGTATTAGATAAAAACGGTTACCAAACCCAGTGACTAATTGGGGACTAGCCTGTGTGTACAACTTCAGATTCCCCTTTCACATCCTATTCAATCTGGACTAACAATATCCAGAAACATTTCCTATTTCCCCAGGGAATCTTGGGAATTTCCTGAATGAAAAGGAATGAGGTTTAACCACATTGCATTTATAAGCACTTTAATAATTAGACCAAACCGCTGAATAGCCATTCAAAGTGGAAGAAATACTAGTGGGTTTCAATATCAAGAAGAACAAGATATTCTCTGATAGGATTTCAGATCTCATATCTTGATGAACCTTGAAGAAACTACCAGTTGTCAACTTTTGGCATAGTAGCCAAGCAGAATATCTTCTGTTCTCCGAAAAAGCTATTAAAGTACCCCTCCCTTTTCTTACTACATATATATGTGAGCTTGGATTTCCTTCATCTACTTCAACCAAAAGATTTGCAACAGAAGAAATGCAAAAGTAACAAGGTACAGCTGCATTCTATTTAAGTCGCATATTACAAATATTTGCAAGACCTATAAAACCATGCGACTCCTTCTGCTAAATTGTTTTTAGGAAAACAGTTATTTTTATACAAACATGTTATTTACGCTAACAAGCAATAGATTTCTTATTATTTTTACATAAATTAATAATTGTTTTTTAAATTTCTAAGTTTTCCTTTTTTTGTAAGATTTTATTTATTTGAGAGAAAAAGAGAGGGAGAACACGAGTGGAGGTGAGAGGCAGAGGGAGAGGGTGAGAGAGAAACAAATTCCGCACCGAGCAGGGAGCTTGACTCGGGGTTCGATCCCAGGACCCTGAGATCAAGACCCGAGCTGAAGGCAGACGCTTAACCAAATGAACCACCCAGGTGCCCCTAACTTTTAATTTCTAATACAGTAAATATTGATAGATAAAACTCATGCAAACAAAACTTCTGGGGGGTCCTCAGGTATTTTTTTTTTTTAGCAATATAAGGGGAAGGGGGGCCAAGGAATCTGAGACACTGCCCCACTCGGTACAAGTGCTCCTGAATCTCAGAACGTGGGTGGGGAGTGGGCAATGAGGTCTGCAAGCCCAGGAGGATGTGGTCACAGCCCGCACATTTATTTATTCTGCTATTCTGTAACTCAACAAACATTTATTGAATGTTAGCTAGTACTGGCTTTAGTGTTGGGGCTTTCGTGAACCCAGCTTTCTTGAGAAGCTGACTGCCAAACGCAGGGTCAGCCCACATTTCCTGGGAAGGACTGGGGAGTATATATTTCAGGTTCTGCAGGCCATCTGGTCTCTGTCACACTTACTCAACTCTCCCTAGCACAAAAGAACCACAGGGGCTGTGTAACAATAAAACTTTATTTACAGACATTGAAATTTGAATTTTGTATAATATCTATATGTCATGAATTATTAGTTTTCTTTTGAGTTCTTTTTCACATTAAAAATTCTTGGCTCACAAGCTCCTCAAAAACAGGTAGCAGGCTGGATCAGGCTGGTGGTGTGCTAAGCCTGGATACAGTGTGAGAAGCGAACACTAAAAGAAACAAATACTGAAATAAATATGTAATTACAAAGCTGAGCTGAATGACTAAGAGAAAGAATAACACGATGCCATCTAAGAGAAGAGGAAGACACTTGTGTGGTTTTATTTTAGGTTTTCAACCCTGTGACCTAGAATACAGGGGGAAGACTGGAGGGCCAGATGGGTGAGAAGACAGAGGGAGCCCGTGTGAAATCCCATCAGGCCGTGGTGCAAACCAGCTTTGGGGAAGCTAACTGATTCTACCTTACCTCCAGCCCTGTCTTTGACTTCTCTTATATGTATTTTTTAAAGAGGTTAAATATAAGAGAACGCAAGGTTTTAAGCTTTGGTTGAAAATATGCTTATTTAAAATCAATATTTGGTACTAAAGAAAGAAATACCAGTATAGGAAAAGAAACTGGCCTGAAGCTCACTGTTACACAGAATGATTTGTGGAGCTAGAAATCTGTCCATATCTTGAGATTCAGGAACAGAAGGGCAGTGAGTGAAAAAGCCCTTATAGTGCAATCAAAGCTTTATTTAGAAAAAGTATTTTTCCCCTATGCACTCATCCATTTACAGGACAGCCATAAGGTCTGAAACATTGATAACATTTAATTTTTTACAGATCAAACCCTTCCATTTCTTCTTCTGAGGTGGGTTAGAGACAGGATAATTCAGAAAAATTAAAGATACACTGTCATGGGATGAACCCACTCTAGAAGCAGGTGTAGAGACAGAGGGATTATGTGCACTGTGGTGTTCGCTACAATGTTACATAGCCATCCAACCCTGCACTGTTAATAGGAGACAACACACTGATCATATCATGTACTGTAATTTACAGTTATTTCCCTATGTTTCCAGCTTTCAGGGCCATCCTGTAGCCTGATGTCCCCCTTGGGCCTCATAAATGCACATCATCTCCCTCTCCGCTCCAGCACCAGGGATCTCCCTTCATTCTGGTTGTGAGTCAGATTCTTATTTCTGCACACGCCGTTTTTCCACAAGGGCCCTCCCCTTGCCTTTCCCTAGCCCCCATTCTTAAGGAGTCTTCTGACCTCAGGGCTCTCCCGTTAGGAAGCTTTCCCACACAAGCCTAGGTGTGGGTGACCTGCTGTGTTCTCCCACAGAATGTTGCACCTTGTCACAGCGCACACTGCAGAGGACTAGTCATGCCATGTACCCCATTCCACTGGGACATCTGTGTGGTTAGGGACCTTGCCGCCTCTTTCACTGTGGTCACCCTTGCACCAATCACAAGCCCAGCACACAACAGGGGCACAACAAATTTCTGCTGAAATGTACGTGAAATGTACAACCCATCTCTAGTTGAAAATCCTTAACTGAGGAAAAGAGCCTGAGGTTTCTTTTTATCTTTTTCTAGACAAGTACAGGGGCATAAAACCAAAAAGTAACCCACAACACAGGTACCTCCCACAGGACCCAGGGTGGGATCGAAAATGGATGCTTCTCTTCCATTCTTAGACAACACTTTAAAATCAGCTTCTCCTCCCAAAGGCAAAGCTCTACCAAGTTATTTAAATTTCATTTTACATTACTGATTTATGAACCTCTTTGGAGGTATGTGAAATGGTAAAAATACCTCTGGCTAAAAATAGGCTAGCTATTGATCACAGAGCACCTCAGACAGACCGCGATGTCAGCCGCAAGGCAAATCCTGAAGCTGGAGTCTACCGCCAGCCAGTGCTGGGAGCTGGGCTGCTGACCTGGAGCTCAGGGCTGGCTCCTGCGTACCCCCACGCTGCCCCCGCCCCCCTGTGGAATCGGCACCTGTGGCACATCTGAAGCCAGGCCATCTCTACCTTTGTTGGCCTCTGGCCTCAACTTTCTCTCTTGGCCTCTTTGACTAAACCAAAACGTATATAGTTCTCATTAAGAGCTTAAAAAATACCTTTAATGAGAAAGTCAAATGACTCTTACTGGTACTAAGTGGATCAACACTACATGTAAGGCCCTCAATCCAGATAGAAGGCGACTGACACTAGACAGACAGGGAAAAACGGAATATTCTCCTTGGTCTCCAGCCTTTAACCATCCCGAACAGGACATGTTTGACGTCCAGTTTTTCCTACATTATTTTTAAGTCTGCAGGGAAAGCAGCCTGGAAAGAGAGGACCTCATTTACATAAACACAGTAAAATATGGAGCAAACAGACCCCTCCCTGTCCCACTGAACCCTACATGTAACATGATTTTTCCTGGCCTGTTTCCTAGCTATGGATCCATCTGGAGACCAAGTTGTTACTGCTTTCGCTGATCAAAAATAGGAATGCTGTAATTAAGTGGCAAGAGGGTTTAGCTGTGCAAAGCAAGTTACCAAGTCAAACTTACCTTTAAAAGTCCAGCATCCCACAGCAAGCTTAGGATAGAAACCTAAATGCCGGTTACCTGGCTCAGGCCACCCTTTATGCCTCTTTCATCATGTCCTTAAGGATCCGTTTAACATTTAATTTTACCTTCTGGCCTCTTGCTGTCATGAAAGCAGAAACAGGACTCACCTGCTATACTACCTATGACCTAGAACAATACCTGGCCCTTGGCAGGGACTTAGTGCCAGGTTTGTCTCCTGGGCTGACTCCCAGCAGAGAGGAGGGCAAATAATGAAGGAAGAAGGGAAGGATTATCTCTATCAGACTTTGCAAGGGAGTAGCATGGAGGTGAGACAGAATTACAAGGGGGCCCCTCATCACAATCAAGGGCTGTCTGTGGTACATGATCCACTTTGACTGGCCATGGACATCCAGAGTCAAGTTAAAAAGACCTGGCCTGGTATTCCAGAATCTGAATAGCATAACCACACTTATGACGCCAGCATTTCCCTATTTCCCAACACCTTTGATGCCAGCTGACATTTGCTTTAATCTCATTAGAGAAATAAATGACGTCACCGTAGCAGTTCTCTCAAAACAGCAAGGAAGCCAGCCCATTCCAAAATGGGCCAGATTCAGTATTACATAAGTCTTGACACTTTGGGCAAATACCACATTTTCAAAAGTCTGGCTGAGACACAGTGAATTAATGGAAAAAGCACTCAACAGAGAGATAGGGAATATGGGTTTTGATTTCAGCTCTGCTACCAAATTTTTGTCCTTGGGCGAGTCATTCCACTGCTCTGGGCCTTATTTTCCACTTCTGTAAAATGAGAGTGCTATCCTGAAGGAGACAGAAGTACCTTTCAGTTCCCAAAACACACAATCTCCCCAGGTGCCCTCTCTAACAGTCTTTCTTCTCCCTGCTGTCCCTTCAACGTCACTCTCCTCTGGCCACTGATGCAAACACTGCCCTTCCTTCTCGCTTTCTCAGTGTGGACGCTCCACGTTAAAAAAAAAATCTGTTCTTTAATGGTTTATCAACTTGAAACCATGCCTTGTATTTAAGCACTTGTTCAGCTACCTTGGGTCTGAACATGGACATGATCGCAGGATGTTTTATTCTTCCTATGTAGGATGTTAGCTCCTTAGAGGAAAACAGCGAGAGTTTTATGTTCCCTATATACACCTAGCATAGTGTTGGGCCCATCGCGGGTGCTCAGGTAGGGCTTCCCAGTCTCACCAGAGGGAGGTACAGAAATACTCAGGATTAGTGGCGTTACACGGGTATGCTCCAAACCTTGGATGACTGACTCAACCACAACTCAGCTACCATCCAAGTCCATCCTTTCTTGTTAAGGGACACCTTACTGCAAGGTCAGCTGGGATTGATTTACCTGATTATGGGCAGTGCTACCTTATAGCTCTGAAAACTCCTGAATAAGTAAATACCTGCTTCGGTAGGACTTGTAAAGTTGCAGAGACTTTGCGAAGATGATGGGCAACAGCTCCCTTGGATTTGTGCTCCAGAGACTTACAGACACCTCTCTCCAGAGGTACAATAAGACTCACCAGCCCCAAAGTACAAGATACTGCCTATCCAACCCATCTCCTCTGTTAGAGTTTACTTAGGCCTTCTACAATGCAGGGTGATTCAGCCTATAGATGGCTTCGGGGCAGAAGCGGCCCTGGAGTCTTTCATTTCAGTTTGAAAGAAAGGATTCTAAAGTTGAGAGAACAAATCCGTAAGCAGAAGAGCCTCATGCAAAATCCATAACCAAGTGAGCCTCTTAAGCCTCACCTGAAAGGCTTTTAAAGTTGATGGAAAAAAAATCCGTACGCAAGAGAGCCTCATGTAGGTGTTCGGGTTTTTTTTAAACAGAATCTCCCATCTGGGTCTCAAAGGGTCCCCAAGTTGAAGTCCACATCGACTAGGACTGTAACCACCTGCGTTCTCTCACAAATGAGTCTTGAGAGCTCATCTGGAGGGGTTTAGCCCCTGGTTTGTTCTCTGGCCAAATAGGGTTGTCCCATAACTAAGAGGTCACCTCTTGGGTCCATGACACAGCTCTGTGAGGCTGGTGAGGAGGGAAGGGCCTTGTGCAGGGCAGGCAAATCTAGTCAAATGAATTCGGTTTCAATGGTGTGGCAGATGGGCGGCTGACTTGCTCTCCATCCCCATTTTGGGGGCAGGGACGGGTGTCAGGGAGGTTGAATACCACAGACCCTGACGGAGCTGGCCATAGTCACCCTCTCAGACCAAGAGCTCCAGTGTCCTTCCTGAAAACAAGACTCTTTCAGTGTTATTTTATGTACAGAAAGAGTGATTATTTGAGACTTGAATACAGAAACTGACAAGCCAGGCCAAATGAAGGCTTAAAAAAAATGGAGACTTTGTTAATTTTATGTTTAAAAGTTTAAGGCAGTTTCACTGTATTTTCATTTAAAGTTTTTTGTTTGTTTTTTTTTAATGCTATTGCTTCCCCTCCTCCCTGGCTGTCCAAAATGACTTACTAAAAACCAATTCATAATTTATCTTCAGATATACTCACAAAAACGTGAACAAAGATGTATGTACAAGGATGTTAACTGACACATTATTTTTAATACTAGAAAAACAGAACAAAACCGTGTATTCATTAATTGCAAACTGATGAAATCAGGCATGAATGCATCCACACCACAGAATACCATGCAAGAGCCAAAAGGAATGACATAATCCTATACTCAGGACCTGAAAGATGCCTGCAACATACTACATTAAAACAAAAAATACTCCATGCATAAATGGCAGAACAGTATATGTCACGATTCCATTTGGGAGAATATAGTATGTCTGTGTGTAAAGTACATATGATTGTATCTACACAGGAAAGCTCTAGAAGGACATTCACTGACCTAAACCATTGCTTTCTCTGGAGGATGGAGTAGGGTATCCTTGGAGAGGAAGGGACCCTTTTAACACATACAAATCTACCCTGTTAAATTTTTTTTTATGAGTATGTATTACTTTTTCAATTGGTCCTCAGGTGCTAGCACTGGGTTAACATTATCATAATTGATCCATGCATGGCCCACTTTTACAAAGTCAACCAGATAGTCTTAATAATAAAGCACTTTGAACTCACAACGCCAAATAAAATTTAGATCCTTAAGAATAACTTAGATCTAACTATAGGATTCTCCCTGCCATCATATTGGCTTTCTTCCCAGCAACCACCAGCCCAAATCCCACATTTGTTATTACTTGTGTAATTAATAAGTAAAATATGACAAATCAGTATGTGCAATCAGTTTTTTTTTTCCTTTTAAATTCACTGCTCTTCAATCAAACACCACAAATTTAATTCTAAGCTTTTCTTTGCACATAGGGGAACCCCAAGTGCCATTTTTCCAGTGATGCAATGTTAATCACCCTGCTGGCCACAATGGTTCATCATGGCACTAACTTCCCACAGGGAAACTCCAGAAGCCCAGAGAGAAACATTTTCATTACAGATCATTTCCCTAAAAGCCAAGTAAATCCATGGCTGATTCGAATCTGTACTCACTAGGTAATTAAAAAAATTTCTAGGTGATCAGAGCAGGTTTTCCCTCTAGGTACAATGTAGGTATTTAGTGACACTAGGTAATGGTCTCTTTAATATATAGGGTTTCTCAGCCTCGAACCAAACAGAGAAGCTTTAACTACTACATTTTAAGAGATAATACAGGGTAGAAGAGTGCTAGTAGACACGGAAAGTAGGAAATTAAGTCAATCTCTGTAATATAATCCAGATTATTTGAAACCTTCTTCCTACTTTATCCTAGGGTATCCATTTTTATGCTCTTTTTTTTTTTTTTTTTAGATTTTTTTTTTTTAAGATTTTATTTATTTGTCAGAGAGAGAGGGAGAGAGAGTGAACACAGGCAGACAGAACGGCAGGCAGAGGCAGAGGGAGAAGCAGGCTCCCTGCTGAGCAAGGAGCCCGATGCGGGACTCGATCCCAGGATGCTGGGATCATGACCTGAGCCGAAGGCAGCTGCTTAACCAACTGAGCCACCCAGGCGTCCCAATTTTTATGCTCTTTGATTCTACAAATTCTGAGCCTCCATTTAAAATTAAATCTAACATTATGCATTTGGGAAATACACTGCTTTACTAGGTAAGCTTTTCTAGTTTGAGTTGAAGCCATACTTATTGATAAGGAAATGCTTTTCCAAGTATGATGTCTTTCACCTCTATCTTGTGAAAACCACTTGCCAACTCTGTGCGAACAGGCCTGACTGACTCTAGTCTTACCATTCTACAAAAAGAAAATTCTCAAACTAAAATCACAGAAGCCAGCAGGATCAGAAAGTCTCCTCTGGGTTTACTAATGTCGGCTTCTTCCAAATAAAAACTATAATTAAATGGATTCTCAGCTACCAACATTTAATTAACACGAGCAGATAATCCAAAATGGCAAAGCAGCCAGAATTACTGGTATTCAGAGTATATTTTTATACTTGAACAAGACAGCATCTCATGTTCTTGACTCTGCTAGGCGGAGGCTACCAAGAAGGAATGGCTGGGCTAGAGCCCCCTCTCTGCCCGCCCACTCACCTCCCCCAGCTCACCAGCTAGTGCTGGGAACCGATCCCACCATGCATAGACCCCACTACTCCTCTCTCAAAACGTGCTGTAGTTTCCAAGGCGAGAAGGGACTGAATATTTTGTCTTTCCTGCAGCCGGCTCGCAGACTATACACAGAGAGGGTAAATAGTATCAAAAGCCTTGTGGGTCCCGAGTTCAGCTGTATCAGTGAGAAAGGTAGCCGAGGTACCTGCAAGCAATAAAAACCAATCCTAGCTTTACATGTGCGGGTACCCCGGGGGGAGGCGCTTAAAGCGATGGCGCAGCACCACTTACTCTTCCTTCCGCAGCAGCTCCTCCTCGGACTCGGTCAGGCGCTGCCTGAGCGCAGCGATCATCTCCACCGCCACGTCCACCTGGCGGTTCAGGACCCGCTCTCTCCTCTGCACCTCCTGCTTTTTCTGCGTTAGCTGCACAAAGGCCGCCCGAACTTCCAACAGTTCGGCAGTTTTCTGGGCCAACTCTTTGGTGAGCTTATCGATTCTCTTCTCGATGGTCCTGTCCACGGCCTCGACCATCCGGTTGAATTTTTCTCGGACATGAGCCTCGAAAGCGGCTTTGGTGTCCGGGGTGGGCAGTCCGGGACTGGAACGCGGCCCCTCCAGCGAGTCTGCACGCAGGTCCAGCGCCGTGTAGGTCTGCACGTAGGACACGGGCCGCTCGGCCACCACCTCGAATGGCTTCCTGTCCTTGGAGTGTTCGTGCGAGATGCTGTACAAGTTCACATAGCTGGGTTTCTGCTTCACCACGTGGCCGGTGCCCTGCAGTTTTCCCTGCTTCAGGGGTTCTGAGGAAGTGACTAGGTCTGTGTCTTTGAAGGACGGAAAGAGGCTGCATTTGGTCAAGAGGGTTCTTTCCTGGTAGCTGTGACTGAATTCCAGATGGGCCCTCAACGAGGACAGACTTCTAAATCTGGTATGGTCTCCACACCTCGGACAGCGGAATGGCAGGCACACAGCAACATTCTCGAAGGACTCCTGCCAGGGGTATCTGCTTTCCTCAAAAGCCTTCTGTTGCATTACTCTTCAAATCCTGAACAGGGCAACATAAAACATAGTTCACACGTCTGTTTAAAAAATGCTCCTGAAACACTTGTGGCCCGTTCATCAACACCACGGCAGAGGCCTTTGGCTTCAAATGCCTTTGGTAATATAACATCTCACATTAAAATTAAAACCTACAATCCGTGGGCCAAATCCAGCCGCATTCACTCCTTTCTGTGTTGCCTTCTGCTGCTTTTGCACTAAAGGCAAAGGTGAGTGACCTCTGCAGCCTGCAAAGCCAAAATGACTTACTCCTTGGCCTTTAGGAAAAAGCCTGCCAGCCTCCCCTCCCCCTGCCCACGATAAAGAAGGTGGATAACATTCTCTTTTTGCAGATGAGAAAACTGGAGCAAGGAGGTAAAGTAATGAATTCAAAGCCAGATGGAACGTGGCAGCTCCAGAAGTGAAATTCAAGTTTCTTGCCCTCCCGAATTGAGTGCACTAACTGCAAATCTGTGCCCTATTTTACTGATACAATCCTGATAAGCATGAATTCCAAAAATGAGGAAGACTCACATGAATTGTCAAAACTGTCCTGAGAGAGCGAGTTCAGCAATCTTTCTTCAAACATAAGAATGATATTACTCAAGCTAGGTGCAGTGGCATTAAACACAGAATCAGCTGGAAATTTTTCAACCTGAGATTTTGCTTTTAGTTATTGCTGTGATGCCAGAAATCAAAATGTTATTGTAATGACAGTCTCCATATTCCAGAATTACTGACATTTGGGAACTCAAGATATCAAATACGTTTTGACCCACTAGGGGCCATGGCCATGGCCAAGACTTTATAAAGATATGGTTTTCTGAATGATTTATCTCATCTCTGATCCTGTTTTAATATGATAACCTTTAGAGATGGCCAATATGTGAACCTGGCAGGTATCAGCATAAGTCTTTTAATAACAGGAAGTTCTTATTTCCTTGTAAGAATTTATTATCTTAGCCCTAGCAACAGATGACTGCTAGCAACCCTATTCTGCAAGCGGGGCATACCTATTCCCTCCAGGAATGGCTTCTATTTAAATGTTAACAAGCCTTGGGCCCCCAAAAGAGGAAGCTCAGCTAAGGGTCTATACCTGGAAAGTGGTGTTATTGGAACCTCAACCTCTTCCGAAAAGCAAAGGCCCAAGCTGTCCCCAGCCAGCTAGGCAAAGCCTCCAGGTTAATAAGCCTCTGGCCCCCGAGAGAGGAAAACCTCTTCCTGTGCTACTCCGGGCTGTAAGAGATAGGCTGCAAACCCCGTGGAGATAGGCTGCAAACCCTGGCCGAAAAGGCAGCAGAGAGGTGAAGGCAGGGGAAGTCTGGATTCCAGGCGGCAATGGAAAAGGGTTGGCATCCCTGAATGGGGGAATGGGTAATCACACACTCTGGGAGTACTCATGCTTTCAAGGGCCCAGCGGAAACCCCAATCCACAAGGTTGGCGGAAAAGCCCTAATTTCCTCTGCCAGCCCTGGGCAGTCTGGCAAAGACGCTGCCCCGAGGGTCCCGGCTCTCCCCGCCCCCGCTCCGCTGCGGGCCAGCCCTCAGGTGCCAGAGTGGATTCGTGCGCGCACGAGTTCCCGCAAGTGGGGGCCGACGGCGCAACTCCCCGCCGCGCGGAGAGGACGGGACCCCTCTCCAGCCCAGGACCGCTCGGCCGGCCCCCGCTGCTGCGCCCCCCGGGCCGGGCCGCAGGCGCGGAAGCCCAGCCGCCGCCACTTACCGACTTGTTGCTGCAGCCGCAGCCGCTGCTGCTGCCGCCGCGGCCGGTGCTACTGCTGCGGGAGCGAAGCGGTTTTCAGCAGAGCCGTAAATCAGGCTAAGCCGGGGCCCGCTCCCACCCCCCGCGCACCCTCGCGCGGGGACCCGCGGCGTCCGGGGCGGAGCGTGGCGGGGGCGGCGCGCGCCGCTGCCGGGGACCCCGGGGCCCGAGAGCGGACGCCCCGGGGGCGGGGGCGGGGTGGGCCTGGGGCGCCGCGGCCCCTCGAGTGACACCCCGCTCTGCCCCGCGTGGGGGAGCACCGTCTCCCCGCCCCCAGCCGTGAAGCGGGATGGGGCTCAGGATCCCACTGACATCACGCGGGGAGACGCCGGGATCGCTCCCCCGGGGGAGGGAAGGGAAAAAGCGTGCCAGGCTCGGAGGCGCTGCGCTCTCTGCAGGCCCCGGCCAGCTCTTTTGCACTTTACAGTTACTGGGGAGCGGGAGAGTGTGGATGAGGATGAGGCGCGGCTTGGGTATCTTCGCTAATCTGCCGGCAGGAAGGTCCGGTGGTTCATTTTAGGACCTCTTCTTCCTAAGCAACGGGGACGAGAATGTCCCCGAATAACCTAGAGTCTCCTCTAGCCTTACCAGCCGAGCATCCTGGTGGTATGTTAACCGGCAGAACTAAATCTAGTAAAGTATGTGGGTTGTGAATAAATAAAGCGAGAAGACCCCCCCACGCCCTCTCCGGGATCTGTGAGGGACACGCCTCCTCCCTCCCGGAGTCCTCAGGCATCCAGTCTCCGCCCCTCCCCGCAGGAGCGAAGATCTCTCATCCTAAGGAGGCTTCTTTCCTTCAGGAAGACCCTGATGACTCAGCATCTTATTTTAACCTGCTTCAGGGTATTCCTGGTCTAACTCTTGAAGTATGAAACCAGGGTAAAAGTTACTGTTGGGTTTTCTTATTAGAAAGAGAGATTCTGTTCATCCGTATAGTTATTTCAATGCATCTTCTCGACTCCTAAGGGTGTCTCTGATCTCAGAGCTTCCCATACTTCTCCTTTCAACGCTGATTTTATTTCAGCTGTGAATACCTCAATGACTATCTTAGATTTTGTTTGTTTATGTAATTAAGAGCCCAAGCTCTGGAGTCAGACATGATTCAAATCCTAATGCTGGGATTCAAATCCTGACTCCTAAGATCTGCATCAAGTTGGACTTTTCTGTCTTGGATTTCTCATCTGTTAAAGAGATAGGGGGAAACTACCTTCTACTGGGGTGATGAGGATCAAATGAGGTTGTGAGGGTAAAACACTCTCTCTGACCCAGAACAACACTGATAAAATCAGCTCTGGTTATTTCAGGTACAAGAGAGGAGGCTACACATCTATTAAAAAAAAAGAAGAAGAAGAAGAGAAGGGGAACTAAATATGCACTCACTTCCACATAAAGGGTGGGTAGGCTGTTGTGCTGGGGTGCATTCTCTTTGAAAAGATTATATTTCATTGAATTCATCCGATGACCGTCCCAAAAATGTTTATTTCAAAAATCAATTCACTTAGTAAAATATTTTTAAGTGTGAAATGTACATGTAATGGAGGGCAATCTCATCTTGGTCATCTAGTGGATGGGAGGAGCATACAGGGTAAGCCTCTCTCAGCGGCTGCCTGCCTTAAAACAAAATAGACCAAATGTAGCCCTTGAGGAAAAAAGCTCTGGGGTTCAGGCCCCTCCCATTTCTTAGCTCTCTGCCTCTGGTCCTTGAGTTCCTCCCCTGTAAAAATAAAAGGATAGAGATTTTCAATGTCCTATTTTCACCCTAAAAGTATCAAGGATAGTATCAAATAATTATGGAGAGGTTGTATTATGTACGGATTAGAGTTGAGCACTGTGGGAAACTCAACTTTGATAGACATTCAGGACCTTACAGTTACACCACTTGCTCTCAAGGGGTATCCTCCCACTTCCAACCAGCAGCGTGAGCATTAGTTTGTAACTAGTTAGAAATGCAAATTACGTGCCTCACACCAAACATCCGAAACTCTGAAGTGGGAGCAGGCATTCTGTGGTTTAACAAGTTCTGCAGGTAATTCTAATGAACACTAGTTTTTGAGAACCTCTCATTTACACAGTACTTCTTCATTTACTGTCTACAACAAACCAAAAGGTGTGCTATCTCTATGATCATTGTGTTTATGCTGGGGACTGTGCTAAGCATTTTATTATCTCATTTAATCTTGCCAACACCTGTGAAGGAGAGGGGACCCTGTGCACTTGGTTTCAGCCACACTGGTATTGCTTTTCTCCTCCAAGTGCTCAGTTTTTCCATCTCAGGTCCTTCTTTTCTGGATAATGCCTACTTATCTGTCAGGGCTCAGCTTCCGTGGTCCCATTCCTAGGAGGTCTGCCCTGATCCTGTCCAGCCAGTTAGCTCCTGCTAGTAAAATTTATTACAGCAGAGTTTATCACAATGGAAAAATTTGTAGAGTTACCTATTTAATATTTACGTCCATTATTAAATCATAAGCTACATGAGTCAGGGACTCTGTCCTACTTCCCAGCATATTTGCAGTACCTATTATGGTGCTGAGCACAAAGGGCTCAGTAAATATTTTTTGAAGGAATAAATGTTGAAACAAATTCCCTTTCTACTTTAGGGGAAGCTGAGGCTCAAAAAAGTTAAGTAACGTTCCCAAGATGACATACCTGGAAAGGATTAGAGCCAGGACTCCAAACTCCAGATTTTAACCACTATTCTTACAGTCTTTCCAATTTCTGACAAATAAAATAAAATTCTGAGAGAGAAAATGACTTGCCCAAAGTCATATAGCTAGTAAGTAATAGAATCAGGATTAGAATCCATGTCTTCTAATATGTATGTTCTTTTATACTACATTATGATATTTTACCCTGCCCTTCGGGATCTTACAACTAGTGGAATGGACAAGATATATCTATATATATATATAGATAGGTATCTATATATATATTTCTTTTACTACTATATATATAGTAGTAAAAGAAATTAAATAGGTCATATCTACAGGGCTTGGAATCGCGCCAGGTACATAGTAGATGTTCAATAAATGTCTACTGAATGAATAATGATCATAGCTTCCACCTTTGGAATATTTACAACATGTTTCCTGCTAAGTGTTTATGAGGATATCTAATGCTTCTCAGAGTAGGGTTCTTGAAGTCTGGGAAGCTTGTTAAAATGCAGATGTCTGGAATTTTTACCTAGAATAATTACTTGAAATCTATGTGGTATGATTCTCGAGAATCTGCATTTTCCCCTATCTCCAGGTAACTCTCACATCCACCGAAGTCTGAGAAACAATTTGTTGTTAAAATCCATTCAAGACAGACATTGGTAGCACAAGGGGAAATGCTGCTTGGGATGACATGAAAGTTGCTGAAGGTCACACCACTCACAAGCATCAGATAGTAAGGATATGAATTGTCTAGACTCCAAAAGCCTGTGCTGTTTCCACTGCCACTGTCAAAGAAGGAGAGATGGGGAGCGGAAAATACTCTGGGCAGGATGGAAGAATAGGCAAGGAGGAAGGAGGGAAGGAAGGCGAAATGATTACTAGGGAAAATACATTTCATTGAAAAGGGAAAGAGACTGTGGGCAGGGTTGTCAGACCATCCTGCTGAAAGCCCTGAGAACTGAATGGAGATTTACAGGCTGCCTTGCCTCTCTCCTTGTCTAATAGCATCTTCTCATGGCGACCAGAAGGACAGCCTTTCAAACACAGGTTTCTTGACCCACCGAGGCTTTCTAAATGGCAAATGCACTTTACTAAATACAGTGGTTACATTTGCCAAAAAGTGACTTTAGAAGGACCAAACACAGACCCTTTCAAATGTGAATAAGCTCCCCAGATCAAAGGAGGACCCCAGATTAGCATCTGTGTGCTGTTGGGCCCCTGAGTGACAGAGCTAGGAAGTGGCCTGAAGATCAGAGGCAGTCCTCCTCAGTCAGACAAATCATGGCACACAGAATGTCAGGTAATTATGAAAATCCAGGGAGGAAGGATATGAGTAAACTTGCTCCAGACTGACGTTAAGTATTGACTTTATGTAGCAGATAAGTTCTCTGCTGTTACATCTTCATCTCCCTAACACACCTAATTGCATTTATGTATTCTGTTTATCCAACAAGTAGTAATGGCGTGCCTACTATGTTCCATTACTAATTGCTTGCTTTGTTTCAGCTTCAGAGTCGGAACTCTAATCTAGCTTTAAACCCTCTACCAGAATAATCTACTAGAAAACTCTATTTCTGTTAAATTTCGTTGGCATGGCAACCACCAAGCAACATCATGGAGAGTGCCTTAAATCCCACAGCAGTCTGTTAGCCTGAGTGAGTCTGCAGAGAGGAGGCCATATAGAGAGGCTAAAAATAGACAATTTACAGCAAGGTGCCCTGCACCCCTACCACCCAGAATGATTATTACTTATTTGCTCCCTTGGCTCGGGTCAGCCTGGAGCCATATCGGAGAATGGGCCAGGCTTCCAACTAGCAGGGTTTTCCTGCCCCATTCCTGGACTGGGAATGTGGAGACCTGAGGTCTAAAGCCAACTTCACCCCCTAATGAGCTGTGTGAGGTTCTATTCAGGTGGGGCAACATCTCTGGGATTTAGTGTCCTTGTGTGTAAAGGGCAGGAGCTGGTATGAATGAAGGACTCCCCTAGTTACTAGTCCAACATGTTTGTCATTGCCTTGCTAACAAAGACTGGGGGACTAGGGAAGGAGACATGGCAGGCAGTGATGATGGTGTCAAAATTTGTCAACAGGTAACTCAGCAAATAACTTTAGTTGTCATCTCTTCCGGTAATAACAGCTAGTGTGTATCAGTTGTTGACCACGTGCTGAGGATGATTCTTGGTGACTCCACAGAATATGCTATTTTACCTTCCTAGCAAGACTTGGGGAAAGGCATTACCCTATGTTAAAAATGAGTAAACGGAGACACAGAGCTGTAAAGTAAACATCATTTTCACGGGAGTAGCAGATTTTCTAGTTAGGATTTGAATTTGGAACCATCTAAATTCAGAACCAACGGGCTGACCATGATTCCGTTGTATCCCTTGTGCCTCGACCATCGCCTGGCACCCATAGGGCTCTCAAAGACTAATTGTCAAATGTGCAGTAAATGACTGGTATGCTAGAAGGTTCTCAGTGCCTATTATTCAAAAATCTTCAAGGCTTTTTTCTTTCTTGGTAGTTTATTATGTGAAGAGAAACCTTTGAGACATCTCCCCTAAGTGAAATGGTTGCGGGAGAGCTAGAAAGCATGTTGCTATGGAATAAAATACACAGAAAAAGATACAGTTAAAATAGGGGGATTGTTAGATAATGAGTCTGAATTATGCAATTATGTGGAGAATGAATTATGAAACTGATGTTCTGTCAAAATAGGGCCTGTTTTCTAGGACCTAGAATACATGGGCATTTTTGTTCCTCTATTTTAGGTGAAATTTTGTTTTTAGAAGCAGAGAGGGAAAAGAAAGCACTTATAACTATAGGCAAGAGAGAACTGAACTTGAAAATAAAATACAGGCTATAGAAATAATTCTTATTAGGAAGAAAGGTTGCCTCCCTCCCTACTCCCCCGCTCTGCCCCCAGCAGTGCAGGACTGATTTTCTAGGTTATGCTAAGAGATGTATTGTACTAGGCTCATGGCTAAGATCAGAAGCTAATTTAAAAAGACAGCTTCTTTGGAGCATAACTATTATGAGGTGAAAATAAGTAGTGTTTTTCAGTTTCTACTACCTAGTCTAATTCCTCTCTAAAAATAAGTTGTTAGATTAAAGTTTTTATTGGAGATGAACACACAGATAATTTTTCATATCGTAAGTGTGAATCATAATGAATTTTCACAACTAGATACACTCATGTGACAAGAATCCAGATCAAGAAATGGAGATTCTGCTTCCCAGAACACTCCTTTGTATTCCTATCAAGGACCCACCGTTTCCTTTCCTGGGGTAACCATCACCCTGACTGCAAACAGCATGGGTCAGGCCTGCTTCTGTGTGCTTCACGTAAATGAAATTGTATTGCATGTAACCTTTTTGGTTTGGGTAGATGTTGCCTAAAAGTATTCAAAGATGTTATTCCAATTTATAAACAAACCTACCCTTCATGTGGAAGGGTCCCAAACACTACACATCCTCTCCAACTCTTGGAATTTTCTGATGTTAATTGAGCCATTCTGGGAGATGTGTGCTGACAATCTCATTGTGGTTTAATCCACAAGCCCCTGCTGGCTAACAAGGTTGAAGCACCCATTCACGCATTTTTTTTGGATATTTGATATTGCCTTGTGAAATGTCTGTTCAAATCTTTTCTTCATTTTTCTCTTGGGTTGTCTGCCTTATTCTTATTGATCAGTGGAAGTTTCTGTGTACTTGAGATACAGTCCCTTGTTATAAATACATATGAGGAGATATTCCTTTATGGTTAGCACATTTTAGGTCTCACTTAAGAAATCTCTACCTTCTTCAAGGTCATGAAGATATGTTCCCATGCTGTCCTCTAAGCTTTTTTGTTTAATTTTCACATTTAAATCTACAATCCACTGAAATTATTATTTGAGTAAGAGGAGAGAAGGGGTCCATATATATGTTTTTTCACATGTCCAGTTCATCCAGCGACATTTGTTGAAAATATTATTCTTCACCCATTGCATTATTGCCTTTGTCATGAATCAGGTGACCATTTATGTGTGGGCTCTCTAATCTAGTTAACTGATTAGTTTATATAACTTTGAGTTCACTACTGTAGCTTTATGATGTGTTTTGTTCTCAGGTACAATGAATCTTCCAGCTTTGTACTTTCTCTTCAATTGCCTTAGCTATCCTTGGGCCTTTGCATTTCCGTATAAATTTTAGAATCAGCTTGTCAACTTCTCTAAAACAAAAACAAAAACAAAAACCTGCTGGGATTTTGATTGGGATAGTGTTAATTTGTAGATGTAGATTAGTTTGGGAATTGACACATTGAGCCTTCTAAATATTGAAAGTGTATTCCTAAATTTATTTAGATATTTAGATATTTAGAAATTATTTAGATATTATTATTTAGATAGATATTTAGATTATTTAGATATTATTTAAATATTAGATATAGATATTTAGATATTATTTAGATGTTTTAGATATTCTCTCTCAAGAATGTTTATTGGGCATTGCAAATCTTTTGTTGAAATTATAACTATATAGCTTCTGTTTTATTCTAATATAAATAGTACATTTTAAAATATGACATTGTATTTGTAACAATATATAGAAATATAAATGATTTTTAAATAATGATCTTGTATCCAACAACATTGCAGATTTCAATTATTATTTCAAATAGTTTATGGATTCTTTTGAATATTTGTAGAATATAATCATGCAGTCTAGAAATACTGACAGTTCTTTTTCCTTTTCTTTTTTTCTTTCAAATTTGAATATCTTTTAAAAAATATTGCAATGGTTAGGACCTCCAGCAAAATATTGGATGTAAGTAGTAACAGCTAGCATCCTTGTCTCACTCCTGATCAGAAGGGAAGTTTTCAATATCTCACCATTGGGTATGATGTTTGCTGTTGATTTTTTGTAATATTCTTTATTTGTTTTAGAAAGTTTACTTTTTATTCTGTTTGTGAAGAGTATTTTTTTTAATATATAATAAATGAGGGAGAGAGAAGTTTTGTCAAATTATTTCTCTGTATCTATCGAGATGTTCATTTAAAGTTTCTCCTTTTTTTGGTTAATATGGTTGGATTAACTTTTGAATGTTAACCCAATCTTACATTCCTAGAATAGTTTCGATTCATGTCACTAGATTCAATTGTCAAAAATTTTGTTAAAGATTTTTACATCTATGTTCATGAGAGATAGGTCTGTACTTCTTTCTTGTAATATCCTTGTCAGGTTTTGGAATTGTGCTATATTGGTCTCAACAAAAGTTGGATTTGAAAAACAGTCTGTTTTCTGGAAAAGGTTATGCAAGATTTGTGTTATTTTTCTTTCCCTTAAATATTGTGAGAATTTACCAGTGAAACCAAGAGAGCCTAGAATTTTCTTTGGGGGAGATTTTTAAAATAATGAATTAACTATCTTTAATAGATAGTGAACTATTCAGATTTTCTACCTCTGACAGTTTGGGTAAGTTGTATTTTTCTAGGAATTATCCTTTTCACTTTAATGGTCAAATTCATTGTTGTTAAAGTATTTAATTACCAAGTAGTTGCATTATTCTAGTTACATTTTGTTATTGATTTGTATTTTGATTTTATAGTGGAAAAATAGCACACTATGAATGACTTTAATTTTTTCAAATTTGTTGAATCTTTCTTTATGATTTCAGTAAAAGATCCATTTGCCCTTGAAAAGAAGGTGAATTCTATCGTCTTTTGATGTAGTATTCTATATAAGTCAGATCAAGCTGGTCAAGTGTGTTGTTTTTATAGATATTTTTTGTTAGACTATTTTATAACTTATTAAATGAAATATGCTAAAGTTTTGCATTAAGAGTATGGATTTTTCAAAATATATTATTCATTTATTTTTGAGAGAGAGCTGGAGAGAGAGGGTGCGCACACAGGGGTGGGTAGGGAGGGGGGCGGGCAGGGGCAGAGAGAGAAGTAGATTCCCCAAGGAGCAGGGAGCCAGATTCGGAATGGATCCCAGAATCCTGGGGTCATGACCTGAGCCAAGACGCTTAACCAGCTAAACAACCCAGGCGCCCACAAGTATGGATTTGTTCATTGCTTCTTTTAATTCTGCCCCTTTCTGCTTCAATATTTGAAGCTTTATTATAGAGTACATACAAATTTAGTATTGTATGATAGTGTCCTGCTGGATTCCCACTTCAATAATTACGAAACCTCTGTCTTTATCTGTGATAATTCTTTTTGGCATTAAATCTACTTTGACTTTAGTATAGATATATCACTTCTGTTCAGTGTTTTTGTGGCTTTGTTGTTGCTCTTGTTCTTTACTGTCCACTTTTCTGTGTTTTTATCTTTCAAGTGTGAGTCTTTAGGCACAACGTAGTTGTTTAATCCAATCTAACAACCATAAATCTTGATGTATTTAGTTTATTTATGCTTAATGTAATTACTTGCATAGTTGAGTTTATATATACAATGTTGCCATTCAGATCTTATTTATTTATTTATTTATTTGAGAGAGAGAGAGGGAGGGAGAGTGAGAGGGTGAGGCGGGGAACAGAGTGAGAGAGACAAGCTGACTCCATGCTGAGCACAGAGCCAGACATGGGGATCAATCCCACAACCCTGAGATCATGATCTGAGCTAAAATCAAGAGTTGGATCCTTAACCGACTGAGCCACCCAGGCATCCCACCATTCATTTTCTATTAAAACTATCTGTTTCATGTTGCTTTTTTCCATTTTTCTTTCCTTCCTTAGGACTAATCACACTTAAAAAAATATTATTCCATTTATCCCTTCCATTATTTTGTAATTTTTGTCATTAACTATTTATACAGTGTGGTTCATCTAGACATACAACATATGTTCTTTTCTTATAATAGACTAAGACAAATTGCAACTTTTACTATTAAACTATCTCTCACTTTTTGTTTTTGTTGTACATATAATGTTAAAACTCAGGTGACGTTATGATTATTATTTGTACAATTCATGTTTGTATTTACCAATTTAGTTTCCCTCTCTGGTGTTCTTCATTCCCTTCTGCATTTTCATGTTTTTATTTGGGATCCTTTCCCCCTGCCTAAAGATACTTCTTTAATTTACCTTCTATCAACATTCCTTTAATTTTTTGTCTGAAAAAAGTGCTTATTTCACCATCATTGTTAAAAGATATTTTCACCGAATATAGAATTATAGGTTAGGCGTCATTTTATTTTAGCTCTCTAAAGATTTCATCACAACCCGTCTTTCCCTGTGTGGAGGCAGTTGCAGTGTACTACTAAGATTCTTCTTGTAAGATGGGGGTACTGACTCTCCTCTAGCCAGAATTATTGCATGCTGACAGAACCTAGTTTGGTCCCTCCCAAAGAATCACCCTTGAAGACAGTGCCTTGTTCAAGGTTACAACAAATATCTATGATGTGGAAACCAGCTATGTGCTTGAGACAGGACCCCTTCCCAAAGGTGTGAAACTGCAGAAGATTTCGCCTTGCTTTGTAGAAGCCTAACTCCCCCAATGTTGACGTAACTCCAGAATCCCCTGTGCTTTTGACACTCCCCACAGCTCCCATTTGTTGCTCCAGCCCCCACGATCCTAAAAGCTTACTGGTTTCCTTTGCCCTGAGCAGAGGTTCTCCTTTTGGCTAAGCCAGACCTTTATCCTGAGCCCAGGATCAGCAATGCCTCCCTGGAAGAAAGAGCTGGTGGCTGACAGCTCATCTGGGAAAGTTCTTTACTCTCTGTGAATGCATCATATCCAGCTTGTCCTTGTTATCAACCAAACTTTGGCATCCCCACAAAATCTGTATGTTGAAGCTGTAAGCCCCAATATGGTAGTATCTGGAGATGGGGCTTTGGGAGATAATTAGTGTTAGATGGTGTCATGAGGGTGGGACCCTCCTTATAGATTTGTTTGCCCTTAGAAGAGACACCAGGGAGCTTGCTCTCTCAGGCTTCATAAGCGCACCAAGGAAAGGCCATGTGAGCACATGAGAAGGTGGCTGTCTGCAAGACGGAGAGGTCTCATCAGAACCGTGGCCATACTGGCACACTGATCTTGGACTTCCAGCTTCTAGAACTGGGAGAAAATTAATTTCTGTTGTTTCAGCCACCCAGTTTAAGGTATTTTGTTATGGCAGCCTGAGCAGCCTAATATAGCCTTCATTGCTTCCATAGTTCACTGAGGTTTTTAAAAGTATGATTTTTAGAATTTTTTTTGGCCTCTTCTAGTTTTTGCATTAGCCTCAGGGGCACCTGGGTGGCTCAAAGGGTTAAGCCTCTGTCATTGGCTCAGGTCATGATCTCAGGGTTCTGGGATCGAGCCCCCGCAAGCATCGGGCTCTCTGCTCAGCAGGCAGCCTGCTTCCCCTCTCTCTCTGCCCGCTGCTCTGCCTACTTGTGATCTCTCTCTCTGTCAGATAAATAAATAAAAATCTTTAAAAAATAAAAATAAATTTAAAAAATAAATAAATAAAAAAGAACATTAGCCTGACATGACATATTATGTCCTACTGGGAAATGGTTGAAGAGTTTAAATCAGATTTTTCTATTGCTTTCAGTATGTAAATTATTTCATTGTTTTCACTGCATACTTAACTGTAGTCCCCCAATATCCATTCTCCCCTTCCATAGTGAAAGAACCCTCAACCGTTACCTGGGTACAGGGCTGCCCCCAGAAAGACTATGTTCTCCACCCTCCATTGGAGCTAGGTGTGAATCTTTTTTTCCCTTAGAATGTGGGTGGAAATTATGCAGAGAACTTCCTGGTGGTATCTGCAAAGGAACATAATCTGCTCTCGCCTCCCTTTCCCTCTTCTCACAGGTGGGAATACACATGTGGAAGTGCGCCATCTTGTACTACATCTTGTACTTAGGACAAAGGCAACTCCTTTAGAAAAGAGGAGAAAAGGGGGGGGCTGGTCCCCACATTTTAAGTGAGCTGAGTCACTGTATCAGCTCAGAATTTTATTTGAGGGAGGAATCTCGCTTTTATAGTTTGTACTATTAAGGCTTTTTCTTCCCTATTTATACTCTTGCCCTTAGTTTATCGCCTTTTAAAAATAGTTCTCTTGAGGTATAATTGATACACAATAAATTATACATATTTAAAGTGTACAAATTTATATCCCAACTAATATACTTACAATATCCTCCGCATTTGGTGTTAGAATGTTGGTATTTGTGAATACATGAATTCGTTCAATTCATTCAAGTATTTACTATGTGTTTTGTCAGGCCCTGGCTATGCAAACTTGAAAGATTGTGGCCCAGGAACTAAATTTGAAGCCCAGATGTGACTTATTTGGCCCGACTTGGGGAGGCCCACGTGGTAATAACTGCCAGGGACTGAGTAGAAGTTGCCCTCATTAGGTGACACTTTGACTTTCTCATCCAGGCTACTACACTCCTTTAATTTACCTGCCTGGTCACTATTAGAATTAAAGTTTGAGACTCTTGGGTTAGACATTTTAAGATAAAAGACATATTCCTTGTCTTCAATATGCTTGTATTCCAGAGGAGTGATGATCAAGTGTGACAGTGTCCGTATTATAACGTGGGTGGTCAAGCCTGTGGGTCAAATCTGTCCTGCCATCCCTTCTTGTAAATGAAGTCTTTATTAGAACCCAGTCCTGCCCATGTGTTGACATACTGTCCACGGCTGCTTTCACACCACCGCGGCAGGGGTTCATAGTTGTGCCTGAGACTGTGTAGCTCCCGAAATAGGTTTCTGTGGCATCTGGAACAAGCTGGGTGGCTAAAATAGCAAACATTAAACCTCTCACAGTTGTGAAGGTCAGAAATGCAGTCTCAAGGTGTTGGCAGGGCCACACCCACTATGAGGGGCTCTAGAGAACAATCCTCTTTTGGCCTCATCCAGCTTCTGCTGGCATTGCTTAATTCATGGCTTCGTCACCCGGAGTCCTCTCTCTGGTTACATTGATTCCTCCTCTTCTACCGGTCTTCTCTTCTGTGTGTCCTTTATAAGTCATTTGTCCTTGAATTTAGGGCCCACCCGGATAGTTCAAGATGCTTTCCTCATCTCAAGATCCATTACATCTGCAAGGATCTTTTTTTTTTCCCCCCCAAATCCTGTGACATTCTCAGATTCCTGACTTTAAGACATAGATCTTTTAAGAGTCCACCATTTGGCCTACTACCCTCTCAAAACTGAAAATAATAATGACTTAGCCCTTCACAGAAAACAATCCCCAATCTTCACTATAGGGTAGTGCAAAGAAGAAGGTCATTTAACTCAGACTACTGGAGGTGGGAGATCAAGAACCCTTTATTCCTGGAAGAAGTGATGTTGGAGCTGAATCCTGATATTTGGATACAATTTCGCCAGGTTTGAGAAGTGTTGAAGAGAAATGAGAAGAATAAGAGAAAGGGGGAAGTGTTTCAAGCTGGGGGAGTAGCATCACACGAAAAAGACAGAAGGAATAAAACACTGTGGCATGTAGGTGAATACAAGCAGCTCAGCCTGGCTATTGTCTCATGTACGTGTGGGAGAGACGCGATGGCCAGTTCATCAGAAACCAAATTAAAACTTTTGTATATAATCCAAAATACCATAAAGAACAATGGTGAATTTTAAATCAGAGAGAAAGGCAATGGGATTTGCATTTTATAAGGATCAGCTGGGACTTTTACATATAGATAAATTGGAGAAGTGTAAGAATTAAGTCAGGACACAATTAAGTGGCTATCCCGGGCATCTGAAAGTTGTTATGAGCACCTGAACTGAACTGAAGTGGAGAAAATATGGGACTTAAATAGAATTTAGGAGGTAGAATCAACAGGACAGGGAGATTCTTTTTTAATGGATGTGGCAAGAGTTGAAGATATAAAACAATTCCGAGATTTCTGGACTGGGAAAGTGGGTAGATGTTTGTGCTGAATATGGAGATAGAAAATACAGAAGAGTAGATTTGGAGGGGAGTATGGAAGGTCCCTTGGCACACCTGTTGGGCTTGGGGGAAGACAATGTCTCATGTTGTGAACATGTTTGAATTGTGGACATCTAGCTGAATCCACTGAATGAGTCCTTATATACATGGGTCTGACAATTAGGAAGATGCTAGGAGGGGAAAGATAGGTTTTATTATTATTTTTATCCCTTTGAAGACCACATTTTAATTATCTTTATCTGTTCCAGATCTTTCCACATAGAGTGAGGCAAAGCCATTTTCTTTAAATTGGTAAGATTAAAGAACGCTAGGAAGTTACTCTTTACAATAATATTGTGATATGTTCATTACTATCAGGTAATGAAAATCAACCACACTTCACTTATATTTCTCCTCCTACTTTACAAATACTAATTAGCATTCAAATCACTAATGCATGATGAGTAAGAGCACCACAGAGATTATTCATATACTTCCTGGTTGCTGAGTATCCAATCTATCCACACGGTGGATTGGACACACAGGAAGTGACTAATGCAGGGGTTAAGTTGCATGATGAGATAAGCAAAGCAAGTAGAAATTCCCTGATTTGAAAACTTAAAAGGAAGAAAGAAAACAACAATTTCCCCTTTGTGATCAGTTTTCAGATTTTCCAGGGCTTGATTATTCAGTTTGTATCTGCCTATAATATTTTAGCTGAGTATCAAATGTATTTTAAGGATAAAATGTATTTCTTAGTTTTCCTTCTTGTTGCCAACTTGCGGTGACTTGCAAACAAAGATTCTGTGACGTCATTCATTTGCTCAGGCATTGTCCTACCCAACGTAATTTTCGTTTACTGAGCCCTAGACGTGGAAAAACTGAGTTCAGCACACCATGCTCTTTCTGACATCACGGGGAGTCTAGAAATCTTTGCCAGCCTCTAATGTCCTAGACCTAGACGAGAGTCCCTCTCATTCTTAGATTAGGAAAACTTTCTCCCACAATGCTGTTGTCATTAGTTCACCTGAGTTATTTTTTTTCATCACAGGACCTTGTTTGTTTCCTTATTCGAATTGAGCACAATCTTTATTATCTACATTATTTTTTCTCAAACTCAAGAAGAACTTAATTTTATTGATATTTCCTATTTTGAAAGACTGATTTGTCTTTTGAAAGATGTTTAGCAGTATAGTTATTGTTTCTTTCCTACTTTAAAACCCCAACTTTCTAGTGTTTTTTATTTTGTTGACCTTTTCAATGTTTTTAGGATGTAGACTAAGAAACTGCTCCTTTTTTGTTATTTCTTCTTTAATAATGAAGGTATTTAAGGTTAATACTTTTACTCCTTGTATGGGTTTGCAGTAGTGTCTTATAGATTTTGGTGTGAAGTGATCTCCTTGTATTGCTTTCTAAATAGTTCATAACTGGTTTTGAAATCATCCTTAACCCAGTGGTTACTTAGAAGTGCATTTCTCAGTGTCCAAGTAGTTGGAATGTAAACATATTTCATTATGTAACACCTGCTACATTCAAAAGACTATTTGTAAGAGTGAGCACCCATCAACAAAACTAAAAAACAGAATATTAACAATATCACTGAAGCCCACCTCTGTGCTTTCTTTTCTTTTCTACTCATCAATTTGACTAACCCTAAAATGAAACCACACTATCTCATTACTCTGGTTTTATAATAACTCTTAATAACTTATGGGGAGCCCCTGTGTTATTTTATTTCTTAAAGAGTGTTTTGAAGACTATCAGAAATAATGGCACAGTCAGGAACTCCAAGGTCCTGTCCCTCAACAGAACACTAAAAACTGACAAAAACTGTTAAAATCAATGGAACTCTGGAAAATGGTCAATGGCTTACAGCAACCAAGTAAACTCTTAATCAGGAAGAAGCAAACAAAACCTGGTAGGAAATCTTGGTGGCATTTCTAACCTACCCTTGCCCCCCGGGGTAAAAATACCCCACTTGTGCTTCTCGTGATGCTCTGGAAAACCACAGTCCATGGAGACAGCAGAGCTGACCTTGTTCTCAAAGACCCACAACTGTGGTTGTGCTTTGACCTGTCTGGTCACTCCCTGAAGGACGAGAGAAGAGCTTGCCTTTACTTTGCCGAACCTGCAACTCTCTCAGGACAAAGAAGCTGCAGCATGGAGAAATGTTTCAAAAACATTTACAGGCAGAAATATGACTTTCTGGGACTGGGACTAAGGCTATCCATTGAGGCAAACAGCTGACACTCCAAAAAGTCTGAGAGAAAGGCTGTGAAGTGAGATCCTTTGAGGAAGAAGAGTTTTGAAAAACTTCATCAACCTGGGAATCGAGAAGGCCACATGGGTACCCAGGGTGGAGCTCTCACACACTGCTAGTGAGAAGGGAAAATGGGATAGCCATCGTGGAAGACAGTTTGGGAGTTCTTTAATAAGTTAAACATAGAATCACCATATGACAGCCTGTACCATCTGACTCCACTCCTACATATATACCCATAAGAACTGAAAACAGGCGTTCAGACAAATTTGTACAAGAGTGTTCAAAGCAGTACTATTGTGATAGCCAAAAGGTAGATGCAACCCAGAAACTAACAGAAAAACAAATGCAGCATATTCTATACAATGAAGTATTATTTAGCCATAAGGAGTCATAAAGTCCTAATATATACTACAACATGGATGAAACATGAAAAAAGCCACAGACTCTATATTTCCATTTATATTAAATACCCAGAATAGGCCAATTCATAGAAACAGAAAGCAGATTAGTGTTTGCCAGGAGGTGTGGGGAAAGGTGAATGGAGATTAACTAGTTAATAAGTTTGGGATTTCCCTCTGAGGTGAGGAAAATGTTCTGGAATAAATGATGATGATGGCTGTTCAGTAACGCAAATGTTCTAAATGTCTTTGAACTGTACACTTCAAACAAGTTATGATGGTAAAATTTTATGTCATCAGTATTTATCCGCAATTAAAAAAACAAGTGAATGGGCCTCTGGGTGGTTCAGTCAGTTCTAAATCCAACTCCTAGCTCAGGTCTCAATCTCAGGGTCGGGAGTTCAAGTCCCACAGGGTGCAGAGCCTACTTAAAAAAAAAATTAAAATTAAAATTAAAAATTAAAATTTAAAAAAATTAAAAATAACTGAAAAAATAGCCCCGGTTCAATTGAGGTCATGGTTTCTCCATATACAATTTTTAAATAGGCCTGTCAGTATCCTGACCTCTTCACATTAGTGAATCTTTCAATCTATTAACAGAGTATTGGTCTCTAAGTTGTCTTTACATCTCTTATTTTAGTTTAGTTTTAATTTTTTCTCTTAAAAGAAGTTGCTTTCTTTGTTAGATTTAGTCCTAGTCACCTTACATTTTACACTAATGTTTTTATAATATTTCATATACATGACTGTGTATGAGTATAAATCATAATGCATGGCGTGATGAAGTAACACAAAGTACACTTGTGTGAATACTAGCCAAATCAAGAAACAGAACATTGCCAGCACACCTCTGCCAGAAGTTTCCTTTGTATTTCTTCCCAGTCACTAACTCTACTCTCTGCCAAAAGGAGGTACACTTTTCAATTCTAATTTAATGTCGTTCAATTTCTCAATGCTTCCATTGTAATAAGTGCTTTTTGTTTCCTGTTTAAGAAATCCACCCCCCAAGTTTATTAAAATATTTTCTCATGTTATTACATTTCAGATACTTCCATTGTGACTTCTTTTTTGACTCATAATTTATGGGAATGAATTTGCTTAATCTTCAAAAGTTGGGGGTATTTTCTAGTTTTCTTTTCTTTATTACTGGTTTCTGGTTTAATCTCACCATAATCAAAGAGAATATTCTCTACGTTTGCGATCCTTTCACAGTTGTAGAGCCTTGCTTTACGGCCCAGCATGTGGTCAACAAAGGTTTATTCCACATGCACCCCGAAAAATGTGAATTCTATCACTGTTTGATGGGTGCTCTATAATGTCATTTGGGTCAAATCTGTTAATCCCATTTTTTAAATCTTCTTTACATTTAATGAGGTTCTCTTTCTTTCTTTCTTTCTTTCCTTCTCTCCATAAAAATGCTTGAGATCTACTAGTATACAACAAGTATACAACACAATATTGTTAGAATAGTCATTATGGGGGCCCCTGGGTGGCCCAGTGTGTTAAGCCTCTGCCTTCGGCTCAGGTCATGATCCCAGGGTCCTTGGATCAAGCCCCACATCGGGCTCTCTGCTCCGCGGAGAGCCTGCTTCCTCCTCTCTCTCTCTGCCTGCCTCTCTGCCTACTTGTGACCCCTGCCTGTCAAATAAATAAATAAAATCTTAAAAAAAAAAAAAAAAAGAATAGTCATTATGCTGTATATTAGATCCTTGGAACTTATTCATCTTTTAAGTGACTTACATCTCTCCATTTTCCCCCACTGTCAGCCCCTGACAAACACTATTCTACTCTGTCTCTTTGAGTTTGATTTTTTTTGTAGATTCCATATTTAAGGAATACTATATAGTATTTGTCTTTCTCTGGCTTATTTCCCTTAGCAAAATGCCCTCCAGGTTCATCCATGTTGTTGCAAATGATAGAATTTCTTTCTCCTGGCTGAATAGGATTCCGTTGTATATACATGCCACATCTTTATCCATTCAGCTATCTATGGGCCTTAGTTTGTTTTCATATCTTGACTATTAAGAGTAATCCTGCAGAAAACGTGGGAGTACAGGGGTCTCTTGAGACACTGATTTCATTTCCTGTGAATATATACCTAGGAGAAGGATTCTTAGATCATATGGTAGCTTTATTTTTAATTTTGGAGGGAACTGCTTTCCATAATGGCTGTACAATTTACGTTTCCACCAACATTGTACAGGAATGGATTTTTGACTGTTTTATCACTTAGTGAAAGAAATATGCAAATTTTCTCATTCTTGTGGACTTGGATAGTCCTCTTTTTAGGTCTGTAAGTATTGTTCTACATACTTAAAAGACTTATAGCCAAATGCAGATCTTGTTTCTACTCTGATTGAAAAATATATGTTAAGATACCAGGGACATTGGAATACAGGCTATACCTTGGATGATATTAAGGAATCATTGTTAAATTTGTTGGATGTGATGATATCTAGTAGAGATACAGACTAAAGGGTTTTGGGTTAAATTTTATAGCATTTTATAGAATTTGCTCATCGAGGAAATTGACAAGACTGAGAAATATATTTAAGATTTTTTATACCAAAGAACTCTTCATACTCACAAAGATATGATGAAGACATGATTGACTTATCACATGATAAATATATCAAACTGCTTGACATGGAAAGCTACCCTGACATTTTGTCATAGGCCTTAGGCAAACATAGACAAAAATTGCATTTTTAAAAATTACTCATATATGGTTTTTCCCTCTGTTTCTATATGTGCTAACAAACATTTTGGGTAAAAATAATCCAATATATACAGTTATAGATGGGTGAGAATATTTTCAGAAAAAAAAACAAAAATCGAAGTGATGGTAAATTTTATGTGTCAGCTTAACTTAAGGGGTACCCAGATAGCTGTTCAAACATTATTTCTGAGTGTGTCTGTGAGGAGGTTGATTCGGTAGACTGAATAAAGAAGATCCACTCTCACCAATGTGGGCAGGCATCATCCAATTCACTGAAAGCCCAAATACAACAAAAAGGAGGAAGGATGAATTCTTTCTTTCCCTTCTTAAGCTTCGACATTTATATTTACTGCCTTCAGACATCAGAGCTCCTGGTTCTTGGGCCTTTTTTTTTTTTTTTTAAGATTTTATTTATTGGGGCGCCTGGGTGGCTCAGTGGGTTAAGCAGCTGCCTTCGGCTCAGGTCATGATCTCAGAGTCCTGGGTTCGAGCCCCGCATGGGGCTCTCTGCTCGGCAGGGAGCCTGCTTCCTCCTCTCTCTCTGCCCGCCTCTCTGCCTGCTTGTGATCTCTCTGTCAAATAAATAAATAAAATCTTTTTTTTTAAAAGATTTTATTTATTTATTTGACAGAGAGAAATCACAAGTAAGCAGAGAGGCGGGCAGAGAGAGAGGAGGAAGCAGGCTCCCTGCCGAGCAGAGAGCCCCATGCGGGGCTCGATCCCAGGACTCTGAGATCATGACCTGAGCCGAAGGCAGCGGCTTAACCCACTGAGCCACCCAGGCACCCCTCTTGGGCCTTTTTATTCTAGAACTCACATCAGCTGCTCTCTGTTGGAAGCTCCAGTTGGTCTTGCGACTTGCTGTAACCTACAGAATGCAATGGAAGTATTAGGCAGGAAGCTAGGCATGAGTGGCAGGAGGATGGACCTTAGAGGTCCTATTGAAGAGCCCTAACCGAGGACCTCAGGGAGACCATCCCATTCCACCCACCCTGGATCTCGGGTGACAGCATCCCTGCAGAAGAGTTACATTTGCTGTGCTTGTGAAGAAAGCAGCCCCCTGTCCTTATCTGACCTACGTCTCTAGAAGAGAAATAATGTCTCTTGTTTCCTACCCCTGCAGGTATTTCAAATGCATTTTGCAAAAGAGCATGGGTAGTTGGCTAATTTGTTATATCATCCAGTCCTATCACTCAAATGTGGCAACCTTAGGACCCGCCCCAAAGAAAAAAATGATAAAAGCCAACACCCCGAGTTTCTGGGACCTTTGTCTCTCTTGACTGGCCCGCTCCATCCTTCGAGTGAACTATAATAGAACTTTGCTCCGATTGACTTTCACTGCACTGTCCTGCATTTCTTCACTGCAGCAGCGAAAAGCACTGAGGCTTCTTTCCTTTCCCAACTCACTCTCTGTAGCACAAGTGATGTTGGGCAGATTCTAGCCCCAGCCCTTAAGAAGTCCGGCAGCTTCTGCTTTCTCTCGTTTATAGGGTGAAAGAAGAGTTGAGCCGTAATGAAGAGAGAGAGAAAGAGAGAGACCCAGCCAGCTTGCAGTCATGCCAGTCACCTAGCTGATGTGCCCAGCAGGGAGCTGATGCCATCTTGGACACTCGGGTCCCATAGAGCTTGCAGCTGACAGCAGGCACAGGAGAGATCCTAGTCGACCCCATGACAATAGGAAGAACCACCGCGGAGCTCAGGTAAGTCTCAGAAAATAAAAGGTAAATGAAACTACTGTAGAGACTAAGAGAGCACCTACAAAGAGAAAATCATGTGAAATATAAAATGAAAACCAATCGCTAAGACAAGGGTGCTGGGCATAAGTAGATGGGGAAGGTCCCAGACCTACAGCAGAGGACAAAACTCTGAGTCTGAGTTAGGGTTCAACTGCTAGGACCCATAATCGAGGCCTGTGTGTTTCCAAAGAAACTTTGTGTCATGATGAAACATTCATCTGTGGCTGTTAGGCACTTGAAATGTGGTTAGTGCATCTGTGGAGTTGAATTTTAAATTTTATGTAATTTCAGTGAATTACATTCAAATTTAAATAGCCCCATATGGCTAGCGACTACCATACTGGACAGTGTAGCTACTAGTGTAGCTCATCATGTGTTAGACTTCTCCGTGATGAAGGGATAAAAATCAACAACTCATCCCCAAATTGTGTCCTTCCATCTGCTTCCTTCTCTGAATTCTGACAGGAACCTTATTACTTAGACCTTGAGCTGCTCTGCTCCCAGAGAACTGCTTAGAATGACCATATAATCTCTCAATATTCCCATTTGGAGAACCCAGAATCAGAAGTGGGTTCCCCCCTTGTTATGGTTTCTGAGTAAACAGAGGTTAGGTTGGGAATAACAACTTCAAAAAAAAAACAATCTGTCTTTGCCTTTTACTCTATGTCTATAAATAATCTTGAGGTGAAAGCACCTATTATAAAGGACATTTCTAAGAACTTTAATTAAGGTGTTGAAACTCAAACCCAGACTTCTATAAATGACTGCTGTGTTTCCCAAACTTCTTTCCATATAGAAATATTTCGTGTGTATGACTTCTATTAACCTCTTGCGGCAGTCATAGCACACATTTTGGGAATGCTTTTTTAGAAAACTGCAAAATTTTTATTAAACTGGGCTAAATGTCATTATGAAATATTGAACATTTCAACCATGAATACTACATGATAACTTTCCAAAATCAATTCCATTTCCTTAATTAGAAAATTAATCATTTGAGATTATTAAACAAATATGAGGCAAGATTAAAATGATGATTTTCATTTCCTTATGGGTTATTTTTTAAATATTTAACAAAAATTGGATAATACTCTTCTCAGAGAACGCAAGATTTTAGCTGAGATTTAATTTAATTATATGGTAACTAGGCTCCAGAATTTTAAAACACTGTTTTTAACATTCCTACCTCCTGAAGGCAATATTGTCATTCACATGAACAAATCACCCTTCTTTATACCCACCACCAGGCAATCAGCCATGATTTTCCAAGGAGCCAAGGACAATTATTTCAAGGACATTTTTTTGCTAGAGAAAAATTTTTGCTTTCTTAAAGAGAGAATAGATTTTGTTCTGCTTCACTGTCTGACTTAAGACCACTGAAATTGAAAATGTGTTATTTCTACTTCCTCAAAAAAGACTTCTCAAAAGACTCTCCTACCCTCCAGAGTTTGTTCCAACTGGATAGTCAAATTAAGGTACTCTTCCCCAAATTCCTATTCATGTGAATTTTATTGTTTGTAGCAGTCCTCAAAGACTATCTTCCTCAGTGATTCTTGTGGTAGCTGCATATTAGAATGGGGTGGGGGAACTTTTAAAAAATACAGATTCCTGGGCCCCACTTTAAGGAATCTCAGCAGGGGGTGGGGGGAGGAGCAAGCATAGATATCCTTAAAGTCCCTTGGGAGATTTAATGACATTACACTATTGAGCTAGTCCATCCTCCTCACTTAACAGACATGGGGACTGAGGACCAGCCTGCTAAGTGGGATGTCACCATTTCATTTCTTACTTATGAGGCCATTGGGACTGAAGGAGCCTGAACAAGTAGTGGATTTCCAGCTTGTGCATGAGTCACCAGGATTATAAGATGGTGTCTCCAGGGCCATCTTGGGGGTGAAGGGGACAGTGAGGGAAGGGGAGACTCTGATTTTCCACCAGAGCACCCCTTCAAGCTGTTCATATATTGAGGTCCTCCATATATTGTTTGAAGAGAGGTTTCTACTGTTAAAGTATGCCAAGTCTGAAAAATCACCCCTCAAAAAATATGAACATCATGTGTACATTTCTGAGATGTTTATCAAAGTATCTTAGAGGTCAGACACCAGTTCAACTATTAATGAAATGTAAAAACACTTAAAGGAACAGAGGACTGTTTATTCTTAAATCACGTTTTTTCCCCCAAGTGTTTGATGAGCTCTAAGGGGCTATCTAAGCTCAAATATTTGCACCCATGAGAAATCCGTGTACCAGGTAAGAGTGTCAGGAACAGGACAGAAGTGTACATTTTTGAAATATATTTCATTTTTCTGCAACTAAGTTAATTTCTATTTTTATGTCCTATTACCCCTGAGGTCTAATGCAGCCTGCCTCTGACCATGGTTGTGTCTAAGTCAGGGGATGTAGGGCATTCCAAGGCATCACAGAGGTCTAGGCCCTGGTCCTCTTCTGTCCTGGGACAGAAATATCTGAAATATCCTCTTTCCCACCTGGCCTCAGGTCATGGGTACATCTGGCTCTTGTCTCCTCCTGACCTCAAAGTCACTTAGGTCCGGCTCTCTCTATCAACAGCCTTTGCCCATTCTTGGTGTCTCAGGAAAGCATTCTGCTGCTTCTCCAGCTCTGCTGGGTTTGGGGGACCATCAGAGCTGACTCAGTCTCCTCTGTGCAGAGATTCCCCCCTCTCCATCTCTACTCTGTTGCTTCCCTACCACAATGCTGAAATGGGACCCATAAGGCTTGCTGCCTTTTTTGGCTCTAGGAGGAGCAGCCCCAGCAGTACGGACCAAAGCACAAGCTCCCTCTCCGGAAAACAACAGTGTCTAAGTGTGTTCTGATTCTTCTTTCTTATGGATACCCTAGTTGAAAGGATGGGAAAAATTGTCTTGTACTGGGAACATTTTCTTCATTATTCTGTTCTGAAGTCTTCAGAACCTAGGCTCTTGTAACTCAAAACACCTTTTCTTTCAAGACATTTTTGCTATCATTCCAAAGGTCTATTTTAATACTCAAGCGTGGAGAATCGCCTACTTGTGTCATCTTTTCCAAGAAACTGTCCCACTGGTGGTGAGGAGAGTCACAAGAGACAAAGGAAGATGGTGGGGACAGGGTGGGGGGGAGAGGACACATGCACCAGTTAATACCTCAATATCGTTTTTTTCTACACATGTATAAGGGAGGAAGTTTGATCAGGTTTTGATCAATTTCTTGACCTCCCTTCAAAGCTCATCGTTGTTTCATCCTTCTCCCCTGGCTATGTATATACTCCAGTGTCAAGCGAAAGGAATTCATAATATAAATTACAGAACTACCATGTGATAGACAACTAGGCAGTCATTTATAATCATGTTAAATTGATATTAAAGAACATGAATAAAACGTTTTGATTCTGGACATTAGAAATGTTACAGTGCCTGCCTGACCACACTGGGTTGTAAGGAAGAAAGCCCCACCAGCTTCTCTCCCTGCAGGGAGGTGGGGACTGAAAATTTGTTAGACCACGTGGTCCTCACTCCAGGGTCGCTGATTGGTTCATGAGTGAGTAACAGATCGAAGAGTAACCAAACAGTCCACTTACCAACAACCTATTATCTGTACAGGCTTGATGGAAAAATGAGCAGGGCAAAATTTGAAATTTGTACTAAAAATCCAGAAATCATGAGACAGTAAGTTTGACAGCTCAGTTAAAAGGTCATAAGGTAAAATTGACACTGGAGGAGCCGCTGTGAGAAGTAGGAAGCTGAAAGTATGGGGGCACACAAGTTAAGAACAAGTAGAGCAGTTGAAGACAGAGTGAAAAGACAGTTGGAGGGCAGCCACCGGAAGTCTTGGCAGCTGCCTCAGATGCAGACCCACACTCCAGCCCGTTTCACAAGGGGCTTGCCCTAACCCGACCCCAGCTCTTAGATTTCCAAGACAATTTCCTTGCTATTCTTTGTAAATCCTATCATTAAGCCTTTTGTGCAGTCAGGCCTTAGTGGCTCCCTATTACACAACTTTTACAAGACTGGCGCCCAATTTTATATTTTTAACGTGTGCTTACATATATGCATGCCTATGAAGTAAAGTCACAAACTTACTGACAATATTCTTAGATGTACCAAGATTATGTGGCTTCTTTATTTCTTTATTAACTGATTTGATCACCCAAAAGTTATTAGTCACTGCGTGCCTGGGACCATCAAACTTAGCAATGTTCCAGTATGCTGTGGCATAATCCAGTATACCCATTCACTTAAAGTTCAACCCCTTAGGTTTTTGTTAAAGATCTATCTCATGTCAACAAAAATAACACATTTATAATAAAGTCATTCATGAACCACTGTTTGTAATAGCAAAATGTTATCTATGTCCATCAATAAGGAAAGAGTTGAATAAATTATGAAGCATCCTTACAATGAAATACCCTCCAAAAAAACAACAAATACATTGTAATACCATACAGATATGGAAATCCCAATAATGTATTTTAAATGAGAAAAAAATAGTGATGCCATCTTTAAGAAAATGAAAAATCAGATTAAGAATATATATTCACATTTTCTAGTAATAGCATAAACTCTGGAAAGATACATCAGAAGCTAAAATAATGTCTTTGGTGGAGCGTTCTTGGGGGAGTAGGGTTGGGATAGAGGGAAACAGGATTCTTTCCTTTAAATCTCTGTACATTGTTTCAGCTTATAGATCATGTAAATATATTGATAGAAAAATGGAGCGTATTTTAAAAAGCAATTAACATTCAACCTATGAAAGTGATTTAAATAGTATCTATTGTGTGACTCTGGGTAAAAAGACTGGTCCCTTCAGACTTACCCTAATTCTCTGGGTGATGGAGTCATCCCGAGGTGGTGGAGTGAGGGGAACTGGGATCCCTGCTTGGGATCTCTCTTTCCTGCCTGGTCATGCTTTCCTTGCTGGCATCTGCAGCTGAAGTTGGCAACGGCTGTCCTCTGCTGTCTGGTCTTTCTGAATGGGACTGGCTGAGTGTTGCTACCAGGCTGACTTGGTCTTATCTTAGAGCTTGCAGGTACTCAAGACCTCCTGGGTCTCTTCCATGTCTTCTCTCTGGCTCTACTCTGAGTTTGATCCCACAGCCTCTGCCATAAGACCATCCTGCTCAGGCCTGCTGATTTCCACAGAACAATCTTCACATTGGACCCTTATCCCCAACCTCATTTCCCCCTCCACTTCCAGGAAATCCTGGGACCAATCAGTGACACACAGGAATTAGAAGAGTTCTGGAAAGCTATATTTCTGTCTTCCCTGTACCTGCCATAGAGAGAACTTCCCAATTCACATTGAATTGGCCAACTCCCAAGTTGGTATATGGAAAACTTGCAAGGCTATCTCCCCCAGAGACCCAAATGTGACTCTGAAAAAAAACTCCTGCCCTTAGCATTCCCTTCCACTCTTCTTGTATATTTGGCTTTGGACCAGCGAGGACAAATTTGTTTTATAATTTTTACTTTTAAAAAAAGCAAATGTTTTTTATTTATTTATTTATTTATTTTTAAAAGATTTTATTTATTTATTTGAGAGAGAGGCAGTGAGAGAGCATGAGCGAGGAGATGGTCAGAGGGAGAAGCAGACTCCCCATGGAGCTGGGAGCTCGATGCGGGACTCGATCCCGGGACTCCGGGATCATGACCTGAGCCGAAGGCAGTCGTCCAACCAACTGAGCCACCCAGGCGTCCTAGCAAATGTTTTTTAAAGAATTTTATTTATTTAACATACAGAGAGAGAGAGTGTGTGTGTGTGTGTGTGTGAACACAAGCAGGGGGAGAGGCAGAGGCAGGGGGAGAGGCTGAGCAGGGAGCCCAATGCCAGGCTCCATCCCAGGACCCTGGGGCCATGACCTGAGCCTAAGGCAGATGCTTAACCAACTGAGTCAATCAGGTGCTCTGAGCAAATGCTTTTTAAATGTTAATTTTCCATTATGACTGGAGAGAACATGGGAGTTTGATGTATTACCCTTTGTACTCTCCTAAATTTGTTTCCTCCTCCTCCTCCTCCTCCTTCTTCTTCTTCTTTTTTAATTTGAAGGAAAAATCCATTTGGGCACTAGATTTAATGATGTTTTGGGGCTACTTTTAGAGCTAGTTTTGGGGGGACAAACATGATTCAGCATCACGAATCATGATTCATGATTTGTGAACTGCACAGGTGAGAGGGGGAAGGATTTATAAAATTAAACCTGGAAGATAATCCCCAATGCACACATGTGCGTGTGCATACACACACACACACACACACACATACACACACAGAGTACATCAGTCATTGGTTGCTGTTGGTTTTTTCCTTCCACTGTCCAGATAATTGTTTCAAATCACAAGTTTATTCGGTTAGTTCAAATCCTACCTAGGAAACAGATATGGCAAGATAGCTTACATGGCTCTTCCATAACTATCTTTTCTCAGGTGTCAAAATTTGTTTTTTGAAGTCCATTCATCTGGTCAAAAGAATGCTGACCTTCTTCCTTAGTAATGGCTTTAATTTAAGGTAACAATGTATTCAGAAAAATACTACCTCTTTGGAAATCTTGGCGAGTCTGTCTTCAGATTTCTTTGATGTAGAAAATAACTCTTGGGTTTTCAAGCCACTGTAGTTGGGTTTCTTTTAATATCAACCTGACTTAATTCCTACCTGAAACAATCATAGGTGAGAATTTGTTCATTCATTTACTCATTTAATCAACAGGTAATAATTGTGCTTCCAGATTCCAAGTGCTGCACAAAATATTGAGTATTCTGGGACCAGATTTTGGAAAAATGAAAATAAAAGAATAATAGTAACAATGAACATATTATGCTGGCTCCATTTTCCACTTGATCCTCTAAATCCACTGTTCATGTATCCTGCTTTGTGCTCCTGTGGGGCTGACCCATGTGACTGTTATCAGAGAACTCCCTAAATCTTTTGCTCTAGTTGGAGAATCCCCTCCCCCACCAGTTCCCTCCCTGTGGGATTTTCATAAACTGGCTTCATCCCTCTACTGAAAGTCACAGCTCCTGCCAGGCAACCCTCTCCAACTATGATTCTCCCTGTCTTCAGGCTCTCACAACTGCCCCTTTTTCTTATTAGTTCAGGCCTCTGGTGGTCATACTGCCCAGTTGTACTAAGCTTGGGGTCTCACTACATTCTTCCCAGACCTTTATAAAGAGTTCCTTTCCAAAACTCTTCTCAAATTAATTCAACTGGAATGTGCCATCTGTTTCTTTTTTGGGAACCTAATGACATAGCTCTCATTTATCAAGAATTTATTTTGTGCTACACAATTTATTTTGTGCCAAGTATGTATGCCATTTCATTGAGTCTAGTCCACACTTAACCAAGTTACAAATTAGGCTGTTGAATAGAAGTTAACGGTAACCAAGTTGTTAACTAATTTCTTTTATTTTCCTAACCAGGAATCTTAGAGTCTTGCTCTTATACAATACAGTATAATCAGCATTTAGCAGGGATATACCCTTCCATCATGCTCCCCCTGGCCACAGTTACCTTCCCTGTGGAAGGAGAAGCAAGGTATCAAGAAAATCGTACCACAGAACTTGCTGCTAAGTATTAATTATCTTGATACATAGCAAGAACTCTAGTTGACCGGTTACCTTAATTCAAACAAAGGGCTTAATCTGTACTGGTAGTTTTACAGACTGCTGTGATGACTTAAAGACACATTTTGGTGGTTATGTTCTTATTGACCGCAGACCCAGTGGTACAAAGTGGTCTTATGCAACACACTAGAAAAACTCTCATATTTGGTTTTATGAAAAAATACTGTGGAATTCTCCCCCAAAGTAATTTGATTTCCTGAAATCATTTTCCCTTATGTGTCTTTACAAATTCTGAGTTATATATTCCACATAGGGAAAGGAATTCTCTAGGCAACATGTGGAATTAACAGAGGTAAAAAGAAAATCATTTCTGCTGGTGGAACAATACTTCCTGTTACTTTCATTTGAGTAGAAAAAGCCCAGCCAAGTCCATTTATCACTATCAAGGACAATAAGGAATTTCACTTCCCAAACACTTTCACATTCTCTTCCCACCTTATAATACAATTAAAAAAAAAAAGAACTATGTCCAAAGTGCATTCAGTATGTTTCCCCAGGCAACATACATTCTGTAGTTTCAACTTATTTGTTTCTAGTATTACTGGGGGCAGGGGGAAAGAATCCAAATGGTTTGAATTGTTTAACAAAACCTACAGGCCGGGAGCTCTTTGAGTCACAATTCCAGAGCAGCCCTCCAAATATGCATGTCCTGTGTCCATTATCCAAATAATCTTGGAGTAGCTTAATGTATCCTAACTATAAAAGCCTTGATTATACAGAATGATAATGATGGCAAAGAATTCTGCCAAAAGCATTCTGTAGTACAGGTGTGAGGCTTGCCTGCAGCACAGAACTCAAGAAACCCAGTAGTCATTTGGTTTGGCTTGGTACATTTAATCCCAATATAAAATTTTCAAGAAAATGCGGAATCCCTTACAATATTCTCTCCCTGGGACTGTGGAGAGAAATGTACTACTCACACCTCTGAATTTTCCTTGACTATTGTAGTAATAACACAGATGCTGAAGACTAGAATAACTCTGTCAGCTTAAAAACACGGCTGCAAATTCTTTGACACTCCTACCATTGAGAGATAGGGGCTCAGCCCTTCTTTTTGAATTTGAAAAGCTAGTGACAGTTTTGACCAAGAGAGTATGGCAGAAGGAATGCTGTATGATTTAGAAGTCTGGGTCATAAAAGGTCATACAGGAAAGACTTGTTTGCTGGAACATTCTTCTTAGAGCCTTGAGCCACAGTGGAAGAATCTGACTGCCCTGAGTCTGCCATGCTGGGAAGGCCTGGAGGAGGCACTCCAGTTGATGGTCCCAGCTGAGTCCTGGCTTCCAGCCATCTATCCCTACTAAGGACACATGAATGAAGATGACTTGGACTCTCCAGACCAGCCCAAATTTTCCAGCTGAATACCATTAAGCAAATAGAAAATCCTCTAGGCAATCCCTGCCTGAGATCCTGAACCATAAAATTGTGAGATGTTATTTTAACCACCAAAATTTGGGGAAGTTTTTTGTATAGCAACAGATAGCCAGAACCATTACCTCCTAAGTTATCTAGTCACTGATAGGCATGCCACTACTCAGCAACATAGTTCTATCTGATAGACAAGAATCCGAACCACAAAGTCACACAGTAATGCAGGACTAGAGCTTGATTTCAGTGATTATTGAGAACTATGTGTTCTTTCTTCACTATGACATCTTTTCATGTTGGTCATAAAATTTTCAAACTAGAATATTAAAAACAACTAAGTCCCTTGGCTCTCAAATTGTGTTCTCTGGAGCCTTAGGGTTCTTAAAAAAAAAAAAAAAAGTGACTCAATGATAGAATTGCCAAGCAAGGGAGGTTTTGGCTCTGTTTCAAACCACATTTGTTCTGCTTTTAGAAGCTGCATAAAACATATTAATATTCCACTTAAGGGATCTTTTAAAAAATGTTTCATTGCTAAAACAAAACTGTCAAACAAAAAAAGTTTTCAAAGTAGTGATCTTATCTGAAATTCTCATTTTACAATAAAAAAGCCAAGTCTTGTGATTATACTTATCATGGTGAGGACTGAGTAATGTATGAAATTGTTGAATCAATATGTTTTGTGCCTGAAACTAATATAACATTATATGTTAATTAAACTTCAATAACAAAAAGGCCACATCCTGAGAAACAAAGCATCTTGTTCAGTATTATAACTAGTTATGGGCCAGTCAAATTCTGATTCCTATCACAATGATTTTACCATGATTATACAGTTAGCCTGTGTCATGATTATTAGCAAGACCAAAGACTAAGATGAGGTAACTTGTCCCATCAATATTTACTGAACAGTTGTCAGATACCAGTTCCCATACGAGGTGGAGATGTGGTGTTGACCATGATGCATGTGACCATTTTTCCCATTGGTGTTACCACTTGACAGGAAATAATTATCAACCAGTAATCTACGGGCATCCTTTATGAAAATGGCTTTGGTGTCCATCACCATCTTATTCATAACAAGTGCTATCAAAAGGGAAATATTAAAAGTCGTATCATTTAGTCTCTTGCTGAGGACAAATTTCACATTGTAAGAGAAAGAAAAGGAAGGATTCAGGAACTATAATAATTCAGAAACAGTAATAATTAGGTCCCCATTAATCAGAGAGGGCCATGGAGCATAAGAGCACAAGGAATCTGGAATTTTTAAGTTGTTATAAAACTACCAAAATAAATTTTCAAGAAGTTTTACCCATTTATTTGAGTTGTTTACTCAATTTTGTTTGAGAACATCTTAACTGTTCCAAGAATTTTTTTAAGTACTACATGATTCAGGTAGCATTTATACAACATACTTTATAAAGATTAAACTAAACTTAAGTAGGAATGTGAGACAGTTTTGACAAAAAAAAATAGGCCACTTGAGAGGGTATATGGATGTGGGTAATTTCCAAGCATCTACAGGCATAGAGATAACATATCAAAATAGCTCATCAATTGAGTCCTAAAAATTCAATCTCTTCAGGCAAACCAGTTATAGAACTTGTGAACCAAATGACTCTTTATGACCAAGTTAACACCGTGGACTCTTCACTCTCAAAGGTGCAAAGAGATATTTTAAACTTTTTATTTTAATTTAAATTTATTTTATTTTTATTTTTATTTATTATTATTATTTTTTTGTTTATTTGGCAGACAGAGATCACAAGCAGGCAGAGAGGCAGGCAGAAAGAGAGGAAGGGAAGCAGGCTCCCCACTGAGCAGAGAGCCAGAGCCAAAGGCAGAGGCCCCAACCCACTGAGCCACCCAGGAGCCCCTTAATTTAAATTTAAATAGGCAAAAGCTCTGCTTGAACTGAGAGAGTCTAGCTGTAAGAAAATCTTTCCAACACATTCTCTTCTTTAATAGACTCCAGTTTTGGCAAAATCATCTTCAATTCATCCACATATCTTTTACTTTGCATAGTCCACAATTGATCATATTTAGTTTGTGTAAATTTTATGTAGTCCAAAATGATTATATATAGTTTGTATAAATTATTGGTTTTCACATCTATAAAATATAAACAAATATCTCACACAAATTTATTTTTTTCTTCTTAAAAATTGCTATTTTATCTAACTTATTTTTATTGAGGTATAATTGACATATAACATTATATTAGTTTCAGGTATACAACATAGTGATTTGATATTTGTATACATTATGAAATGATCACTACAAAAACTTTAGTTAATGTGTCTGTCACCATACCTGGTTATAAAAATTTTGTCTTTTTTTTTCTTATGACAAGGACTTTTTTTTTTTTTTAAGATTTTATTTATTTATTTGACAGAGAGAAATCACAAATAAGCAGAGAGGCAGGCAGAGAGAGAGGAGGAAGCAGGCTCCCTGCTGAGCAGAAAGCCCGATGTGGGGCTCGAACCCAGGACCTGGGATCATGACCTGAGCCGAAGGCAGCGGCTCAACCCACTGAGCCACCCAGGCGCCCCGACAAGGACTTTTTTTTAATTTTTAAAATTTTTTATAAACATATAGTTTATTATTAGCCCCAGGGGTACAGGTCTGTGAATCACCAGGTTTACACACTTGACAGCACTTACCATAGCACATATCCTCCCCAATGTCCATAACCCCACCCCCCCCACCCCCTTCCCCTGACCCCCCTCAGTTTCTTTTGTGACATTAAGAGTCTCTTATGGTATGACAAGGACTTTTAAGATCTATTCTCTTAGCAGCTTTCAAATATGCAAAACAGTATTATTAACTATAGTCACTATGCAGAGCACTACATCATCATGAACTCAATTACTTTACAGCTAGAAGTTGTACTTTTGACCACCTTCACCCATTTTGCCCCTCCCTGAAATCAACAGTCTGTTTTCTGTATCTTTGATCTTGGTTTTTTAATTTTTTGTTTTGTTTTTAGATTCTAGATATAAGTGAGATAATACAGTATCCGTTTCTCTTTGTCTGACTATTTCACTTAGCATAGTGCTCTCAAGTTCTATACATGTTGTCAAAAACGGCAAAATCTCATTCTTTTTTATAGGTGAATTACATTATATTTGTAAAATAGTATTTCTGGGTGCCTGGGTGGTTCAGTGGGTTAAGCATCTGTCTTGGCTCAGGTCATGATCTCAGGGTGGTGGGATCAAGCCCCGTAGCAGGCTCTCTGCTCAGCAGGGAGCCTGCCTCCTCCTCTCTCTGCCTGCTACTCCGCCTACTTGTGATCTCTCTCTCTCTCTCTCTCTCTCTGTGTCAAATGAATAAATAAAATATTTTAAAAAATAGTATTTCTATGTATATAAAATACCACAACTTCTTTATCCATTTATCCATTAATGGACACTTAGTTTGTTTTCATATCTTAGCTATTGTAAATAATGCTGCAACGAACACAGGCGTCCATATGCCTTTTTGAGTTACTATTTTCTTTTTCTTTGAATAAATATCCAAAAGTGAAATTGCTGGATATGGTAGTTCTATTTTTAATTTTTTAAGGAACTTCCATACTGTCTTCCATAGTGGCTACACCAATTTACAATCCCAACCAACCCAACACAAGGATTCCCTTTCCTCCATATCCTTGTCAACACTTGATATTTCTGGTGTTTTTTGATAATAGCCATTGTAACAGGTGTGAAGTGATAACTCACTGTGGTTTTGATTTGCATTTCCTTGATTAGGAACATTGAGCATCTCTTCATCTGTCTGTTGGCCACCTCTATGTCCTCTTTGGAAAAATGTCTATTCAGATCCTCTGCCCATTTTTAAATTGAATTGCTTGGGGTTTTTGCTATTGAGTTGTATATGTTTTGAATATTAACCTTTTATTAGATATATGATTTGCAAACATTTTCTTCCACTCAGTAGATTGTCTTTTTATTTTGTTGACCTTTGTCGTGAAGAAGCCTTTTAGTTTAATATAGTCCCACTTGTTTATTTTCACTTTTTGAGTCAGATCCAAAAAATCATCAGCAAGACTCACGTCAAGGACCTTACGCCTATGTCCTCTTCTAAGAGTTTTATGGCTTCAGGTCTTACTCCAAGCCTTTAATCCAGTTCGTGTTAATTTTTGTATGTGGTGTAAGATAATCATCTAGTTTGATTCTTTTGCATGTACTGTTCATCTTTCCCAACACCATTTATTAAAGAAGCTGTCCTTTCCCCATTGCACACTCTTGACTTCTTCATTGTTAATTAATTGAACATATATGCATGGGTTTCTCATGCAAATTTATGCTGATGATTTTTAATCTTTCGTCATTCAAATGACAAAATTGATGTCATTCAAATGACGTCATTCAAATGTCATTCAACAAAGATGGAGTCTCAGCATCACATTGTAAACATTTATCCTCATTGTATGCCATAATATAAATGATGACAAATATAGGGTTGGGTCTCTAGTAATGCAGAAGCAATACTTTGAAAACCTTTTAAAATCAATCTTTTATGTGAGCTTTTTACTTCCATTTGTTTCAAAAGAATCCTTAAAAATAAAAAAATAAACTTCATGTACATACACAAACACATAGTTACTTCCATATATTTATTTATCTCCCCAAATCTGAGATTTTTGTGACTACAGCCTTTTTTCTTGAAGCTTTATATATCATGTTGTTAGTACAGAAGCCCATCCCAAAGACAGTACTCAACAAACGTTTGTTGACAGAGTAGATAATAAATAGTACTTTGCAGCATCTCATCTACATTGATTAATTTTGTCTTGTTTTTCACAGCAACCTTATGACAAAAGAAGGTCAACTAAAAAAATGAGGCTTAGAATATTTGTCACTTTTACAAGTATGGTATTATTTTATAGTGGAACCAGAACTGCACTTTTTGGACAAAATCCTTCTCCTTTCCATTCTTGAATCTGGTTCCCCTTGTAGAAGGAGGAAAGAAAAGCTTTCAGATTTTTTACTCTGATCTTTGTGATCCCAGCAAAATTAGTCTGTGTTCTATTTATTCTCAAGCACTGTGCTTTTCTCATCTGTTTCACAATAACATACACAATCTGTAATTCCCTATGTATGTGTGTATTTGCTTGTTTATTGTCTATCTCTCCTACTAAACTCTAAGTTCTACAAGAGCAGGGAGCCTGTTGCTTTCATGATCCAGACCCCAGCCCGGTGCCTTTGGCATAATAGGCATTCAAAAAACAGATAGGCATTCAAAATAACACATGTTGGCAGTTGAAAGTTACAGAAATTGTTTGCATTCTGTCCTTAATCCCTAACCACAATAGTGTTAGGAAGCACGCTGACCATGGGCCACAGGGAACTCAAGGAAATAAAGTATCGCAGGCAACACCAGCACCAGGCCCCTCAGATCCTATCTTTGTGAACTGACCGCACACTCAGAGGCGGGTAACTGATATTTATTCTCAAATATTAGCTTTCCGTCTCTTTAGATGTTGTTTCCAATAGAATCTGACATTTTTTGTTTGTGATTGATTTCTTACATAGGACAAATAAAAGTTGAGAATCCTTATAGCTTGGTAAGTACTTCTTTTCATTGCTATAGGCTTTTTTTTTTCTTTTCAATTTTGAAAATAAAACATGCACCTGATACAAAACTCAAACAAATAATATATTAAAAATAACTCTTCTATAAATCTGGTCCTATTTCCAGAGAAAAATCTCTTATTTAGTTCCCTGTAAATCCTTTCCCAAAGGTTTGATTAATTTACTCCTCTATGTGGATATATGCACGTATGTGTGTGTGCAATCTTATAATTTATTATCCTAATCAAGATGCTTTTGAGGGTGAAAGAAGGTGCTATTAATAATTATGTAGAGACATCAAGCATAAGCCAAGATTGTCCTTAGCAAGCCTTGACACGAGGTCACCCAACCAAACCCTCGTAGTGCGCAACAAGACCATGACCTTTCAGGGCCTGGTTTGCTGAACTGTCCAGCTGTTCTGTCATTTTGCTTTAGAGCCTCGTTTGTGATGAAGATTTTACTGGTCTGTAGGGAAAGAAGAATTAAAATCCAATCATGAGATTTGTTATAAAGCTAAATTGATTCAATTTAAAAATTTATATCATATTCTGAGATTATGTTCTTCCCACTCTTTTTGGTACTTAAATGTCATTTTGAGTGCGTAATGGTTATCATTTTCTTTTTTCTTTTTTCTTTCCCCAAAGTCAGTTCCAGTTTGGAATTCATTTACAGGGAACAATAACCCATTAAAGTAGGTCTAGCACAAGTTTGGAAGTAGGTAGTCATGAGCCACTATGAAGGATCGGTGGTGTCTCCAAAGACCCACTCCTTCTGTTTATCTGCTCCACCATCCTTAACACGATACCTCCTCAGTTCATGGTAGTAAGAGACCCACTGCGATTCTAGGCATCACATTCAAGTTCCAGGCAGAAAAGGTAAAGGGAAGGGCCTTCTATTCATAATGCTTAGTTTATTAAAAATTCGGCAGTAGAAGCTCTCCCTAGTAGATGTCCTTTTATATTTCATTAGACAGAAGTGGGCCATGTAACAGCCTTCAGACCACTCACTGACCAGGGGACATCAAGACAGCTTAGAGAGCTGTTTAAAAACAAATCCCAGATCACGGGATGCCTCTGCTCACATCTACAATGGATTCCCCATTGTGCTCAGGGTAAAAGCCAAGGTCTTCCTGGCTCTACACCATCTGACTTTCACCACTGTCTTCCCTGTATGATCTTCCCCTTACTCCTCCCTCACTCATACTGGTCCAATCACCCTGGCCTCTGCTGTTCTTTGAACATACCCAGTATGCCACCCTAAAGGCCTCCATGCTTGCAGCATCCTCTGCCTCCAGATGCCATATGACTCACTCCCCTTTCGCTGAGGCTGCCTCTAACCACTCTATATGAAGTAACCCCCAACCTCCACCTCGGCCTGACTTCCTACCTCGTCTTGCTCAGTTTTTCTCCCTAGATCACCAGCCAGCCCACTGTATTTGCTTATGTAGAGAGTAACTGTCTCTTTCCCCTAGAATGTAAGGTTCTTGAGGGCAGGGGCTTTGTGTGTTTTGTTCACTGCTGTATCCCTAACGCTTAGGACCATGCCTGGCTCATAGGTGTTTGATGACACATCGAATCAATGGAAGAATGACCACAGTGGTCGTGAGTCTCCTGATTCACGCTCAGGCCTGAAGTAAAGACCTACCTTTCCTAAGGTCAAGAGAGCGCCCCTCTCTAACTGAACAGGTCTGACTCTCAGCAGGGAGGAAAGACTGACAACTAGGTGATAGGCAGTGTCTGTTAGAAGGCTCTTACTCAGGAAATTGAAATACTGAAAAACAAAATTTGTTCCAGCTAATTTAAAAACAAACAAACACCAAAATTTTAATATCTAGAAACCCTCCTGGGTACTGAGATGATTGTTTCCTGAGCTTGCTTTTGCTCCGTCCCCTCTATGGTACTGGTGACCTTGATGCTCTGCTCTGCTGAGTTGGATGACCCTTCCAGGACCCTTCTTAGCTGTCTGCCTTCTCAGCCTTGAACGCTGACAGTCTCCACTTTCCAGGGCTGCCCTGTGGGTAGCTCCTTCTCTACTCTCTAACCCCCCAGCTGTTGAAAATGGAACCCAAACAAATAAACCACTCTTCTATTTTTCTTAACCATAAATTCCTTAGAAGCAAACCAACAACAAACCCTAATAACGACATCAGTCAAAACTGAAACAAAATCTATTAGGTACATCAAAACAAAATATATTAGAAGGCACATGCAATAAAACATTTAGTAGTGAAATAATTTCAAAACTATGTAAGTTGCATTTCTGAAAGATAAATTCTCTATTTGTTACTAATTTGAATCAAGATTTTAGTCTTTGGTCATTGATCGCCATTGGAAATGTAATTAGATTCAAAATAACAAGTTCCAAGTTGTTGTTTTAATTCTCACAACTTGTTTTCTGACTCTAAAGTTTATCCCTCCACCTCCACTCCTCCCCGCCTGGGGCTCTTACAAACTTTTGTGAAGAGTTCACCTCTATTATTAGTCTAAAATTGTTCTTTAGCAAAATGATGATCAAATGTCAGGAAATTGGTAGCATTCTGCCTAATTTGGGGTTGCACAATTCAGAGAGTAGATTTATCTACCATGTGGAGAACAGCCAGTGGGGGTGTGGGTGGGAGACAAGGGAAAGGAGGACAGATTTCCCCCCATCCCTGACATGCACAGAACATCTGTTCCTTTATATTAAATGGAAAATCAGGCTCACCACAGCACAATAAACCAACTTCTGAGGTATAATTGGGTATTTAATATTCAAAAGAAATAGAATGCTCTGTAAAAACAATTTTCTCTTGGCAAGTAGGTCTTTCCTTTTGAAAATTTGTATAAGATTAAATAACCTTTTATCGCCATTTCGACACTGGATTTCAAAACAAACCTTAAAGTGTTTTATACTCATTTGGTCTTAAGATGATAAACAGATCAATGGCCCTGTTGAGGAGAAATGATGTGTATATTTTCTTTTTTTTTTTTTAAAGATTTTATTTATTTATTTGACAGAGAGAGATCACAAGTAGACGGAGAGGCAGGCAGAGAGAGAGAGAGAGAGGGGGGGGGAGCAGGCTCCCTGCTGAGCAGAGAGCCCGATGCGGGGCTCGATCCCAGGACCCTGAGATCATGACCTGAGCCGAAGGCAGCGGCCCAACCCACTGAGCCACCCAGGCGCCCCATGATGTGTATATTTTCATAGAGTAAGTTGATGCCACCACCATTGAATGGAATGTCTCCAACCGCTTGCTCCATTCCCTGTATGTATGTGTGGACATGTGTGGTGAACATATATTCCATTTGGTTAAATGTCTGTATATTTAAATAATGGTGAAAAAATTGATTGTAGCAATCCTATTTGGGATTTATGGAATGACTTTTTTTTTTCTTTCTTTTCTTTTCTTTTTTTTTTTTTTTTTTTAAAGTAGGCTCCTCTGGGAGTAGAGTGAAATATGAGGCTTGAACTCATGACCCTGAGATCAAGACCTGAGCTGAGATGGAGAGTTGGACACTTAACAAATCAAGATACCCAGGCACCCCATGGAGTGACAAATCTTAACAAGACTTCCCTTAACGGTGTGGAATTCAGACGAGGGGATATGTCTCTTGTTGAGAGTGGTAAATTAAGGGGAGTTCTTTTATCCCAAAATATATTAAATTGTAGTATTTTTTTTTCTTTGTGCTGGGTATTCCATTGCACTGACTGCAGCAAGTTGAATATCCAGTTAGCTCAGTACAACCTAAGAACCCTCTGTCTTTTCAAATAATTACTGGGATTCATCTACAAAAGTTTGAAACTCTCCAATAAAAGCAAATACAAAGACGTACTTTAAATAAGCTGTGTGTGCTCTCCCAGAGTTTCCTGTGTCAGACTCCCAGAGAAAGCCCATTATTCCTCCAAATGAGTTTTCTGATCGCTTAAACAAATAGAGCGTTCTGTTCCTCTCATTACTTGTCATAATGAATATTCTCAAATTAATGGACCACACAGTTAATATGTATGACATTGTTGTTTTCTTACAGATCGGCTGTCAAATCTCGAAATAAACGGGTCCATAGTTAGAGAATAGATCTATATGGTTTCACATATTTTCAAAGCTCATTTCTATTCCTTCCATTCTAATTTCTGAAAGAATAACAGAAGCATTGTAAGTGCTTCCTTACTTGAATATAACTTCCTGGATGTAGTGAGAAATACAGGACACTAAAAATGCTAAGCCTCAAAACTCAAATCTTACAACGTTTATCAACAAATACAAACTTCTCTCTCATTTTCAGAGAAGCTGGCTTTAGAATTAGAAAATTAGAATTTTCCGCTGCTACTGATGTGGTTTGGAGAAGCGAGAAGATGGATAGAGATGAGAATCTCCTTCATTTCTGTAGGGCAAAGTGCTTTCTAAGATGAAATTCAGATGTGTATAAATATAGGTCCATTCCAAGTTAATATGAACTTTAGGACACATTTTAGAATTATGTAAGTTTGTAGGAGGAGGATTTGAATAAATCTGTATTTATTCAACAAATGATATTAAGAGATAGAATGATGCTTTTTTTTCCTCTTTTTTTAGAAATATAGATGTCAAGTTCAGGAAGATCAGTAGTCTGATGCAGATTTTCTCTCCTCAACTTTAACCTCCTGGGTAAGTTCTGTTCCTTTATCTTTTTCATTTTCTGAACTTTACTGTACTATCCATTGGGAGTGTAATGGGGGCTTAGTAATTCAGATTTTCACAATAATTATAGTAAATGAGTGTGAATAGGTCCTTGAAGTCTCAAAGGAAGACCAAGAGAACTTCAACTTTAAAAAGAAATGAGTACTGTCAAAACAAAACTACTCAGGAAAGCACCAAATGAACTTGTAACTTAAACAACAGCTTTTTTGGTGAACTCGCTGAGAGAAAAAATAGTTAAATGTATCCCTAGAAAATGGGATGTTAACTATAAGGCAGTTAATTTTAGGGGAATTATTTCCCAGATGTGATGACTCTGTTATTTGTTATTTAGTGTTAAACTAAAGTCTTTTTGGGCAGTAATTAGAAAACTGGTCAGTTGTGAATTTCATAATGGGTCAAAATTAAAAACGTTGTTTTTAGGCCTTTTTGTAACAAGATAGAATAATCAGATTCTACATCTGTAAAGAATCCTGGAAAAGTCCAGCCCTGTGCACTCTCTCCCTGCCTCCTAACCTACTTCCTGTTTATTTACTGATGAGGAAACAAAGTGGCCAGAAAGCTTGTGGAAGGCCAACAGTGGAGTTGGAAGTAGCCTAGGTTTAAGCACATGCACGAAAAGTTCACCTGCTTCTGATTTTTGCTCATGAAATTCTCACCATCTCAACTTCCTAAAATGCAGTTGTCATCTTACCAACTCTTGGAAAGTTTTGTGGAAACTTTCACCTCACCCTCTCTTCTGCCATTCCTTTGCAAAACCATGATATACAGTGCACATGGCATCTCTCTGCTATGTTGTATTGCTGATTTCCCTCAATCTCTTTCATTAGACTGACTGGGAGGACAGGTGTTACATATCTGACTTTCTGTATCCTCAGCACCTACACAATACCCAGAATATATTAGGAGCTTAATGATCTGTGTATTTAAAAGATTCAATCAAGGGGCGCCTGGGTGGCTCAGTTGGTTAAGTGACTGCCTTCGGCTTAGGTCATGATCCCGGAATCCCGGGATCAAGTCCTGCATCGGGCTCCCAGCTCCATGAGGAGTCTGCTTCTCCCTCTGACCTTCTCCCCTGTCATTCTCTCTCTCACTCTCTATCAAATAAATAAAATCTTAAAAAATAACTTAAAAAAAAGATTCAATCAATAAAAGTATAGTCTCCTTATTTCTTTTTTCTTTTTTTAATAGTCTCCTTGTTTCTAAGACCACATTTTTCTCTATGCATTCTATACTTAGGCAATACAAACATTTTATTTTTTTTTTAAAGATTTCATTTTTTAAGTAATCTTTACACCCAACATGGGGCTTGAACTTACAACCCTAGATCAAGAGGCACATTCTCCACTGACTCAGCTAGCTGGGTGTCCCATGTAAACATTTATTTTTATTATTATACCAAACATTTTGAACTTTTTGCATATTTATTTTGTTTGTCTAGATAGCACCCATTTCTATGTTCAGTTAACAACATTGGGAAATTGGGGCGCCTGGGTGGCTCAGTGGGTTGAAGCCTCTGCTTTCGGCTTGGGTCATGATCTCAGGGTCTTGGGATTGAGCCCCGCATCGGGCTCTCTGCTCGGCAGGGAGCCTGCTTCCTCCTCTCTCTCTCTGCCTGCCTCTCTGCCTGCCTGTGATCTCTGTCTGTCAAATGAAATGAATAAAATCTTTGAAAAAAAAAAAAAAAACAATATTGGGAAATAGCTCTACTCTATGTATGGTTGAATAGGGTGGACCCCCCTTCAGCTCCAGGGGTCTCAGGAAAACTGATTGCTGTATTTCATGTCTTTGGTTGGAGAAATTGTCCCATGGAAGAGTATAGAACTCAGCCAGATGAATCTCACTAAATCTTAGGAGAATTTGGGAAATCTTTTGGAGGAAATTCTGCCTAGGCTAAAACTGTTACTGGTAAAGATGATGTTAGTTTATACCTGCCTAGGGCACTTCCTGGAAACTGATAGTGAAGCCAATAATGAGGGAAAAATAATTGTGAGAAAAACAGATAAACAATTGATAATATCTCTAAAGCTTTTGAACATAACCATACCTGAAATCAGTAATATCAATTGCAATGCCTTTGGCTACACACAACAAAACACTGCAATAGAAGTGATCATTGCATTTCATCTAGCAAAGAGTTCAGGGGTAGATTGTTCCAGATTTGCCTAACATCTCTTGTGTAACCACTGCAGCATCACATTCTCACACAACCATTACTAAAGACAGGAAGGAAAAGTCTTTTCCAAGGGTTCCAAGTTGACTCTCCTTGTGTCTCATTGGCCTGGATTAGGTCACATGCCTATACCCTAGCTGCAATCGAAGTTGGGAAGCTGGGTAAGTGCAGATCTATCATTTTCCACCTGCACAGTGAGAGATAAGCCTTTCTGGCAAGGGAAAGAAGGGTATGGGTGGGAGGTGGGGAGTGGGGAGGGTGTGTTTTGGCGGGGAACTGCTAGTAGGGTCTACCACACTGATTTTCCATGGATTTTTCAAGTACCCAAGGACAAATAGTTCATTTATTTAGGTTATTTTGAATCAGCCTTTGCAACCAATTGTGTATCATAAAATATTTCATTTAAAAAATTCACCTTTTTATTATAAATTTTAAAATATTTAAGAGAAATTTCTTATACATTTCTATTATATTACCAAAGAAATAAAAAATTATAAAGGTTGTTCAGTTTTAGAAGATGGGTTTGCTGTTCATATTTTCATACAGGTGACCCAAACATTCCTGCATATTAAATAGACCACTCATGCACTTACTGAGGAGATAACTGAGCTGTTATCTCACAGACAGGGCACTGGAACAATTTCAACATAAAATCAATTAATATTTCAGAGGGTTCTTCATCTTTATCTTGTTTTCAATCTTTGAGGTAAAAATATTTTCAGAATCTAAGATTGCTGTGCTCTTTTATCCACTACACATTCTATAAATGCATGTCATTCCATTGCTCACTGTTTAAAATTTCTTTTACAGAGAAAAGACCAAAGAGCATAAAGACATAAAAACTGAACTCAGATGACTGGCAGAATTGGGACTCAGAAACTCTCTTCTCTTCACACACAAAAAAACTAGGCTACTTTCAGTGAAAATTTTATTTCTTTAGTACGTTTTTTGGTGATTCACTTTTAAAGACTTGAATCATTTGTAAATTAGATATTCTTTCCAATTTTTTCTAAATGATGTTGCTTAATTTTTTTCAAAAGCCAGGACAGATGGCTTGTTTATTTTCAAATTTAATTATAGCTGTACATATGAGGAGCAAAATGGTTACAGTTTTTTTGTATTTATTTCCTCAAAAATTTTCAGACAGTTTAGCAAATACTAAATTTCATCAGCTGTCATAATGGGCTCAGAAATTAGGCATTAGAAGGGCAGGTGGACTAATTAGGAATGAGTAATGCAAAAAAATGAGCTTTGTACTTCAACCACAATTGTAGTGAGATATCAAATTCTTCTAACTACAGATTAATGAATAAAACTATATTCTGATCAGGGAACCAAGATAAAGGCTAATCCTAACAGTAGTTTAGAAGTCTCTCCAAAGTCATTCCAATATTCTTTTAATCTACGGTATATTTCAAATTACATGTTAGAAATAATTACTATTTATTTAGTGGAAACAATTAGTACCTAAGATGTGAACATGATAAAAATGGACAAACTGGGAAAAAGGGTTAAAATCAAAGTTGAATGTAACCATGCCTTTGGAGTTTCTCAACCTTGGCGCTCTTGACAATTTAGCCAGATAATTCTTTTTTGGAGGAAAGGGGTCATCCCACGTACTGTAGGATGTTTAGTGTGTCCCTGGCCCCTTCCCACTAGATGCCAGTAGCACTTCCCTTCACTGTGACAACCAAAACTGTTTCCAGGCATTGACAAATGTCCTCTGAGTTCAAAACTGCCTGGATTGAGAACTACTACTCTAGATCCTACTCTAATTTATAAGAAATTCAGAGGACAGAGGAACAGGACATGCAATCAACAAAACCTACACCATGGGAAATTATACAGATCAAATAACCTGTTTCTTCTCTACAACTAAATCATAAGAAAGAGTAAAAAAGGGATTAAGAAGCATATCGACCAATTTCAATGTATGGTTCATATTTTGACCCTGATTCATACAAGCGAAGTATAAAAATATGATGTGATGATAAGAGAACTATGAACACACTGGCTGGGTATTTTATGACAGCAAGGAATTATTTACATTATCGGACTATGGTTATGCTCCTAAAAAGAGATCTTGCCTTCTAGAGAGCCTACTGAACTTCCAGAAGAAGTGATATGCTGTTTGGTATTTGCTTCCAGTTAATCAGGGCTGGAGCTAGAAGGAGGGGGCAACTTAGATAAATAAGACTGATTATGATTTGATAGTGTTGAACCCAGGTGATTCATGAGAATTCATTAAATTATTCTTCTTACTTAGAATTATGTTTAATATATGCCATTACAAAGAATTTAAACATATTTGAACATCTTTTTTTTAACAGTTTTAGCTTCACACACCATCCTTACACTAGAAGCTTTTAATTTTTTTACTGCACTCAGTAAAAAACTTAGTTACTACGTTAATTGCCAAAAGAAAAACAATGCATTTACTTTAATCTAAATTTGGTGGCTCTATTGATTAATTTAAGTGTTGCTAAGTCACTATCTCATATTAAATAGAGCAAAACCTGAGACAAAATCTGACACATTAGTTTTTAGGTAGTGTCCCTCACCAATCCTGGGGTTTCACAGAAATACTTCAGAACAACCTGATTCAAATTTCATAGTTTAAACACTTCAAATTATTTTTAAATAATTTTTAAACTGCCATTTAAAAGACTCAGTTAGGAGATCTACCTATCTGTTAGCACGTGTGCATATTAATTTGGTTTTCCTAAGACTAAGAGGGAAGTTACCTCTGCCATCTCTGTTAACTCTAAATCCAAGACACTCTAAATTCAAAATTTTAGAAGTACCAGTCAAGATAGCTGGAGGGAAGGGAAGTCAACTCAGGAAGACCGGAGATTCTAACGAAGGGCCTCCTCCCTGAGACGTGAGCTGAGTGAAGGGAGAGGACGAGACATGGTGAGGTACCTAGGGTCCAGCAACAGGGGAAGACATTGGTGTCCTTGTGCCTAGAAGGGTAAAGAGAGGAAGTGATATTACTGAAACCCAAAGGCAGTTGAAGCCTTGAAGTAGAGGTAGAGCTGGAAAGGCAGACAGCCACTGCTCAAAGCAGGAGGGAATTAGGAAGAAACACGGACCCCTGTCTCCCCTCCATCCTTCAACTACTGCCAGTGCCTCCTGCTGGCTGAACAACTGGAGCCAGCAGCAAAGGAGCCTGGGAGATGTGGGGCCCTGGGCTGATCTCCACAACACAGCCCAGGGCATGGATGGATGATGGGCACGGATGGACAGAGAATAATCAGCAATCTTCTCCCTCCCCTCCCCCTCAAAATGGCAAAATGAATATTGAAAATCGGTAGGCCAACCGTGTCAAGGATTAAATAACAAAAGAATGAAATCAAGTAAATCCTTCAATTTAGGGTGACACTTGGGTGACCAGTGGGAATTACAAGCAATCCTTGTTTCAGGTTCTACTTAAAGATTCCACTTACATGAACACGGTCTCCATATGTCTAATAAGTTTAAAATTTTCATTTTATGGCAATCAGTCAATTCAGCTTTGTTCTGTCCCTGGGGTGGCAGGCTTGGTTAGTGTGATTTGTACAGGATGTTCCCAGCAACTTCTACTTCCAGTGACATCTGCAGAGATGGCTACTAACTTGCCTGCTCCTTAAGTACAGATCCCCACAGGTTGCCGGGAGTGTCCCTTCACTGCAAGGTCCCTTCTCTGGGGTCCAGTTCTCTCTGCAACGTCAGCTGCACTCTCAAGGCGTGCAGGGATCTGCATGCTGCTCCCAAGCTTTGCTGGGTTCTGGGAGGGCTGTCAAGGACCTTTTCCTTTGAGCATGGGAGGGAGCTTGGGAATCCTCTGCTCCTACAAAGAGGCAAGGGAAACTGTGGAGCCCTGTTCCAGCACATCTATGTACATAGTCAAATATCCCTTCTCTGGGGCCTCACTGCTTCTCCAGTCTCTATCCAGGAGTAAGGACCTGGTCCTCTTGATCTCCACGGGTTTCCCTTTTCCAGGGACACACAGTCTCTAAGCTCTCTTAGCTTTTCCTCCTACTTTTCACCTCCCCTAACCAGTTGAATCATTTCAAGTTTGAGAGCAGTGTCTGTGGTAGAAACCAGAGTTTTGACATTTTTTTTTTATATGGCAAAAAAAATCTGACTCTAATCCTCTTAGACACAGGCTCTCCTATTGTATTTCTATTCTATTCTATCATAAGTGGAAAGGTAGTGTAGAAGGCTCTAGGGTCAAACAGATCTGGTTTAAGTCCCAGCCAGGGAGGGTGCCACTTATTAGTTGTGTGAATGAAGCAAGTTCCTGAATTTGTGAGTCTTCCCCCCTTCCCATCCTGTATTCACCTGCCTCAGAGCAGTGAAAGTTAAATAAGACAGAACATATAAAGCACTAAGTATCATCACTGCCTAACAATAATACCAAGTAAATATTAGCTGCTCCTGCTGTTATTACTCTATGTAAAGTCTCTAATTCATACTTTATATCATGGGGTGACTGAAAAGATTCAGTTAGTATCTAAGCAAACAGACTTAAATTCCCTTTTTAAATGGGGAGAATACTTAGAAGGCATAGAAAACAGAAAAAAATGGAGGGCTTTTCTAAGCACATCATTTAGTTAGTATACTAAGGTCTGTAGAAATAATTTAAGAGTAGGTATGTAATCTATGAAATCAATGCGCTTAGGAAAATATATACTACTTTTCAGCAATGCAGGTAAGAAAGGAATTGACCCCAGTTAAATTAAGTGATAAACTTAACATTCAGAATAATTGGTTAGTAGAATTTTCAAGTATTGTTTTTAGGATAATGATTCTGTTATCTTTATTCTGCAGTTATTTTCACATTTTTTTCCATTTTAATATTCATCTGTAACTTAGCAATTGCTAAATGAGGTGGTAAATTCTATAAATACATAGAGGAAATGATATTTCTCAAATACAGTAACCATAGAAGAGCTTAACCCTTTTCAGAAACCCAGCATCTCTTCAACATGCCTATAATTCAAAGATTTAATTCTTACCCAACATTTCAGATCCTTATTCTTTACTATGGCTTGCAGGTAATATGTTTCTTGCTAATATTATATCTTCTGCTAAAAGATGAATCAAAGCATTTGATTCTTAATCTCTTGGGTACTAGCTTAAATTAATAAGAGATTTGTGTAGCAAACATAGATTCACAAAAATCCAAACCAGGGTACAAAATAATTAAAAAATGAAAGATGTTAATGTACCCTTTTATACTTTTAGCTTGAAAATAATTTTCCCCTAATCAATAGTGTAATAATGAGAGGAATGTTTGTACTATGAAGTCAAATATAATTAATTGGAGAATAAATCAAGTTTTGCAAAATATATTAGAAGTAGAACTAATAAAATTACTGCAGTATTATCACATTAGTATAGAATAATTAAAGAGAAAATGAGCACATCAAACTTAAAGGCTAAAAACACTATTTATAATATCCATAAGGATTAACAACTTACAAGAGAATCACTTATTTCTTTAAACAGTTTTGGCTTATTAAAAAATAGAAGTGTGAAATGACTAAGACTTATTGCTAACTGACCTATTTTAGAAAAAAGCAAGTTGATTATTAGGAAAGAAATTGAGAACCAAGAGAAATAATCTATCCTAATTGATCATTAATTAATTTTGACTGGTTATTCTTGCTAGACATGTGTAAGAAATTATTAATATTGGAAGTACTTCAATAATTTAGCCAAGTGTTTGACATAAGTTATTTTAATGATACATGAAAGATATCTTGTTAACATTCTGGAATGAATAACTTTATTCATACCATCATAAATATGATGATCATAATAACAGATTCAAATTTGTAGTCTCATTTTTAAAATTAATTACTATGGCATCAGACTGACATTTTACCTAGTGTTGTATAACCTTTTGATATTAATCTTGTTAATTTGAGGTTTGAAATGTATCCACAGAAATAAATAATGATGAGCCTGAGAAATTATTTAATGTTACAAAGTATATGAGAGCATTGAAGTTGAGGGCGGAGGTGGCAAGGTTTTTTGTTGTATTTTTCATCTGAAAAATTAGAGACTTAATATTCAAAGATGAAATCCTAAGTTTGGTTATACCTCCAACTTTTCTCCAATAAAAACTGCAAGCAAATTCAATAGAATTGAGGCTGGCTCTTGGCTTTAGACAGAAAAAATATGACTATTGTTCAAGAGCTCTCCCTTAAAAGCTAGATTTTGCTTTATTTAGGAAGAGAAAAACTGCTGCTACTACAAGGGAAAAAATAAAAGGACTTTCTCAGTGGATGAATGACTATATTCTGTGGCAGGTACAGCTGTAGCATAGGGCAATCAAGGAAGCATTTCATTTAAAAGGCATTGCAACTGTCAGGACCACTGAGCTCCTGGTCGATTAATGTCTTGGCTTATCTAAACTATGACAGTTGGATCCGGAAGGCAGGAAAAAAAGAAACACGGCAGGATCTCCAGGGCTGGGCATCTTTTCTTTCTCTTATTCTTGTTTCCCCACTGAACTGTCTACAGGTCCAACAGCATTTATCACTTTCATGCTCACAGTTGGAAAGACAAACCAGAACAAGAGCCTTTCACAACTGTTCTAGCAAGATGAACACATATGGAGATGGCCCTTAGGGAGATCCCGTCCTGCTACCTGGGTGAAACCCTGGCCAATACAGTGAGCAGTCATTTTTAAAGGATGGAAAAAAATACTGTGGTAACTCATCATTAACAACCAATTTTGGTCCTTCAGTAAATGTTGTCATGGAAAAGGCCACATCAGAAAACAACTTCGTGAAAAAAATGTTTTATCATATATTGGAATTGCAACTCATGCCATATAGTATGTATCAATGTTTAGACAAATACATAATAAGTAAATGCTGGCGATGTATCATATTGCTAAAGATCTTTCAGAAGAGATTACAAATATGCCACAGTAGGATATTAAAGGTACCTAATAAGTAGTAAATTTTGTTGTTATTCTTATAATGCTTTATAATGATTACATTGTTTCTACCCTCTTCTATAAAACTGTAGAATAGATCTGGATAGATACTAAGGCTTGTTCTAATTTCTAAAATTTTATGATTGAATCTTCCTGGCTCTAAAAGTCTTGTACTACATTTTGCCAATAGTTATAAAAATTCTGACCTAATTAAGCCATAAAGAGTTGACATCAACCCAAATCTTTTTTTGCTAACATTGTTACATAATACATTTTATTCCATACCTTAGAAAAACACAGCATAGCATCTGCCTTGTACACATGGTGATAATTACTAAACTATTCTCATATTCAAAATATATACAGTAAAATCTTCTATTATTTAACAAATCTAACCGGTCATTCATTAAAATGAATTTTCTGGGACAATCAACACTTTTTCAGGGGGAAATACTTTGAGTAATAAAAGATGATTAAACACTTAATCGATAATTTGTTTCCTCTAATATGAATTAAGATATAGAAAAAATCAGTAAGATACAAAGGATTTTTAAGTATCTCTTTACTCATTTCCACAGACTTTTTCCACTTATATAATTCATTTTTGTTAACACTGCATTATGTTAGAAAGTAATTTATGATAATCCAGATTTCCATAGCCATACTTTTCATTTTATTAATTTTGTGAACTTAAAACACAGCTAATAGAGGCAAATTTAGTTTCAGTAAATAAATAATGTCCCAAAGTGGAAACTAATTACATCTTAGATAATACAATACATATAATTTTATATATAATTTCTATAATTAGCCCTAACATAAGAAACTATTAAGCAAAGAAGCAAAGTAGAATTTGATTAAATAAAAACTAGCAGAAAAACAAGATATTAGGGGCGCCTGGGTGTCTCAGTCAGTCAAGTATCTGCCTTCAGTTCAGGTCATGATCCTGGGGTCCTACGATTGAGCCCTGCTCATTGGTCTCGCTGCTCAGCAGGGAGCCTGCTTCTCCTCCCTCTGCCCCTCCCCATAACTCCTGTGCTCTCGCTCTCCTCTGCTCTCAGTCTCTGAAATAAATAAATAAAATCTTTAAAAAAAAAAACAACAAAAACAAGATATTGGGCATTGGGAAGAAAATTGTTTCAGCAGGGAGATCACCTGTTTTTTTTCTATTCAATATGAGTGTCTTTTTCTGGGTACAACATTTTAAGAGAATATTTTAGTTAGACACTTTTCCAAATATGAATCCAATGTATGATTAGTACATAGAATTCTTCAAAATATTTAGTGTTATACATTAAGGAAGACACATTGAATCTGCAGGTAAAATCTCAGATTTTATTTATACCATGCCAGGGAGAAAGAGTGACAATCTTGTGACATCGTTATAAAAACATCCACCAGACGAAGAAATGAAACTCCAAGTGGTTAAGATATTATTAGGACATAAAAAAATAAATATGTGTATTTGATGACTGTATTTTCGAGCCTACACAAATGTCCTTTGAAGAAGTCAGAGCCACGTTATTTGAGTCACGGAAGACAAAAAAGTTTCTTATTGACACTGTATATACTATCTTATACTTTATTTATTTCAACTAAAGAATTTAGTGCATGCTTTATAAATGAATTCTGTAAGTAATAAAGAAATGCTTTGAAGAAATGAAATTATATTCATGGCAGAGTAAACAAATGGAAAAAATTAGAGCAGTGGCCGTCAAAGTAAGCTTTCATTTAGCATTAACTATTATTTAACACTTCATTTGAGCATAACTAATCAGGAAAGGTTATACAGCTCAAAATGAATCCTAAATCTTTTAGATTTCCCATTGCAAAACTAGAAAGGACAGAAATAAGTAATCCATTCCTGGTGTCTTATATATGAGAAGGAGCTCAGCTTTCGTGTATAATTATTCATCACACATCATCATCATTATTGTGATAGCAGCAGTCAACACAGCACTTTACAGAATTAAAATGGAGCCTGCCCTACCAGCCTGGCCATTCATGAGACAGCAAATGGCAAGCCAAAAACAACAATCCTGTAACACCCAGAGTTCCCTGTCATGGACAGTATAAGTGTTCAGTTTATGGTCTTTGTTAACCAATACAGAGTTGCTAACCAGGCTCACCCACTCTGGAAAGTGGTCACAAGATGTGTTCCTGCCTTTGGTTTTCAGAAAGTAATAGGAAGGCCAATTTTATAAGATTTTATGATTTATTCTTTCTAATGTGGTGCTCTCAACGGAAGACAAGGGTCAGCTCACGAGAAGTCAGAATTTTGTGGTGAAGAAATGGCTTGAAGAAGTTTAAAAAAAAAGCAGTTTAATAAGCTTGGTTCTGGAATTCATGGTAAGCAAGCCAGGTCAATATTCACTTTGATATCACATTAACAAAAAATATAATTTTAAGGCCAAAATAAACTTCTTTTTCTTCCAAAATTACCTTTAGTTTTATTTCTCTTAGGTGTAATCTTTAACTTACAATAAAATTTCAAAAGCATTAAAGACTCTTTGACGAAGCTTATGTTTACAAAAGAAAGTGTGCATAGCTATTTAGATATTTTAGACAGACATGTCACTACTTCATGCTGAAATCATCAAGTTATTCATTACACCATTATCTGATTTAAGTCTTGAATTTTCATAACTTCTTTAATGTTTTCTTCTTGGGATTGGCATTAAAAATGGGAATAAACCAATTCAATATTGTTAATGGTAATACTACTGGAATAGGTTTGCACCTCCTTTATATTTTTCAGACACATTCACAAATACTGGATACCAAAACCAAGCCAGTGCAGCAGACAGGGGAAGAATTATTAGTCCTACTTGACAGGTGAAGGGATTTGGGTTCAGAGTCACCAAGTGACTGGGCACATGGATACTAGCTGGCAGAGTTAAGACCATACTTTAAGTCCTGTCTCTCAGTTTTGTACTTGCATCAGTCAGTATGGCCTATGAGATGCTGTAGCAACAAAAAGTCCCCAGATCCAGAGATTCAAAACAGCAAAGATGGATTTCTTGCTGTTAATACATGTTCATGACAAGATATCTGGGGCTCTCTTTAGTCTTCTCCCTCTGCAGCCCAGGATATTGCACTATCCATCATCTAGAAAGTTGCTTGTCATTGGGACAGAGGGAAAGAAAATTGTAGCAAATCACACACTTGCTCTTAAAGTTGCTACACAGACACTTATTCATGGTTCATCAGCCAAAGCATGCCTCACAGTCATGTCTAACTGCAAATGGGCAAGCCTATGAGGAAGTGAACCAAACCAGAAATATTTTGTGAATGTCACAGATTACAATAATCCTTCAAGGCACCAAATATTTGATTCATTCTCCTTCCCACAGGCAATATATACTCACCCCCTACCCCCGAAGGAGAAAACCCAAAAAGTGCCATTTAGTGAGGACCAGAAGCACAAAGAGCAGGATTTATGGATGACACTGCAGCATAGTCTCTACAGCAGGGAGAAATGTGCTTCATGTCTGGGTGTAGCTCCTCTTGAACCAAAATACCTATGAACTAAAAAGGCAAATCATCTGCTTGCCAAACCTCCAGTACCCACTGGTGAAACATGTTCAGGGTAACTTCAATAGATTCCTATTAAGAAAAGAGAAGAATGGGAGACACGATACTTCTGTCTATAGCAGGTATGAAATCCCAGGGGGCAGATATGTTAAGGATTCCTATTGCAGAGGGAGAGAAAAAAAAATTTTTTTTTTTTAAATTAGACCTACAAGGGGCTTTCCAGTGCATTTATTCTCCATGGCTCTTTGTTCTATTCTCTGAAAAAGCCCACCTTTGTCCAAAGATGAACAATGGTGACCTTATTGGGACACTGAACAACTTTTTCAGGTGGCAAGAGAAAAACAGATAACATGGCAAGTTTCCCTTAAAACCAAAAGTGCAGTATTAAGACTGCTCTTTATTCTGCAGTGAAGAATATTATATGCTTCTTGTATTTTTGGTGTTAAAAATACCCTTTCCTGTGGGCTACCATGTCAGCAATAGGACAGACTTCATGAGCAGTGATTCTTCTCATTATTGAACCAATTTGCATGAAATATAAATTTTGTGTAAAATATAACTTTTGTAGCATTGCTGAAATCTCAGGAAAAAAGAAATAACTTTTAAGGGACTAAAAATCAAGTGACAACCCCCCAAGCCCCCAAACAAACAAAACAACCAGGAGTTGAAATCTGAGCTATAAGCTCTACCTGCACACAAACTATGCACATACACATGTGGTTTTGCTCTGCCAGTGGCACGTAGAAGAACCTGCACCAGAGATTCTGATAACAAACCGAGGAATCTGGGCCAACTGGTTTCATTTATCTAGAGCCTTATGGCTCCCAGAAGAAGCATGTGCAAATCCTCTCTGGAAGAAAGTTGAGATTAGCTAATATGAATATCCAATTAAAGGTTATAAAGCACAAGGAAATAAGTCACCATGAGAAAATGTCAGTGGAAACCTGAAATTAATATCCTAAAAAACTACACATATAAGAATGACTAGATACAGAATGTAAAGGATGAGAAAGACTGAAAGAAATTAAAAATAGTATCACATGAATGCACAGGCAACAAACCATTACCCAAAATGATAAGAAAGATACAAAAAAAGTAACTAAAGTGGAACTCTTATAATGAAAAGTGTAATGGTTGAAATAAAGAAACTCAGTGGTTGAATTTAAGAGAAAATTAGACACAGATAAAGAAATATCAAGATGGAAAAATACTCAGAATTCAGCCACAAAGAGGCAAGAAAATGGAGAATTTAAAATTTTTTTTTTATTAATATGTAATGTATTATTAGCTCCAGGGGTACAGGTCTGTGAATTGCCAGGTTTACACACTTCACAGCACTCACCATAGCACATACCTTCCCCAATGTAGATAACCCAACCACCCTCTCCCTCCCCCCCCACCCCGGCAATCCTCAGTTTGTTTTGTGAGATTAAGAGTCTCTTATGGTTTGTCTCCTTTCCTGATCCCATCTTGTTTCATTTATTCTTTTCCTACTCCCCAAACCTCCCATATTGCCTCATATCAGGGAGATCATATGATAATCATCTTTCTCTGATTGACTTATTTCGCTAAGCATAATACCCTCTAGTTCCATCTATGTCATCTCAAATGGCAAGATTTCATTTCTTTTGATGGCTGCATAGTATTCCATTGTGTATATATACCCCATCTTCTTTATCCATTCATCTGTTGATGGACATCTAGGTTCTTTCCATAATTTGGCTATTGTGGACATTGCTGCTATAAACATTTGGGTGCATGTGCCCCTTCAGATCACTGCATTTGTATCTTTAGGGTAAATACCCAGTAGTGCAATTGCTGGGTTGTAGGGTAGCTCTATTGTCAACTTTTTGAGGAACCTCCATGCTGTTTTCCAGAGTGGCTGCACCACCTTGCATTCCCACCAACAGTGTAGGAGGGTTCTCAGGATTATTTTTATAGACTAGCCACAAACAGAAGACATATTTTTAAAGCCATTATTTACTGCAGCAAGAAGAGATATAAGGAATCCAAAAATATGTGGAACAAAAGATACGTAAAGCCTATGTGGAAAAATGTATACAACTTTTATTGAAAAACATTAAGGAAGATCTAAATTTGCAACATATGTGATGTTCATGGAGAAGAACTCTCAATACCCAAAACATGTAAGTTTCCTCTTAAGTCAATACAATAGAATTCCAACAGACTTCTTTGTTGTTGCTTCAGAACTTGGGAAACGGATTCAGAATTTTACGTGAAAGAGCAAAGACAGAGAAAGGAGGAAACAATGGCGAATATCTATAAAGAGAATATCATCTCCAGAACGAGAGCAGGAAGACATGAATTTGTCCTTTGCCTAATTGATAGTATTAATTCACTTGAAGAAAAAAATTCCTAGAAAAGGAGTTGAGTCTGTTTGGGAAACTAGAATTGGATAGGAGAGACAACAAGGGATGGTGGGAAGTGGAGGAGCAGAATCAGAGAAAAATTGAAAGAAGTGAGTCTGCAACCAGGCTTCTCTATCAGACAGACACATCCAGGTCTTGCAGTGTGAAACCATCAGATATCTAAATCAGCCGTTTTCCAAAATACTTGTGCAAAACTCCTAAAATAATTTTTAAAAACTTTTTACCTCTTAATTTATTTTTAAGGGGGCATCTGTCATGTTTTAGCATATATTTAAATAGTTTCAAAGGATATAATTGTTGGTGTATTGAAAATAATTACAATGTACAATTTAAGTCATTATATTTACTAAGTGTATCTAATGGCATCTCAAATGTTAAAGATTTGATACTCAGCCACCATTTTCCATTTAGAAAAGACCTGAACCACTTTATCTCTAAATCAGAAATTTTACATTGCTCCTTTTCCTACTCGAACTGCTATTTTTATTCCACTTTCTCCACAGACTTTTCTGCTTACATAAAATATTTTTATGCTCGAGGTCTTTATTGTTCATCCTATCAAGTTTCTCTTCAGCAAGCATATAAGTATAAATTGGAATTTTACACATTTTTACATTTCATGTGACTTTAAGATTTAATGATTTGGATTATATTATTTAAATTGTTAGTAGTATACAATTGATACAAAATAAGTGTATGATGAATTATAACAGATCAATACTAAATATCAAAAGTAAAAGTTTTCTGGAAATGAATCTCCTAATGAGGTAGATGAGCCCTATTTTTCCTCCAATAGTTCATGTATCCATGAGCAGAAATTAATGCTAGAATGAGACAGTTCTCAACACCAAGTCTACCTCTGCTAGTAAGCAATAACGCCCCTGGTTCATCAATTGTAGCAACAGCAACACCAATGAATTTAATTGCCCCTTTGCCCCCAGATGGTTTTTATACCCAGGAGCAAGGCTGTAGTAGGGATGGCTGACAGTGATGTCTTTTGTCAAGTGGGAAAAGGTGACTGTGCAAAGGTGGATCAATGTGAGGCCCAGACAACAGGTACCTTAGATAGATCAATTGCAGGTTGGGGAATGTAAACCGAAGATCTTAACAATGATTCCTTTAACACTGCCCAAGCCTATACAACTTTGGGAAGTTTTTGTGTGCTGCTGTTTGCAGACCACTGATTCAAGTCATGTACCTAATTCCTCTGGCAGATTTTCTTGCTCAGTAGAGAGCCCTCTGATTTTAATGTCATTTGAATGTCCTTAGGCCTATGTGTAATACACAGGTCACATTAACAGTAACTACTCAAATTGCACTTCACTTCATCCCTACCTGCTGACAAACTTCTCATCCTTTGCAAAATCTACCTACCTCACCAGCCGTCCAAGCTCCCAAGCAATGGCTTTTAAGCGTTCATAGATCAACCCACATGGCCAGCTTTCATCTCTCACTGGGCACAGGCAACAGCGCATTACAGCTGTTCTTTCACACTTTCACATACTAAAATGTACTGCAAATGAATCAAATGTAAGTCAAATTTGGAAACCAAAAAATATCATTTTGCCAAGTAAGAATTTTTTAAAAGACCATACATTATCACCATTGTTTATCTTGTACAAGAATATTTCAAATATCTTTGAATGATTTCTAGTACGACATGTGGAAGGCACACAAAAGAATATATGCAATATATATGTAAGTTACTCGGTAAACACTAAAATAAATAACCTGGACGGGACTGGAAGAGATTATGCTGAGTGAAATAAGTCAAGCAGAGAGAGTCAATTATCATATGGTTTCACTTATTTGTGGAGCATAACAAATAGCATGGAGGACAAGGGGAGATGGAGAGGAGAAGGGAGTTGAGGGAAATTGGAAGGGAGGTGAACCATGAGAGACTATGGACTCTGAAAAACGATCTGAGAATTTTGAAGGGGTGGGGGGTGGGAGGTTGGGGGCACCAGGTGGTGGGTATTGTAGAGGGCACGGATTGCATGGAGCACTGGGTGTGGTGCAAAAATAATTAATACTGTTATGCTGAAAAAAAATAAAAAAATTAAAAAAAAAAATTCAAAAAAAAAAAAATAAAATAAATAACCTGGGAACCTACTATCCAGCTTAAGAACTAAAACATTACTAGTAGCTTTGTATCTGCCTGCTCAGTCTCCCTCGCATCCCCTTGCCTTTCTCCCAGAGATAGTCACTATCCTGTTTTGTTCTTAGCACTATTCTGAGTTTTGTTCTTGGCACTCTCTTCCTTTTAAAATATAAGCATTTTATCACATGTATGTGTTCCTAAACAAAAGTTTAGATTCTCTTATTCAGCTTCGTAAAAATTACATATTCTATGTACTCCTCTACAACTTGATTCCTTCATTCAATATTTCCAAGATTCAGCCATGATGTTACATGTATCTATGGTTTACTCATTTTTACTGACATATGTCATTAGGTACACCACCACAATTTTTTTTTATCCATTGTCGTGAAATGAACATTTGGGTTGTTTTATATTTTTGCTATTACAAACATGTTGTTTGTACACATTTGTAAGAAGTTCCTCAAGGATATATGTAACTAACAGTGGAATGGCTTGGTATATACATTCTTAACTTTGCAAGATACTTCTGATTTTTTCCCAAAGTAATTGCACAAATTTATATCACTTCTATCAGAGTATAATATCCTTTTCACCTGTAAATTGTCCAGTCCTTAGTATTATCAACCTTTTTCATATTTACCAATCTAGTAACTATAAAATATTATCTTGTTCAGGCCTTAATCTGTAAATTGCTAATTTACAGATCAAAACACAATAAAGTTGAGCAACTTTTCACAGTTTATTTGCCACTTGGGTTTAATCTCCTACAATATGCCTACCATAACATTTGACCATTTTCCAGTTGGATTTTTTATTGATTTGTAGTTCTTTATAATATAATCATGGTATTAATTATTTTTCAGGGGTAGGTGGTCTATTTTGAATATACCCAACCCTATTCACATAAGATTTACTCATTCAGTTCTCAGGGTTCTGTGGGTCCTGTACACTGGCCTACAGGTTCTAAGGTTTCCTTCCTACAGTAGCAATGTCTCATGCTTGTGTGGATAACCAGTTTATAAAGCACTCTCACAAATCTTATCTCATCTGAGTCTCCCAACAACTTTTTAAAAACGAGCTGGGTATTATTATACTTGTTTTATAAATAAGGACACTGAGTGGCTTGCCCAAGGTCATAGAGCTAATAAGTCCTCAAATTCTGTCTTCCATACCTCCTTATGATTATATGATGCTTCTGCTATTTGTAGATTATGGCTTATTCATTTAATCAAATGCTGCACCTCTGCTCAGCATCTTTACTTCAGTTTTTTCTTTTTTTTGTATATGATTCAAACTATAGCTCTAGTCTATCAAGTTCGTTTTAAATGCATCGCCTACAAGACAACAGATGAATAAGGAAGCACTGAAAGAATTTTTTAATAGGAGTTTTTTACGAGAGTATAGGAGGATATTAGAAACCACAACAGTTACCTGTTTCTGGGGCAGATCACATTTTTAAACATAATGGGTCTATTATGTAAGAGAGCCGATTTCCCCTTCAGTATTTTCCTTTCTTTTGGCCTTCTAGAGATTTAAAAAGAGGAATGCAGGGATTAAGAGAAGAAAAAAATGTGCTTTAACATTTATTAGTATTATCTAAATTGGCTGTCCTATGTCAAATACTGATTTTATATTAATTAATTTTTAAATATTATCTATTTGTTATATTAGAGATAACAAATAACTTGTAATTAGTCTTACATGTTGAACTTATCACGGGAAGTAATATTGGTAGACTAGTAATCCCATCATTCACCTTTCATCTGAAGCTTTTATTTTTTTTTTTAAAGATTTTATTTATTTATTTGAAAGAGAGAGAGAGAGAGGAGAAAAGTCAGCAGGAGAAGCAGACTCCCTGCCGAGCAGGGAGCCTTATGTGGGACTCGATCCTGCGACTCCAGGATCATGACCTGAGCTGAAGGCGGTCACTTAACCAATTGAGCCACCCAGGCACCCCAGTGAAGCTTTTATACTGGGCAATTAGGTAAGCATCCATCGACTTCAGGAGCCCGCAGAGGGTGGGATGTTAGCTCTCAAACGAGATGCCCAATTGTTATTTTTTAAACAGGTGAAATGGTAAAATGTCATACTTTTTACTTCCTGGGAGTTGTTTAAATTCCTTCTTTCCTTCCTTCTCAAGCTAACCAGACTACTCATGTGAAATCTTTAAACTTTTGGTAGTTTCCATCTCTTTTTTATGTGCATCACATATACCAGAGAAAACTATGTTTGATGAAACTACCAGAAGGACCTGGGGGCAAATAAGGAAACAGCATTCCTGCTTGGAGGTATTTAAATCACCATATGATAGTTATAACTTAAGTACTTCCTGGACACATCCCTTGATGAATAATAATAAAGAGATAGGCCTACAATATATCTTCTCCAAGGAGAAAGGTCTTTAATAACAACTGTCAATTCCACAGATAATTACTAAATATGCCTTTTCCTAGATCTCTTTTTTCAAGAATAAATGCATCTCCAAGTAGTATTTACTCATCACATATTCCTACATCTGTGTCCAATTTAAAACTGGTTGGCTTGTCTGTTTCCATAAAGTGATGGTTTCTATAAGTATTTTGGTTGGAGTCTGAGAGCTGTGTTATATGACAAATAATATATGTCTGATGATGAGCTCCCTGTGTGTATTTCCTTTATGAGTCAGGTATTCTACTAGGCTCATGCAGCTCACTTTGAGTAGGGGATAATTATATCACAAAGTGGTAAGCATAAGAGAGGGGTGTGCATTGGGGGAAGGGTACCTAATGACTTTGGAATTCAGATCTGTGCTTGGAGAGAATGAGGTGAACTCATTGTGTTGGTAATTTGAGCTGTACACATTTTATAGTTGTGTGTAAGAATATGGGTCATTCCTAATGACCATACATTCCTAATGCAAGGGGATGGTCATTCCTAGCTGGGAAGCTCCGAGTATCATCTATTCCAGAGGGCCTCAAAGAGGCAATTACCTATTTGAGAGGACAGGCACTCTCCATATTTTCAGAAGTAAATCTTCAAACCAGCTGCTTAAAAAGAGCCTTGTGGATTATGTGACCATACAATTTATTATTCACTTTGGACAAGTGCAAGATTGGTGGGACACTGGGACAGCAAATCCAAACAGGGAATGTCTCAGGCAAATAAAAAAATATTTTCGTCCAGTTCATTGAAGGAAAAGTGCCCAAGGTCTTCTATGAGGGGATGGTGGGAGAGTTGATTTGGTTGATTTTGTACTTAGGAGAAAAAACTGTCAGAAGTCAAAGAGGAGTCCTATTGCCTTTTCAAGGGTAAGTCAGGATAGGCCAGGACAATATATTCATAACGATCTTACAAGGGCTTGAAATCTTTAGCACTCCAATTTTTCCTTTTAAAGATTCCATACTTTCCCATTATGATTAATAATAAGACTCTTTAAAGAATCTTTGCATGGGGGGTACCTGGGAGTCTTCAGCCTCTTGCTGAAGGTCATGATCCGGGAGACCCCAGATCAGAGTCCCCAGATTGAGCCCATGAAGAGCTCCCTGCTCAGAGGGAAGTCTGCTTCTCTCTCTCCCTTTGATTCTCCCCCCACCCCCCAGCTTGGGCTCTCTCTCTCTAATATAAAATCTTAAAAAAAAAAAAAAAGAGCTTTGTGGTGGTCTTTAGGGACAGCAAAAAAATGGGGCTCTGGGAAAATAATACATCATTCGCTTGGATGCTGGTGGGGAAGGAGTAATGAAAAGTATTTTGCAAGAAAAGAATAAACTACTTTCAGGAAAGAAATCTTTGCAAGAAGAACACACTACTTGGGCGTGTGTGGTGGGGGTATATGGAATTATAAAGAAACAACGGGGACAAAAGAAAAGACCTTGTGAAATGCCACAGCATCCCACTAGCCGAGTTAACAGGGCCGTGGTCTCTGAATGACCCTGTGCTGTGTGAGAGCTGGGAGCAGTGTCCCTTGGTTCTCTGGGAATGACACCATAGGCTCCCAGTGATACTGTGTGTCCCCGAGTCGTTCGTAAGAACGCAGGGACTGCAGCCAGCGCAAGAGCCCTGGAGGGAGAGCCTGCACCGGGATGCAGGGAAAATGCATTCAGCACCAAAGACTTGCATCGACCACCACCAGCAGCAGAAACCCTGCGCCGGGCCAGGTGAGCTCCGTGGCCAACGCTCTACCCACGGCCCTGCCCACTCGCGCCCCAGGCCCGCCCACACTCCAGTCATGGCTTTAAGTCGGCGGTCCGCGCCCCACTTCTCCGCGGGCTGTGCAAGCTCGGTTCTCCGCCGGCTTCCCACTCTGGAGGCCCGGGCTCGGGGCGCTCCCACTGCGCGTGCGCCCTCCGGCGGGACGCCCCCCGCGCCCCTCCCCCTGCGGCCGGACTTGGTACGGCCAGGACGGCGGTTGGCGTCCTCCGCGGCTCAGGCGAGCGGCGGGATTTTCAAATCTTACCCGTGGAGGAGTGACGGCGGCCCGGGCTGTGGCGCGGGAGATGGAGGGACAGACCGTGAGGGGTCCCGAGCTCCGCCTGGCGGGCCTTCCTGCCCAGCAGGTGAGTGACGAAGGGCCCGGCTTCAGGTCCTCAGGCCCCCGTTGTGCCTCGGCGTTGAGAAAACCCCAGGCCGCGTCTCCTATCCAGCGGTGACCAGAAACAAAAGGAAGGACTAGGAGGCCGCACTTTTGAGGCTCCAAGGGAGCTTAGAAATCTCCGCATTCCCCACGGTCCCCGGTTTCTCATGGAACAGACAGACCCGAGTGGGGAAGCGATGCCAGAGTTCCGCCGTGCGTTTCCGGGCGCACCTGCCCGCTGCTTCCCGGCACCGTGCAGGGTTTGGAACTCCCCGCCCAAGCGTAGGTGATGCTGGGGAAATGCAGGTTCCGGGAATTCCAAGAAGCCCACCCGAGGCCCGGGGAGGACAGTTTGCTTATCACTTGATTTGACGGCAGCACAAGTACTGGACCGCTGTCTACGCACGACAGAAACTAGAGGGGCAGGGTGGGGGAGTAAACTGCAACCTTGGAACTTCAGAAAATTGAAAGTGGGTCCTTTTTGAATTGGATAAGAAAGAAGTTTGATAGATTGCTATTTCGCCATGTAAAGTGCGGGTTAGAAACCTTTTTACTTCCTAGAGAGCAGCATTTTTTCTTAGGGAAACCAGTTATTAAAATGTTGTTTTCCCCCCTTAACCATAATTTTAGAGTCTTAAAAGAAAACTGATCTTTAAGCTGGAGCTTCACTTCTATTTTAATTTCTATCTTATTTTCCTGAATTCTGAGATAGCCTAAACTGTATGAAAATATCAGTTTTGTAGGTCAAAATTGGCAGACTATGAGGCATTTTATATTGTCTTTGCTTAGAATCCTGGCAAAGCCTTTCCTTAGAAAATTATTCTTTGTTAGAATCCTCAGTAGATACAACATCGTTAGTAAATCTTCAATAATACTGAGAAAAGGGCGCCTGGGTGGCTCAGTGGGTTAAGCCGCTGCCTTCGGCTCAGGTCATGATCTCAGGGTCCTGGGAGCGAGTCCCACATCGGGCTCTCTGCTCAGCAAGAAGCCTGCTTCCCTCTCTCTCTCTGCCTGCCTCTCCGTCTACTTGTGATCTCTCTCTGTCAAATAAATAAATAAAATCTTAAAAAAATAATAATACTGAGAAAAATAAAGCAAGACATTAAGAATCATTATGCAGAAAAGTCCAACTCCTTTATTAGTAATGCTGTTTTATGCCAGCATTTTCAAAAATTTCAAACATTTTAATGTAAAATACTTCTTTTCTGTCCTCTCCTTTATGTACTTTGGCTGTCCCGATTGTTAACAAAATCTTGATTTCTAGTGAATTGGCAATCTGTGGAAGTTCTTGTGTGCATTACATAGGTGTTTGTATAGTGGTTTGAGTATATTTATTTAGCTGTGTGCAGCAGTAATATTTAGGAATTATACGAAAGAAGAGGATAAGGTCATGAAAGAAGTTTAGCTACGTGGAATGAAAATAAATAATTATACACAAGGGCTGGATTATTTTCATGTGAGAAGGTACAGTATTTAATGATTTCTTAGGCAGCAAGAAAAGCAAATAATAGAGTTGTGGAATTCCTTCTGTTAGGATCTTGAATAAAAATTGCAAAATAGCAATAGGTTTCAACCTAATATTGAGGGTCAGTAAGAGAATTTTATACTTGACTAACTGAATTTTTATATGCTGTTTTTCCTTTGATATTAATGAACCTGCCATCTATTAGGGATAGGGCCAGAAATTCTTGGGTGGTCAAATACTAGTGAAACACCTCTGTTCAAACCTTGGAGTCATCTGTGAGTACACACAGTATTGGCTTTGGAGTCAGTTTAAGGTCAAATCCAACTCTGCTTGTTATACAACCTTGAATAAGTTATCTGTCTTTTCTAAGTTCTTAGTTTTCACAGTTGTAAAATGGGTAAGATGCTTATCTTAGAAAGTTATTGGGAGTTGAGAACCTCTTTAAAATACTTAGGATAGGGACGCCTGGGTGGCTCAGTGGGTTAAAGCCTCTGCTTTCGGCTTAGGTCATGATCCCAGGACCCTGGGATCGAGCCCCACGTCGGGCTCTCTGCTCAGCAGGGAGCCTGTTTCCCTTCCTCTCTCTCTGCCTGCCTCTCTGCCTACCTGTGATCTCTGTCTGTCAAATAAATAAGGAAAATCTTTAAAACAAAAATAAAATAAAATACTTAGGATAGTACCTAACACTCAGAATATACTTGAGAGAAAACGGTTTTCTTACCATTTCTTGTCCCGTTCATCTGAGATGTTGGGGCAGCCACCTAGCTTTTCTTACAAATATTTAAACTTTAGAAATCGTAATAAAAATGAGATTAAGATGTAATGCTATTGGTGCCAGCAGGCTGGATCAGAGGACCCAGAATGGGGTCCCATAGGACTAGCTAAGAAGGTCCTTAGCTTCTTGCAGGATGGAAATCTCGTCTGAGCCCATAGGAGGTGGAAGAGTTTATTGAAGATAGAGAGCAGATAAGGACGAATGCTCAGGAAACTTAGAAAAGGAGCATGAGTCTTGTCTTAGTTTGGGGTCTGCGGATTTTTATTGAGGATAACGCTGTGGTGTATGTATCCTCTCAGATAACCAGGAACCGGTTAGAACAAAGACGAGGACCCAAGTGTTATTGCTTGGAGCCCGGGTGGAGGAGCTGAGGGGGGTCTTGGTGTCAAGATGTCTAGTGCTGGTGGTCTGGAATACACATATGGTAGATTCCTCCAGTCATTCTCATCTGATTCTTTCTTGGATGTTATCTGTTCTAGAGAAATCTTGAACTCCTTGACCCTTACAAGGAGGACATACACTATTTGCATTACAAGGCATGTGTAAAGTGGGGTGTGGGTCAAGTCCTAGCAAGAATAGAAGCAGGAAAAAAAGCAAAAGACAGATTTTTATGGAGTTCTTCAGTTTCCCTATCTCATTATGTCATTTCACCAAAGTAAATGTATATAGAAACATGAATGTAAGAATTCTTTCTCTAATGCCATTTCCCAGAATGACCACTATTAACAATTTCCAGATTTTTTCTGTACATAAACAATTTTTGAAATAACCTGCAATATCTTTTAGAAGAAGGATGTATGCTATAAATACTCATTTGCAGTCTTTTTCATCCTGGCCTCTTAGTGAACATCGTATAACTATATCCATGAGGTAGGTAATAGTTTCTATCTGGATTACTACAGTAGTCTTATCAGCAGCCCAACTTCACATATATATTTTTTAAGTCCATACTTAATTTCAACACTAAGGCCATTTTCTTTGGACTTCCTTTGTCCCTTTCTAGCTCTTCAAAACTAGTATCTTTCTGTTTTCTACATAATCTAGATTTGCACTTTTAAGTCCTTTTCCTGTTTCATTTTTAGCCTTGGTCTGTCCATTTATTTTTATCAGCCTGACTTTAGATACATGATCAGGACAGTGCCATAAGCTTCATTTGACTTGATTACAAGGAAACTCTCATTTAGAAAATTGAAGAAGAAATGGCAAAAGGAAGGCTTTCCCCCCATTCTTGGCTCTTTCTGGAGACTTGCTTTCTGACATTTCTAAGAAGGACAGGTATATGCTTTTGTCTTGGGGCCTACTCAGTCTTGACTCTGCTATTATGGTTGAGGCAGCAGCAATAGGGATTTTATCTCCGTCCTTTTACACTTTGGGGCTCAGTCTGTGCCCTCATTACAAGATCATTGTTCTCACTGTGGATAACACATCAACTATTACCCCGGGAGCACTTTGCACCCCTTACTAACTAAAATTAAGTTCTTTGACTCCATAAAGACTTTCTTGGCTAGAGTAATATCACTTAACCAAAGAGGTTTTCTCTGTTTGTGAAGTATAGATGTATACTAAAGTTGCAGAGACCACAAAACTAGCTAACACCATAGCTTTTTTTTTTTTTTTTTAAACACCAGTACATTCTAAAGTGTACATACACTTAATTCATCTCACTTATGTCAGCCCTCCCGGATCCACATTCGCTCACTGTAGAATAGGTGAGGTAAACTAGTTTACTATGAATGTTAATTTGGCTGGGTTAGGGATCAGCGAACTTTTTCTGCAAAAGAACAGGTAGGTAAATATTTTCAGCTTTGTGAGCCACATGGTCTTAGTTGAGACTACTCAAATCTGCCATGGTACTTGAAAGTAGCTTTGGATAACACAAATGAGTGTGACTGTGCCCCAGTACAAGTTTATTTACAAAAAGACTAGCATTGACTGGGCAATAGTTTGCTGATCCCTGCTCTAAAGGATAGATTTCTAATGTTAATATATTAGATACATCTCATTTCCTTAATGAATATTTAACCTTACAAATAAGGTGATTTAAAAAAGAAGTCCTAACTTTGCATTTCATTTCTGCACTATTTCCCAAGCCTCTATAGTTTTATAGTCTTTATCAATAAGTGATGAAGAGAAGACAATCTTCATTTATAAGATGGAAACCCTAGAAGTCCAAACTGATTCTTTAACGTGTTTGTGGCCACCTACTGGTTCCTTAAGGTTGTTGCAACTTTCCAGATTGCTATGGAATTTCAAGTACTACAGTGGTGGATCTCTACCCTGGCTGTACATTGAATCACCAGAGGAACTTAAAATAAAAAACAGAAAAACAGCAGCAACAAAAACTCGGGCTCCACCTCCAGAGAGTCTAATTGTTTTTTGGTGGGTGAGTCTTAACTTAGGAACTTTTATAAGGCCCTTCCCCTATCAGAGGCGATTCTAATATGCAGCCAGCTTTAAGAACTGTTCTGCTGGTTTAGCTGGCTGCCTCACACTATTAAAAAGCAAAATTGAATTTAATGGTAGCAGATGGTATTTGTTTGTATTTCAGTTGTAGGGTAAAGCTATTCATCCTGGCTTCACGTTGTTCCCTGCATGAACTCTCCAATACTAACCAGCCTGCCAGAGCTTATTTCTATAGACATATGGGTCACATAGATAATTCTTATAATTAATTATTAATTACATTAAAGAAGAATTTACTTTGAGACTGACAAAGTCATAAAAAGATGAAACAGAATTGTTGAAATTCAGCCATGTATAAAGAAGGAAAACCAGCAAACGACTACATTTATATAATATACCAGTTTTGAGTTCTACTACTGGAGAAGGTTTTTATGTGGTAATTAGATGATGTAATTACAGAAAGTAATTAAACAGCTCTGTTCTTCTGTATGCGAATAGTGCATTTGACTGATTTGGATAGACAAGTTAAATCATCTGCTACAGCTTCTCTTTTAGGGTAATTTTCATAGACTTATTCTCCTAACTTTTAGTTTTCTTTTGAAAAGATTGTCTTTTGAATATCTGGAACTTCCATTATTATATTCCATTTACATTTTTGATACAGATTTTGATCCAATTAAAAGGTAAATTATAACATTTATTTTTTACCACAGAAGCCAGGACTTCTACTTTTAGAAATAAACATACTGGAGCATTATTATGTTGGTAGTATAGTTAAAGAGTATCCAATGGTTTATAATTTTTTTTAAAAGCCACTGTGAATTAAATCAAAATAGTATGTTGGAGTTTATAGAATTTTAATGTTACATGTATAAATTGTGTATAGAACCAGGCTGTTACAAGATAATTGTATGGAATAAAAGACTTTCAGAACTAAAGTGATATAGTAGTTTCCTGATGACTCTTAAAACTAAAGTAAACAGGGCGCCTGGGTGGCTGAGTCGATTAAGTCCTCTGCCTTCAGTTCAGGTCATAATCCCAGAGTACTGGGATCAAGTCCCACATTGGTGCTCCCAGCTCAGTAGGGAACCTGCTTCTCCCTCTCCTCCCTGCTCCTGCTTTCTCTGTCACTATCTCTGTCTCTCTCTCTCAAATAAATAAAATCTTAAAAAAAAAAAAAACTAAAGTTAACGTATCCAAAAATCTATTCTAAATCTCTGTTCCATCCAATAGCTAAAAGCTTCTGACATTTTCTGGGCACAGTGCTTTCACTCTTGCTTCTGAGATTTTATTTACATTGCTTACCATAGCGACTAAAACTTATCCCTTTTCCAGCATCTTCTCCTTTAGAAAATCTTACCTTGGTTAATTCAGTATCATCAATCATATCTTGCCATTCCACAATACAACATATATAATATGTGCATATGGTATATTGTTTACATTAGTTACTGTATTATTGTATTAGTTTCCTGAGGTTATTCTTTAACAAATTACCAAAACTGGGTGGCTTTAGACAGTAGAAATTTATTCTCTCATTGTTCTGGGGTCCAGAAGTATGAAGTCAAGGTACCCACCTGCAGGCCCATATTCCTGCTAAGGGCTGTGGGAAGAATTTTTCTCTTGCCCTTTCCAGCTTCCTTTTGTTGCCTGGTGGTCCTTTGCTTATAGACTCATTACTCCCATCTCTGCTTTAGTCTTTGCATGTAATCTCTCTGTGTATGTCTCTTTCTTCATGTGGCTTTCCTATAAGGACACCAGTCATTGGGTTTGGGCTCATACTATTACAGTATGACTTCATCTTAACTAATTACATCCGTAAAACTCTATATCCGAATAAGGTCACATTCTGCAGTTCTAGGAGGACAGGAGTATTTGGGAGACATTATTTAAACTTGTGAAATTATGCTAAGAATATGTAATGTTTCTCACCCCTATTTCTGTTCTGTTTCTCTACTAAATTGTAAAAACTTCCTAATAAAATAAATTAAGGTTTTGCAAAGAGCATTATCAAATAGCTATATAATTTGTGCTATTATACATTAAAAGTTTGTCACTTTCCCAATATGTTACAACATTAAAATGATGTCTAGTATGTTTTCCATCTATTGGGGTAAAAAGAAATGTTATAATTCTGAATTTTTGCTATCTTTCAAGAATACTTTTCTCTCTCTCTCTTTTTTTAAAGGATTGCAGCATTCAAGAAAAAATAGATTTAGAAATTCGAATGAGAGAAGGAATATGGAAACTCCTTTCTCTGAGCACTCAGAAAGACCAGATCTTGCATGCAGTTAAGAATCTCATGGTATGCAATGCTCGAATAATGGCTTACACATCGGAGCTACAGAAATTAGAAGAACAGATTGCAAATCAGACTGGAAGATGGTTAGTAGCATAGTTTTCCTATGGCTTTTAATGTACTCAAGTATTTGAATAAGAACACAATATAGTTTAATTTTAATGTCAAATATCAAATCATCAAAGCTTTTAAAAAAATAAATACACCAAAGTAGTCTCTAATATTAGAAACATTTTGGCAGTAGAACTCAGAATAAAATTAATATTATAGTAGCAGTTTTCACTTGGCAGTTTTATTGTGTCCCAGATTATGAAGTGAAATGGTTAAGAAGCAAGAGCTGAGAGAATATTTTAAAAAGGAGGAAGACTGGAGCCCCTGGGAGGCTTAGTTGGTTAAGCCTCTGACTCCTGATTTCAGTTCCGATCAGGATCTCAAGGTTGTGAGAATGAGCATTGCCTTAGGCTCCACACTCAGTGGGAGTCTGCTTGAGAGTCTCTCCTTCTCCTTCTGCCTCCTGCATCTTTATCTCTCTCTCAAATGATAAATAACTAAATCTTTTTTTTAGAAAAAGGACCAAGACTGATAGCTGAGTATATAGAAATGTGAATTAAAAAAAAATTTTGCTTAAAAATGCGAATAAAGAGGTGTTAGCTGAGAGTAATGGAAGCTTAGGTGTAGAAATTGAAATGCACACTCCTCTCATATGGTGAATATAAGTCCTCAAGAGGCAAGCAATTTACTCAAGGACATGTCACTGGCCAGTGACAGAAACTAATGAGAGGTTGCTTAGGATTTGCTAAGTATCTTCTGGTCCTTGTTCTCTTGGTTACTCTGTGTTTCCATTTTGGATCAGGTCTAGGATTTGTGTATGAAATTTACCTTCTATCCCATTTACAATGCCAACTCTTCTTGAATCTAAGAATGGACTTAAATTTGGTTTCTTTTCTAATGTAAATGGTCTTACATCACCCATTGCTGATCACTCTTAAAGCTCTAGCACTAGTGAAGAATTTCTTTTTATACCTTAATGGCCATTGTGCTGTTCACAGGTACCTCCACTAAATGCTTGAAAAGTAAGATAAAAAACACAGGTTACAGAAAGAGATTTTTGTAAAGATAAAATGTTGATGAGATGGTGATACAATAAACACTTGCGTTCAAAGTCACTAATATTTATTTGCTCTACTGCTTTTGGACCTCTTTGTGCCTCAGTTCCTTCATTACAGTTGGCAAGATAATACTTACATTTTGAAAATTAAGGTTATATTAAAAACCCAATCTGATACTTTTTACATAATTATTATTTTAACAAATGTGAAATAATTTTCATTATTTTTTATCCCTGACATTATAAGATGAAATTATTCTTACATCGTAATTTAAGAAAACATTTTTTCAGATGGACATACCTTGGTTTAAGTCAGTGCCTCCCAAACTGGATCACATATATCACTGAGAGTACATAAATATGTCTCAGGATATATACAAAGCCATAGGATAAATATGGCATATCTTCTTTATATCCATGAGTTCTTAAGATAAAACATGAGAAATTAGGAACTGTGGTATAATTTGCATTATTCTGTTCACAGAACTGTATGTTCTCTGCCCATCCTTTTTAAGGACATTTTGTCAGGAGAGGGCTGTTTTAGTGGAAGGGTTTAAGAAGCACTGGTTTAACTACAGGGTGGGACTAAACACTTGCTATTATATCATCTCTTACATTGCAGGAAATACTCTTCTGGGAATCAGTGTCCTCCACATTTATGTTCTGTACTTATTTTTAGTGAATTGTGAATTGACCGTTTTCTTAATTTGGTAGTATGACTTTTCTAAAGTTACTGATTTATAAAAATGTTAAATAAACTTAATCCTTATTGAAATGATAGAAGAAAGATAGGAAAAAATATTTGACTCAACTGGAAATGTGTAAAATTTTCAGTTTCTTTAAGGATTATCTTCATTAGATGAAAATAGCTTTGCTGCTATACATGCATATTTATATTTGTTCATAATTCCTATAAAAATTGTCTCCCTTAATTATAAAATTATTTCTTTAAAGAAATCTGAATATTCTCTATGAATTCTTTTGTTTACAATTCCACTTTGAATTGTGCAGATATAACCTGATGTCACTATCAAATATAATTGGAAATTTCTTTTTTTTTTTCTAAATATTTTATTTATTTATTTGACAGAGAGAGAGAGATCACAAGTAGACAGAGAGGCAGGCAGAGAGAGAGGAAGGGAAGCAGGCTCCCCGCTGAGCAGAGAGCCTGATGTGGGGCTCAGTCCCAGGACCCTGAGATCATGACCTGAGCCGAAGGCAGAGGCTTAACCCACTGAGCCACCCAGGCGCCCCTATAACTGGAAATTTCATAAAAATGATCTAGATAGTAAGGAGTGTCTTACGATGGTTTTTCAGTTTCTGGAATTAAGTTATGTAAATTATGCCATTTGATTGGTTGGTCAAATATTTACTGACTAGTACTTGTACAACATTATTAAGTACTGTGTTGGTGTATACAAATTCAAAGAACAGAATTTGTCAAAATATGAGAACATTTGTATGTTCAGCAGTCAAATATTTAACCTTTAGAGACTCAGTGTTCTTTTCCTTAGCTTGGTTTTGATAGTCTTTAAGGTAGAAAAATGCTTCGTTTTTTACATGGCTACCAGAGTTAAAATGGCATTTTAATGAGTCTACTGCCTACCTCTAGTCTAGTTTAGTCTACCTTCTCTAAAATTTTATTATAAAATATCAAAAACTTAATGCAGCTAGGCTTTGTCAAAGAAGAATTAAGTCAGTATGAAATGGCAAACTTGAGGAAGATCTGATGAAAGAATAAAATCTGAATCTTCTAGGGCCCCTGGGTGGCTCAGAGGGTTAAAGCCTCTGCCTTCAGCTCAGGTCATGATCCCAGGGTCCTGGGATCGAGACCCACATCAGGTTCTCTTCTTGGCGGGGAGCCTGCTTCCTCCTCTCTCTCTCTGCCTACTTGTGATCTCTGTCTGTCAAATAAATAAATAAAATCTTAAAAAATAAAAATCTGAATCTTCTAGATTTTGGAGGATGGATAGAGTTTGGTTGGGTGAGTGAGAGGAAAGCAGCATTCCAAGAAAGAAAAATAGCAAAATAAAAGCTCAGGGTGAAAAAGACCATGAATTATTTAAGAGTGGTGACAAGATGTGTTTGGTTGAGGCTTAAGACGAAAAGCAAAGGGGGAAGCAAGATTCAGGAATGTGTAGAAGGCTAGCTGGCAAGTTAACAGTTGTTAACCGACAGATTTCCAGGTGCCACATATTTTGTTAAGGTGTGCACAAATATCACGTTATACGCTGGGAGAGCTATAAACCTCTATTAAAGAGTAGTCAAATGGGATTTTGCAATATTAGATAACTGTTTAAAAGGACACACAGTGACTACGTGGCTAGGACATGAACCCAGATGACCCAAAACTCTGAGGACTCCTCACCCCTGTAGGAAGTTAATGGGTGTTAACTGACAGCCTTCTAGGTGCCAGATAATTGTGCTAAGGTGTCCCACAAACTGAGAGGTACAAACCTCTTCTTAAGCTTCCCAGCATTCTTTTTGTCACCTTCATGCCTGTTCTTAAGTTCTGACTTTCACTGGCCTCTATGCTTGCCATGTTTGTCGAGTATTATTCCTTACTTTGTTCAGATTTTTAATCAACTTTTTAATATGAAATTTCATATGTAAAAAAGTAGTAAGAACAGCATGATAAAAATTGTAAAGTAGTATATTCTCTACCTAGATGGACCAGTTAGTAATTCACTATATAAGTTCATCTATTCTCTATTCTGTTTTTGTATTATATGTACAAACATAGATATGCACACATATACATTTTTCTTTTTTTGTATTGATCCATTTAAAAATAATTTGCAGTCAACATGGCATGTACATCTCAATGGTTCTAAAAGCAAATATTCTGCTACATAGCCAAAATGTAATTATCATATGTAAAAAATTAACAATAATTCCATAGTAGTCATCTAATATTCAGTCTGAATTCACTTTCAGCTAGTTGTAAAAAGAAAATCCTTTACAGTGGTTTTTCCCAGACCAGAATTCAGTCAAGGATGATGTAGTACTAGAGTCCTGGTTCCCTTTAATAGTGAATGGTATTTTGAAATTAAGATATGGGCACTGGGTGTTCCCATTGTTACTTGGGATCATTGCTATTAGACCTTTTTAGTAGACATAGCTATAGGAGAGATTTTTTTAAAAAGTTAGGCGTTTACATTGATATTTGTAGGTTTTTGTTTTCTTGAATTATTTTGTATTTATCTTTTTTCTCATTCTAAAAAACTTAATTCCTAATAACAGTAATCTACTTCCTTATTTGTTTAATAATATGATTATATAAAGTAGTTTCATAATTTTAGTATCAATATGATTACTGACAGAAAACCCAGCTAGGCAAGTTCAGCATTTCTTTGCAGTTCTTTCCCAACATATGGAAATTATGAAATTTTCCAACATACAAAAATGTTGAAAGAATTATACAGTGAAAACTCTTATATCCACCACCTAGGTTCTACAATTAATATTTTAACTACATTTGTCTTATTCTAAATTCATTCTTCTCTTCATCCATCAATTCATCTTATTTTTTGTGATGCAATTCAAAGAAAGTTCTTTGTGTGTGTGTGTGTCTATGTACATGCAAGCATGTATACATTCCTGTGGATAAACGGGAGACCGTGATTAAAAATAACTTATTTTTTTTTCTTTCTGAACAGTTATGTTAACAGTTTCATAAACAGAGTCATCTATGTTTCATTTTGAATTTGCCTTTTTCTTTATACTTCTTGGATACATCCTGTTTCTTTTTCTCCAGCTCTCAATTAGTAGTACTTACCTTTGTCCCCCACTCTCCAAAGCAAGCATTGTTAACTGATTTTTTTCCCACCATAGGTTTTGCCTGTTCTAGAACTTAATATAAATGGACTTGTCTAGTATGTACTCTGTTTCTTCCTTCAGCATAATACTTTTTTAAAAAAAATTTTTTTTTTTTAATTTGTTTGACAGAGAGAGATCACAGTAGACAGAGAGGCAGGCAGAGAGAGAGAGAGAGAGAGGGAAGCAGGCTCCCCGCTGAGCAGAGAGCCCGACACGGGACTCCATCCCAGGACCCCGAGATCATGACCTGAGCCGAAGGCAGCGGCTTAACCCACTGAGCCACCCAGGCGCCCCCAGCATAATACTTTTAAGATTCATTATGTGACTAGTGATTTGCTCCTTTTTATTGATAAGTAGTATTCCCCTGTATGAATGTATCATGGTGCCACTCCCTTGTAGTCTTGAGTTTTCTCTAATTTCTTCTCTCCTTTGGTTGCCTGCTAGTCCTTTTAGGTAGTTGTTTTTTAAGTAGTTTTCCCAGATTTTATATTGTTTTCTGTGGGAAAGAGAAGAGGGAGAGGTAGGGTTTTTCTAATATGAGATACTTGGACATTACCAAAAGAGGAATTCATTTTATATCTTGATCAAACCGATTTTTATTTTTTCTATTTTAAGGATTATTTTGTAATTTCTTTCTGACTTAATATAGTCAATTTTCATAACTTTCGTGGGTTTTTAAAGTTATATTTCTTTTTACCATGATACAAAGTTTAATACATATGTTCAAAGATCTATGTTATTGATTGTTTTTAAAGTATTCTATAGGGGTTCCTGGGTGGCTCAGTTGGTTAAGCATCTGCCTTGGGTTCAAGTCATGATCCCAGTGTCCTGGGAGATGATCTAGCCCCACATGGGGCTCCCTGCTCTCAGGAAGTCCGTTTCTCTCTCTCCCTTTACCTCTTCCCCAGCTGTGCACTCTCTATCCCTCACTCTCCCTCTCTCTCTCAAATAAATAAATAAGATCTTCAAAAAAATAGTCTTCTATGGCCTTGCTTATTCAAGACCACTTGAACTGTCTTGGACTGAAAGGTAGGTTGAGACGTTTGTTATTAAGATTTTTCTGTCTTGGGACACCTGGGTGGCTTAGTGGGTTAAAGCCTCTGTCTTCGGCTCGGGTCATGATCCCAGGGTTCTGGGATAGAGACCTGCATCTGGCTCTCTGCTCAGCGGGGAGCCTGCTTACCTTCCTCTCTCTGCCTGCCTGTCTGCCTACTTGTGATCTCTCTCTGTCAAATAAATAAATAAAAATCTTAAGGAAAACAAAAAGATTTTCTGTCTTACCTCTCGTATATCTGATATTTTCTGTTTTATGAAACATTTGATATCTTTGCACTTATTTCATACTTGTTTTCAGTTGTGGTCTTTAGTATTATAAATGTCCTTTTATTGCTGTTGTTTGATAGTGGCTTTTTTAGACTTGAATTCTGGAGTTGCCTGTTAACAAGATCATAACCCCAGGCATTCTTAGTGTTTGCATTTGTTTTGTTTATCTTTGCGCATCTCTTTTATTTTAACCTTTATGAATCACTTTGTAGGAGGTGTGTTTCCTGTGTTCAGCCCAGAGTTAGGTTTTGCATTATGAGCTTATCTGAAAATCCTTTGGTGGGGGGGAGTGCTAAGCCTATTTCCGTTTATATTACTGATGTAATTGATTTTAGCTTTGTCATATTCTTTTATGTTATGTTAACTTATGTGTTTATAATTGTGCTTTGTCTTTTAGTGTTTGGTCTATCTTCTCTGCTCTTTTTAATTTTTTTTTAATTTAAGATGAGTTTTATTGGTTATGGTAGTTATTGGAACTTTATATTAAAAAAAAAAAAAACAAACAAACCTATGTCCTGGTAACTTCATAATGACTTTAGCTCTTTTTTTCCCTGACTTAGGCTTTTACTATTTTGTTTTTCTACTTTAAATGAAATCATTTCCTTTCATTTATCACCTGTGGGGAGATCAGTGAACTTATTTTTCCATTTTTTCCTTCTCTATCTTTCTATTTTGTTTTGGTTTAATATTATTACTATTTCCTAAGCTGTGTTCTTCTTTGGTTGAGTAGTTACTATTTACATGCTAATCTTGTAATTGTATCTCACCTTTGTTTTAATCTTTGATCTACTATTAAATATGTATAATGTTGACTAACTCTCCTTTTGTTGTAGTTTCTAAAATCATCTCTTGTTTGGAGAAAGGTTATGATCTAGTAGATTTCTCAATGTGAGTATAGCTTTCTTCACATTCTTTTATGTTTAAAATGCTTTCCTTTAGTGTTTGAACTTTAAAAGCACAGGTTGGTTGTATACAAAATCCTTGGCCAATGTTTTCTTCCCTGGAGTTTCTGAAAAACCTCGCTCCCCTGTTGTCTTATCAAAAATTCTAATGTCTAATTTCCTTTCCTTTCTAAATGAAATGACTTGGTCCTTTTTGTCTAGAGGCTGAAAGTCTGATAATTTTATTGGGGTAGGTTTAAAGGATGAGCATTTTGGCTCACTTAGGACTCTTTCAATATGTAGATTCAGTCCATTTATTTTCAGACAGTTTTCCTGGAGTTAAAGCCTCTAGAATAAGGCATTAAGTGTCTCATTAACTTTGTTTTTATTATCTAAGGATGCCAATTACACATAAGTTGGCTCTTCTTTGCCTGTCTTCTATGTCTATCACTTTCTCTTTGATGTTTTTAAAGTCTTTATCTCATTTTTTTTGTCTTTTGGCTCTTTCATTCTCACCCACTGTGTCTCTTAACGTATTTTCAATTTTATGTCTTCATCTTTGGGCACTTTGTATTTTACTCATCATTTCAGAAATGATTTTGTTTTACTTTTTACAGTTTCTTTCTTCTTACCTCTCTCTCTCTCTTTTTTTTTGTTTTCATATTTACCTATTGTTTGTCCCTTACTAGTCTGAGATCTAAAGATTTCAGATTCCTCACTTCTTTCTTATTTGTAATAGCTTATTTAACTGCTCTTAATTCATTTTGAAATATTGTGTTTTTGTTACTTTATATTTTTTGGAGAGTGGTTGATGGCGTATTTTTATCAGCTGTAGCATTTTGACTCCTCCTACTTTTGTTTTATAGTAGCTTTCTATGGATGTTTAGGTCCCTTTTCTTTGGTTCCTAGTTAAGTATGCAGGATCTAGAGTTCTCCTGGACCAACTGATAATGGGTGGGTAGAGGAGCTTACTTGTTTTTTGTTTGTTTGTTTGTTTGTCTAACAGTATTTTCAATTATTGGAACTCCACAAAGAACAGTTTCTTTAATAAATGATGCCTTTGAGATGTTGGTTAGTTGGTTTCCTGATTTTTTAAAAAATATTATTTTGTTTTTTAAGGCTTTTAACTTCAATTGCTTTCTTCTTCTGCTGCTGCTGCTACTGCTGCTGCTTCTTTTTTCTTCATGGGCATACCTTGAAAGGATACCTCTTTAATTGTGTGTCTTTCTTTCCATAAGTCTAATAACTTCTGAACAAGAATTCTTTAGCAGTCCCTTTTAGCTCTCTATAGGAACCAGGGCTATCGTATCATTCAGGTCTTATATCCATTGTCTTTTCTTCTAGGAGAGATCACAGGTTGGTTTTGTGTTTTGCAGTGGGTACTCCAGGAGTTGACTTTGATGGTTTCAGTTGTCAATTTCTCCACTTATATGTAAATAGAATGTTGTTGTAGTCTCTGTTTTCTAGTTATGCTGTGAAGTATGGGCTATAGGTGATTTTATTTGCTTTCCTGTTGATCTAAAAGCTTTTGTAAGATACCTGAAGAAATTCAGATTTAGCTACCATTATCTTACAGGAGCTGGGGAGTCATACTTTGATTACTTTAACAAATGTTTTAATGCCTCTTCCACCTAAGCTTCAAGTTAAATATTGAGGCCAAGAATATAAATACAAACTAATCCTTGTTTGTGTGGCATTTCTAAGAATGACATAGAATATATTTAAAATATTACTTCATTCAGTACCTATGAGGTAAGTAGATATTTCTCCTATTTTACAGATGATGATGCTGAGGCTAAGAGATTAACAGCAACTCTTTAGCATAAGTAGTTATTGATGGTAAGAATCAGACCTAAGATTTAGACTGAATCTACTAAATACTCCCTCCTTCTTTCAATGGCTACATATATTTCACTTCATTCAGTATTCACTAAACTTTTGTTGAGTATCTTATAATGTACTCAGCTGTATACCAGGTACTGGTGATTCAGCAGTGAACAAAATAGATGAAGAAATCCCTATGCTTATAGAGCATACATTCAAGTAATAATATTCTCTCCTTTCCCAACCTGCCAATGTATTTCTTGTCTTAACTTCTGAAATACTTTATTTGGTTTTATAAAAATGCTATTAGTCAAAGTAATTTGTAGCGCCTAATTATGTATATCATTCAACATAATTGTGCTTTTAATAACACCACACTAACCAGTTTCTTATAATCCAGTTGCCTAATATATTGCTTAAATACTAATAAACTGAACAAAGAAAAAGTATAGATAGCAAATGAGAATTGTGTACTCCTGGCATTAGAACATGGTATATCAAAAACAGAGCTGATTTTATTTTTTAAACTTTATATTATTTTATGTCTGTTGAGTCTGTTATGTCAAGGTTTAAAATAGAAACCTCATCTTCCCAATTTAAGATACTTATGAAGTTATTAATTTTATACCACATAACTTAAGATGTTTAAAATTCCACTTAAGCTCTTCTGAATGTCTGAGTTTTCACTCATTTGCATAAGAGGTGAAGGATTTTATAACCTGCTTCCAAACAATAGGATCCCAGTTAGAATTCTCTTAGTACTTCATTAAGAAAATATAAAATACTTTCATAATTGTTCAATTTCTCATTAAACTTTGTTAATGTTGGCAAATAAATTCTATTTTAAATTCCCGTATTGAATAATATAAAATAGGATAATCTATACTTAGTCAATTTTAAATACAGATTTTTGAGCAACAAAGTGGTTGATTGGCACCCTCTGTTGGTCATTTTGTTTACCTACAGGCAGAAATTAAATAATAAGATAAAATTAAAAGTTCGTCTTTAATATTTTTGTCTCTATCTCTTAAATTAGCAGTTACAAGTCTCACCATAATAATACTCTAAACTGGATTTATAAGAAGAAGGTACACTACTATTTTGCTGTGCCTCTGTTTGGATAATTTTGTGGTTATTTGCTTTTTCCTCAGGCTGGCTCTCTAATTGTAGCATTTAGAATTGGCATTAACATTGCAGATTTTCAAACAAGTATTTATTTAACTGTAGCAAACTATTAGCTACAGTAGCACATTATTAAACAGAGAATGTTTAACAATTTTATTGTCAATTTGGATTAATTAGAAAAACATCACATTTTAGCACCCTAAATAACAGTTTGAAGAGTTATTTGAATTGAAGATAATTCAGGCTTCAGCAAAATGAGGCTGAATTAGTTCAATGTGTCTCTCATTTTTTAAAAAAGACTTAATTATTCTGTAAGATTATATGATAAAATGGGTTTATATTATAGTTTGATAATATTTATCTATAATAGCTTTGTTGGCTGGCCCTGGAAATGCTTATGCAAGTAAATTATAATTATAGGGAAGAAAGCTGTACTCTGCCATGTGGTTGAATCCTTAAGGGGGAATTTTTTTTTTTTTTTTGGTAGTAAATTTTCAACAAGTTTGCTTTGGTGGTTCTTATATTTCAGAATTTCACTCACCTGCCAAAGCCTCACAGTTAATCCAATTTAGTAATATCTAATGGATCTCAACTTTAGCATAATCTATCACTTTTTCCATAAAATTCAAGTTACTCACCATATTAGACTTTTCTTATATTTCTTCACTGAAATAAACATTTTAAGAATTTATATTATTCATTGCTCATATAGAAGGTGTTTTTAGAAATATTACTTACAAATGCCAGCCGACTGTATATATATATATATTGTATTTCTTATACCAATTTGAGGAAATTGAGATTTGTGTTTGATTTCTAGTGTGCCTGATAGCAGGCTATTCAACTGAACTTTTCCTCTGTGATCAACTAAGTAATAAGCAAGCTAATGTTTTCCAACTTGACAAACTAAACTTGAGTATAAAATATTGAACTAGACTCTTAGAATTTATGATTCAATGAAACATTATTTTAAAATAATCAATGAGTACTTTTATTTTTCACTTAGTGAATTTCCTGTATTAACTTAAATACTAATGTGACCACGAAGTAATTAGATAGGATCCTGAGAAATTTATGGCTTAAAGTCTACTACATTACTTTAGTTATAGCTCATATGTAGTTCTATAAATACTATATACATGTCTTATGTAAGTTTATCAACTTAAGTACATCAGTATATTATTTTAGCTCAGATGGAATAGATTTCGCCTAAAATGCTTATGTGCTTAATTGAGTAAGAGAGTAAGAGAAGTAGACTGATATATTGTCTTTAAGTTTTGATGTAAGAAAAAGAATATCTGTGTAGTCTTTTTAACTTGCCTACTGAAACGCAATGAGATGGTGTCATACTCTTCTGAAAAATTAGTTGTATTTCAGAATCCCACCCAACCTTTCTCCAAAAGCTCTCTTAGAATCAAACAGTATTCAGATGAAAAGTTTTTATCTTATCACATTATTTGAACTACCTAATTAAATTAGCCAGTAGTTAATTAACCAAATTAAGTGGAGAGCCCCCCCCCCCAAAATGCAAAGCAAAATACTCTGAGAAATATTGCTCCAGAAATGTAATGCTAATTTCTACATGCGGGATATTAGGAAATAAGATATTAGAAAAATATTCAAGGGTCAGAGTGATTTGATTTACCAGGAGATAAGTATTTTGAATTTTTTTAAATGGTAATAGTATATTCTAAAGTCAGATTTTTTTTTTTTTAAGATTTTATTTATTTATTTGACAGAGAGAGATCACAAGTAGGCAGAGAGGCAGGCAGAGAGAGAGGAAGGGAAGCAGGCTTCCTGCTGAGCAGTGAGCCCGATGTGGGGCTTGATCCCAGGACTCTGGGATCATGACCTGAGCCGAAGGCAGCGGCTTAACCCACTGAGCCACCCAGGCGCCCCTCTAAAGTCAGATCTTGTTGGAGTCTTTTATATACCAAGAATTTTACTTGAGAGTTTTTTCCTATTGTCATGACAGTGTTCTATTCCATATTTTTTTCTTTCAGCGAGCCACTCCCATCCTTTCATTCCTGAGTTAATTTATTGTTTTAATATTTGTTTTTCTGAGTTTCAAAGAATGATATATATTACTGCATATAAATATATAGCACAGAGTAATTTTTTTTGGTATTTTTAGGTTTTTATAAAGATAAATACTCCTGAGCAGCAAGTTTATGGTTGGGAAGCTCTCTAGCTTTTTCAGGCAACTATAATCGGGTAAGATAGAAATGTGATTTATGAAATGGTGAGCCTAGGTATTATACATCCTGGTACCTGAACAAATACTGCACATCTTACTTATAAATTAAGTGTTCACAGAAGGCTTTCACTGTAGGGTAAGCCAGTATATAATCATCATGGAATGTAAAGATTATATGAAAAATGAAAGAGAGTGCTTCTATATATTTCTCTTAAAGGCAGCTAGCTGTTGCCTAAACATCGTGAAATTTGAGTGAAGTAGTTATATTAACTGGAAATCAATATGCATGGATATGTGTGTGTTTTTAATATTTAAGCATTTGTGAAAGATTGTTAAGACATTGCTTATTAGAAAAGATCTTTTTTTCATTAGGTTTTTTCCTTTTAACAGTGATGTGAATTTTGAAAATAAAGAACGAACCGCTTGTAAAGGAAAGATTGCCATATCAGGTACGCTGTAGATGGATTGTTTTTATATTGCTGAATAAATTCTATTACATACCTTCTTAGCATTGGTGGGGTTTTGATTCCCTGAGTGCATTTCTTTCCTTCATTTTATTTTGCATAACCTCTATCTATATTTGTTCTAAAACACTGTTTTCATCATTATGCTGTACATTTATGTAAGATTTTACAGTTTGAGAAAGCTGTTTGATGTGTATTTTATATATTCTCTTCAGTGCAGTTTTGTGAAATAGGTAGGATAGTTCTCTTTTTCTAGATGCAGAGGTTAAACAACTTCCTGTAAGTGGTTGAGCTGAGCTACAAACTCACATCTTTGACTCTCCATTCCTTTTCTGGTCAGAAGTTTCAATAACATTTCTAATGTTTGTCCAAGCTAGAAATTCCTTGAGGGTTGGAACTCTGGTTTGTTGTTTGTTTGTTTTTGTTCATTATTGTATACCCTAAAGGTAATGCAGTGCTTACACGTAGTAATTACTCATTGGACATTGATTGGATGGATGACTGCTTCTTGTTTTTCATAGGGTGAAAACGAAACTTTCCCCCACAAGTTTTCCATTCTGACCCAACTATTTTTCTAACCATATCTTCCACTCTTGACATAAACTGTCTGCTTAGCCAGACATTTCTCTCCCTGTTCTGTCAATACATTTCCTGCTTCTGACACCCAATTAGCTCTTGAAATAACTATATTATCTTCAGGATCTGTTTGCTCATCTATAAAGCCTTCCCTGTTATCATTCCAGCTGGAAATGTTTTCTTTCTTTGAATTCCTAATGCAGATAGGAGACCCTTTACCACTAGATGGCACTTATGCTGTGTTGTCTCAGTTTCTCCAAAGTGTTAAGGAAACTAGACAGCGGTTAGAGATGGCACAGATTGAAGTGAACACAGGCTGACCCGTGTATACTAGTTAGATAATGTACCTTTTACAAATATTACCTCATCAGTACATTTTGGGAACAACAGACCTCCATAAGCCCTTAAGTCATAACTAACTTGTTTCACTGGCCAAAAGCCTTGTCCTCTTAGCTCCAGGGAACATGCTGCTACATTTCAGGCTCTCTTGCCCAAGGAACTGTTTTTAGGAGTGTCTTTACGGATAAACAAAATTCTCATGCAGGAAAGATAGATCTGAATTTTACAGGATGTAATTGTCCTAAATCGTAGGAATTGCCCTCAGCAAAAAATTCTTCAGTAAAGTAACTGAACTATATAAAATCTGTTGCTTGTTTTATAGTTATTTATATTCATGTTTTCATCTTTCCAATTATAAGACTTCAATAAAACATGTTTTATTCCTCCTTGTATGCTTTTAATGCTAAACACAGTACTTTTACATAGCAGTTGTGCACTATGCTCAATACATTTTAATGTGAATAAATAAAATATTTGAGATCTTTAAGGGAGATTTTCTAAAAATACTTAAACATAATCCTCCATTTCATCTTCTGATTTAGTGCCACTAAGTACACAAGTGAGATGTTAAATTACTGTTGAAGACTAAAATGACATGGTAGGGTTAACATCTAATGCCATAATAGTTTATTCGCTACAGCAATTCATATTAACATTTACTGCACATTTAGAAGAGTACTTAAGTAAAAGCATTTAAAGTGAAAGAAAAAGGTGATTTTCCTGACCACAAATACTCAAGTATAGAAATTTTTGCATGTGTTCCTTCTTTCCAAAAGATCATTTTAAATTAAGGAACTAGAAGCCTCAGAAAATGGAATACATATGTAATTTCTCTTCATCTTTACTTTGGCTTAATTATATCTTGTTTGTGCGTTACAAACACACAGACAAATAAAAACAAAGAAAATTAAAAACTAATTCACCTTTATAAATCCATTTTCTTTTGACATTGGGATGACTTTTGTTTTGATTAAAATGAGTATTTGCAACAAAGTTTCTGAATGTTCTGAGATTACATTGATTACTGGGTGATACCTGGGTTTGGAACCATTTCCAGCTTCACCATTCATGGCCAGGTTCTTATAAAAATAAAAAGATAATTCAGGTATATCCTGATCATTCTTACTAAATGTCAAATAATTGTATTGTGGCAATTGTCTCAGCTTATTCATTGACTACTAATTCAATAGTTAAAGCCAAATCAGTTCATAACGTGCCTCAGTTTTTATTTTTGAAAATGATGTAAAGACTTTTTAGGAGTTGACAGCATCAAGTTAGCCATTGTATTATGTATGTCTCTTTCAGTTTATCATAAAAGTGTCAATGAAGACATAAAACGAGACAAAAGTAAGAGCACTGTCAGCTAAAACCTAGTCAACCATTTGTAAGAATCTTGAAGGAATTACTACTATTTGAAGGTGAATTAAAAATCATAGTTGGTAAGGTACATTTCCTTTGTCATCTGAACAGTACCTGACTACCCGGGAAATAGATAAGAAATGTGTGCCTTCTCTTGAGGATTTGATGTAGCTAGGCATGGGAAAAGGCAAGGTTTTCCCATAGGCTATTGGTATATAGCAGAGGAAGTCATGGTTCACGTTCCTCCCAAGATAGTGTAAATAGTCAGTACCACCCTAATAGGACAAGAACAGCTGTGAACAAGAACAGTTGTGAAATGAAATGAGTCAGCAACTGTGGTCAAGCAAGAAGCAGGCTTTTTGACAGGGTATCAGCCAAATCATAATTATGAGACAATAAAGGCAATCCCATTAAAATTAAGGGGAAAGTAAAAATGTCTATTGTTATCAATGTAATTTTGATATAATTTAAGAAATTGTAGCTAAAATAGCAAGACTGAAAGATAAAACTGCTGAAATAGAAATAGAGAAACTGAATACTGTTTTAAAACAATAGATTGCAAACCTAGAATATCTAAGGAAATTTACTGAAACACTATTTGAACTAAAAAAGAATTCAGTAGGGGCGCCTGGGTGGTGTTAAGCCTCTGCCTTTGGCTCAGGTCATGATCTCAGGGTCCTGGGATGGAGGCCCGCATCGGCCTCCCTGTTCAGCAGGGAGCCTGCTTCCCCTTTTCTCTCTGCCTGCCTCTGTGCCTACTTGTGATCTTTCCCTGTCAAATAAATAAATAAAATCTTTAAAAAAAAAAAAAGAATTCAGTAAAAGTGGCTAGATTCAAGGTAAATATACAAAAAGTGGTAAGCTGTCAAAACCAACAATATCTAATGAGAAAATATGGCAAAAAGATCTCTTTACAATAAAAACAACAAAAAACAAAAATATTAAGTTGCCAAGAATAACCTTAGTAAAGATGTAAGGGTAACTGTGTTGTGCTACTGTATATATTGACAGAATATAATAAAGTTATCAGTTCTCAAGTGAATTTGGATAATAGAATTCTAATAAAACATTTTAGAGGAATTTGGACAATATACTTCTAAAATTCACATAAAGAAATTAGCAACTGAGAATAAGATGTTTTGGAAGGATATATTTCTAGCAAATGGTAAAGTATACTATAAAGATTAAGTATAATAGTATGGTACTGCTATTAGGATAGACAGTAACTGTTAAGTGATTCAATTAGATCTGTAAAGCATATAGCCAAAGGACAGATACTTACTCAGGATGACATATATGATAAAGATCCACTGAATCCTTAAATGAATGAGGAAAGGAAGGCCTATTATATACACAAAAGGGGCTGGAACAATTATTCTTATAAGAAGAATGTTTTTTTTTTTCATATACCCTAAAACTCACATAGATGAAATAATTATGTATTTTTATTTATACTTTATATTTTATTTTAGGTCATGGGTACAAACATTCACTGAACTGGCTGATAAATGTATTAACATTTTTCTTATTAATGAAGAAAATACAAATCTAAACAAGTCTTGTCAATTGCTATTAAATTAGTAAATATTTTAAAAAATTGTGGTTAGATGAGATATATATAAAGTGTTTAGCTGAGCATATGTAGAGAGCCCAATAAGTAATATTTTTTAATCAAAACTGCTAAGGCAGAAGTGTCAAGGGCATTCATACATACATGTCTGGTTGGATGGGTAAGGATGAAAGAGTATTATAAAGATTTTCTAGAAAGGAAATTAGAAATAGGCGTTAAGAACCTTAAAAAGCATTCTAAACTAATGAAAGTGTAGACAAAGGATCATAGGACTTAAAGTGAAGCACAACATATATGTAGCCAAAGCAGCTTATGTTCATAAAGATTTGTAATTATTAGAAAATGGCCTAATTAATAGGTATGAAAATATTCATATCAACATCCTAAGTGTAATAGGGAACTGTCTTAAACAGAGCAATTCTCCACAAAGGTTTGAGATATTTACACTGTAAGTAATTGAAACTAATTTCACTTTATCATTGAGCTTTCTACTGTGCTGTGTTATGTTTTAATTCATACATCTTAATCTAGTGGGTAGAACTTTGATTCTCTGTAAATATATAGATACCACTAGAATGTCAGAGGAAAATTGTTAACCTAGTATTAAAAGTAGCGTTGGTGGTATAGTGGTGAGCATAGCTGCCTTCCTAGTATTAAAAGTAAAGGAAAGAATGGAGGAAACTAGGAAAGAAAAATTTTGACTATGTCAAAGGTCTAGATTAACATCTGGAATAAGGATCATTAACACATTTACTTTAAGGTTTGAAGAATGTGTGAATGAGAGAAGATACATTTTCATCACTTTTAGAACACATGCCCTTTTCTTGGTCTCGAAGAAGGAATGCATTATTCTTTTTAGTTTTATTTCTTAAAGGAAATGCTGTAGTTTGTAACATGAATATACAAAGATCTGCAAATTCTTTCGTTGACAAGTTAAATCTTCTTAATGGAAAGGTTTGGATTTGTTTGTCACTAACAATGGTCTTAGACAAATCACTTAATTTTCTTCATCTTTAAAGTTTGCGTAATGGAAGTACTGACATCATTTCTACCTACTATTTTATGATTTTAAAATGTATTTAACTACATTTGTTGCAACTGGTTATCTAAAATAGAAATTCAACTATTTCATCTATTTCAGAAACATAAATCACAAAATGAAAATGTTATGGCATAAGCTTATTACAGACCTTACTTAATAATTTCTTGAGTAATAGTTGGCAGGGTTTTTTAGTAAATTATTTAAATAACTGTAACATATTTTATATTCCTAGTCTAAGCTATTTTTGAGAAAATATTGCCTATATTAGAATATTTAAATAATAAATTTTATATTGGCTTTAATGGTAGGAATCCATTATGGAATTCAGAAGTTCATTTCACTCTAAGAAATGAAGTTTATCAAGATTATTACTTGTCATTTCTTTTTCTCCTCCTTCATAGATATTCGAATACCACTTATGTGGAAAGACTCTGATCACTTCAGCAATAAGGAACGTATGTATGATTTTAATTTATATTTGAAATATTTTCTTTAGGGTATAGTAAATTTGTGATTATTGGGAGAAAAAGCTGCTCCCACATTGAAATAAATTGATGTCATTAGGCAGAATAAGCAGTATCTTGCTGAACCGTGCTTTTCCCTATTTTTAGTACAAATATGTTATAATTGCTTGATACTAATTAAGATAATGCCTATCTAGTGTACTTTTAGTTGTTGATTGGAACCTATGCAAGGACTGTAACAGGTTGTGGGGAAGGGAAGTGTATAACAAAAGAAAATGTACAAGGAGTAAACGTAAAGGCAGTATTTCTTTTTGTCCAGAATCTGGGCGATCTTTTCTGCCTTGTTTTGTTACTTCAGATTATTTAACAGAGTGTAAGAGCGAAGGGTTTTTAGCTTGATCTGATTTTTTTCCCCTTCAGCATTTTATAGCTTTATATAGATTTCACAAATCCATGTATTGCTTAGGTCATAGAAATTAACCTCAAATGATTTCTGGCTGTTACAGGCAAAGCGGAAAAGATATGATAATCCTTTATCTTTCTTGTCTATTGTGATATCTTTGTTCCTCATAGTTTAAAAACTGAATCATATTGAACATAATTAGTTTTATATGAAGAATCCAAAATCAGGTTAGTATATTTGTTATTCAATTAGGAAATATAATTTACTTTACAAAGGAGTACATGTGGGGATTAAGCGTATCTTTCTGATTACTATAGAGAATAAGTTTTTCTGAAGAGCTACATTTTCTCAATAATGAGGTTTTAGACCTTTAATCACCCAATACTTTTTAAAAAGTCACCAAATTAAAAGGCTCAGCAATTACGTTTTTTGTTTGCATGTCTACTTTTTATTGTTTTTGTGGTTTCCTCCCTTGCTGTCAATTTGGTGGGAAATGTTTTGCTGATGTTAGCATGCCTGCCCCTAACGTCTTATAATAGAAAACTTCTTCTGGGGCGCCTGGGTGGCTCAGTGGGTTAAAGCCTCTGCCTTCAGCTCAGGTCATGATCCCAGGGTCCTGGGATCGAGCCCCGCATCAGGCTCTCTGCTCCTCAGGGAGCCTGCTTCCTCCTCTCTCTCTGCCTGCCTCTCTGCCTACTTCTGATCTCTCTCTGTCAAATAAATAAAATCTTAAAAAAAAAAAAAAAAAAGAAAACTTCTTCTTGAATAGACTTGGAAACCAAAATGACAGAGGTAATAGTATATATACAATAATAAGTTGGCAATTAATGAAAACCTAAAGGGTTTCTAGGAATAAATTTATGAACATGGTGCTTGCTGTAGGCTGCTGAGAGGTCTGTATTTTCAGCTTTATTTTTCAGTACTCCTTAGTTTAATTGCTTTGTTCTGGTTGGGAAAGGTGTTAACATATACAGCCAGAGCAGGCCCTATAAAAAGTTAACGATTACGGTGTAACATACATGAAAATGAGAATCTATTAACAAATATCTGTGCTAACTTGTCATTTCCAAGTAAATTTTAACATGGTATAGGCATGATTCATCTCATGGAGCACTCTTTTTTCCCTAGGATCACAGCAGTATGCCATTTTCTGTTTGTTCAAAATGGGAGCTGAAGTTTTTGATACTGACATGGTGATTGTGGATAAAACTATCACAGATCTATGTTTTGAAAATGTAACTATATTGTAAGTATGTTTAAGTCTTCAGAGAATGAGAACAGTTTAAATTCTACCTTTAAAGGAATGCAAAATTATTAGGTGTTTGGATTATTTTTGAAGCATTAAGATCTTTAAATGTTTAAATTGATTTTGAAAATTACTTTATTCAGAAGAAGCCCATTTTAGCATTTGAAATTTTTCAATGTAAATTAAAATGAAATCATGTAATGTTAGTAGTAAATATTTGACTCATTGGATATGATAAATTTTTATTAATTTTTGTGAACATGTACAGTTTCATTATTAACCAAACTATGAATACAATGAAATCTCATAACATTATTTTATATAGAGTGAATTTGGGCATAAAACAGTTCTTACATCTCATATAGGATATTTAGTTACAGAAATGCTAAAATAGTTATAACAACTTTATTTATTAGATAGTCCTGAAATATGTACCATAGGGAAAGGACTTCGGTAAAATTTCGACACGTTCTTTTTCTTACATTGTACTTCTTTCAGGTACTCCCAAACAGTAAAAAATGGGGTGATCCTTAAGGCTGTTTTTATTGCCCCTGCTCTTTTATAGGCTCATTTTGTTGTGGTCATAATACAGAAGGAACTCCTCAGGTAGCCATAGAAATCATTTTCAACTAACATAAGTTTTTCCTGGCCTCTTCTAGAGTTTCCACTAGCCTAAATCAGTGTATGATTTGTATTTCTTTGAGGGTTTCAAAAACACTGTCTTTGTATCTAAATATTAATAGCTACTTAACTATTAAAATAAAACTGAATATACATGGTTTTTGCCATTTTCAGCTGTGGAGCTTAACAGTTGAGATTGGAGAGTATTTTTGCCACTCACATAACATTAGAAAAAACTATTGCAGACCATGTTTTGTGGCTTCTGTCTAGTATCCCATAAATAATTGTGTAGCACAGAAAAATAAAATGCATTGTTCTGAGTTATTAGCCATTGTGCAGGCATTCTTACAAATTATTGAACCACAGGAATTTATTTAGGATCTTCAAATATCACCAAATTCTTACTTACGTAATTGAAACTAAAAGAGTAATTTTCCTTGCTTATCTAACTACCTTTATCTCCATAATCAACTTTCTCAAGTGCATTTTTTTCTACCAAAACTGTCCTGTTAATGGGCTCTTTTCTTCACATCACTGTGCTATTGTTTGTTTTTACCACAAAGACAAAAATCATAATTTTTTTCATTGAGAGAGCAATGCAAGTTACTTGGGAAGACACCACATGATTTATAATTATAAAAAAATTCTGTAAATATTTTAAATTGTTCCAAAAATAGCTGCTGGCAAATGTTCTAAATATTGTTTAAAAATGTGCTTTTGTTAAGATTGTTTTTAATAAGTATTCAATATTTATGAATCTCTGGTTTTTCTCTAAATATTGACATTTGTTAGTCATTACCAGGAGTATTGTATGTTTAAAGGATGCCAAGTAAACTATAAAAATATCTGGGAGGTATTCATTGGATGTATCCAAAGTATAGATTGGCCATTTAAAATCTCTGAGACTGATGGATCTTCCATCTAAGGCAACATCTACTGCTGATGGACCTTTCTTGTGGTTTTAAGTAAATTTTATTATTAGTAACACCACCACAAGCTTTTATAGTAAAGGTAGTTCATTGTGTCTGAAAAAGGGCAAAGCAAACTTAGCATTTGCTAAAAGTGCAGAGTTTTTGCATATGGGTGTAATAGTGTATTCAGTATCTTTTATGCAAAGTTAGGAATATTACCAAGGTCGCACTCTCCCTCAAGGAGTTCCTGCCTTGTAGTATATAGGTCTTTGTATTGTTTCTTGCTTGTGTGTTTTTTTCCCTCTAGATAACCAAACAGTGCAGTGTTATTTTAGAGTTATTGGGTACAAGATGGGGTGGAGAAGACATGGTGGTTGGTGATCAGTCAGTGACTCTTTATGAAAAAGAAATGAACACTAAAGCTTTCAACAGAGGAAACCTTTTCTGTTCTCTTTCCTTCTTCAGTTTTTAAGTCTTTTCCTTTTGGAGGAATATTTATTTTAGGAAATCACACGTATTATGCAAATACCTTCCAAGAAGGTATAACTGAAGACGTCACATCAGGAAAATAGCACTGGCAACAAGAAGACCAGGGCATATTATTGTTTTTCTTTAGGACTGTGCCTGTATATGTGGATTGCATTGTGTTAACTTGGCCCTACTTAGAAGCTGGTTAGCTCTGGAAGTTGTAGCCACTCTCTCAGGTCATTTAGGTACTAAATAAATACAGGGAGGTTCTATCTCATTAACATTTTTAACATAAATTGTGTTTCAAATTGTGATTTTTAAATGTTATGAAAACACTAAAGGATGTTTCAATTTTATTTTCTAGTGAGTTAAGTTTCTAATGTTATGAATGCTCTTGATTTTAGTAATAAAGCAGGGCCAGACTTTCAGATAAAGGTGGAGGTTTACAGCTGCTGTACAGAAGAATCTTCTATAACCAACACACCAAAAAAACTAGCTAAGAAACTGAAGACATCTATAAGTAAAGCTACAGGGAAGAAAATAAATTTGGTGCTTCAAGAAGATCATGAAACATACTCATCCTACAGTTCTCCTATTTTGTAAGTTTTTAACTACAGCATTTATAGTGACATAGTATTACTCTGTATTTGTGACATTTTAAAGTATCGTATAGGGAGTATAAGTTTCATTTTAAGTTGAAAAAACATCCTGAAGCAGAAACAAAACTGAAATTTACTCAGTTGAGGTATCCTTAATATCTTTAATTTGAAAGTAGGAAGTTGGGGGGACAGCATGTTTTAGTGATTTGGAATTCCAGTTCCTACCACAAAGCTGAAATGTTTTTCTTTAAAAGGGACTGTTTGTCAAAGTGTTTGCTGCCTGTCAGTCTACCAACTGGTTTTCTATATTTGTCATACGTTGTTCTTACAGATTTTAAAAAATATTTTATCTCTGTATAACAAAGCCTCACTACCATTGTCATGTACAAAAAAATAAGCCCTTAATATCAGCTGATATCTGATATCTGTCTGGATATCAGACAGATATCCAGTCTGTATTCAAAGTGCCCCAATTATGAAAATGTCCTCTTGTAATTTGTTTGTGCAAATCAGGATCCAATGATGTCTACAATGTTGCATTTAAGTGAGTCTTTTAAGTTTCTTTTAATCTTTAATGATTTCCTGCCTACTTTTTTCTTTCCATTGTTTATTGAAGAAATCAGATCTTGCAGAATTTACCATATTTTGAATTTAGCTAATTGCATCTTATCTTTTTAAACATCTTTTTCTATCCCCTGTGCTTCCTTACAATTGATTGGTAGGTCTAGAAGACTGATTTGATTCAGGTTCTTTTTTAGGCAGTAATACTTCACATTGATTATAGGTACTTCCTACTGTCTCCCATTGGGAGGCCTTGTTCCACTTATAGTTATATTAAAATTGATCAGTGGGTTCAGGTGTTGCCAGCCCAATTCATCCATTATGAAGTTCCCTGTCAATGTTTTATCTAATGGTTTTAGCAGCTATTACTGATAATTATTTCATTAGGGATTATAATTTGGTGACTTTCTAAATTGGTCATGCACTTTTTTTAAAACTTTGAATTTTCCTAAAGAAGACGTTTCCTTCATGAACTGTGGATATAAATGGAAAAAAATTGATGGAGGAAAGCGAGAAAAAAATGCTAGATTGTTTTATTTACCCAATTTTAGAATTATGAGTTGCTATTCTGTCAACCATGGAGGTAATCAATGTTCCCTTTTATTTGAAGTCTTGAATTTTTGTATATGTTTGTGTTTCAATCTGTTACAGTTATTATTCTCTTTGAAGCCAAATTGTCCTAACTTTGATCAGGGGGAAACTTTTCAGCTGACTCCTGCAGCTTTTGACATAACCTAATCTCTGATAGCTTCTTTGCTTTCTGACGCAAGATGTTCCACATTCATCTTGAATTTTTCGGCCCAAACTTGGAGTCACCATTTCTTCAAGGAGCCCTGGTTTCTCTCAGATACTTTCTTTATACATTGAATTTGTTACTGCACAAATAGTTTTGTTTATGTGTCTTGGGAAAACTGTGGATTAGTCTACATTCTTAGAATTTCTTTGCATGTTCTGGTAGAGTTGGCTCTTCAACATGTCAATAACTTCACTATGAATTATAAAAAGCAAAATAGCTCAGGTCTATAGACCTGGAAATGTTAATCATCACAACATAGTTATATAACTCTTTTCATGTGGAATACTTACATATGGATAATGTCTTGGGGTTCTAGTATTGTAGCTTTCAGTCTCTTTCAATTGAGGCCTGTGCTAAGAAATACATTTTACATTATGACTGAGTGTACAGTAGCATAAGCAGATAAATTTCATGAAGCATTACTTAGCCCTAACTATAATACAGTCATCAGATTTTTAATTCTATTTTTAGTTTTTAAAATTACAGTTTATGAGTTATAAGTTGATGTCACGATCTGTTGGATCTGTTGGATCCAAATAGGGGTTTTCTCCCCCCATTTTCCTCTGAAAAATAGTCATAGAAGATGTTAAGTCTTTCCTCATATAAATCTCATTGAAAAGTAAGTAAGGAACCCTTTATTTTTTTTCCTTTACCTTCTTAAAGCTTTTCTTGATTAAGATATATCAAGAATTTTCCATTGAGTTCAGTAGTTTTTTTTTTTTTAAAGATTTTTTATTTATTTATTTGACAGAGAGAAATCACAAGTAAGCAGAGAGGCAGGCAGAGAGAGAGGAGGAAGCAGGCTCCCTGCTGAGCAGAAAGCCCGATGCGGGGCTCGAACCCAGGACCTGGGATCATGACCTGAGCCGAAGGCAGCGGCTTAACCCACTGAGCCACCCAGGCGCCCCGAGTTCAGTAGTTTTTAAAAACTTTTTTAGACAGCAAAATTTATTTTGCTTTATTCAAAACAATGATAGGACCCATAATATCCTAGAGAAGTTACATTATTCCTTGGGTCTCAGTTTTCTCATATGAAAGGCAAGGATTCTTAGACACAATCATTTATTAGGAACCTCCTTAGAGACATTTCTAAGGTTTCATACACCTTAAAGCTTGTTTAAGGGAAAAAAAAATGGTGGTGGGGGGGAGTGGGACTCAAGCCTCATTATAAAACCTCAGTGTTTGGCAGTGAATACGTAATGTTTTACCCTGTCTTATATTATTTTTGTGACCCAGGGCAGATTAATTTGCTTATAACATATTAGCTTCAAGAGTACAACATAGTGATTCAATTTTGTATACACTGAGAAATGATCAGTTCAGTAAGTCTAGTTACTGCCTAGTAACTAGCTCACCATTCCAAACTAAAGATTTGTTTCTTTGTGATGGGAACTTTTAAGATTTACACTCTTAGCAGCTTTCAAATATTTAATACAATGTGATTGACTGTAATCATCATGCTATAAATTACATCCTCATGACTTATTTTATAACTATAAGTTTGTACCTCTTGACTCTGTTCACCTATTTTGCCAAGCTCCCAACACACCTCTCCTCTGCAAGGCACCAGTCTGTTCTCTATACTTAATAGTTTTGTTTTATTTGTTTTTTTGTTTTTTAATTCCACATATGAGTAAAATCATATGGTATTTGTCTTTTTCTGTCTGACTTATTTCACTTAGCGTAATATCCTCAAGGTCCATTCATGGTGATGCAAAAGGCAAGATTTCATTCTTTTTATGGCTGAGTATAAAAATATAATACATCTTTATCTAATTCATCCATTGGTGGGTATTTAGGTTGTTTCCATATCTTTGTTATTATAAATAATGCTATAGTGAACATAGAGATGCATACATCTTTTTGAATTAGTGTTTTCATTTTCTTTGGATAAATAAAAAAGCTTTTGCACAGTGAAGGAAACCATCAATAAAATGAACAGGCAGCCTAGTGAATGAGACGAGATATTTTCAAATCATATATCTGTTAAGAGGTTAATATCCATATACATAAAGAACTCTTAGAACTTAATAGCAAAAAAAAAAAAAAAATCTAATTAGAATATAGGCAGAGGATCTGAATAGACATTATTCCAAAAAAGACATACAGATGGCCAACAGAAACATGAAAAGATGGTCAACATCAGAAATCATCAGGGAAATGCAAAGTAAAACCACAGTAAGATATTACCTCATACCTTTTACAATGACTGTTATCAAAAGAATTAAGAAATGCTGAACATGTGGAGAAAGGGGAAACCCTTGTGCACTGTTGCTGGGAATGTAAGTTGGTGCAACCACTATGGAAAACAGTATGGAGTTTCCTCAAAAATTGAATGAAAAAAATAAAAATACAGTGGAAATTTAATAATTGTAGCTCGTCCCATTATTGTTGCTATTTTTATTGTTCTGAGACTAGGTTTTCCTTAACTTTTTCAAACCCATGCTGAAGCATTGCAATTTAAAAACAACGTAGGATTATAAAATATAGACAGATATTTTAAAATTTAAAACTATCATTTCTAATTTCATAGAAGGTAATCTAAGTGATGTTAGAACTTGCATTTAACCTGTATTCCTCTTTGAAGCCTGGAGGAATTTTTGAGCATAATATTGCTGGTATTAAGTTCCTTTTTTTTTTTTCTTTTAATTTTTTTTTAGATTTTTCTTATTTATTTGAGGGAGAGAAAGAGAGCACTAGCGGGGTTGGGGGAGAGGGCCAAAGGGAGAAGCAGTCCCTACTGAGCAGGGAGCCTGATGTGGGGCTCCATCCTAGGACCCTGGCATCATGACTTGAGCCAAAGTCAGATGCTTACCCAACTGAGCTACCCACACACCCCAGTATTAATTCTTTTAAATAACAACTGACATGGGGCGCCTGGGTGGCTCAGTGGGTTGAACCCTCTGCCTTCGGCTCAGGTCATGATCTCGGGGTCCTGGGATCGAGCCCCACGTCAGGCTCTCTGCTCAGCAGGGAGCCTGCTTCCCTCTCTCTCTCTGCCTGCCTCTCTGTCTGCCTGTGATCTCTGTCTAATAAATAAATAAAATCTTTAAAATAAATAAATAAATAAATAAATAACAACTGACATATTTGTCTTGAAGTGTTCATTCTATTTAGATTTGTTATTCTACTTGGTTTATACCTGAATCCAAACACGAATTTTCTTTATGAACATTCCCCATGCCACTTGAATGGCATTTGCTTATTTATACCAATTAAATTTGGTCAAAGGAAAAGTAAAATCTTTTACATTTCACTAAATCATGTTCTGCTAGTACCTGTATTCTGCTGAGCTTCAGGTGTGAATCCGGCATACACTAGGTTAAATTCATAGCCTGGGATGACTCTTAACTAGTAATTCCTTAACTGACTGCTGCTTCAGCACCATAATAGGAGTTTGAGAAAAGTACTAGTGATCAGAATGCATAAGGGGATCAGTTCTGTTTCTTTAATAGTGATCTAGTTCAATGAGAAGATTCCCAATATGGCTTTTAATTTTTAGCCAAAATGCACATAAAAGATCAATTTTGGGCTGTATATATCTTCTCTAGTAACACGGCATGTGATCAAATATAGCTGTCCTTTCTGACAAAAGAGTGCGTTTTTTTAGACTACCATTTAAAGCAGTCATTTATTATTTTTTTTTTCATAACATTTTGGACCAATCTTCTCCCCCCAGCGTTATAACAACTGGCTTATTTGATTAAAAAATGTAGCTGATTAAACTTTTGGGAACTCAATATTAGGGTTGGCTAAAAGGAATGAGTGTAATGTTTTAGTAAGAAAATGTTATCCTGACAAGAATGTTTTAAAAGTGAGATCATTGTTAGTTTTGGAAACATGGGCATTGTAATTAGTCATGGTTTAAAAATGAAGTAACTTGAAATATCATCATAAAGTATTGTTTGATCCAAAAGAAGACAGTGAACATTTTTGGTAATTTTTAGCATGCTCCCTGATATGATTCATTTATTCATTTTTATTTGTGGAATTTCACTTACTGAAATTCCTTTGTCCAGATTTTCCCAGTGTTTCTAATAGCTGAGTTCACTATTTTATGGTCTTTGAGAACTATTTATTTAGTACATTATTCATCACTATGTAAATATACATCATTTTAAACAATCATTTCAAGAAAACTGGTAAAATTGAGAATGATTATTTGACAAAATGTATATTAATTTTTTAAAAAATAAGCCACTATACTGCATTTTAAATCAGATTGAAGTTATAAAACAAGTATCTTAACACTTGTCTAGAATAAATGGATTATTTATGATTTGAGGAACAATGAAGTTACTGTTTTGATTGTGTGAAAGATGATGCAGAGTTCAAATGTAACTAAGGAGCTCCTCAGCCTTTGGGTACAATTTCATTATCCATTCATTTAATCATTTTAGAAAGGATTATTCAGCAGTTATATCATATGGCACATTAGATTCCAAGGTTCATAAGTCATGCTCCCTGAACTCAAAATTCTTGCAGTAGTAAAATACAGTCCCTTATATCTGTTTTAACAGAAAAGGTATCATAATTTTAAACTATTTCTTAATGAAGTATAAAGGTAGTAAGTATAGTGGGGCTCTCTTTCCAATATACTACTAGCAGAGGCAAGTCAATTATATTTTCTGAACTTCAGTTTCTTCATCTGAAAACATGGACCAAACTATCTGCTCTGCTTACTTCAAGTAGTCATTGTGAATCTTTAAAAAGATATTGCTTGTCAAAATGCCTTAAACTGTACATATGTGGTAATAATGCTTTGCCTTTCTCTGATTTTTATGGGAGATTTCCATCATACTACTGCTTCACCACATTTTTTATTTGATTACAAAAATAATCAAATAGAATCTAGAAGAGAAAAAAAGTTATTCCTACTTCATTCTAAGTCAAATATTTTTTATACATTGACCGATTTTTTTTTAGGTTTTTAAATATCTAGCTTTGGGAGATAGGTATAAATAATTATCTACACATTCAGCTTTTTTTCTACAGTTATTACAGAGTTTCACGTAATTATGTTAATGACCACATTATCATTCGGCTCTATCATAGTTTATTTATTTACTTACTTACTTTTTTGTTAATCATAGCTTTTTAACCATCCTTAGAAGTTATTAATAACTTTCTTCAGATTGTTATTATCAGATGCATCATTTATTGAAAATAGAGGCAAATATGCTCTGTGTTTACCTGAAAGTAGCTGAGGAAAAGATGCCTTAGTCACAATTGTTTCTTAAGGCCTCAGAAAAAATTCGAACATACACCTCATTCATCACATGATTTTAGCCTGTTCCGTTATACGGAAGTTGCTTTCTGAACACCTCCCCAGTGTGCTTGGCGTAAAGGCACAGCCTATAACCAGCTGCTTTCTGTGCACACTAATGGCAGTATTTTGTATTATACTATGTATTGAATTGATGCTATTCCTGAAGTGAAGAATACTCAAATGTTTTTAGTAGTTAGTAAGAATAAATTACCGTGTCATTCCGAAAAATAAAAAGTATCTTCATTCTCTTTCTCTCCCTTTCCCGGCCTCCCACTATTTCAGGTATTTTTCTTGATGGACTTAAAAAGACATGTAGTCTATTCATCTAATACCTTGACCTCTCAGTTTCATGACCCCCCCATCTCCAGTGATCTTGTCCTTCTGCCTATTCCAGTCCTCTACTCTATAATTGTGCCCTAGACCTTGTGACAAAAAATTGCACACCCTCTACCATCTTGTTAGCTGGTATCCCACTCTATCCACCGCCTCCCACATTTCCAGCTTGCTCCCTTTAGCAGTCTGACTCGAACTTAGCTTTGACTCTATGATTAACCACTTTATTCTTTCCTAGCCTTTTTCTTGTTGTCATACTTACCTTGGAAAAACTCCAACCTTGGTTAAATCCTCCTTTGTGCTCCTCCGCACCTGCACTCATGAGAAATAGATGAGGAAGCTGGAGAAAAAGAGTCACAGTTACTGGTCTCCCTTTAGTAGACACATGATCACTAACCTTAAGTGAGTTCTCAGTATGACAGCAATTGTACTGAGTTTCCATTGCCTTCCACTTTGCCTCTCTTCAGGGAAGGTATTTCACATCATATTACTGTCTCTTTTGAAAACTCCTATTCCCCCTCCTCTCTACTCCTTACTCAAAGCTGATGACTTTGTTTCACCTATCACTGATACTACTGAAGCAATCAGGAGAGAACTTACATATCTTCCATCAGCCAAATCTATAAGCCTGTCCACATCTGTATGTTTATTTGCTGCTTTCCTTCCTTGGGAACTCTGTCTCATCTAATGCCATCTTCTTGTGCACTGGATCCCATCTTCTGAATGACTTAGAAGTAAGCTCCTATGCATATCCCTTGCTCCCCATCATCAGTTTTTTTTATTGTTGTTTTTTAACTGCATCATTGCTACCAACACAAAGCATGCTGAAATAACTCCCATCCATACTGCTCCATTTGACAGCTACCCTTTATAGAAAAGTTTTCTATATTCCGTACCTCCACTTCCTCTCCTCTTACTCTCTCTTGGACCATTTCTGTTAACTTCCCTTCTAGAATCCACTTCCCTGGTTTTCCTGCAACTTCTGACTGTTTCTCGCCTGCTTCCTTTGTTCATTGCTCTTCAACTTGATCTCTAATAATGAAGTGTGTCTCATTTTTCAGTCCTTGGACTTCCCTTGACTTTCTAACTTTAATTAAATTTCATTTATACACTGGTAACTCCCAAATTTAATTCTTCCATACTTTTTCTTCTCTTAACTACAGATATTGTCCAGCTGCCTACCTTACAACCTATCTAGATATCTAGAACAATTTTAACCTTGACTTGTCCACAACTAAATTCATATTTCCCATATCTATTCTTCTGTCAGCCTCACTGCAGTGTAATAAGTATTCCATTTTTCTGGTTCCTTAGGCCAAAAGCCTTGGAGTTGTTTTCAGACCTCCCCCCGCCCCACCTCCCATGTCCACATTGGGTCAACTTCAAGAATATATCAAGAATCTTGTTTTTTCTCCCTAGCTTACCAGCTACCACCCTATTCCAGGTCTGCATCAGCTCTTTGACCTGCAGTCATCTAGTCATCTAGTCATCGACTAGAAGCTTTCTAGTTGATGTCCATTTTCACTCTTAACCCCTGTGGTCTGTTCTGCACATGGCAGCCAGAGGGATTGTTTAAAAATACAAGTCACGGGGCGCCTGGGTGGCTCAGTGGGTTAAGCCGCTGCCTTCGGCTCAGGTCATGATCTCAGGGTCCTGGGATCGAGTCCCACATCGGGCTCTCTGCTCGGCGAGAAGCCTGCTTCCCTCTCTCTCTCTCTCTGCCTGCCTCTCTGTCTACTTGTGATCTCTCTCTGTCAAATAAATAAATAAATAATCTTTAAAAAAAAAAAAATACAAGTCACATCATAGCACATGCCTCTGCTCCAACCTACCATTTGTTCCCATCTCACTCACAAGAAAATCCGTTGTCCTTAGTATGCCTCACAAAGCACTGCCATGTGCAGGGTCTGCCTCTTACTTACATTTGGGACATCTCTCCTTCTCCTACATAATACTCTAGCCACATCGGGCTTGTGGTTTGTCACACACACCTAGCATCTCTCTCTCGCATCACTTCCCTGCTTGTTGACAATCACCTGTTCCTGAAGAGAACACACTGCCCTGAAATGCCAGAAGGGAGCCTAATCTTCTTTATTTTAAATGAGAGAAGTTATAATGTAGTTCTGTAAAATTTATATATCAGGGACAAATTATCATGTTGAGATAGATAATATTTAACATATTAGGCCCTCATCACCAGACAGTTAGTGGTTATTAGTAGGTGCTTTGTATGTAATCATATTTGCTCTTCCATTGTAATTGCTGTTCTCAGTTGCTTTGACTTTTTTCTCCACAGTTTTCATTAATACTTTCTCAACTTTTTTGGGGGGGAGGGACTCATTGTGTAACACTAGGGAAAAGTAAGAGCTAACTATGGAAGAGTTAACTATAGAAACCCAGGCTAAGTGAGTAATAGCAGAGACTGGCCCACATTGAGTATGAGGCTGGTGCCCCTATTAGCTCTTGCAACAGTGGAGATTGGCTGGTGCTTAGTAAACTTTCTAGAAGTCTGCATAGAAATCTGACATTATACCAGTTGTATTCAGGATGTAGCTTGAAATTTAGTCATACATCACTCTGTTAAAAATATTTTGTTGAGTTTTGGAGACAGAAACATAAATTTCCCTATATAAACACTGATAAAAGTCCCTGGGTATTGAGAAATATCTCTAGTCTATGGTAGTTATATATTAAAAGGCAAGATAAATCAGAGCCTCATGCTGTACTTATACAGTAAAGTATTTCCATTATTTCTCAATACTCCCTTGGAGAACACCGACAGGTGTTCTCCAAGGGAATAACATTCTGTGGAGTATGCATTGCACAGTTACTACATGTATACATACTTTTCTTTATAGTAGAGATTCTAGTAAAGATTTAGTATGAGACAAAGGAGGTTTATGAAACATATCACTTGGCACAATTAATAAAAATTCCCACCAAACTTTTCCTTGTCTATCTTCTCTGTCTATATTCCTGTCACATTTTAACATGCTTTCTGATGTTTTGAATGTTGAGGTTTTACTAATTTGGAAAATAAATAAAACAAAGAAAAATTCTTGAAATAAAATCAAGATTACTAGCCCAGAAAATAGAATTATTATTATTACTATTTTTTAAAAATTTTATTTATTTATTTGACAGACAGAGATCACAAGTAGGCAGAGATGCAGGCAGAGACAGAGGAGGAAGCAGGCTCCCTGCTGAGCAGAGAGCCTGACGCAGGGCTCGATCCCAGGACCCTGGGATCATGACTTGAGCTGAAGGCAGAGGCTTTAACCCACTGAGCCACCCAGATGCCCCAGAAAATAGAATTATTATTGAATGAAAATTCACTTTTTAATCACCACAGAGTACCAGGATATGAAATTTAACGTCAGAATTTTTAGATACTTTGACAAGAGTGCTATTTTAGCACAAGTAGCATAAAGGGGACTATCATGAAAAAAGTGGAATTAGTAATGAAGTCCTCCATTTTTTCATATGATGAATGTGAAAACTCCAAATCTTTGAAGTTGGTAAACCAGAAGAAGATTCATTCTTACTCCCAGGAAGTAGTTATGAATCAGATCCCATTACTATCTTCTTATTAACTTTCTCCAATGACTTCATTATGCTTGGAATCAAATCCACTCTTCCTCCAAGGTTTCCAGCCAAGTTTGAGGATCTAATTCCTGCCTTTATCTCTGACCTTGTGTCATAAGGTGGTATTTCCCACTTGCTCCCTATGCTCCAGCCACACTGCTCTACTTTCAGCCTTCTTTGTTTGGAATGTTTTTCCACATTCTTTGCTTGATTCCATATTCTTATGAGAGCGTCACCATTACCCCTTAGAGAGTCCTTCCCTGATTCTCCTGCTTAACAGGTCCTCAGTTTTCTTATCCCCTTTGCTTCATAGAAAAGGTTGCATTATAACTTACAAATACCACTATTTAATTTATCCCTCTGCTTACCTCTTCTCCCTCTCCCTTACATCAGAATATAATACTGAGTCTTGTTTACCAAAATGCCCATCACCCTGCATAGAACTTGGCATATTTTAGGTGTTCTGTTAATATTTTTGAATGAATGGAGATCATTCAGAGAAACATGTATGAGTTAAAGCAAATAACTTGCAGATTTTCTTAAGATAAAATAGCATAAAGAAATAAACATACTAGGTTGATAATTCATTTATATTTATAATCTGTCATCTACAACATCTAAATGTGGTTTTTCTTCATTTTTTTATTATGGTTAAATATATAAAATTTACGATTTTAACAATTTTTAAGTGTATAGTTCAGTGACATTTAGTACATTCACAGTATTGTGCAACTATCCTCATCACCCATCCCCAGAACCTTTTTGTCTTTACAAACTGAAATTCTATGAAATTCTATGCCCAATAAACAATAACATCCTGCTCCCCTGCCACGCAGCCACTGGCAACCTTCAACTCGACTTTTTTTTCTACGAATTAGACTACTCCACGGACTTTACACATGGAATCAAGCAGTATTTGTCCTTTCGTCATTGGTTTATTTCACTTAATGTAAGGTCTTGAAGGTTAATTCATGTTGTAGCCTGTGTCAGAATTTCCTTCCCTTTTAAGGCTGAAGAATACTCTATTATATGTATGTACCACATTTTATTTATCCTTTCATCCTTTGAATGGACAGTTGACCTTCTGCTGTTTGGCTCTTGTGAGTTGTGAGTAATGCTGCTATTTATACAGGTGTACACATATCCATTTGAGTCACTACTTTAAATTCTTTTGGGTATATATCCAGAAGTGGAATTGCTGAATCATATGGTAATTCTATTTCTAATTTTTTGAGGAACCACTGTACATTTTCCATAGTGGCTGCAACATTTTACTTTCTCATTAGCAATATACAATGTTACAAATTTGTCCCCAGTCTAGCCAACACTTGTTTTCTGTTTTTTTTTTTTTTAATTAATAAAAGCCATCCTAATGGATGTGAAGTGGTATCATTTTTTTTAACGTTAAAATATTTATTTATTTGAGAGAGAGAGAAAGAGCACATGTGCGCACATGAAGTGGGGAGAGGCAGAGGGAGAGCCAGAGAGAGAATCTCAAGCAGACTTTATGCTGAACTCAGAGCTGGATGTGGTGCACAATCTAACAATCCTGATAATGACCTGAGCTGAGGCTGGGAGTCAGATGTTTAACTGACTGAGCCACCCAGGAGTTCTACTTGTGGTTTTGATTTGCATTTTCCTAATGATTCGTGATCTTGAGCATTTTTCATGTTTTTATTGGCCATCTTTATATCTTCTTTGGAGAAATGTCTATTTAAGACCTTAGCCTGTTTTTTAATCAGGTTGTTTATTTTCTGTTATTGAACATCTAAATATTTTATGTAGTAGAAAATATACTAAAATACTCAAAGTATGTTTTATTTCTCCCTATTACTAGTGCTGCAAAGTATAATTTGCTAGCTCATACTACTTTGACCTTGGAAAGTGCTGAGGATAGCTTCAAGACCCATAATCTGTCTATTAATGGAAATGGTGAGTACAGTCTATATTTTACTTATTACATATGTCATGTTAATAGATAATGTGGAGACAGTAATAATTTCTAATTTAAATATGCTCCTTTGAAGCGGATGTTAGCTTAAATAACATAGGCATGCGTTCTTTCTATCCCTTTTCCCAAAACGAGAAAAAAATTTTTCCTTTTTCCATGCCATTTGCCAGAGATTTGTTTGTGAGGCTAACTTTGTGAGGATAGAAAGGTTTTGTGTATTCTGAATCTTTGACTTTGACTTGAAATCGATTACTTTACCACCCCTCTAGTTGGCAGTCAAAGACCTGTCTTATTTTTAAAGTTGAAATTGAGAAAGCCAAACCTCCTGTTGGTAGAAACAGAGGATGTAAGAGAAGGTAGGGCTGAAATAATCTGAACACTTTTCTTTCTGGATGATACTGGTAGTTGTAGTTTATCCAAAAAAATAATATAACAAGTTGAAGAAGGGAGCTAAGTAATTAGAAAGGTTTGTAAAATTTAACATGAGCATTCTCCATTTTCCCAGATTCTGTTACTTATGAGAAAAAATACAGAGTGGTGATGGCAGAGTAGTTTAGAAATACAATTTGGGTCAATTATTCTTGTCCATTTTCTGAAGCAGAATATATAAAATTTTGTATAACCTTACTTTGTACTTATGGTTGTAAAATTGGGTGGCTCCACACTGATGAAATAGATGATTTTACAAAAATATTTTTACAGTTTTGCTCTAAAAATTACATTAAAAGTACAGAAAAGTTCTTAAAATATAAATGTACAATGTAACAATTTTGAGATGAATATATGCATAACTACCTTCATGTCAAGAAAGAATATTGTCAACATTACTTCTCAATTATTCTAGGTATAAATGGGTCCCAGTTTTTATGGTATTCACTTTCATGCATTTATTTTTGGTTTTACTGCCTATGTGTGCTTCTCTAAATAATTTTTTCTGGTTTGAACTTTATATGGATAAAATCACATTATGTCTCCTTAGCAACTTGGTTTTTGTTCATTCAGTATATGCAGTATATATACTATATTGCTTATAGTATTTCATTGTATGATTGTATCACTCTTATTTATCTTTTATTCAATTATTTTTAATAGTTATAAGGTTCTTTGGGTAAAATTTGAGATTCATTAGGGAACATGGGTGTCTCAGTCAGTTAAGCATCCAACTCTTGATTTTGGCTCAGGTCATGATCTCAGCATTGTGAGATGGAGCCCTGTGTTGGCCTCCTTGCTGAGTGTGGAGCCTACTTAAAAGTCTCTCTCTCTCCCTTCCCCCAAACACTTGGACATGTGCATGCTCTCTGTCTCATGTGCTTGCTCTCTCTCTCTCTCTCTCTCTCACTCTCTCAAAAAAAAAAATAATAAAATAAAACATTAAAAAAATTGAGTTTCTTAAGTATTAACTTCTTAATGATAGCTTTATTGAATTTCCTCAGCATCTGTAGTGGTGTCCCTCCTTTCTATTTGATACTGGCTTTTTGTACATTCTTTTGTCTTTTTATTATCATTCTTGCAGTAGTTTTGTCAGTGTTTTTATTCAGTGGTCTGTTCTATATATTCCAATTATTTGTTAGAAATAATTATTATAGTCTATATACTCTATATATTACTATGAGAGATGTGATAAAATCCGCTGTGATTGTAGAGTTTTCTAGTTATCACAGTTACAGCTATTTTTGCTTTATATTATTTAAGCCTTTGCTATTTGATACACACAATGTTTTTTTAACATGGGCGCCACACTGGAACCCAACATCAGGCTTGAACTCACGACTCTGAGGTCAAGACCTGAGCTGAAATCAAGAATTGGACACTTAACCAACTGAGCCACCCACGAGCTGCTGATACACAATTTTCTTCCACTCTTTTACCTCTCTTTTACCTTAAACTGTACTTATTTTTATATTGTAGACATGCCTCTTCAAAGAGGATTATATACTAGATTTTAGTTTTTATCCAGTTTGACAATCTTTGTGTTTTTAATGGAATGTTTAGTCATTTTACACTTGACACCAAAAAGTTATAAGCTATATTATATGATATTAAATATTTGGGCTTAAATCTGCCATCATATCCTATGTTTGCTATTGATCTTTCATGTGTTTTTCTGTTCTTTGTTACCTTTTTAAGGATTGATAATTTTATCATTTTCACTTTTTCCTTGTTCATAGTAAAGTTATAATTCTTTTTCTCATCTTTAAGAAATTACTGCTAGAAATGTCATTAATCATACTTATTAAAGCCTGAAATTAAAAGATAGTTTTACTCTTTTCTTAGACAATGCAGGGACTTTCAAACACTTAAACTCCATTTCTCTGACCTGTGTACTATTGTTATATAATTCTATTTAATTTTTAAATTTCACAAAATGTCTTATACATTTTATATTTATTTAGATCTATCCATAAGTTTCTGTGTATCACTTGTACCTTATATCTCAAATGTGATTATCACTTTCCTCATGTTCGAAGTCTAAGCCTTAGAATTTCTTTTAGTGTGTTCCACTGGTATCATACTTTTTTGTTCTTGTGTTTGTCTGAAGATGACTATTTTGCTTCATTCTCGAAAGGCATCTTTTACAAGATATAGGATTTTGGCAGTTTCAATTTTTTTTCTTTTTGAATATTAAAGATATAATTGCACTGTCTTCTGGCTTCTTTTTTTTTTTTTAAAGATTTTATTTATTTATTTATTTATTTATTTATTTATTTATTTTTAAAGATTTTATTTATTTATTTGACAGAGAGAGATCACAAGCAGGCAGAGAGGCAGGCAGAGAGACAGGAGGAAGCAGGCTCCCTGCTGAGCAGAGAGCCCGATGCAGGACTCGATCCCAGGACTCCGAGATCATGACCTGAGCCGAAGGCAGCGGCTTAACCCACTGAGCCACCCAGGCGCCCTGTCTTCTGGCTTCTTTTACTAACTGTTGAAAATCATTTGTCAGTGTGTTCCTTCTGGGAAGGAACTTTATTTTCTCTTTGTCTTTGGTTTTCTGAAGTTTCATTATGATATAGGTATGGAATTTAATTTCATTTATGCTGCTTTCAGAACTCCTTTAACTTCTTTTTTTTTAAATTTCTTATTTCTTTTCTGCGTAACAGTATTCATTGTTTTTGCACCACACCCAGTGCTCCATGCAATCCGTGCCCTCTCTAATACCCACCACCTGGTTCCCCCAACCTCCCACCCCCTGCCCCTTCAAAACCCTCAGATTGTTTTTCAGAGTCCCATAGTCTCTCATGGTTCACTTCCCCTTCCAATTTCCCTCAACTCCCTTCTCCTCTCCATCTCCCCTTGTCCTCCATGTTATTTGTTATGCTCCACAAATAAGTGAAACCATATGATACTTGACTCTCTCTGCTTGACTTACTTCACTCAGCATAATCTCTTCCAGTCCCGTCCATGTTGCTACAAAAGTTGGGTATTCATCCTTTCTGATGGAGGCATAATACTCCATAGTGTATATGGACCACATCTTCCTTATCCATTCTTCCATTGAAGGGCATCTTGGTTCTTTCCACAGTTTGGCCACCGTGGCCATTGCTGCTATAAACATTGGGGTACAGATGGCCCTTCTTTTCACTACATCTGTATCTTTGGAGTAAAGAACCAGTAGTGCAATGCACGGTCATAGGGAAGCTCTATTTTTAATTTCTTGAGGAATCTCCACACTGTTCTCCAAAGTGGCCACACCAACTTGCATTCCCATCAACAGTGTAAGAGGGTTCCCCTTTCTCCACATCCCCTCCAACACATGTTGTTTCCTGTCTTGCTAATTTTGGCCATTCTAACTGGTATAAGGTGGTATCTCAGTTGGTTTTAATTTGAATCTCCCTGATGGCTAGTGATGATGAACAGTTTTTCATGTGTCTCATAGCCATTTGTATGTCTTCATTGGAGAAGTGTCTGTTCATATCTTCTGCCCATTTTTTTATATGATTGTCTGTTTTGTGTGTGTTGAGTTTGACGAGTTCTTTATAGATCCTGGATATTAACCTTTTGTCTGTACTGTCATTTGCAAATATCTTCTCCCAAAATACAGAAAGGGAAATTAGAGAATCGATTCCATTTACTATAGCTCCAAGAACCATAAGATACCTGGGAATAAACCTAACCAAAGAGGTAAAGGATCTGTACTCGAGGAACTACAGAACACTCATGAAAGAAACTGAAGAAGACACAAAAAGATGGAAGACCATTCCGTGCTCTTGGATCGGAAGAATAAACATTGTTAAAATGTCTGTACTGCCTAGAGCAATCTATACTTTTAATGCCATTCTGATCAAAATTCCACTGGTATTTTTCAAAGAGCTGGAACAAATAATCCTAAAATTTGTATGGAATCAGAAGAGACCCCGAATCGCTAAGGAAATGTTGAAAAACAAAAACAAAACTGGGGGCATCATGTTACCTGATTTCAAGCTTTACTACAAAGCTGTGATCACCAAGATAGCATGGTACTGGCATAAAAACAGATACATAGACCAGTGGAACAGAGTAGAGAGCCCAGATATGGACCCTCAACTCTATGGTTAAATAATCTTCGACAAAACAGGAAAAAATATACAGTGGAAAAAAGACAGTCTCTTCAATAAATGGTGCTGGGAAAACTGGACAGCTATATGTAGAAGAATGAAACTCGACCATTCTCTTACACTGTACACAAAGATAAACTCGAAATGGATAAAAGACCTCAACGTGAGACAGGAACCCATCAGAATCCTAGAGGAGAACATAGGCAGTAACCTCTTCGATATCAGCCACAGCAACTTCTTTTAAGATATGTCTCCAAAGGCAAAGGAAACAAAAGCGAAAATGAACTTTTGGGACCTCATCAAGATCAAAAGCTTCTGCACAGCAAAGGAAACAGTCAACAACAAAGAGGCAACTCCTTTAACTTCTTAAAATTACTGATTGGTGTCTTTCATAGGTTCTGGACAAAAATCTCACTTTTCTATTCAGAGAGCCTCTGTTCCATTCTCTTGCTTTTCTCCTAGCATTCCTGTTAAACCTGTGTTCATCTTTCTGGCTTTATCATCTGTATTTCTTACTCTTTGTGATGTATTTTTCATCTTTTTTTCTGTCTTTAATGCTTTTCTGGGTGGTTTTATGAACTATCTTCTATTTCCCTTATTCTCTCTGCAGCTCTGTCTGATCTGCTGTTAAACCTATATACCAAGAGTTCTTCATTTCTGTTCTTATATTTCCTAGATCTAAAAGTTTCTATTTGACTTTTTCAGGTTTGCTTGGGAACTTTGTATTTCTAGCATGCATTGTCAATATTATTGTTCAGGTTTTTAATGAAAAGCCTGTTTTATAGTCTATGACTAATAATTCAGACATATAATGTCTTTCTGGGTCTATTTCTGTTGTCTTTTTCTAGTGGTTCTCATGATGTCTCAATTCCTTGAATGTCTTCATGTACTTGTCATTATAATCTAAAGTTTACATACAGGAATAAATTGATGCTTAATGTTTCTGTTTGCTTCTGGCAGGCACCTGGGGGGACTATCAGTCTAGGCCTGCTTTATCCAAAGATCATGTTTGAGTTTCTCTGAACCCCTCCTATCCCCCACTTGTAGGCATTGAGAATCCTGGGCTTGGATTATTTCTTGTTCACCACTACCCTGTTGGTGATTCCTTCAGGATAACAGCCTAGCATGGGGAGGATCTCCCATTAACTACTTACATTGTTCAGTCCCTAGAATTTGATTTCTGTTCTGCTTCCTTATCTTGCAGGATCATTAAATCATAAATTCAGACTTGCTGGGATTGGCAAATGCTCTCAAGACAAATACAGCTTCTGTGCTCACTTAACTCACTCGTTCTCATTTATCATATTTATACTGGTAATTTCTTATGGTCTTGTTACCTCTTTGTTGCTCTGGGAAAAAATTTTAAGTATATTTGATTCAGCATTTTCAGTACTTTCCAGTGGGAAGATTGATCTGAACAATCTAGCCTCTCATCACCCAGAACTTGAAGTCTGTAATAATATTAGCATTATCAATTTTATCAGAAAATCTGGCAGATGGAGTTTATTGTCATTTCATTTGCCATCATATGTTGAGGGTCTATTATGCAGCAGACACTGTTCTGTGAAATATTATTCAGCCTTAAAAAGGAATAAAATTCTGCAGTATGTGACAGCATGAATGCACCTTGAGGACATCATGCTAACTGAAATAGTCACAGAAGGACAGATGCTGCCTGATTCCACTTATATGAGGTAGCTAAAATAGAGTCAAAGAAGCAGGAGTAGAATGGTTGCTACCAGGGGCAAGAAGGAGTTGCTAATTAACGGGTATAAAATTTCAGGTATGCAAGATGGATAAGCCCTAGAGATCTGCTGTACAATGTACTATTGCCTATTGTTAAAAGTACTGTATTGTGCACTAGAAATCTGGTTAGGGAATAGATCTCCTGTTAGGTGTTCTTACCACAACAAAATGTAAATAAATAAACACTTTGCATCGGTTTTCATTCCTAGTATCTGTGAGGTGTATCTATCAAAAAACATTACAATGAAATGATTTATAGTCTGGACTGTGGAGCCATCAGCCTTGGACTCTTATTCTAGTCCTACCACTGGCTAGCTCTGTGACCTTCACAAGTTCCTCATTTTACTGTCATTTACATTTTACAGATGGGTGATCTTGCAGCGTAGAGAACATAACATGCTATATCATATAGCTAGCAAGTGAATGAGCCAGAGTTTAAATAATCCAGGACAGGCTGTGCTCTTCTTGCTCTGCTTTCTGGTCGGGGATGATGACTGCTAAAGCACCTACAGACTCAAAACACTGTGATGTGTGAATAATGGAATTGATGATGAAAAGCTCCATTCTTTCAACCAAATCATCTGAAAAGTTGTGGAAAGGAGTACAATTCATAAAGGAAGCATTAATTTAGCAGTGATTCCTCAGTTGTCTTCAGTGTTCTGTAAGATATTACTAGATTCTTATTTAATAAAATGCTCATAAGGCAGATCAGCATGGGAACTGTGCAGCATGGCTCTGTTTTAGAGAAACACAATCCAGACCAACACATTAAAGACTGTGAGAAGACTTATGCTTAAAATAACAACACCTGAAAACTGTTGACTTTGAAACTGTGGACTCCACAGAAAAAATTTTAAGAAATAGTAACCTGTATGCCTCTTTATGTAATATGTATGTATATTCTAAGGAGTGTGTGTAAATTAAAATCTTGGAAATCAGTCATTTTTTGAAAAAGAAGAAATATTGTAACTTAAAGGAAACAATTTAATACAGAAAAAAGCCATCCTCAAATTTATTCATTACTTTAAATCTATGTTAATACAATGGGTTTTCCTAAATAAGGTTATGTCAGTGTCTATAAAATCAAGAGGAAATACGAGATTTTTAAAAATTTATAACTCAATTTTATTATTCTTGCTCATTGAAAGGAAAAGCTAAAATGATATCTTTATCATCAAGAAATTTTTATGCTTTTTATAAAACAATGAAACGACATTGTGAAGATTGACTCACACGGAACTGAGATGTTATCTGGATTCTTTCCCTTGCCTGTGTTTTGTTTTTGTTGTTGCTGTCATTTTTAAACACCATTTTGTTCCCCATTTGAAACTACAAATGAATTAGATAAAATCTTTAAATAGTGAAAAGTCAAATTGCTTTTTCACTTCCTGTTTCATCTTGTTCTAATGCCGCCCTTGGTTAGAAAAGAAGAATTAAGTAATTTGATTAGATATGTTGCACAAGGATGAAGACAACTCTGAAAATGGAAAGGGTGTGGTTTTGAGAGTGAGACTGCCCTGGATTTGAAATTACGAGAAGCAGCTACTGTGTGACAAACATAATGATAGATGCCATTTACACTTTATCTAACTTGGTTTTCACAATAACCCTCCTACCTAAGAAGGTAGTATTTTTAAAAATGAAGACTTGATACTCAGCTAAGTGAAGTGACTAGCCTAGATGCCATATTTCTTTTCAGAAGTCAGGAGAAGCAGCTGTGACTCTGCTTCATTTCACAGGGGTCCTGAACTGTAAAGAAACCTAGGTTAGAAGGGACAGGTGATTGCGATGTGTTAAGAGGTCTGTAGAAAAAGGAATTCTACACCCAATATCCCTTTTTAAGGACTGTAATCAGGAAGAAACTATTTTTCTCTGCATGCTGTGAAACCTAAACTTATTTTACCAGAGAAGCCCATTGTTACGTGTGGTATTTAGGTTCCAGACACATTATTGATTGGATAAATTCTAAGAACTCATCTGAAAAACTAATCATCATTTACGATTCTATTTTTTTAGAAAGTACATCCTAACTTAAATACAACTAGCTTACAGATATTTGGAACATAAGGCATTCATAAATCTGGGATTGCTATATAAAGAAATTTACTTTCAAACTTTAAATTCACAAATCACAAAGTTGATTTCAGATGTATTACTCAGATGCTTGCTTTTATACAATTTTTATTTCATTTCCTGCCTATTTTAAGAAAGGAGATGCTCACATATTTATTAATTTATGCCTGTGTTTTGGAATCATTGTCTTTATTGTACTTATGCATTTATTTCTCCCAGATCAAACCCTTTATTTCTGAATGATAGCAGCTTTACCAAGATATTAATAAAAAAGATTTGAATAGTGCACGGTAATTTGTTGTGCTCTATTCTATAATAGAATTATGAGCAAGCAGGTTGTTAAAAACTTTTTTGTTTTACTTTGTATACTTCATTTAGGCTGGGCTTTTTCATGTAACTGATGTACCAAACCTTGGCATGGCATCTATAGATTATATAATAATATTTTTACCTAAAAATGTTTTATTTTCCAATAATATTTATTTATTTTCACAATAATAGTGAGAGCCATTGGCTAACCATTTTATAGTCATTACCAACAGGGATGCAGTAAAAACTTTGAAAATCATTTTTGTGTGGTTGAGGATGGGCAAAGGGCGATAAATTGAGTTTTTATTTATGCCCTAACATACAGAATTATGTAAATGTGAAGGCTCAATGCCTACCTACAGTCTACATTAAAACGAATATCTTAATGTTCTTTGAAAGAACTTTTTTAAACAATTGCAAACTTACAGAAAAGTTACAAGTCAAATGTCAAGATCTTCCCCCTCAAAATACATGAGAGCAAGTTGTTTACATGGTTCTCCATTACCCCAAATATATTAATATGTATTTCCTACTAAATTTCCTACTATTTTCGACTACATCACTACCACTTACCAAGTCAGGAAATGAATATTACTACATTACCACCATTTAATCATGAGACCCTATTAAATGTTGCTTATTGTCCCAATAATGTCTTTCATGACAAAAGGATCCAGTGCAGAACCATCCAAATCATACATTACATTTAATTATCATGCTTCTTTCAGTTTCTTTCAAACTGGACCAGTTTTTCTGTCTTTTTATTTATTTATTTATTTTTGCATTTATAACCTTGACATTTTTACACATCATGGTCATTTATTTTGTAGAAGGTCCCTAAATTTGGGTTTGTCTGATGTTTTCTTGAGATGAGATTTAGGATATACATCTTTGGCAGAAATTGATGCTAAGTTCTCATTGCATTCTGTCAAATGGCATATAATTTGATTATGATTTTCACTTTGAACGTTTGATTAGTGTGGTGTCTACCCGCCATTCCTACTGTAAAGTTACTCTTGTTTCCCCTTTGCAATTAACACCTATTTTGTGAGGAAGAGGGGAGTGTCTTGAAACTCTGTAAGTGTGTTTCTTATTGGTCTTTCAGTTTATTCATTGATTTATTTATATCAGTATGGACTCATGTTTTCCTTTTTTATTCAGTGCATCAAAATCTGTTGATACTGTTTATTATAAGGTTCAGGTTGTCTCCAGTTTGGCCAATGGGAGCACATTCAAGATGGGTTCTGATGGTTTTTTGACAGTATTCTCATCATTCATTGAGCAGTTCTTGCTTTATGGTGTAACAAGATATTTCAGGCTCGTCAGGTACTTTCTGAGCCCCAACCTTGGAGCCACTTACTTCTCCAAGGAATGCCGGTTCTTTTGTAAAGGAAATATTTAGAAGACATGGTCTGTGCTCTAGGTCCACTCATTGGTATTAGAGCACTACTGTTGCTTTCCCCAGGCCCTCTCAGTGGACACAGCTACTCTTATGTGCATATAGGGTCTTGTATTTTTTAATCTGTATGTTGGAAACCATGAGTCCACACCAGTGCCCCCAGTTCTAATCCCAACAGCGCAGAGTTCATTCTACACATTTGTTAACTCCTCTTTTTGACAAAGAGAAAATGGTGTTCTATTACCTTTAATGCATTTTCCTTGATCAGTCTTCCTGAAAGCAACCATTCTATCTCTTCTGTATGGATGCTCTCTTCTCCTTGCTTGAGCTCTGACTCCTCATTCTAGGTTGTCCCTTGCCCCATGTGGAAATTCCTTACCTTGCTGAGGCTTATACAGCCCATATAGGCCTGTTCTTCCTCAAGCTTTAAGTTCCCATGCCTGGCTGTCCTTTCCTGAGTCCCATGTGGACACCCCCCTCAGCCTGCCTGTGCTCTGACACCCCATGCCCTGTGCCTCTTCTCAGATGTCCTTCTCACTGGGCTCTGCCACACTGTTATGGGTCACTGAATTATGGATGGTGTCCTCACTGCTCTCAAACTCTGACTCCCATGGCTGAGTCACCTGCCAAATGTGTACACTCTCCTTATCCTTTGGATTCTGATACCTCACACTGGGCAGCCACACCATGTAGATGCTCCTCATTCTGCTTGGGCCTTGACCCCCCACCCTAGGCAATACCTGAGGAGAGATTGTCCCATGTCATCCACCTTCCTCAGCCCATTCAGGCTCTGACACCTTGTGCCTGGCAGCTCTCCTACTCACCCTCATCCTGCCTGGCGGTAGCCCCTTGTTCTGGCACACTGCAGCTCCTCCCACAACCCCAGGCACAGATGCCCATCTTTGTGGGCTTCACCTAATGTTCAGTAAGGGAAAGGGGAAGAAGAGCCAAAAGGCTTATTAAAATATTATCATGAAATTGTGTTCTGAAATGTTTTATTTAGAGGATCAATATGCTCGCTATTATAATGAAAATCAGAGCAAAAAGTTGAATTTGATGTAGAAAAATCATTTTATTAGATTTTTTTATATTAGATAAGTTTACTCATATGCCCTGAATTATCTCCATTGATTAAATACTTTAAGATCAAATGAGAGATCAAGAAACTAAAAGTTCTATGTCTATTCTAGGTGAAAGCATTTATAAACTGTCAGTTTAATATTATTTTATCCAGTCTACTTTCTCATATTTGATTTTGTCATTAACTATGGCACTGGTATATGAGTAGGGTGAACCTTTACATATGTTCTTACGTAAAGCCGAAAAAAAATTGCAAAAAGAAAAAAAAAAAAAATGTATAATGACCTTAAATAAACATGTTTATAACTTGATTTTTTTTTCTGTCTTGTTTAAATAGAGGAGTCTTCATTCTGGCTTCCCTTATATGGCAACATGTGCTGCCGCCTAGTCGCCCAGCCAGCGTGTATGGCTGAGGATGCATTTGCAGGATTTCTTAATCAGCAGGTTGGAGGACTTTACATTTTGTACAATTATAGCTGCAATCTAGATTTTAATATACTGGCAGTTGTTTCGCCTTCTGATAATAAGTATTTTTTAAAGTCTTCTTTTAAATGGTAGTTTTCTCCATGTTAGACATAGAATGGGGATGGGGGGGTGAAGGGGCTGAGGGTGAGAAGGTGGGAAGGGGAGGGATCCAGTGCAGTTTTGATGGCTAAGGAGCTACCTCTCCAGGTTCCTCGGCTTTATAACAGCAGGAATAGGATAATTAGCCGCAGAGGACTCCTTGTGGAAGCAGATGAGGACTGTTCCACACCTTTCACAGAAAGGCCTTTCTGGCAAACAGCTTTTGGCACAGTTTTAGGCCTCTGGGCTTCCAAAGCTGCCTCTGTGCCACCTACTCCTGATTTATTTATAACCAGACTTATTTATAGTCAGTAAATAATTAATTATGGGCTTCAATGAATCAATAACTTTTTTTTTAAAGATTCCATTAAGAGGAAAGAAAATTTGCCTTCTTAAAGGGTAGTCAACATTTTCTAGTGTTCTGAGAATAGTAAGGGAAAATTATATTTTGAATATTGAGTTATTTTTATAATTTTTTGCATCATCAGATGGATTGCTGTGGAATTTTAAGCACTAATTTTGAATAGACTAGCTTTTCTAAAACTGCATTGATTTATGATTTTATGTGTGTAAAAGTTATGTGGTAATCATTGCCTCCATTTTGCTTAATGTTTTTGAGAATTTCAAACCCTTCTGTGATATTAACTTCCTCTGATTTTGGACTGTTGACTTACTGTACACTAAATTAATAGGTAACTCTATCACATCTAAATTTTTTTAAATTAATAACTTTAATAATTGAAGTATTTTGTTGAATTTAATGATGATAAATAATGATTAGGGTTAATGGCTTCTTGAATTTTTTTTCAGCAAATGGAAGAAAGCCTAATTAGTTGGAGAAGGTTGTATTGTGTTTTAAGAGGGGGTAAACTCTATTGCTTTTATACTCCAGAAGAAATTGAAGCTAAATTGGAACCAGCTTTGGTAGTGTCCATTAACAAGGTAAATAAAATGTTATTTTAAAAATAAAGATACAACATTTTGTAAAGTTTGTTCTTTTCTATACAATTCACATGGTTACCATTTTATGGACAAAAGAGAAGGACTGCTAAAATAGATTAGTTCAGGAGTGCCTGGGTGGTTCAGTTGGTTAAGCATCTACTTTCATCTCAGGTCATGATCCCAGGGTCCTGGAATTGAGCACTGAGTAGGGCTCCCTGCTTAGCGGCGAGCCTGCTTCTCTCTCTCCTTCCTGCTTGTGCTCTCTCTCTTTTGCTATCTCTGTCTCACTCTTCCAAATAAATAAGTAAAATCTTAAAAAAAATAAAAATAAAAAGTTAAAAAAAATAGGTCAGTTCATAAAGATAAAGTAATCTTCTTATTTTTCTTCCATAACAGAGCTTATCTGGTAAAGGAAGTACTGTATATTTCCTAAGAAAACATAGTAATTGGAAATCTATACCAGTAAATAGGTTTTAAAACAGAGAATGCAATTTCACATTAATATTTAAATTTTTCATGAATTTAAGAGATTATAAACAAATTTTTAGCTCATGTTACAACGATGCTTTTTGTAGTTAATATTCAAATGATCCCATAAAAAGACATTCCTGAGAATACTTCCTGATTTCTTATGGGATTGATGGGCAGTTGTCTATCCTTGTGTCAAAACAGGAAAGCTTGACCCCTCCCCCTCCACCACACACATGTGCACAAAAGCAAACACACACACACACACACACACACACACACACACACACGCTTACCCCATCGTCTTAAATTTTTCTTCATCTGTTATCCAAACCTTGTGTCCCCCACCCCCACCCCTTTTTGGCATTCCTACTCTGGAGTACTTTAATGTCATATCTAGAGCAGAATATCATGTTTTCTATCCATAGCTTGTACTTAATTGTTTCTAGTTGTTTTACTTTGCTTACTTTTGGAGTGGTTGAATTGAAGGCTATGGTAAAGTATGAGCCATCACATCTCTTAACTACATGTTCTTTTCTTTTTGTAACTGTACATGTTCTACTTGACTTTACATTATCTTTTAAAAAAAACATAAAGTTGTATGTCCTGAGAAACATATGTATACTAGTTTGCTAATCCATAAGGATTTGAGTTAATTTATCTGATCTTTTCCAGTAATAACATTTGGTCTGTTTCCATCCTGCTTTTAGAAATGATATTGCTTTTTCTTAAAGGAAATTCTTCAGTGAGACCTTTAAATTAAGTCCACTTAATTTATCTGTTCTGTATATTAGGAAGATTACTGTTACTTTTAAATAATAAATGTTAAAGTTATAACATGATGAATTTATTTAGGGTTAGATAATTAGGTTTATGAAAGTATATTTTTATTATTGAAAAAGTGATATAATTTTTTCATTACTTGCCAATGTTTTGTTTTGTTTATACAGTATCCACTTTTCCCCACCTTTTAAAAATTTCAGATGTACAGAAAAGTTGAAAGAACAGAATAATGATTAGTAGTATACTTCTCACCTGGATTTTTCAGCTGTTGTTAATATTTTCCCATATTTGCTTTCTCTTTAGTTTTTTTTTTTTCAGAACCATTTGAAAGTAAGTAGCAAACAGCATAACTTGTTTCTTCCCTAAAATATTTCAACAATGTTTCTCCTAAAAACAAGGACATTTCTTTTATAACCATAATATTACTACCACACTCAAAAAATCTATTGTTGATAAAATAATATCTAATATAAACAGCAAATTATCCCAGTTGTCCCTATAGTGTTCTTTCTAATGTTTGTTTATTGTTTGATCCAAGACCCCCATCAGGGACCACAAATTGGCAGCTGGTCACCATGTATTTTGATCGTTTCCTTTTTATCTAAATTGGACCCATCACTCACTGCCTCTTTTTCTTTTTTTTTGTCTTTTATTATATTGACATTTTAGAAAAGTCCATGCCAGTCCCCATATCTGTTTTTGACATTTAATTGTTTCACTAGATTCAGGTAGATGTTTTTGACAAGAATTCTGCATAGATGATTTTGTCTAAACTGTTTTTCACTAGGTACTTAGGTAGTAAAAATGGAATTCGCTTACATGTTGCACAATAGAATAAAAATCATCCTGAAACTAATTAAAAATAATCTAATAAAGGATATTTTAAAATTCATTTATTTTATTTGAAAACTCTTTTCAAGGTATTCATTTTACCATATCAGTCCTTTGTGGCAGACAGAGCCAGTAAGTCAGCTCTGTTTTATAGGTATGTTATTTCTGTTTTATAAGTGAAAAAACAGACTCACAGATCAGATAGAACTTGTCTAGCTAGTAAGTAAAATTATATGGCTCACTGTTTTTCTATTTCCTCACAGACATACTGCTAGACTAGATCTGGAAGACAAAATTAGACTTTTTCCTATCTCCGTACCCACTCTGAATAAGTTTTGAAAGTAAGAAGTATCTCTGAAATGAGGTTGTGAGCCTGAAGCCACAGTTTCAACCTCAAGGCAATGGTGTAGATATGTGTTGAATCTTTAGCATTTAAATTTAAGAGGACAGTTATAGTGGAACCCCACTGTTACTGTAGCCAGGGTATCTGTATTTTCTTGTCTGATGACAAGGGTGTAATTCCAGAAAAGCAGTTAACAGTGTTTACATGGCCCAGCTGAATTGACCTTTTTTCAGTTGACTCATTTTTCCTTGTGGTAATAAAAGCTGATGGCCTGGTGACTGATGCGATTTGGTAGTCAATCAGCTCCATTATTAAGATGACTGAAATCACCATACTTAGAAATCCCAGTGGTGGTTTCACAATTGACCATTACAAATTCACAGGAAAATGATTAATCTAGTAATTTGTATAGACTTGACCTTAGACTTGGGGACAACGTGGGCTGTATTTGACCCTGAGGACTGATGACATATATTGTCATTGTGCATGACTTTTGTCTCAAGTACAAAAGAGGATTCTAAGATTACACCATGAAATAAGGGTTAGGTTGAGAAGGTTAATAGAATTTAGTTGCTGATCTCAAAGATTGAACTGATACCAAGGTGTTCCATTCTCTAGTGTTGTGATGTTGCTATCTTCATTTTCTCTGGGGCTGATTCCTGCTCGCTCTCTCTCTAGCAGCGCTCCTGTTGGCAGTTCCTACTCCCACTTCTGGTTTCCCTTGAACCCTTCCATTCACCTGAAAACTCTTCTTTAGCAACAAACACCCTGGTTTCCTTATTTAAATATGACTATTTCTATCAAGAAGTCTATTTGTTTCTTCTGTAAGCCTGACTGATATGTAGTTATATCTTCTATTAAAGTCATTTTTACTTATTTTTTCTCAACTTAGCCAATGATTCAGATTTATGGAGAAGTTGAAACAATACTAGAGGGACACTCATGCCACCTGGATTCAGCAGTTACTCTTGCTGTCCAGTTTGCTTTATCTCTAGGTGTTCTTCTTGGGGGGAGTTGAAGCTCTTTGTATTTTGTTTTTAATTTGTTTTATGATGGTATAGCTTACATAAAATAAAATTTACCAATTGTAAGTGTACAATTTGGTAACTTTGACAAATAATATACGGTTGTGTAATCATTACTACAAGCTTTGAATTATAGGTTTTTTAAGCATTTCTGTGAGAACATTTAAGTTCTATTCTCTTCACAAATTTCAATTATACAGTAGAGTCATCAACAATAATCACTTTCAGACCTTATTTATCTTATAGCTGTCAGTCTTTAAAGCCTCTTACCTACATTTTTTGCTGACCCATTTGAATATGTCTCCAACATTGACACTTTATCCCTGAATATTTCAGCATGCAACTATAAAAAATAGGAAACTCTAAAATGAAAGTGTGTGAGTGTGTTTGTGTGTATAAATGAAATTACAGTACCATTATCACAGCTAACCAAATGAACAGTAATTATCTTATCATCTAATAACCATCTAATATCATCTAATATCATCTAATAATCATCTAATAACCCAGTCCATATTCACATTTCCCCATTTTCCCTAAGATGTCCTTTTAAAAGCTTTTGCTTTCAATCTAGGAATGTTCAAGGATTATGCATTCTTAAACTGTAAATTAGGTCTAGAGGCTTGATTAGATTCATTCTAAACACTATTTACAAGCATGTTTCATGCATGATGACAAATACTTTATAGGGCATTCTGTTCAGGGGCACATGATGTCAGGTTGTCTCATTATTGCCAATGTCATATTTAATGACTTGGTTAAGGTGGTGCCCCCAACTCTCTCCAGCATAAAGGTAAGTTTTCCTCTTTGCTATTAGCAGGTAGTCAGGGAGGTGATAGTTTGGCACTGTGTGAATATCTTTGTCGTCCAATAGTCTTTCACATAATGGTTTTAGTGACCTGATTGCCCTTGTCTGAATTGCTTATTACACTGGAGATTGCATATGTTATTCTCATAATATCCCTCATTCTACATGTGTTAGCTGGCATTCTTTTGTAAAGGACTTTTTTTCATCAAGTAGGAATGAATCCCAGTCCCTCCTGAAAAGGCAGGATGAAAGCTTACTGTTTTAATTACCAGTTTTCAGAGTAAGGAGTTGGTATTACATACTGGTCTTACACTGATATTGGCAGTAGGTATTGGAGCAGTATTATTTTCTCCAGAAGAAGCAAATGAGTGTTGTGTCTGTTCTCTTCTTCCCGTATTAATGATAAATTCATAGATTTTCATTTATTCAATGTTTTAAATTACTTGGTTTTTAAATATCAGGTAGATGTTTTTCATTGTTTGGCTTACTTTGGAAATTTCTAAGGATACATGTATTAGTATATTCTCAAATAAACAAGATCTTTGATAAATGCCAACTTGGTATTTTCTGATCTGTAGAGCTGGTAAGCACCAAATAAAACTTAAAGAATAGTGGTTTTGTTTCAGTTTTTAGTATATTTTCGATCTTGGGTCTCTAAGTTCTTTTTATGCTTAATAATGTTAAATATTAAAGAACAAATCAGAATTTTTTTCTTTTGGTTGTCTTCTCTCATGATTTAGAAAATAATAATTTTGTTTAATGCCACTTTAAAAATTACATAAAAACATACATTTTGCAGTTGCTAAGGTATATAAATAATAGTTTCTTTATTTTGATCACAGGATCTGTTCTCTAACTATAATTTTTGTACTTCTAAATGGCATTTCCTATAAAGCTAAGTCAGTTTATTAATTTTCATAGGGAGCCATCTGTGGAAAGAGTCACATTAAGGAAAGAAAAGCCTAAGCTATTCCCCTCCTCTTTTCAATCCAAATTTGAAAGGATGGTTTACTTCAAAGTGATTGCTTCAACTTCAAAAAAACTTCCCTATTAATGTTCTTGAGCAAGACATTCCCAATCAGGGGTATTTAACAGAGCCACTATAGAATCCTCTATACATTGCAGAAAGCATTTTATTAGCTAAAGTTTTATCCATTGCCAGTGGGGTGGGGAGTGGGATGGAAAAGTGGTGTGGGTTTTTGCGATCACAAGTCTTTTCTTGCTTTAAATACTATATATCACTGTAATAACTAGTAAAAGTTATGCTAAACAAATCAGTATCACTACTTGGTGTTATAGACTTTTGTTAAATTGTCTTGAAACTGCTTTTAGCCATTATGTTTGTCATGGACCCTAGCAAGCAAGATTATTATGAAGCACATGGGATTTTTTTTTTCTGATTATGTTAGTCCTTTAATGTCCCAGTCCTACCAATGATTTAGATTGTCCTTTATTAAATATAGCAAAAATAATTATTTAAACAAGTTTTTTCCTTTAGGAGTTTACATCTGATTTAATTGACATAAATTGAAAAGAATTATGTCGCACTAATACTAATCCTTCCTAAAGCTTGGTTTAATTTATGGTTATGGTTTACGTATTTCAAACATTCCTTGCCATATATTGTGAAGGTATACTTTCTTTATCATTAGAGTATATATAAGGTCTAAATCTAGTTTTTGGCCAGCAAAATTTTGTTTTCATTCCTGATTAACAAGACTTTAGACCAACCACCTTTCAAATAACTCATTTATTCTTACAACATGTTTATGAGGAAACTGTGAGTTAAATATGCTATCACTGCCTTATAGGCAGGAAAGCAGGTGCTTAGTTTTTTGTACTTATATTTTATTTTCAATTTTTGAGGGGAAATTTAAAGATAATCTATATAGAGAAGGGTAGAAATAAACCTATCTCTGCCCTCACACATTGCCCCCACCATAGAATTATTTTGAGGCAAATCCTGGAGACTATATGATTTTACTTGTAAATTTAACAATTATACTTTAGAAAAATATATAGTCATATATATTTTTTTCAATATATCTTCAAGAATTCAGTGTTCAGATTTCCCAGTCTTGTAATTTTTAGATTAGTTTTTGAAGCAGGATTTTGAAATAAGGGTTTATATTGCAGTTAATTGATTTGGTCTCTTAAATCTCTAAATCTCTTGGAGTGCTCTAGCATTCTCATGTTCTCTCTCTCTCTCTCTGTCTCTCATACACACATACACATATACACACACACACACTCTCTCTCTCTCTTTCACACACAATTTGTTGAAGAAATTGGGTCATTTATCCTACAGAGTTTTCCATAGTCTGGATTTTGTTACCTGCATCTTTGAGTTGTCTTTTTCCTTTTCCCTTCTGTTTTTGGCTAAGATTTCGGTTGGTTGGTTAGTAACAATATGTCTTAGGAAATACTGTGTACTTTGTTGGGAGGTATTTAAAGATTTTTTTTTTTTTTTTTTTTTTTTTGAGAGAGAGAGAGAGAGTCTGAAGCAGACTCTGCACTGAGTGTGGAGCCTGACATGGGCTGATCTCACAACCACAAGATCATGACCTGAGCAGATACCGAGAGTCTGATGCTTAACCAGCACAACCAGCCAGACACCCCATATTGGGAAACATTTAATATGTCTGAGTCTTCTAGTCATATTAACATTCACATATGAGCATTGTTTAGATCCTTTATTTCATTAGGGATTGTAAACTGGTGATATTTTAATATTCTTCATTTATTAGCTGGGAAATTTCTACTTTGTCACTATTGGGTTGAGGTACAATTCTTATAGGAAACACAGAATAAAAACTTTAAATAGTTACCAAAATAGTGAGGTGGTTCCCTTAGCATCCTTCAAAAGTGACAAGTGAGTTCATTTTAAATATCATTCTGAATTAATAGATTTAAAGACTTCATAGTCTTCAAATTCATGTAGACTTCATGCATCAATCCATTATCATTGTTATTGATGTTCAGATGGTCCCATCTTTGGCTACTGAAAGCCTCTTCAGTTTGACTTTTGAGACCTTTTGATACAACCCTAGTAATCTTTGATTTCTGATGGAAGAATATGTTCTAGGATTATCTTGTATATTTCCTCGCCCAAGCTAAAATCAGCCATCTCTGTAAAGAGCTCTGATTCCTTTTAGCAGTAAAGAGTATTTAGAAACCATAATCTGGGTACATAGTAGACTTTTTAAAGATCATATAGTCAAAAGGTAAGGTGAGAAATGGTTTGTAAATCTAGTTCTGACTTAGTAATTTCCCAGTATCACAGAAATTGACAGGTTGAAGTACAGTTTTAATTAAAAATAATGAACAACCAACCTAAAAGAAAATTTCCTTTAATTTCAGAGTTAACTGTATTTTGTCATAAAATTGACTTCTTAGATTTATTGACTTCACTTGGCCTTCTCTGAGTACCCACCATCTCATGCAGAGGACAGTTGCAGTTCCGTATATGGTGACTGACAAAAGAGATCCAGCCAAGGATTAAAATTTCACAGTGAATAGTCCAAAATCTATCCACAAAGCAGTGAAAGTTGACTGTAAAACCTTCCAAATAAACTAAATGGTTTGGGCAGAAAACTCTGTCTTTGGATAGAAAACTGATTTCAGAAAATCAGTGTCCTTATCTATAAAGAGTAGGGTTAGGATCATCTGTGGGATCTAACTCTGTCAACCTGAAACTGTCATTATCTGAGTTGTTTTTCTCCTATCTCATTCATTTATTCTCCAAATATATTTCAAATACAGTGAGTGACAGACAATATTTTAGGCGGTAGAAAGAGTGGGAGCAAAAATACCTAAGCTGCTTGCTTTCATACCCTAAAAGGCACCTTGTGTTTTCTAATCCATTCCTCCTTTGAGAAGTGCAGTTTTAAGCACTCTTATTGGTACTTTGTCCACAACGAAAAACAACTTGCATAGACTTTCTGACATTATCAGAAACTTAATTTGTTTAATGACTTTTTCTTTGACATGCAGTTTTTTGGTTGAAAAAATTCCCATTAGTTTGGGTGATAAAATATAGTAAGTTAATTCAAATGATCTATTTTGTGTTTCATTTGCACCTTTTAAAAGCTTCTCATGTTTTAAAAATTTAGTGGTATTTATGGTTCTCAGAGTTAATGGAGTGTATAATGTATAGTATTTTTATATTATTGCATTATATTTTCTTAGAAGGATATAAATGATCCAGTTCATCAGATTTTCTACATAGCTATTTTCATTTGAAATGATATCTTGGTGTTATTAAAAATATACACATTTATCTATAAAAATCACTTTCCTTATTTAAAAGTTAAATTCATTTTAATCCTATATACAAAAGGTAGTCAGAAATTTATATTAAGATAGACTAGGATAGAAGGAAGCACAATTTCAACAACAAGAATACTTCATATTTCATTGTTTTTTTTTTAAATACTAATACCAATAGAGTGTTCTCTTGCCCTCCTCCCCCACTGAGTCAACCTTCAATAAATCTTATTGAGAGCATATTAAAGATTCTTCCTAGAGCTTAAGTCATTCTCTGCTGCTGTAATAAGCTTTCTATTTAAAGAGATGGATTATATGCATTTTCATGCCATTTAGGACACCATTTTGTTTTTATATTGTATAAATAATTACTTAAGAGTTCATTCACAAAGTTTATTACCATGGCACAGGATTGTAAAAAGACCCTGTTCTTTCAAATTACAGTGTTGACCATAAGTCCATTATAACCCTCTGAAGACACTCACATTCCCACATTTTAAAATTGACAGGGCAGGCTGTCTCTAAGATGGTTACTAAATCCTCACCTTTTGTGATACTCCAGACTTTCAAAGTTATGTTGCCACTTCATGCAGCATACATTTTTTTTTCTCATGTGATTCTTGAATAAGAATTCCTTCCTTCAGGAAAGAACTTCTGTCGTACACAGTAGCCCCTTCCTATCTGCAGGGCATATGTTCCAAGACCCCAGTGGATGCTTGATACTGTGGATAGAACCGAACCCTGTCTATACTGTTTTTTCCTATACATACAGAGCTCTGATAAAGTTTAACTTATCCGTTAGGCACAGTAAGAGATTAACAACAGTAACTAAGAGTAGAATAGAATAATGCTAACAATATACATAATAAAGGTTATGTGAATATAGTCTTTCAGTCTCTCAGAGTACCTTGTACTGTGCTCACCCTTCTTGTGATGATATGAGATGATAAAATGCCTGTGTGCTGAGATGAAGTGAGGGGATTGACACAGGCACTGTGATGTGGCGTTAGGCTACTACTGACCTTCGGACCGTATGTCAGGAGGAGGATCATCTGCTCCTCGACTGCAGTTGACTGGGGGCAACTGAAACTGCAGGCAGCAACAAACTGAGGATGGGGGAGCTGGTGTATCAGGGATTCACCTCCCCGTATTTACCCGTTCTTCAGGGAATGTACAGTGTTTCTTGGTTAACTCTTTGCTACTCCTGTAATGTCCACACAGACATCATTGTATGTGTATGTTTTGGGATGTGGCTATACATAGAATCTCTCTTCACTCAAGACTGCAAGGAGTGAGGAATTTCTTCTCACTCCTAATCAGCTTTTGTAGCTGCCAGCTAAATATTCTTCTACACACACTACTGTAGGTTTAAACATATGAGTCTAGAACTGTTAACTACCTGGTACAGGAGCAGTTAGCCACCAGTGGCTGTTAACCACCTAAAATGTGCCTGGTCCAAATATGATGTGCTGTGTCAGAGACAGACTAGATTTTGGAGACTTAGTATGAAAAAGAATGTAAAATATCTCAAAAATGTTTTTTGCTCACATGTTAGAATAATATTTTAGATGTGTTGGGTTACATAAAAACACATTTTAAAATAATGTAATTAATAAATACAAAATGATTTTCACCAGTTTCATTTTACCTTCTTAACGTAGTTACTAGAAACTCTTAAAATTACCTATGTGGTTCACATATTTCTAATGGACAGCACTGCTCTAGAACATTATCAGTCATTATCCAAGCAGCCAAAATCCTTACTGTTGCATAAATAGTTTTATTTCAGACTTCTTTCCCCAAAACTTGGAAACTGCATGTAGATGCTAGTTGTCATGTGGCGTGGTAGTGCTTGAATGACTTGGGCACAAGACTTTTCTACATATAGACAGGAGAAGAACCACAACGTCATACCTAGTACCACACAGAAAAAGTTTAAACTACCAACATGAAGGAAACCATTGCCTTTGTTGCTGTTGGTTGCATTCAGCGTTTAAAAAAATAATTGGTGCCATCAGGAAGGTTATAGTACTTCATGGATCTTTAGCTATGAGCTTTGTAAATGAATGTTACATATGAAATAAATGTTAATGGCGAAAACCTGCTTTGCTGCAGTAAACACTAAGTTATGGTTTTGCTGCTTTAAGTGATAACACTGTGTATAATGCCTGAATATTAGAATAACAAACATACTTTACTGATTCTTTTATTACTGTTGGAAATGTAGTTAACATAATTCACATTACAGTTATAACATGCTGTACTTGTTTTATTGCAAATTTTAAGATGTATATAAAAGACAGCAAACTCCTACTTAAACAGATCAAAACTGGTTATGTTTTAATCTCATGTAATTTAAGTTCTCTATGTAGCATACTTTGAAACATTACTCAGTATTTTTTGTAAAAAGCAATTTTTTATAGGTTTGAGTCTGAATATTGAAAGTTCTCAAAATTACATATTTTAAGTGATCAGCGACAAGATTTATAATTGCATCTGGTGTAAGTATAGTAGCTAAGCACTAAAACATTTATTTGAATATTACAAAAATATTCTCTTGTAAAATACCAATTTTGTCCTAATTTTTAGGAAACCAGAATTCGGGCAATGGATAAGGATACCAAGAAAAAAATTCATAATTTCTCTGTCATCAACCCTGTTGCTGGACAGGCTGTAACTCATATCTTTGTAGCAGACAATAGAGAAGATCTTCAGAAATGGATGGAAGCCTTCTGGCAACATTTCTTTGATCTTAGTAAGTTGGTGTTTGGATTTATTAGTAATATATTCATGAAGCATGAAAGTATGCACAAAGCAATCTAAATATTAAAATTATGATCCTTTGGTTTGTATCAAGATTTTTTTTATGCTCTTGAATAAAATGACAGTATATCATCAGTGCATTAATGCCTTTTTCTCTCAACCTTTTCCCAGTGCTGACTTACTGTAGCTTATTATACCTTTGAATACCTGTTATTTTTAAGTTTCTCTGTCCCTAAAACAATTAGGCCACATTTTTTTCAAAATATTGGGTTTTAACTGGTTAAGGCAGTGTGTTTGATCAAAGGGATAAGAAGCCATTTGAGTAGTAAAAAACTTCTGTAGGTTAGTGATGATCCTAAAATTTGAAATGTTCAGGAGACTCGTGTAACCTTCTGTTAACTCCAGATTCGTTATATCATCTTGGACATCATCCAAAGATTTTTTTTAAAACCGTACATACGGTTTTTCAGTTTCAGTAATACAGCCTATGATTATAAAAACAATGTGATAGTAATATAATAGAGTTCTACTATGTAAAATATGTGAGGTTCTAATATTCTCAATTTAAGGAGGAATTTTATCAACAAGAAAATAATGAAGTCATATATTGAAAATGTAGATTATTGATAACAGCTATTTCTAGTCAAACTAAGCCTACTCTTAGATTCAACCAGTATTTTATGTCTTCAGAATGCTTTTTTATAAAGAATTAAGAAAGATAGGCATTTTCTAATGATAGAAAGTTGTTTCTGCAACTCCTAGAAGAAATTTTAGGACTTCTTAAGATCTGTTTTGGGAACTTTATAAAAGAATTAATACCTGCTGTCCTCAGATTAATTTTTATAAGCCTATGGTCTGTGGCCTGGTTAAGTTATTATAGTGATGGTTGGGGTGGGGACAAAGAAGGGAACTAAATGTATTGATTACCTTCCACATACCATATGGCTTGCTTTATTTCTCACAACAGCCCAGCAAGCAGAAATGATTTTCCTCTCCTCTAAAGTTGAGAAAATTGAGGCCTGAAGAGATTGCTGGTTTACTGCAGGAATCCAGAGGACTCCCTCTATAGCCTTCTGGAATTCTTTAGGACTTGTTTTCCTTAAGTACTATTCCTAGGCACTGAATAGATGTTTAAATATTTGTTCCATGCTTATCAGCATGCAGTACGTTTTTTGTGTGTTTTTTTTTTTTTTATTTCAGCTGATCTTAGACATGTAACTTAAAAGACAAAAACTTCCTTTCCTTTGCTGATCACATCTGAAATTTTAACTGCTTTCTCAAATGCTCTGCTCTAGAGAGTCTTACAAAGACTGTATTATTTTTAGGAGTGATTCTGCTATTTTACACTTTTTATGCGTATTAAAACAGGAATGAGGGGTGAAAGGAGGTAAAAATGCAGACTGTTATGGTCTGGATATCAACTGCTAAATGGTCTCATGTTTTTATTCGCCAGATTAGGTAAAATAATTCATCATGCTAAAATGGGGAATTTGGAGGGATACAAATCTTGTGATATTACTGTCAAAATAAAGTGATGACAACTAGGTTCTTACATCTGGCTACTTCTTTAGTATTTAATGATTTGTGGATAAAATCTTTAGTATTTAATGATTTGTGGATAAAATCTGCCAATCTATTTGATCTTTAAAGTATAAATTCTATTAGACTTACACTTTAGAATTCATTGTATATGATGATATGAAGCAAAGACGGAAATGTTTATATCCTAAAGACTGACTTGTAAGTGGTAAGTGTAGCCTCTTGGTTTTTTTTTTTTTTTTCAAAGATTTTATTTATTTATTTGACAGAAATCACAAGTAAGCAGAGAGGCAGGCAGAGAGAGAGGAGGAAGCAGGCTCCCTGCTGAGCAGAAAGCCTGATGTGGGGCTCGAACCCAGGACCTGGGATCATGACCTGGGCCGAAGGCAGCGGCTTAACCCACTGAGCCACCCAGGCGCCCCAGCCTCTTGTAATCTTAGATGAAATCTGATGTGTAGAACAAAGTAGAGTATAGATATTTAGGGCAGAATAAACTAAGAGCAATTTAATATGTAGAGTTAATTTCAATTACTTAACTCTGATTAAGAGTAGAAAATCAGGAGAATGAGAAAATTAAAAACCATGAGAAAACATTAATGGCACTAGGTCTGTTTGGCCTGCCGAAGGACAACCTGAAGAGTGGAGGCTGGAGGCAAGGGGGATGTCATAGGTAATTTTTAATATTTGAGAGCTAATAAACATGTAAAAGAGTAATAATACTTGTTTTGGATGATCAAAAAGGTAGAGCTAGAATGGTGGGTCAAAGATAAATTTTTTCAAGTATTTAATAACATAAATATTGAGTTACATTAGCAGCTTAGGATAACAGATCATTTTGACTGGGAACGTTACAGCAAATATTATCGTGGTAAACATCTTTAGGATACAGATTTTATGTGAATACAACATAGCTGTTTAATATTTCATATTGGTTAGCATGTTGAATCAGGTATAACTGTGCATACTAATTTAGTCACTGATAAAACAAATGTTCCCATTGTAAAATTCACCAGTGAACATACTGCACTTGTACCTCTGACTTCAGTAACGCATGGGATAGTATGGCTTTATAGTCCAGTCTTCAGCATGATTAGTATTCTGCTACCCATTTAACAAAGAAAAGCTTTTATCTATCAATAAAGAGAAAATGCTATACTTTATAATTTGCCTAAGATTTGATGGAGAAATGTTTGCTAGTTCAAAGTATTTCATTATTTTTCTATTAAATAAGACCTTATTTTTTTCTGCCCCCAAGAAGGAAAAGCTGGCTTTTATATATTTATCTAAAAAAGGAAGTGGAGGGGAGGAATAAGTTATCAGATCTCAGATCCTACTAGATTTAAATTCTGCAGAGCAACCTTTGAAGCCTCAAACTCAAGATTTCATTCCCTTTATGAAATGCTATGTGGGCTATTTTGAAATTTTTACCATATTCTATACTTAGCATTGTAATAAAACATACTAAAAGGTTTTTTATGTTTCTTAGCTATTTAAGGTGATGGATTTAAAATTTATGCATATTACCATATAACCATGGCTATATATTAGATTTAAAACAACAAAAATGAATAGATAATTTGACCAAACACGAAATGTCTTTTATTTTTAAACTATGGAAAATAACTAAATTGGATATTGAGTATGGAGACTGAGACTATAATAAAAGGAAGAAAAATATACATCATAAATCATTCCCAAAAGGCACATGTGTATTACATTCATTTTTCTACAGATGTAAGATAGAGTATAAGAACAGTGAAGCTCAATAACCTACTTTATAACATGAATATAGAGACACATAGTCTCTGGTACAGTTGTTATCCAGCATGCAGGAGCGCAATAAACATGGAATGGCTGAAGTTTATATCCACTCAGAAGATATAAGCCTGAGCGTTTGAAGATGAAAATAGTAAAACATAATTAAAAGAAAAATTAATGTTGTTCATACTCTTAAATTTTAACTTAAAAATTGAAACAGCTTAAAGAGTATTTTTTATTTCAAATGACTAATGGCTTTATTTAAAGTGTCCTTGCTAAAATAAATTAGATCCAGTTAGAATTTTGACTGATGTGTCTTTATTATAATAGGCTCTTATATACCTTTTACTTGAATGAAGATGCAGCATTTTTCTAGAGTTATATGAATTTCAAAAAGCATAACCATTAGAAGAAATAATTGTTAAATAAACAATTCTTATATCTTAATCAGAATTTTCAAAGTTAACACCATTTTTGAGAAGCACTGTATCCTTCTAGATAACTATTTCAGTTGATTTTTACCTTTCAACTGTCTTAAGAACTGGGTATTTTTATTTAATATTTAAAAGAAGAGAACTTTTTGCCATGAATAGAAATTTCAGTTACTAGACCATTTAGTGAAATAGTATAGTATTTAATAGCCTAGAGATCTTAGCTTTTTATATCTGTGCACAGAACTTTATTTTTCAAATAGATTACTCTAGTGCTTAGACTTGGACTTCAAAATTACGGGTAGTCCTAGGTTTTTGTGGTTTCCTTAAGGCAATGCTTTATAGATTCCCTCTTATTTTTCACAGCAAAAAATATGTTGATATCTACTGAAAATGAAGTATATGTCTTCACATTTATGTTTTAAACTAGCCTGCCTTTTTCTGTCTTTCTTAGGCCAATGGAAGCATTGTTGTGAAGAACTTATGAAAATTGAGATTATGTCACCACGGAAACCACCTTTGTTCTTGACAAAAGAGGCGACCTCAGTCTACCATGATATGAGTAAGTGGGGTTTTTCTTTTCTAAGCTACAGGGTAACAAAAACAACATTGTCCATACTCAAGCAGCTTATTCTATTGACATTAAAATGCTAAAATTTTCAAGGCACAGTCAAAATGAATGAAAAAAGACTATGATTATAGACTAAGGAACTCATGTTTAATAGATGAATTAATACAAAATTAATGAATACACATTTTTCATAGTTTGAATGCTTAAGATCAAACAAAAATGTTAAAGCTTCAAAATGAATAAGGCTGCACTGAAAATAAATATTAGCTGAGTAGCTGATGAAAATTCTGAAAATGTAAACTTGCAGATTCTAAAATATAATCATGTTCTCTAATTTTTTCTGTGTTTTATTAAATTTGTTTTAAAGTAATGTTGATAAATGAATATTAATAAATGGAAGCTTTCATCTCAGGTCAAAAAATTGGTTAAGTTTAATACTTTGGAAAATTTTAACTTTATAGACTCATTAATTAATATTCCATTTTCCCACACTTTGAAGGGTATTTATTTCTCTGTGGGATTGCCTGAACAAACAGTGCTGTGAACACACACACAGGTCAACAATAAATTATATCCTATTTTTGCCACCAATATATACTTTACACACACTTTAAAATGTTAGATTAAAAATGATACAACCAGTGATTCATTTAACAGACGTTTATCTCTGTTCTCTTATTTTGTCCCAAGGAAAAATTCATCCAGCGTCCTTATCACCAAACTGGTATCAGGGCTTCACTCTGTTTCCTTGGGTTTCTGGTTTTGGAATTTTTTCCTATTAACAGAGACTTTGCTAGTCTAAAGGAAAGGATGTTAATCCAGTTACACTTGTCCAAGTTTACATATCAGGCTTTTATAAAAAGGGGATCTCCTCTTACCTAGAAGTCAGAATAAATTTTAAATCTAAGAAAAGTTATTTAATAAATATTTAACCTATAGAATTGAAAAAGTTATGATGTGTCTACACTCCTTTGAAAACTGGCTTATACTCATTTATTTAGGAATGTATTTATGTGTGTGTGTGCGTGTGTGCGTGCGTGCGTGTGTCTGTGTAGGAAGTGCACAGTGAATGATCTTTTTTTTGGTTCTGTTGGTTGGGTTATTTTTAAACTCAAACTAGTTGCTTATCCATTGTGTTTTCGATGACCATTATAGATACTGATTTAGAAAACAATAACTCAAAGTGTACACAGCTTTTGAATTTTTCCCCCATGTATTTTTCTCAAAATTATTACAGGCATTGATTCACCTGTAAAACTTGAAAGTTTAACTGATACAATACAAAAAAAACTTGAAGAGACAAACGGACAGTTTCTTATTGGTCAGCATGAAAACTCCTCACCACCTCTTTGGGCCAGCCTCTTTGATGGTAATCATCAAGTGGTTATCCAGAAAAAGGTATTATCTCCTGCAAGTAACCAGCTACATGATGGGAAAGGGAAAAAAAGACGTGCTCCCCTTCCTCCTTCTGATAAAGCTCCATTCAGCTTAAAAACACAGAGTAACTCAGATCAATTGGTTATGGACAACTGGGAAAAAACAAGTGTATCTTGGACCTCGCCTTTGGATACCAAATTATCAACCCTAATGCATCACTTACAGAAACCGATGGCTGCTCCTCGAAAACTCCTTCCTGCCAGGAAAAATAATTTAAATGATGATAGTGAACACATAGACACTAAAACTAATTTTGAAGCCAAGCCAGTGCCAGCTCCAAGGCAGAAATCTATCAAAGACATTTTGGACCCTAGATCATGGTTGCAGGCACAAGTATAGAAAACTCTTAAAGTATAAAGCATTTAACAAAATCTATACTGTTAGGCTTAATTCAAAAGCACTAGAGATATAGTAATATGTAATTATGTTGGTAAATATGATAGTGACTTACATCAATAATTAATAAGCTATGAGGCCTAAAAAATGCTTTATAATGAAGAATTGGATTTCTCTTTTACTTCTGATCTTTGGAATATAAGTGATTTCCCTGGTAGAGTACAAGAGGCAGTTTCAGACAATATCCTAATTGTTTGAAGGGTTAATTTATTCCTAAATTAGTGCCAGCAGTGAGCAAGCACTAGGCAGAAGAAGGCATTAAAATTTCTTTGGGGAGAGACTGTCTAGTAATTTAAAATGAGTTAAATATGAGCCATATTCTCATTGTGAGAGTTTTAATACTAATGGAATGTTTCAAAAGTTTTATTCAAACCACAAATTATAGAATCCACCCAAGAAAATTTCTTCTTAGCATTCTGGAATTCTCATCTAATGGTTCACTGACTCTCATCTATTGTTTAACTCACTAGTTAACTCACTGACCTTTCAAATTCCTGGGGTAAATTTTGGAATATTAAATTCTTCATCTTTAAAGGGAATTCATAATGTGTTATTCAAAGTTGTTTCCTTGATGAGCCCTGAAATCCTGTTGACATTAACTCTCATAAGTGAAGCATAGCATTTATTAGTTTAGAGAAAAGGTAAATGAAATGTTCTCTATTTCCACTTTTCTATGCATGGTGCTAATTTCCATTATGACATTGGAATTTGGGGAAGTGAGTAGCTGATTAACACCTTAAAATTCATTTAATACTTATTTAAAAAGCAGATGGCTGATTCAAAAATATCAGAAAAGTTGGCCATGATAATAATTTTCAGAATTAATCCTTTTAAAACATTTTAATTAAATTTCCTTTTTCTAGTAAGGGTTGATGTCTGCTATTGATATTATTCATTAAAAGTCATATTCTTACAACAATGACATCGGAATCATTTCCATAGGAGGTAATTTCCATAGCAACTAATCATTGTGACCCAAACAGGATTATGAAATCAAGTGAGGAATAAATAGCGAGAGGATGAATACCTTAAAGGAACAAAAAAATCCTTTTTTTAAATAATAATGCTTCTTGTAAACAAGAGCTGAACAGTTTTAAAAATCAAATCAGAATTTCCAAATAAAACAGTTTCCATAAGGTGTCAGCAACAGCTCAAAAAATCTGAAATCACACTGAACCCTAAATGTCATTGCAAGAAATAAAAATATAAGAATTAAATTACTGCCCTGTGTATAATATCTAGAGATCTTTTTAAAGCTCATGAGAACTCTATTTGGATCAGAACTACATTATTACAAAGTAAAATGAATACTTGACAAAAAAGTAACATTAAACGGAGCCTTTCATTATTTTTAGATAGCAGTCTTTCTTCATTTATATAGAATGATGTAACTGCCAGGTTACTTTTGTGTTTGCCGGGGACTCTCGTAAGAATTGCAACTCGGGGGAGTAATGATACAAAAGGTCTCTTGTGACCGTCGACACCATGATAGACATAGTATTTGATGAGAAGGAAGCCCCACATGCCTGCCTTTAGAGGACTGTAGAGACAATCACATGCACGAAAACCTGCAAAGGTACGATTAATTTGTTTTTTTTCTAACGAGAAGACACTCATAAATTCTGTTTTGGTTGCCAGTTCAGTAAATGACAATATTAAAATCTACAGGCTATTATTGTTTGAATTTTTGTTTATTTTTTAAACCTCAACTGCTGTTTTTGACAGCATTTGTGACTGTCATCGCCACTAAATTATTGAGCTAGAAGATGCTGCAGGCAAAATTGTTTCTGAAACTGGCATCTAAGCATTTTTTTTTTTTTAGTCGAAGCCTTCCTTATAACAACCAGTGTTAAAACTTCCAAATTATATTCTTGTCATTTCCTCATGCATATTATATCAAGAAGGATTTAAGGTGTACTGGAAATAGAATTTATTCATAGAGAAGCTACCTAGCAGTTGTGCCCTCAGTGGGACACTGAAACAAAGCTGAGGCCCTTCCTCCTAGAAATATTTATGTGAAGCCTGACCAAGGACCATGGTTATTCAGGCTATTTCTGGGGGCCCACCTTCCTGTATGCTACAGAGCCTTTGGGAGCAGGCTGAAGGCTTCAGCTTCACTTCCTTTAACGTGGTGTTCATTAAATGTTAGTTCACTTCCCCCGAAAGGTTTAATACAAAGTCGGGGCTCCCTCCCTTCCTTTTTTCCTTCTTACTCCCTTCCTTCCTTCCTTCCACAGTTAAAAAAAATCTAAAAATACTTAGTTAAACACTTTGTCAAGGAGTTCGTCAAAGAAGTATTTGTTTTCTCATTTCCTAAACCGGAAGTTTATGACAGATAAAAATATGTCATGTAATAAAAGACATTTCAGCTTTTTATGAGCTGCCTTCTCACATTCCTGTTTGTCCTTTTAATTTGTTTCTTGATATATGAAGACTATAAACTTGAAAACAAAGAGTTAGCTGTCAGAGCTTGATAAGAATATTATAATTAGAGAAACAGAAAGAATAGTTATTTTATGATATTATGATAATTCTGATGATCTGAAGATAATGTCTTAGAAAATTACATTTACATTTCAAGCTCTGAGACATAAATTACAGCAGCATTAAGATAGTATTATTTTTACTTGCTACAAAGTGGTGAGCTTTTTATTTAAACATGTTGCCAAGGACAAAGAAGGCATTTTGTTATTATAAACACACACCTCCTAAGGTAAAGAGTCTTTCAGAATATCAGGCGTGCCAACTCTTGGTGAGTTTGGTTAAATCCTCCTTAACTGTCTGCAGTGCCCCCTGACTTCTTTAAATGGATGTGCATGTATGTGGAAAACTGATTTCATTTATTATAAATGCCTTTAAGATCTTACTAAGTAAATTTTTCTGGTCCTGTTTATTAAAAATGGAAGCTGCCTTGCATTAGAGATGATTCATATAAGGTAGGTTAAGCAGTCAAGTATTTCCTTAGGCTTGTGTTCAGCACCTTAGTCACCTACTGAGAAGTTAATTAATTCAGTCCAAAATGAAATTATAGGGCAGTTTGGCGCAATTTATGTTAAATGCCGTTTGAATGTAATCACCTGTGTTACCATGAATGAGGAACAACTGAGTCAGAATGCTGTACCAGGAACAGAAAGAGCAGTGCTTTGGCAGGGAAGTATCTCTCCCTGTGGTCAGAATTTATCAAAGTCCTTGTCTTCTTAAAGAGTGAATTATTGAATAGTAATTAAATTTTAACTGATGACCATTTATACAGTGTTCTGTTAGTCTTAAACTACAAAGTAGACAGAGTTGACTTTGTGCCCTTAAATTTCAAAGGCATCACTATTTTCAAATGCTTACATGTGTAATGTAACTGCTTCACTAATAATAGTTCTATGAAAAAATGGTTTATTTTGGATCATGCGTAGTTTTAGTTAACACTAAAAAGGTGTCATTACCTTTGAATTTTTAAAAGACAAGATTTCATTTAAAGATATGCTAGGGGGTTTATTTTTTTTTTAACATGGCTTGTATGATTTACATTGTTTCTAATTTTTATTTTTTAATTAAATGTAGGTCAAGCATCATCTACATTAAAACATATCCATGGGACGCCTGGGTGGCTCTGGTGGTTAAGTATACAACTCCTGATTTTGGCTCAGGTCATGATTGCAAAGGTCCTGAGATAGAGCCCTGTGTCAGGCTCCATGCTGGGCAGGGTGTCTGCTTAGGATTCTCCCTCTCCCTTTGCCCCTCCCCCTGACTCTGCTGGCACTCTCTCTAAAAAAAAAAAAAAAAAACTATCCTATTATGTGTATGTATTTTTTTTAAAGTACCAAAGATTGGTAAGGAAGCTAATGTCATGTGATTAAAATTTCTATACATTACAGGAGTTGGTTCATGAAGACATTTGCTGCCTTTTTCTTTAGGTACCCCCTTCTGTGCTAGACTGATAGAAGTAAACTGCTGTGAAATCAGCTCAATCAGAAAGACATACCCAAGGCTGGTGTTAGTTATTATAAGACTAATATTTGATAACCTTGCTATAACTAATAATCATCAGAATGTTTACATATAATCTTTCTTACAGTATACTCTTTTAAAAATTCACTGTATATAAAAAAATAAAAAATAAATTAAAAAAATTAAAAAAAAATTCACTGTATAACCTTAGTTTTATGTTATTGATGCAGAATTCGCCCAGAGCTTAAGTCATTCTGATAATAAATTAGGAACCTACGATACTCAGTTGCTGTTAGCCACAAGGAGACTCCTTATTCTAATGTACCTCCCTTAGTGCTTAATTTATTCCCATGGAGCCCTTCAGGGGAGGGGGAGAGAAATGAACAATCCTGGCTCAATTATATTATTTCAACATTTTACTTCTGAATCTGAAACATGACCAGAAATATTTAACATTTTTTTAAAAAAGCTTCCCTTTCTCTGAGATTTATTACATAAATATTTTTGTTTATCTGAATATAGGAAAAATACCAGTCCTGACATGTTTGATAATTAGAAAACTAGGCAAAATCATTCCAAATCTTACTGAAAATTGTGTTTTATGTCACACACAGCAGTTTGCTTTCAGAGATATGGTAATCTCTTCATATATTACTGAAGGAGAGAGAGATTGAAAGATCTTGTGTATACATAATTATGTCATGTCATAAACATGTTCCAAGATATTGAAATAGAATGTTTCAAACAAAAAGCAGAATCAGACCTATAAATACAGAAGACAAACTGATGGTTCCCAGTGGGGAGGGGATGGACAAAATGGGCGAAGAGGGGTGGGAGATACAGGCTTCCAGTTATGGAATGAATAAGGCATGGGAATAAAAGGAACAGCACAGGGAATACAGTCAGTGGTATTGTCATGGTGTTGTATGAGGACAGATGATGGCTACACTTGTGGTGAGCACAGCGTAACCTAGAGACTTGTTGAATCACTGTACACCTGAAACTAATTAACATTGTGCGTCAACTATACTCAGAAAAACGTTTTTTTAAATAGATGGTTTTGACAACAGTGGGTATATCTGAGTGCTATATTTTTATGTTTGTCTACTCAAAAAACATTTTCTTTCTGTTTTTGTGAGTAGATAGATTTTTGTTGAATTTAGCCATCTTAGTAAACAATTTATTTGGTTGTGGCAATTTTCATCTTATATTAAAAAGGAGAGAGCATGTTAAGAAGAGTTATCTATCCACTTACCTCAACTACTAAAACATGTGTTAATATACATAAAATATAAAAGTATAGATATATAACATATACTCCATCAAGTCTTCAGATTTTCAATTAATCTTAAAAGACTCTAGTAAGTGCTGCCAGTGTTGGCAGAACAGGAGTCCAAACCTCTCCACAGCTGACAGAAAGCATCACAGCCCCCTTCCAACCTGCCACGCCCTGCTGGGTGCATTCCTCTTGCTACTCTCAGCGTTTGGACCTTGCCTCAACAAGTTTCCGCTTGCTCATTATTTTCTCATGCTATCCTCTCAGCCTAGAATATCTCTCCTCCCTCTCTTCCCTACCTCCCTCAGCCCACAGCCAGCAGATTTTATTCATTCTTCAAAATGGTAGCACCTCTAAATTCCTCAAGACTTTATGCCCTCTTCAACCTCTCCACCAGGGTAATTACACTTGGTTCTTTGTACTTTATTTATACCTCTATAGCCCAAGCCCTTGTTCACAGTTTTGTGTTCCCTTACATATTAGTTTTGTGAATTTGTCTCCTGCATAATATATTACCATAAACTTACCAACTTTAAACAACATCCATTCATTATCTCACATTTCTTTTGATCAGCATTCTGCATGGATTCCAGTGGGTTCTCTGCTTCGGATCCCACAAGACCAATATAAAAGTGTCCGCCAGCCTTGGCTCTCTAATCGGAGGCTCTGGGGAAAATCCACTTCTAGACTTATCTGTTATTCTGTTGTTGGCAGTATTCAGTTCCTGGTGCTTGTAGATGGACCAGGGGTCACTCTAAGCAGCTGCAGGTCATACTCCGGTTTTTACACATGGCTCCCTCTTCAAAGATAGCAACAACTCATTAAGTTGGGTGGATTAAATCCTCCTCATGGGGGAGTTAAATCTATCTGAGTCAGATTTATCTGACTTTTCCATCCACCACCAGCTGGGGAAAACTACTTTTTAAGGAGTTATGTGAGTAGATGTGGCCCCTCATTAATTCAAGATCCACTGATTAGTAACCTTAATTACATCAGGAAAAAAAAAATCTCTTTTGCATATAATGTAATCAGGGGCATGATATATTCAAAGGTCAGGACATCTTGGGGTGCCATTTTAGAATTCTACCTATCACAAATTAGGTTTTTCAGGACAGGGAGCATGCCTTACTAACCTTTTAATCTTATCACAGTGACATGCTGGTGGAGGAAGAGTATTGGGTAAGTATGTGTAGGGCATTGTGCTAAGCATATGAATTAACTCAGTAGCCCACTAAGTAAACATAGAAGACTTGCCTGGGGTCACATTGCATTGGTAGTTGGGAGTGTGGATTCTGGAATTAGACCTGGATTAACTTCTAGCTCTGTGTAACCGGTTGTGTGATTTGGGACTTTTTTTTTTTTTTTAAACATCATCTAAGTTTGGGGTTTTAGGGTTTTTCTATCTTTAAGGTAAAAATAGTATTTACCTCATAGGATAGCCATGATTATTAAATAAGATAATGCAGGAAACAAACATAAAGCCCAGGGCCTGGTATTTAAATTCTTACCTTGTTTCTATAGTGTGATATATAACATTGTAACAAATGTATAAAGAGAGGCATGAAAAGATCTAGCTAACATATACACATGCATACATATACTCTTAAAAGAATTTTAGGGGTGCCTGGGTGGCTCAGTGGGTTAAGACTCTGCCTTCGGCTCAGGTCGTGGTCTCAGGGTCCTGGAATCAAGCCCTGTATTGGGCTCTCTGCTCAACAGGGAGCCTGCTTCCCCCTCTCTCTCTGCCTTCTTCTCTGCCTAATTGTGATATCTCAATCTCTCTCTCTCTCAAATAATTAAATAAAATTTAAAAAAAATAAATTTAACCCAGCTCCATTTTTTTTTTTTTTACTTAATGTGAAAATATCAGACTTTAAGAGATATCTAAAAATGTATCCAAATACTTATTGTGTATGAATCCTATGTTAGGCACCATTGCGGTTTGGAAAATTATAAAGAATACTTACCCTTGAAAAGTTCACGTGTTTGTAGGATCAACCATATTAGAGAATACCAAGGTGAATTACTGCTTGAATTTGCATTCTGCATATCTAAAAGTAATATATCTGTACACAGACATTTAAAGAAATCCTTATCTACCACCAGTATACCTGAGAAATTAGTTGAAAAGATAATACGTAAATAAGAGGCGATATAAAAGAGTATTCAGAATATCACAAACATCTAATTTTAAGAGGTATGAGAACTTTTGCAAAACAATTTTTCAACAAGTACAAAATGCCTTGTATGTTTTTACTACTCAAGTGAATTAAGCAACGCAAAATTATATACTATGAGTATCTTGGGACAATGTGAGAACAAGTTGTAATAGGAAGATTTTTCAAATCAAGGAGAAATAAACAAAATAGGGACGCCTGGGTGGCTCAGTTGGTTAAGCGGCTGCCTTCGGCTCAGGTCATGATCCCAGCATCTTGGGATCAAGTCCCGCATCGGGCTCCTTGCTCTGCAAGGATCCTGCTTCTCCCTCTGACACTCTGTCTGCCTGTGCTCTCTCTCTCTCTGACAAATAAATAAATAAAATCTTAAAAAAAAAAGAAAGAAAGAAAGAAAGAAAGAAAATAGAAGCCAGTTTATCCAGTAGGTTCCTGGAGGAGTTTAAGGGGGAATGTGGTCATGACAGTTGTGGAAAAGAATGGATTAAGTTAGACATTGAGCCTATTTTGGGGGTAGGAACCCATAGAACATGGTAAAGATTGGCATGGCTAACGTATAATTGACAATAGGGGAAAGGTAGGATATATTGGACCACATGTAGGACCTTGAATGCCAGTTCAAGAAAATAAGGCAAACTGAAGTAGGAATCGTTGACGTCAGCAATACAGTTGGCAGAGTTCATGGAAAGAGTATTCAGTTTAAGAGTTGGGGGAATTGGATTCTAGTCGTCGTTTTACCATTAAATAGCCGTGTTGCCTGGGCAAGCTATTTACTCATCTGTTCGACTTTCCTATTAGTAAATCCACTGGAATGGCTGTTGGTATTTGTCTCAAACTAATCTCAAGAGTCCTAGGCTCCTGAATTGATAGCTTTTGAGGTAGCAAACAGAGAGTGATGCCAAGAGAGTGAGCCTCTGGTTCTCCCTCTCCTAATTCAGCTAGAGTAACTCCAAGTTGATCTCTCTCGTTCTATCCCCTCAGGGTAGTATCATAACAATCACCATTTTACAAATGAGCGATTGAAGGCACAGAACAATTAAGTAACTTGCCTAAAGTCTCATGGTGAGTGAGACACTATTTGAACATCATCATTCATGATCCAAAGTGAGTGCTCAACTTCCTCAATGTACTCCCAGACTTTAATAAGTGTGAAATAGCAAAAAAAGATTAAGTGTAAGTTTTGCCAGACTAGCTTCCAAACTTTTCTCCTAGTGATATACTCCCTTGGTATATCCCTTTGTATTAGAGCCCAAAGGAAAATCCATTTCATTCACAGTAAGATCCAGCATATACTATTCTGGGCATAATGCTTGGCCCCAGGAGGCATTCAGGAGGGACCTGCATTGGGTATATGTAAACTTGAATTTACCACTAAGCTATGGAAAGCATTATAACAGAAATAAGGAGGGGGAAAAAAGATAAATTGCATCTAAGGAAATCAGGGAGAACTGGAAGAAGTATTTGAGCCAGACCTTGGGGGAAAAAAAAAAAAAGGTGGGGGAGAGGTTTGGGATAATTTATTGAGAGGCTACTGGAGTCAGGGGTGAAGGAAGCCCGGGAAAGGTCAGACAGGACAAGTGAGGGCCCTCAGCAGCACAAAGTTGAAAGAAAAAAGTCACGTTCTAAGGTTTGTTAGAACAGTCTTAGAGTAGTGACTGCGCCAGCATATTAAACCTTTAATATTGGGGTTACAAAAATAAATCACGGAACTTTTAACATCTAGAACTGTGGTTCTAAGCCAGGGGTGATTTGTGTTCACTATGGAATATTTGGCATAATGTGGAGACAGTTTGGATCACCATGCCTTGGGGTTTAGGGTGCTGCACAGATCTGTTGGGAAAAGACCAGGGATGCTGTTAACTATGAAGTCATGTCGTTTGGGGCCATGCGTATATAGGAAAGGGCATTCTGAGCAGAAAGAACAGAGCAAACGGTAGGGCAGGAGCATTATGGTGGTTTAAAATACATCTACAAATTCTCTGACACTTCTCTTCAAAGGTGGAGCCTCATTCCCCTCCCCTTGAATACAGACTTAGTGATTCACTCCTAGCTAACAGACTGGTGGAGGAGATGCTGTGCGGCAGCTCATGATGCTCGGTCATTAAAAGGACAATTACCCCCAAGCTCTCTCTCAAATCTCTTTCTTTGAGGGAAGCCAGCAGCTACCCTCAAAACAATCCTAGAAGAGACCCCACTAAAGAGGAACTGTGCCCTCTTCCCAGCGACAAGCACCACCTTCTGAGTGAGCCATCTCGGGAGCAGATCTCAGGCGTGAGCAGCCTGAGAAATTCCAAGCCAGAATCATCCAGTTAAGTGCTTCCGAAATTCTTGACCCACAAAAACTTACAGTAAGATAATAAATGCTTAGTGTTTTAACCAGTAACTTTGGGGGGGGGGGGTAATTTGTTTCCAAAGCAATAGATGGCCTTAAAAAACTTGAAAATATAGGGTATGCCGAGGGCCTGAAATGGTGTAATTGCACATAGCTGGGGATTGGAGAAATAAAGTGGATGAGAGAGTGAAGTCAGATGAACTGCCTTGAAGGTCAGGCTGAAGTGTTTACCTTCCATTTAGTTTCTGAAGAACTCTGCCGTGTGGGCTTAGTGTATCCTGATCACCTGTGACCCACTCTCTTTTAGACCAGGGAGGGCCAGAGTGGCGATGGTTGGTATTGGGGGAGCACGCTTGCCATGTCTCTAGCAGAGGAAAAACAATAGCCTGTATATGTCACCGACTACTTGGGAAGTCCATGGATGGCAGGGGCTAGTTTTGAGTCAGGCTTTATCAATACAAAAGTGCTGGGGGGATCAAGTATCCCCTGGCTTGATCAAAAAAAAAAAAAAATTAAGGAGAGAAATAACTTCTCACATGTATCCAGGCCACTAATGTGACCGCATTGACTTGATTCTTCTTTACCAGACTCTTTGCTAGGAGAAGATGACACATTAAATTGCTTCCACCTGCAACATCTGAGCATGAATGAGTTTATCAAATTCCCTTTTCAGTAGGCAAGAGGGAAGGGGAGCCTGAAGGTTGTGAAGAGTGACCCAGAGGCGTGCACAGATTGCAGGGAGGAAACAGTCACAGGCCCAGGGCAAACCTCATGCGACCACACCAAGCCCTTTGAATGGAGTTCATGATTCCTGCTCTCTGTGGGAAATTCAGCTATACTTTTTTTTTCTTCATAATTTGTGATACCAAAAGTGCATTTTAAATAGTTCTGAGAGCAACACTGACATCATCCCCAACTGAGTCATTCAAAGTTTCTTCAGGAAATTAGAATAGTGTGCCCAGGATACTTCCACACCTTTGCTATTTCGTGCTGCAAAGCATCCCAAGAAATGAAACTCCATAAAAATGCAGAGATATGATTCCACTTTAGATTGATCTCAACCCAAATCAATTACTAAAATAAAATGCTTAGAGTGGAGAGCCCTGAAAGTGTTGGACTAAATGTACCACAAGCCTGATCAACACCAGTGAAAATACTGTTGTTTTATTTTCTGCCGTGAACTTCATGGGAAGTAGTGGATAACTCGTATTATTAATGTAATTGGGAAAACACAACATGCTTTCAGCCAACACTTTGCTAGTCCCCATCATATGTAGGGCTCTGCCAGCTGCTGGGCAGGGGAAGATGAAGATGAAGGCTAGTCTCTGTTTCTTGGGGATTATAGATTAGTTGGACTGATACATGAGGTTTAGTTCCAGTGCCAGAAAAAAAAAAAACAAGTACTTTTCTGATCAGTAACCAGCATTAAAACAACGCATATACAATACTCTACTTTTATTTCAGCAGCAGGACCCCATTTCCAAGCAAAATCTTATGTGGGCCTTTTAATAATAAAAGAGGTCACAGTGCAGCTACACTGGAGTGGAAAGGGAGTAGGAGCACATGGCCTCCCCACCCTGCTTCCTACCTAGGACCTTGGGGTTTCCCGCAGCAATTTGGAAACCATTAGTCTAATGCATTCCTTGAGTCTTAGTGAGGTGCTGCTAGACATTCAATTTATAAACTGATGAGCTTTAGCCTAACTCCTCTTTCTCCTTTATGCAATTTGTTGGGGCCTTCTGGAAACTTACATTTGGAATGCTCAGTACTGAATTACTTAGTTTACAAAACTAAGCAAATCTCAATCCAACAGCACACACACACACGCATGTGTGTGTGCGCGAGGCCAGAGTCTTCAATAAGAAAAAAAGAATCTGTATTAATTCCAGCAGACATATAAGATTTAAACTTAATGGGTTGTATTGTACTCCTGTTTTTTAATTCTATAAGGTGGAGGGAAGGGGGCGCCCAAATCTTCCGTGTTCTCCCAAGGGTTTAAACAAGCCCTGAATGGATTCCTGGAACCACAAATTAAGGAGAGAACATATCTCATTAAATGACACATGTCCTTTCCCCGTGGGCTGATACATTCCTTGTTGTGCCGACTCTCATTCCAGTGAAGACACAGAAGGATGCCAACAGGATCACTGCTCTGTTCCTCTGTGGCCACAAAGTCTCCATGTTTGTCCCCTTCAGATCGAGAGAATGTTCCTTCATCAATCCTGTTTCTAGTAAATTGCTCACTTAACTCATTATTCTCATTGTTCTAAAGCAAAACTTTACGGAGATACATAGAGGGAAACTCTTTTTGGACCTTTACAATATCCACATGCATGAGGTAGAAGCTTCAGCTGAATTATAGATGATTTTCTGAGGTGAGACAAAACAAGGACAAGATACACATGTACATGTCAAGAAGAAGCAAGAATGAGCAACCCTAGAAGGGGAGGCAGGCACGGAAAAGAGAAAGCGAAGGTGTGATGGCCCACCTCCCTCCCGCAGGGAGTTCCACCGCACAGTCTCCAGCCAGGCCATCGCAGTGCTGAAGGCACCCAGTGGAGGGCTGAGGGAGGGGTGCCGCCTTCGCCCACCAGCCTTGGGCCAGTCAGCGTAAGTCCACTAAGCCACAGGCTTATCATTACCCTGTAAAAGGGTAATGATAGGACCTTCTTCAGAAGGTCTTTGCAAGGTTTCATTGAGCAACCACACATAAAGCCATCTGCAAAGTTCTAAGGAAATAGTCCGTGTCCAATAAATGTTAGCTGCTAAGACTATTCTTATTGTCCCAATGTCCAAAGTTGTTCAAAGCACAAGAAACAGCTGATACACTGCCTGGGAGACAACCCACCGTGGGGTGGCTGCAAGGTGGGGAGCCAGCGGTCGTGCGCAACAGTGTTAACGTGAATTCTGTTGTCCGGCGGCCCCCCTCATTGCTGTCCCACCACCATTTGAAAGCAAGACAATGGCTTTGCCAGGAGCACTTTTTGAATCAGAGCCAAAGGAACTGTTGCAATCAAACGCTCATTAGCTTCGGATGAGCACCTAAGTGCCAGTCAACTTGGAGAAGCTGCCAATCAAAAATGTGAGTTTTTATTTTTACTATGGAGGTCTTTTTTAAGAATAATTATAGAAGCGAGGAATGGCAAGCTCAATTATAAGATGAAGCAAGAGTCATCTGAAGTTGGCACTGAAATCAGAAATGTGGGTGGAAAATTAATTAGAACAGGGAGGCAAAAGCAAGGGGAACGATGTTAGCAAGATTTCTGGAGAACTGGGGATGCTGGTGGTGGCAGGGGACCCTGGACTGACCGTTGGCCAGTGAGTGGTTTACCAATTAAATCTGACAGACATGTGGTCCGCAAGTAGTAGGATTTCTAATGAACTAAAGGCAAAAGAATATCTGGTAAGATCTATACTTTTATTTAACTCTCTTCGGTAATTAGCAACGTCTGTTTTCTTTAGCTCCATCTCTGGTTTGAAATCATTGTTAAATAATTATAAAATATAAATAGAATCTTAGCATCTTGGGTGTATTTGGTTGTTGAGAAATCTTTCTCTAGAGAAAATATCACTTCACAATTGTACTCATTTAGGTTCCTTCAGGCTGAGAAGGAATCTCAAAGGCAATCTACTTCAACCACCTTCCAGAGGCAGGAGCCAGTTCGAGGACACCATAATATCTGTGAATCTCTGGCCTGTGTTTGACAGTTTTGTTTGGGTGTTTTTTGTTTTTTTTTGTTGTTGTTGTTTTTTGTTTTAAATCTTACGTTGTTTTTAGAACATTCAGCCTAGATTTCTTGTAATTTCTAGTTCTAAGAAAGGTCTTACATATAAAGACGGCTCATCTTTCCTGAGACTTGCAACTTTTTCCACTGACTGTACTTTGTGATTCTGCTTGGTGGTGATTTTCTGGGTTTCTCCTTGCCTTTGTGGGACTAAAGGTGATTTTTTCCAAAATAATAGTCATCAACTACATAATTTCCAGAAACGGATACAGCCGGCACCCTCTGAATTCCTCTTTGCCTAATATCTCAAATACTTCATTAAAATGGCGATACCAAACTTAAAACACAATGTGGCATTTCTCTGACAGAATATAAGCTTCATGAGGGAAAAGACATGTGTTTTCTTCTTGTATTCATAGCACCTAATACAGTACCTGACACATGATAATGGCCTTAGCAGAATACTTAAGAGGCACTGGATGAACATTTGCTAGAGCTGTCACTGTTTATTATTTTCCATTCACCGTGTAACCAGTAACTTCTTCTAACGATGTCTACTATTTAGACAGTCACTTCATTGCTCATTAGTACATGACTTTGGTAAGTACATCTCCTGTGAAGAGAAATAATTTAACAAACTATTATGGCATTCAACACTGATGTTTCAGTTACTCAACTAATCCACCCACTGATAGAGTGAACTTTGAATTAAATGCTTTGAAGAATAAAGTCAAGTAAATCTTGATAAAAATCAAAGGCTGTGGAAATCTTGTTTGACAGAAGGCATGAACAAAAATGCTAAAATGAATACTGTTTGGGGAGAAACACTCATTCTACGGCAGACAAAATGAAGAGTAATAGTTCAAGAGTATCAAAATGCCTGTGTGATCAAAAGACAGAAACAGCTTCTTTTTACGATGTCTTAATATTCCAGGACTCATGATAACCTGCCTACACGAGCACCTGTCTTTGTGGTAACTCAAAGTATTTGAATACCTTATCTCATCCAACCTCAAATTTCCTGTGAGGTAGGTAAGTGCTGAGAGCTCTTGGTGCTGTTTTCAAGATGAGGCAAGTGAATGAGAGAAGCTGTTTACACACTCCAAATTTCACAGAGTTCTGAGGAGGAAGTGAAGGTAAGAATTAGCAGTTAATTCCCAGTCATAAAAATCAGTGTCAGAGCTTGAAAGGACATTGTCACGACCCTGGCCCAATGTGGGCTTTTCTGATAAGGATTTATTTGTGAGGACTTGATTCATTTCACCAACCACACAAATTGTATGTAATTTTCTAGTTATCAAAGTAATACAGGACACAGCAACACATGCATACATCTATGTAATACATGGTACAGAAGGGTATTAAATTTAAAAACAGCAGAAACATATATTAGTCTGTCCTTTTATATCCCAGTGCCATTTTTGAAGATTCTCATTACCCAGAAGTAACCGCTGTTAACTGTTTTTAATGTATGTTTCCAAAAATTTCCTATGTATCTAAAAGTGTGCACATGTATCAATTATATCTTTCACTTCTTATTAAATAACTACACTTGGAAGTTCAATAATCATTCCAAATTTAACATGACCTTCTACTCTTCTCTCCCGGTCCCAATCTTCTCAGCTCATCTGGAGAATACCAACTCCATGCCCCTAACTGCAAGGGTCAAGAACCTTGAGATCATCCTTGACTTCCCTGGTTCCTCCCTACTCTATGTCCAATTCATCTGCAAATCTTGTCATCCAGGGATCCAACCACTTATCACCTCTCCATTGTTTCCACTCTCATCCAAGCCACCATCATCTCTTGTCTGAATTATTACAATCGTCTTCTGACTGGTCTGCCTACGTCTATTTAGCTTCCTGTGGTGTGCTCAGTCCAGTAGACAGAGGGATCCCGTGAAAAGACAGTTTCACATACAATGTGTATTTCTTCCCTGCTCAGAAACCACTAAGGCTCTCCATTTAATTCAGAGAAAAAGCCAAACTTCTAACAATGACCTACAAGACTCTACATGATCTGTTGAACTCTTTCCTCTCTGATTTTTATCACCTCCCACTGTTGGGACCCCTCACTCCTTCTGCTCCAGACAAATCAGCTTTTTTGCTGTCTTGAATATGCAAAGCATATCCTCCTTGGAGCTTTGTACTTGTTTCCTCTGCCTGGAATGTTCTTGCCCCAATTTTCTCTATTTCCTTCAAGTCTTAACGTAAGCATAACTTTCTTAATGAATCCTCATCGCAACTCCTATGATGCCCTTCCCTGCTTTAGTTCTCTTCTACAATTCATTTTCACTGATTGATCTTTGGTATTGCTCTCAGAGGTAGATTGTTTCCAAAGATGACAACATTAGCTGCCATCCCACATGCTCTTTTCTGAAGTGACATCACCACTCCCCCATCAAGAAATGGAGTCTCTTTCCCCTCACCCGGGTCTGCGCTTCTGCCTTTGATGTCTGGAGTGCTTCCTTTTGGAAGCCAACGGACAAGTAAGATCAACTACCCTCAGACCAGCAAGCCCAAAGGAAGCGCAAGCTAGCCAAATGATGTGAGGTCACATAGGGGTAAGTACAAAGGATCCAGACATGTAAATAAAGCCTTTTTTACCTTCCTGGCCTATCATAGCTGTGAGAAGAATGGAGTCAAGTGAATGACATGGTCATCACTATATGAAACAGAGCTGCCAGGCTGGGCCCTGAATTCCTCATTCAGCATTCCTGACTCAGGAAATAAAAAGTTGTATTTGAAGATACCAGGTTTTGGGACAGTTTATTAAACAGCAGTAGAGACAAAAAGCATTCCCATACTAGAATGCTAAGTTCTGTGACGACAAGGATTTTTATTGGTTTTTGTTGACTGCTGTATCCCCGCTGCCTACAACAATGCCTGGAACAAGATAGCAAGTCTCAGTTTTATCCCTCTGCTAACAGTTCCCTTGGTAGTTGGTCTAGCAAATAATGTGTAGGCACAAGTAAGCCCTTAAGATTCCCCCTATTTTGTTCCTTGCTTTCCCTCTACACAGTATATTAAAGAGGGTTCCCAGAAAGTGTCTAAAACAACAGTTAGCTTCCATGTACTGAATATTGTTATAGCTATGGCCCATTTAATCTTCACAACAATGCAGTGAGGTAGGCAGCATCATTATTCCCATTTTATACGTGAGGAAATTGAGGCTTGAATAGGCGGCATAACTTGTCCAAAGTCAACATTTTGGACATGATAAATTTGAACTCAACTGCCTCTGTCCTACATAGGAAACTCATTATCTTTAAGTGCTACATTCGTATATTTCATTGCAGTGTCAGACCAGCGATTTTGAAACTATCTTCTATGTATTCTAGGCTTGAGCAAATGATACATATACTGAGGATAATTGGAGTCAGGTTTCTACTGTTGGGTTAAAAGTGTGAGAAGGGGAAGAGTAGAATATACCCTTCATCACTGGATTGAAATTGGAAGTATTACGATTAACTCCTTTTTCGTACAAATGTATATCTATATCATAGCTCTATCTACCTCGAAGGCCTGGATATCATAACATACCAGTATCAGTGAGTATACTTGGTGCCCAGATCTTGGTTCTAAATACCCTTTCCACTAAAAGAAACCAGGGTTCCTTGTAGAAATGGCTGACACTATTGCTAGATAGGGACAGCACAAGATGAGTCTGGAACACCTTGTGGCACCAGAATTCTGGAAGTGTCCCATCAGCAAAGCTGGAACCACATGAACAACAAAATCAAATAGTATTATAATGCAAGGTATAAAATAACTATTCATGAATCTATACCAATATGAACAAATGATTTAATAAATAACAAGAGAATTCCAATATATCTTCATTTATGTGATATATATGTATTTATATATATTTATACAGAAACATATATGTATATATGTACATGTATACACATAATTTATATATAAAAATATATTTATGTGTATGTATTTATATATATTTATACAGAAACATATATATGTATATGTATACACACAATTTATATATAAAAATATATGTATGTGTATACATATATGTGTATACACACGTACACACACACACAATTTATGCAGGTACTCCCTTCTCCAGGAGATGGAGCATAACCCTCCACTCCTTAGGTTGAGGCTACACAGAGTGACTTTCTTCCAGAGACAAGAGTATGGAGAGGAAGAGAGAGAGTAACTTCACAGTGGTAAGACTTGACAAACTCTACCTCAGCCATGTGAGTTCTTTTCCTTGGCCCCTGTGTTTCTATGACATACCCCACTGTGTTTTTGTATGAGTGCTTTCTTTCTTTCTGGTACCACAGAATTCTCCAGACTATCTGTGTATTTCCTGCTCTAGTCCTAAAATCAGCTGTTTCTTCAAAGAACTCGGGTTCCTTTTACTCATTGTTACTGAGTATTCTTGCTTCTAGATCTCTCTGCTGAAAGGGCAAGGAAATGGGAACACATGACTGTATCCATATCTATAGATATTTCTATCTGTAACCGTATATTTATAGCAAGCTCAACATGAGTTTAAACTTGCATATCGAGCTCGGAACAATTACCTCAGAGATCAGTCTAGTCACTTCCCCTTGATTATTTGTAACCTCCCACTCAAATAGGGAGAAACCTGGTTCCCACCTCCACATCAATTTACCTAATTGTTCAATTCCAGTGTATGCATATCGTGGCAGCCGGTCTTTTCAATTTTAATCATTGCAATGAGTAAGTAGTAGTATCTTACTGAGGTTTCAATTTTCATCTTCCTAATGTTAAAGATGTTGAATATCTTTTCATGTGTTCATTTACCATCAATGTTTCTTCTTTGGTGATGTATCTGTTCAAGTGTTTTGCTCCTTTAAAAAACTGAATTGTTTGTTTTCTTCTTATTAGGTTTTGAAAGTTCTTCATATACTCTGGATACAACCCTTTCCCACCTCTTTGGTTGGCAAGTATCGTCTCCCAGACTGTGTTTTGTTTCTTCATTCTCTGAACAGTGATTTTAATGTTGATGCTGTTGATTTATCAGGTTTTTAAAAAATTTTATGAATCAGATTTTTGGTGTCATATTTACAAAGTCTGCCTAACCCAAGAACATTGAGGTTTTCTCCTACATTTTATTCTAAATGCTTAAGTTTTCAGGTTTCACATTTGGTCTCTGATCTATTATAGTTATATTTTGTATGTGGTGTGACATATCAGTCAAAGTTCATTATTTCTATATGCATATCCTGTTTTCAAGCACCATTTATTGAAACTCTCCAATGAACTGCCTTTGCACATTTGTAGAGAATCAGCCCATGCATTTGTAAGTCATTTTGACTTGGATGCTCTCTATTTTGTTCCATTGATCTATTCAGTCTTTACGCTGATGCCACACTCCAGCTTTGTGATAAGTCTTGAAATCATTGTTAGTCCTATAGCTTTATTCTTTTTCCAAGTTGTTTTGACTGTTTGAGGTCCTTTGCATTTCCAGATGAATTTTAGAATCAGCTTGCTAGTTTCTGCAAAATCCCTGCTGGCATTTTGATTGAGATTCCATTTAATCTATAGATTAATTTGAGACCTCAAACAATGAGTTAGGAAGTATTACATTCTCTTCTCTTTTCTGGAAGAATTTGCATTATTTCTTCCTTACATGTTTTATAAAATTCACTAATAAAACCATTTGGGCCTGGATTTCTTTCCTTTGAAAGTTTCTTTGAAAAATTTAATTCCTTTAATAGATTCAGGGCTACTCAGGTTATCTATTTCTTCTTGAGAGAGCTTTCATAGTTTCAGTCTTTCTAAAAATTTAATGCATGTAATCTATGTTGTTAAATCTATTAACATAATGTTGTTTGTAATATTCTTTAATTATCTTTTTAAAAACATCTGCAGACTCTATTGATGTCACTTCTCTCATTCCTGATATTGATTATTGGTTTCTTCTCTTATTTTTTCCTGCTCAGCCTGGACAGAGCTTTGTTAATTTTATTGATCATGAAAAACCAACTTTTATCTTATTGATTTTCCTTATTGATTTTTGTTTTTAAGACAATTGATTTCCACTTAATTCTCTATTATTTCCCTGCTGCTTACTTAGAGTTTCATTTGCTCTTGATTTTCTAGTTTCTTAGGGTGGGAACTGAGTTCACTAATTTGAGACTGCTTTTATTTTCTTTATAGGCAGTTAGTGCATGAATTTCCCTCCAGGCCTAGCTTTAGCAGCATCTTACAAATTTTGACATGTGTTTTCGTTTCATTCAGTTCAAAATACTTTTAAATCTCCTATTTTATTTCTTGATTGATCATAAGTGATTTAGAAAAGTGTGATTTAATTTCCTAAACATTTGGAGATTTTCTATAACCTTTTGGTATTGATTTCTAATTAATAACACTGTGTCAAGAAACATACATTGTATAGTTTGAATACTTTTAAATGTATTGAGATTTGCTTTGTGGCCCAGAATGTTGTCATTCTTGATTAGTGTTTCACATGTGTACACTTGAAAAGGACATCTATTCTTCTGCCATTGGATGGAATGTTCTATACATGTCAGTTAAATTCAGTGGTTGATTGTGTTGTTCAAATGTTTTACATACCTGTCATCTACCTTTTATTTACCTTTTTAGTCAATTAAGGAGAGATAGATCTTGAAATCCCTAACTATAGTTGTGGATTTATTTATTCCTCTTCATAGTTTTGTCCATTTTGCTCATATATTTTGAAATTCTATTAGTAGATTCATAAAAGTTTAGTATTTTCATATCCTTCTGATCAACTGATACCTTTAGCTTTGTGAAATGAACTTCTTGCTCCCTGTCACTGTTTTTGCTCTGAAATCTACTTCATTTGATATTAACATGGCCACTCTGACTTTTTAAATAATTAATGTTAGCATAAAACATCTCTTTTTAGTCTTTTACATCCTTGAACATTTAACACCATTTGTTCTTTATATTTAAAATGTGCTTTTTGTAGACATTATATAGTTAAGGTCTTACTTTTTAATCCAGTCTGACAATCTCTGCTTTTTTTTTTTTAAGATTTTATTTATTTATTTGACAGACAGAGATCACAAGTAGGCAGAGAGGCAGGTAGAGAGAGAGGGAGAAGCAGACTCCCTGCTGAGCAGAGAGCCCTATGCAGGACTCGATCCTAGGACTCTGGAATCATGACCTGAGCTGAAAGCAGAGGCTTAACCCACTAAGTCACCCAGGCGCCCCAATCTCTGCTTTTTAATTGGGTTGTTATTTAGGTAATATATGTTTAATGTGGTTATTGATATGATAAAGTTTAAGTCTGTCATCTTACTGTTTGTTTTCTATTTGTTCTATCAGTTCATTGTTCCACTCTTCCTTCTTTTTTGTCCTATTTTAGATTAGTTGAGTATTATGATAACAATTATTATTACATTTTATTATGCTTTTTGATTTATGAGCTGTAACTCTTATAACTCTTGTTACTCTTGTAATTCTTGTTTTAGTGATTCTTTTAGACTGAATAGTAAAGACCATCCTTTTAGATAAGCGATAGCATTTCTCTGCTATATAATGCTTAACATTTTTTAAAGACTTTTTTTTAAAATTTACTTATTTGAGAGAAAGAGAGAGATAATGAAAGAGCAGGAACTGGGAGGAGAGGGAGAAGCAGGCACCCTGCCAAGCAGGGAACCTGACACGGGGCTCAATCCCAGGATCCTGGGATCATGACCTGAGCCCAAGCCTGACACTTAACTGACTGAGCCACCCAGGTGCCCCTATAATGCCTATCTCTTAAAACTTTCACAGAAATAACATTTTTGGATATCTCCTATGTGCTACATAGTGTCCAACACTTTCAATACGTTTATTCATATAATACAATTAAACTGTGAAAACAGTCCAAAGAATTTCACAGACATTTGCTTACAGTTACACAGCTAGAAAATTAAACTACTCCGTCCTTAGTCCTGGATCTCTGAATCTTCGTAATTCAAATTAGTGTTCTCATTCAGTAGTATATATGGTAACTGCTTCATTTGAAAATTTAATTTGTTTCGTTTTTATTGTTATTATTTCAACTCACAAACCTGTTCAAGTTTGCTTTAGCATCAAAGAGTTCCTTGAATTTTTTTAATGTTATAATTATATTGTTATAATGTGGTTTTATTACTTATACAGTTGTTTTTATTATTTCTATTTTATTATTTTTAAGATTTTATTTATTTGACAGACAGAGATCACAAGTAGGCAGAGAGGCAGGCAGAGAGGAGAGAGGAGGAAGCAGGTGATGCGAGGCTTGATCCCAGGACCCTGGGATCACAACCTGAGCTGAAGGCAGAGAGGCTTTAAACCACTGAGCCACTCAAGGCACCCCTGTTATTTCTATTTTAATTTTATTTTAATTCCAGTATAGTTAATGTATAGTGTTTTATTTGTTTCAGGCATATAACATATTGATTCATTAGTTCTGTATATTATTCAGTGCTCATCAAGATAAGTGTACCCTTAATCCCCTTTACCTATTTAATCAACCCCCCCACCAGCTCCCCTTTAGTAACTATCTATTTATTCTCTATAGTTAAAAGTCTATTTTTTGGTTTGTCTCTTTTTTCCCCTTTTTTCATTCCTTTTGTTTCTTAAATTCCACATACGAGTGAAATCATGTTGTATATTTGTCTTTCTCTGACTAACTTATTTTGCTTAGCATTATACTGTCTAGATCTATCCATGTGGTTGCAAATGGCAGAGTTCATTCTTTTTGACGGCTGAGTAATATTCCATTTTATATATGCCACATCTTCTTTATCCATTCATCAGTGGACACTTGGGCTGCTTCCGTAATTTAGCTATTGGAAATAATGCTGCAATAAAATCCTTTTGAATTGGTGTTTTTGTATTCTTTGGGTAAATATTCAGTATTGTGTTTGCTGGATCGTTCAGTAGTCTTATTTTTAATTTTTGAGGAAACTCCATACTGTGGTTGCACCAGTCTGCACTCCTTCAAACTGCACATAAGGTTTCATTTTCTCTATATCATCATCAACACTTGTTTCTTGTGTTTTTTATTTTAGCCATTCTGACAGGTGTGAGGTTATAGCTCATTGTGGTTTTGATTTGCATTTCCCTGATGATGAGTGATGTTGAGCATCTTTTCCTATGCCTGTTGGCCATCTGGATGTCTTCTTTGAATAAATACCTGTTCATGTCTTCTGGCTATTTTTAAACTGAATTATTTTATTTTCTTTTGTTTTGTTTTGTTTGTTTTTTGGGTAGTGAGTTACAGAAGTTCTTTATATATTTTGGGTACTAACCTTTATCTGATATGTCATTTGCAAATATCTTCTCCATTTTGCTGATTTTTTCCTTCTCTGTGCAGAAGCTTTTTATTTTAATGAAATCCTAATAGTTTATTTTTGCTTTTGTTTCCCTTACCTCATGAGACAGATCTAGAAAAATATATGTATGGCTGACATTAGAGAAATTATTGATGTGCTTTGTTCTAGGTGTTACATTTAGGTCCTTAATCCATTTTGAGTTTTTGTGTATGGTGTAAGAAAGTGGTTCTTTGCATGTAGCTGTCCAGTTTTCCCAACACCATTTGTTGAAGAGACTTTTTCCCATTGGATATTCTTTCCTGCTTCGTCAAAGATCAAATGACCATATAATCTTGGGCTTATTTCTGTACTTTCTATTCTGTTCCTTTGACCTATGTATCTATTTTTGTGCCAGTACCATACTGTTCTGGTTACTACAGCTTTGTAGTATAACTTGAAATCAGGAATTGTAATACCTTTAGCTTTGTTTTTCTATTTCAATTTTGCTTTAGCTGTGTGGGGTCTTTTGTGATTCTACACAAATTTTAGGATTGTTCTAGTTCTGTGAAAAAGTTGGGGTTTTTGATAGGGATTGCATTAAATCTACAGATTACAAGGCACCTGGGTAGCTGAGTCAGTTAAGTGTCTGACTTTTGGTTTTGGCTCAGGTCATAATCTCAGGGTCATGGGATCAAGGCCTACAACAGGCTTCATGTGCACATGGAGTCTGCTAGATTCTCTGCCTCTCCCTGTCTCTCTGCCCCGCCCCACCAACTTGTGCACATGTATTCTCTCTCTAAAATAAATAAATAACAATCTTTTAAAAAATCTTTAGAATGTTTTGGGTGGTGTGGACATTTTAACAATTTTTTTTTCTTCCAATCAATGAGTGTAGAATATTTTTCCCTTTGTGTCGTCTTCAATTTCTTTCATCAATATTTTATAGTTTTCAGAGTACAGCTCTTTCATTTCCTTGATTAAATTTATTTCTAGGCATTTTATTGTTTTTGGTGCAATTATAAATGGGAAGGTTTTTGAATTTCTCTTTCTGCTGCTTCATTATTAGTGTATGGAAATGTAATGGATTTCTCTATATTGATTTTGTACCATGTGACCTTACTGAATTCATTTATCAGTTCTAGTAGCTTTTTGATGAAATCTTTAGGGTTTTGTATATATAGTATCATGTCATCTGCAAATAGCAAAAGTTTGACTTCTTCCTTACCAATCTGGGTGCCTTTTATTCCTTTTTCCTGTCTGATTGTTGTGGCTAGGACTTCAGCACTTCTTTGAATTTTTAATTTTATGTGATTTGGGAAATTGTCATATCACGTCTCCATGCACGAACTTCTCAGTTCCTGGAAAGTAATCCATCAAACCAAAATCATGGTATGTATTGTTTTAAATATTATTCTGGATGTTATGTTGAACCCGCATCATTTCTGTGGTTTTTATCAACCAGTTTTATCAGCCAAATTCTCCCCAAAATTGATTGCTAAAATGTTATAATTTATAATTTTTAAATGTGGTGTTGTCCCATGTAATATGGATGTACATTTTCTTATTGCCAGGAAAATACTATACCAGAAGACTAAGATTCTCTTGCTCAATGATTTCAGCTGATATGAAAGTATGTTTAGCAGGTTGGTGTATTAACACTGATTATCTCAGTGTAATCCACAGATCCCTGGCTATGGAGGTAATGGGGGTATCTCTGAGATCCTTTCAGTAAGATGAGAAAGCAAAACAATTTTTACAATAACACTAAAAAGATAATTTTCCTTCTTCGCTATATTGACATTTGCATTGATAGTAAAAAAAAAATATAATAATAATGGATAAAACTGGCATCTTAGCAGGAACACCAGCTAGAAGTCATTAGAATTTTAGCTGCCATGTGGAGGGAAAAAGAAGACAATTTTGTGTAATGCCCTTGATGGATCAGTTAAAAATTATCCCTTGTATTAAATATTGGCCCTCGATTACATGTATTTTTAAATATTCTATCTGATGAAATAAGAAGTACGTATAGAGCACTGTATATCAAAGTATGATGGTTGTCTTCAGGAGTGTGGTTGCTTGAGTTGTGAGCCCAACTAGCCTCTCTCTCTTTCTTTTTTTAATGGAACATTTTTACTTAAAAGAATAACTGACAGACAAATTATGGTTATTTAGACTTGGTTATTTGGCAGACATTTTCTCAAAAATGAATGAAGTCAGCTTGTCACCACAGTCACGCAATTGACAGTACTTTTTGCCAATGCTAAAATTTAAGCTTTCAAGTGAAAATTAGAATTTTAGAAAACTTGTATCTGTCACCATGAATGTGACAGTTTCTCGATACTTAAAATTCTTCAGATGAGATTGTTAGCGATATCTCCCAGCTCACATTGAGCCTGCCTCTCTGATGACTGCCCTTTCCTCTGTCCATGGGGTTTGATCGTTTACCAAGGCTGTGATCCTTCCCCTCCTCCCCATCAGTGTACTGGGGGAGAGAAAGTTTGGGAAGTGGAGTACTGAGTAGATACCCGTCTTACTCTCTTACAATTCAAGTGGGGCCTAAAAAGTGCTGGTGTCTTTCTAATGCCTGATCCTGGAATACATGTCTGTTACCATATCGGGCCCAACTTTCCATCTAGTGGAGGGAGATACTGGTTTACAGCCCAAGAAGAGAATGAAACAGATAAAGAGAGTAGAGATGGGAGGCAGAGAAAAAATATAAATTCCCAGGGTTTTCCCATAGACCTCCTGCCCTTGGTTCATTTGTGCCTGAGCACAGGCATGGGTTCTATAGAAGAGCCCATATCAGAGTAAATAAAGAATATCTTTTCCTGTGGCTAGCTTGAGTGGGTGGGTGTTTCTTAACTTGAAATCACATGAATCATTTATAGCTAATAAAGTAGGACATATGTGATCCGTTATCAAACTTTGTAAAGTTTATGATGTGCTCTACATTTTTGAACATGAGTAGACTAGAAATAAAAAGACAAGGTTTCCCGGAAATGCAAAGATACTATTTCTATATTGAAGTTAAGAAGAGGAATTACCATAGGCTACACATGGATTAATTACTATCTTCAAAGAATTAGAACTCTATCAAACATCTTACCACAAAATTATGCTGAACAAAATTTAATCTTTGTATGACTGCTCAGAAGAATTTAGAATCTTTTAATGCTCCAGGGATATTACCATTTTACAAATTGCACACAAAAAATTCTCATTATTTCAGCTTTCTGGTAGTTTGGATTCAGAATAAATGGGAATTTACTGTAATACTTTGAATTATTAAGTTCTGGGGAGCTCAAAGTAGTTAAAATATACATGAATTATATCACTTATCTTTCTCAATGGTAGAATGAAATTTACAAATGGAAACAGCAATGGTTGGATTCAGGATACAAAGTCATGTTTCTCAATGTTCTAGTGAATAATCCTTCTATTTGGCTATTCTGAACTGATACTAGTTTCCTTTTTCATTGAAAAATATGGTTTTCTTTTTTCAGCTAAAGATCAAATAGGACTAAGGCCAGCAGCAAAGAATGTGGACTATAATTTTATTTTATTATTAAGTACACAGTGATTTGATTATAGGTTTCAGCTCTTAAATTTTCAGATGAACCTGGGTCCTGTAGTTTCCTTTAATGAAAGAGAAAAACTCAAACATAGTGGGAAAAAAATCAAATACATTTACACATAATCCTGGCATTTGTCAGAACTAAAAATATGCTTTAAAATGTATGGGAAATAAATAAAATATTTAATTAAAATTTTTTTTACTCTAGTATTTAGACTAGAGCTCCGTATCCTATCATTTGACTTTCTATTTATGGATTTTCTGTGACCAAATGTATTTAAAATCAAAACTACCCTCTTGCCATTAAACTCCCTTCTGAACATGTATCTCCCTTAAAATGTAATTAGTTTCTTTCTGCTACTAAAAAATTTAATGCTCTCTGAAGCCAAAGCTTATTTCTGTATCACCTGCTGTTTTGGAGTATCTGTACCTTTCCTACTGCCAGTTAGCATGGATAATCAAAAGTGAACTGTAAGGAGAAATCTTCCATTTAGGAAACATCACTTTGTACTAAGTCTAATCTAAAAGATTAATATAGAGCATGTGGTACATTCAATAGAAAGATGGCATTTAAATATTAATACTAGATAAATACACTCTTGCTGCTATCTTTGATAATTTATAAGTCATACACTTCTGGAAGGAAGTAAATCACTTTTTTCCTTTATGTTGTTGCTCAGTAACATTACACAGCAACATGTCAAACAAGGCGCCATTTTCTTAGTCAGATCTGACAAGGGGAAGTGAAATATTGGGGTCTAATTTCAACCTCATTTCCTTACAGCCTGGATTTGTGTCACATGCCTGATCCTCACTGGTGCTTTCCAAATTAAATGTATATTTCTCAAACCAATATCTTAAGTGGTAATGTTCCAACAGTCCAAATGTCGATTACCAAAACAAACATTTGTTTCTCTAGCAAGTGTTTTCACACAAAAGCATTTGATTCACGTACTGCAGCAAACAAACATTTGCTTTAGGCAGTTAAGGCAGCCAAAAGTTCTTGCAGAAATATTTCACAGGCTGGCTGGCATCCCTCCCTGGAGCAGGGCTCGCTGAGGTCCGAGAATTGCTTGTGAAGCCAGTTGCTGACCAAGAGAATCCTTGCAAGACATCGAGGCCATGAGGAGGCGCAAGCATCTTCCTAACACGTCTATTGAGAAAATGTGCTTCTAATTACAATGTTTCCATTAGAAAATGTCTTCATGTCTTCACAAAGCTTCATTTGTTAATAGGAATTCAGCCTTTGATGTAATCACAAAACCAAATTTTTATGAAAGTTCACAAAGGCACTTTTCACATAAAAAGATTCATATAGTTCAGGAATCATTATTTATGCAACAGCCCATGAGAGTTCATTGCATAAATAGTCCTATTACTACATTAAAGTCTATTTTCTCTCTGAACTAAGATGTGGATTATATGTGTAAATACGTTTTCTTAAGCACATGTCTACTTTGCTGTCAAGATGCAGCTTTCACATAAAAATCCTCTTGTTTTCTCTATTATTTAAATGCTTTTGGAATGAATCAATATTTCTGAGAAAGTCATTTACTTAAATATAAGTTCTTTAAAGCATGAGGAAATTGATTCTTAACTTCTGCTCCAAAGACAGTGTTTCCTAGCAACCAGGTCAAGATTGATTCTTGGCTAGCTCTAAACCAAGAATAATTACTTGCTCGCTTATAAGCGAACTCAGAGGAGCTCTTCTTAGATAATTGAATGAATGAATGAATGAATGAATGCACATACACACATGCACACGCACTAAGTGTCACTTAGAAAGTATTTGATAGAACACATGACACTTTGGACCTCTAGCTAAGCAACTTACAAGGGGAGTTTCCTGTTTTCCATGGGTTTGATTCTACTGTGGCCTTGATGGGGTGGGGCAAATATGATGCAGATTATGGTGAGCCACCATAATCATTATAGTAACAATCAATTTAGCATGTATTATTGGCTGGTGCATACAGTTGGAATAACTTGAAACCTGGGCAGAAAATGGCAGATCAAGGTCAAACCCAGGTCCGTCTTATACTAAACCCCTGTAAACTATACTGCCTTTACATGGGAAGCCCAGAGTATTTCTGGTCTTCCAGAAAATTCTAACCTCGCTGTAAAGAAAATATACCCCAAAGAGTTAAGGTGTCACCTAAGAGAGTAGTTGTTCAATGATTTACAATATTAAAGTAACAAAAGCTTGCATTTATTGAGCCCTTAGTGGGTGTCAGAGGCTGTGTTAAGGACCTGATTTCATGAAGGAGATGGAGCTCAGGCTTAGCCTTGAAACGGGTGGGGACAGGTGGAAGCCAAAAGGGAGGGGCCTTGGATATGGAGCCGCATAAGCAAAGGCATAGGGGAGGTGGTGTTATTTGGTATCTGGCAGGCTTGGGGGTGGCAGGTTGGTGTGCAGGAGTGGCACTGAGTGCGTAGATGGGCCCAGACCATGGAGGGCCTCGCAAACCAGGCTGAGGTGCAGAAACTTGACCCAGGAGGGAAACGTGGATTCATTCTATGCATTTGAACATTGGAGACCTGATAATTATCCCCTGTAATTACTAGAACAAAGGGAATATGCACTTCCTGTTGAAATAGCTGCTGCCAATATTCTCTCTGAAAAGCTTGCCATTTACCATATTGCCAATATGCCGACAGGATCTTAGAGTTTTCCATCTGCCATATTTTCAAACATTTTAATATTTGCTAATATTTTTCTTTAAAAATGATATCCCTTTTAAAAAATTTTGTACATCTTAGGCTTTTGATATGATTGTGCATCTATTTACAGGTTTACTAGCTATTTGCATTTATTTTTCTGTGAATTCACATTTGAATTTTTTTCTTTCCCCATCCTTATGTGTAGTTTGGGTTTCTTTCCCTTGTTGGTTTATAGAAGCTCTTTATATATTATGGTTTCTGTCTCTTTGTTTATCATATATTTGCAATATTTTCTCAGAGTAGTTTTTCTTTCCACTTAGATTATAGTGTGTTGTTTTCCATATAGAAGTTTTTACTGTATATTTAGCTAAAAGTACAAATCTTTTTAAAAATAGATACTGTGCTTCATATGCCTAGAAGGAAATGCCAACATTATAAAAAATTCCAATATTTTCTCCTAGAACTTGCATTTTGTGATATATTTACATTTCTATACATTTGACACATTTGATCCATCTGGAATATAATTTGATTTAGGTGTGAACTGGAAATTTATTTTTATTTTTGCTACTGATTTGAAATACCTAAGTATCATGTTAATTTTCTATATGTGGGTCTGTTTCTGATCTTTATTCTATTTCCTTATTCTATGATGAAATGGGACTCTATTGGCTTAATTACTATTGTTTTATTCATAAAAGTCCTGACATAGAATAGTACCGTGGTTAAGAGCATAAATCCAGTATAACAAACAAGAGCACAAACTCTAGAGCCAGTTGGACACTTTGTTGCTAACTAGTACTGAGACAAGTTGCTTATTCTCCATTTCTCAGTTTCCCCATTTTAGAAATGAGAATAATAACAGGATGATTATGAGGAGTTCATGATTTTTTTTTTTTTTTTTTTTTTTAGAGAGCATGCAAACATATGCGTGAGGTGGGTGGGGGATGGAGGGACTCAGGAAGGGGACGAGAGAGAATTTTAAGCAGGCTCCATGCTCAGTGCAGAGCCCTGGGGCTCGATCTCATAATTCTGAGATCATGACCTGAGCCAAGATCAAGAGGCACTTAACTGACTGAGCCATCCAGGTGCCTTGGATTTCATGAATTCCTACATATAAAATATGTTGAGTAGTATCTTGCATATAGTTAGCATTTATATAGGTGTTGGCTATTCTTACTTGTTATAACTTTCCCCCCCAAATTTTCTTGCTGTCCTGTGCATCCTCTGGATGGCTTTTATAATCAGTTCCTAAAAGTGTTGTTGAAGAGATTCTCAAAAGGCAGTTCCCTTCCTGCGGTGAATCCGATGTCAGCTATTAAGGTCATTCATTTTTCCACCTGACACATAGTAACCACTCAATGAATGGCAGTCATTATTATAGTTGTAGTTCTTAGCAATGGTGCAAAGTGAATCCATTTTCCTCAGATGTCTTATTCGAATGCCTCTGCCTGGAATGGAATCTATGTAGAGAAGGGAAAGATAGGAAGCTCAGGGGTGAGGGGTTTGGGCAGAGAGCCTGGAAGGAGAAGCTTGTCTTACATTTCTTTGGGGGACTTTGTAATTCAGCCTCTGTTGCCCATCAGAGATTTCTTCTCAGTAGCCCCCACCTTTAAAGTGTTTTTGCGAGAATTAGGAAAAGCTACCCTTCCTCTGTATCTCAGCCTCTTCCTTCCTGGCAGATACGTCAGTTCATCAGAGATCTGGATGGGGTGGGGGTTGGGGGGGGCTGATGCTCCCAGAAACTGCCCTTGGGGATTAAGACAGGTTGTAACATGAGGTGTTCTGCTCTTTAGCGAAGGAAGGAGTCAGAGACCAAACTGCCTACAGGTACCAGCAGGCAGAACAAATCAGTGGTTGTCATGAACTTGGCCCCAGTTTTTGGAAAACCATGTACCCCTTATCAGACTGTTAGGTTAACACCTAAATTTTTTAGTCATATGCTTAATGGATATTTCTTAAAAGATAAGTAGAGTACTGTAAAGGGTAACACTTTAAAATAATTTATATCACTCCAAGAGAGTTTAGATCCCATACCAATTTGATAAACACCAACAACCATAAAAAGAATACACAAACAAGTTCTTTAAAGACAAAAAAATTTTACTTCCTTTTCCTCCCTGGACTCTTATTTTAATTACTCTTCCCCCACAAAATTTTATTCAACCATAATGTTTGATTTAAAGTGTTTTGTTCAGCATACTTCCGTACTTCTCTGCAATATAAATAAAAATACAAATTAAAAGTTAATTTCCTGTTACCCTAAGGCCCTAGGTGTTAAAATATTTTTCTTCTGGGAAAATTGATTAAGATAACCTAAATATACTTGTAAATTTTTATGAGTCATTATTAAACACAAAATTAAAAATTTTATTTAAAATGCCTACCTGTATGAGATAGATGGGGTTTTATTTCTTCCAGTTAGTTCACATACGCATGGGTGAATATTACCTAGGAAAAGGTAGGGTTCCGCACCAAACCTGTTCCTGTGTTTGGAGTTGACAGATACAAATACTGAGAAAACTGGTTTACATAAGCGAGAAATGGGACTAGAAACTTTCTTGTTATAGCAACATCAACATCGGTATTTCGAACTGTCTGATGGTCATCCAGAGAGCGGCAACACCTGAGGCAATGCACCGTAGTAAGACCTGAGAAGGGCCAAAGGGGTGCATTTCTTTTGCATAGCAGTTTGAGTTCCCTGGAAGCAGATGCTGAGACAGAACGTGGGGAGCGGGATGTTTTCTCAGGATCCATACACGTGCAAAGGAGGAGGAGGACACAAGCCTGGATGAGAGGAGATTGGTGAAGCCTCCCCAGGAGGCAGCTCTGAAGAGAATGCTGCCCGTCAGAGCTGTCTAGGAGACAGGTACCCCACACGCCCTGTCGCCAGATGTGGGCCAGCCTGGGAAGGCTGTGGCTGTAGTCAGGATGGCCCCCTACAGTGGAGGTCAGCCCTGAAAGGGCTCCCCACAGAGAGGAGTGGATTCCTTTTTCTAGGTCTGCCACCAGCAAATACCACAAACTTGGTGGCTTCAAGTCAAAGAAATGTATTCTCTCATAGTTCTAAAGGCCAGAAGTCCGAAATCAAGCTGTCAACAGAGGTGGGTCCTTCTGGAAGCTCTGGGGAGAATTGTTCCACACCTGTTTCGCAGCTCCTGTTGGCTCCCGGCACCCCTTGGTGCCTCTTGGCTTGTAGACCCATCCCTCTGCTCTCTGCCTCTGTCTTGACACGGCCTCCCCCTCTGTATCTATGTGGCTGTTTTCTGCTTTTCAGCTTCTCGTGAGGACATTTGTCATTGGATGGACGATCTACTGTAATCCAGGAAATCATAATCTACAAAGACCTTTATTCCATATAAGGTAACATTCTGAGGTTTTATTAAACGTATGGACATACGTTTCGGGGGTCATCTTTCAACTCGCCAAGGGCAGCAAGTGCTTTGTGGAAAGTATAGCTGGACAGCATTATTCCCACGTCTAGTCAGTTTGTGAGGTGGGAGAAGGGTGGTTGTAAAGGGGACCTGAGAGGGAGAGGACAAATGAGGGCTCGGAAGGCAAGCCGGTTGCCAAGCAGATCAGCCTTAGAAATGAGGACATATGGAAGTTGAGTGTCTGGAAATTGATATTCCTTGGAAAACTTTTGTGTATCCCCAGGGTGACAAGTAACCCAGTTTGAGGATTTAGTTCAAGCTGATTATTCCCTCGAAGGAATACAGGCCTCAGGTGGCCCGATCTCCAATTATTTAAGAGAAAGAAAAAGTCACACTTAAGTGATATCTCCTTCTGTTTAAATGTTGTCAACCAATTCAAAAGAAATAAACTGTGCAGGCCCAAGAAAAATGTTTGTGGGCTGAATATAATCACTGAGGTAGTCTGTGCTCTGTGTTTCTGTCCCTCCTCCTACCACAGCAAGTAAAAGAAATATTAGCACGTCTTCCTTTGATGGCCCCAAATTTATCTATCACCCAGAGAGCAGTATCAGTAAGGGTTCCCCAGAGAAACAAAACCAATGAGATAAATGTGTACTTCCATGTGTGTATACTAAGAGATTTATTTTAAGAAATCAGCTTATACAATTGTGGGAGCTAGCAAGTCTGAAGTCCATAGGGCAGTCTGGAAAAATCAAAACTCAGGCAGGAGTTTAAGCTGCAGTCTTAGGACAGAACTTTTGCTTCTCCAGAAAACTTCTGGTTTTGCTCTTAAGAACTTCCAGTGGGTTGGACAAGGCCTGTCCACAGGACTGAGCATAATCTCCTTCACTTCAGGTCACCTGAGTGTGGATGTCAACCACATCTACCAAACACTCTAGGATTCGTGGTTAGTTAAATAACTGGGTACTAGAGGCTCCCCAAGTTTGCACATAGAAGTAACCATAGCAGGAGCCATTGATTACCATGGGAACTGAAGAAACTAAAAAAGGGGAGGGATCATTCAGGCTATGGCCCCATAGCTCCTCATGATATAGAGGAGGAAGGTGGGACCCAGGAAGGTGACATGACTTCTCCAAGAGCGCACAGGTGGCTGGGGAAATGACAACTCAAAGCAGTGTTCTGGCCTTCCAGTGCAATACCCTTTCCATGATCTTTCCCTCACACAACTCAATGTCTCAAGACCAAAACTGTGGGATTTAAGAGCATAGAAAGTCCCTTAGGGGTTATATGGGCCAAACCTTTCATTTTATAATGAGATCCAGAGGTATGAAGCTGTAAGAATTTTGATTGCTAGCGAAGGGCATTTTCCCCGATACTACATAGCCTTTCATACAAGGCAAAGTTGACGGCACTCAAAGTAAACTCATCTCATTAATTTTTCTGTTTCAGAACATCATTTCTAATAGGAGCTAGTTTTCCTACCACTGACTTCTCATGTGTGTGTAATGGTCAACAAAACAAAACAAACAAAACGGCACCTGTCCAATTAATTGAAAGTTGAATTTGCTGAATGCCAACCAATATTTTTCCTGAAATTTTTGTAGATATTCACTAGTTATAATTCTAGAACAGCCACATCGAGAATTCAGCAGCTCACTTATGGACAAACCTTTCTGCTACATTACTCACTCTCCCAGAAAACTATAGGAATGTCTCCATTAATTAGCTCATAACAAAGTGAATTCCAACTCTGATCAATTTATGACACATTATAACAATTGCTTTGTCTCAATCAGATATCATAAGTCACACTTGTGAATCACCTTTGAAGGCAATCAGGATATTCCCCTCAGCGTGTGCCCCCAGTATGCCACTTTGGAATAAGGATTATTTTGAGCTGAAGGCACTTGAGACTTGACAAACACAAGGGGAGGTCTCTCTATTTCATGGCTCTGCCTAAGAACAGAGCATAAAGTTTCCTTCGTGATGACACAAAGATGGGTCTGCTTAAATAACCCTTGTCTGCCATTAGTGTCTCTCATCAATTTACCTTCCCCCCATTTACCTCCCCTAGAAACTGAAACCCCTCTTTCTTAAAACCACAAAATCTCTTCTGCCTACCTGCCTCTTCCCCACTCCTAATTTAAAAAAAAAAAAAAGGAAGAAAGAAAAACGAATATAATTTTATATGGAGTTCACTGACTCTCTAGGCAGCAAGAGGTAGAATGAAGTCTGTGGGTCCGCACATTCTCTGAAACAACAGTGAAGGAAAAATAATGTACCAAATTCTATTTATTTTCACAGCCAATTCTCTTCCCACAGAATCGAGGTCTAGAATCCTGGTATCAAATTTAACAATACCAAATTCTTTATTTTCCAGGATAAAGAGGTTTGGGAAATGGCCAGTGGAATTTTCCAGTTCAGTTAGCCACAGTGGGGAGCGTACTTTGTTACACAATTGCGCTGAAGTTTAGTAATGAGCATCACCATGGAAAATTAATAAATTTTCCCATTTATAGCCCAGCCCACTCAAGTAATTGTCAATTAAAGCTACAATCAATACCGAGGTAATAGCTCATGAACAAGGATAGTTGGGTACTTACTTCATTAATGTCGTAAATCGATGTCGACCATTTGGGAGTAGTGCAAAGAAATGAGCTCATATACTGGAGGTAATCATATTTGGAGAATTTGCTGGCTAGAACTGGACTTGGGGATCAGAATCAGCAAATACACAAATGTCAAGGAATGGCCCAATCTGATTAGTAAAGTGTTCTGGTTCCTAGATGGCTCCTCGATGCTGAAATCTTGTGAAAGGACCTGAGTTGCGTTTCTGATATCTGGTGCACTGATCGATTTTCTGTTCACCTTGAGTCCATGATAGGTTATCCGTGTCCTTCTTCTGCTACTAAAAAATGACTATAAAAATATATCTTCCATACTCCTTTGTAGCACCAGGCGACCCTCCCTGAGCTAGGTCTGTTTATTCAACAGGTGGACCGTTAAGAAGCTTATGTCTCTAGAATAATCTCTTTAGGGTCTGCATCTGTTGGCACAGTGTCTTTGCCCTACCCGCACCCTCCAGCTCCTCCTTCCCTTGCACTACAATAGCACTTAAAAAAATACATACATAATAGGAAGCTAGAATGTATTCCTAATCCCAAAACAATTATTAAATTATATGGCCAATGGAAGAAGCCTGATCACATGCAGAGTATCCCAAACTATGTATGGTTGTTGACTTTCCAATCTAAGCGGAACACAGTACAAATCTAGCGCAATAATCGTACTGATAAATTCCACCACCCCCTCATTGTCACCCAAAGAATTTATTGTCTTGACTTTATTGCCTGAGAATTTATGGGTGTCTTTCTTGCCTCCTATTCGTCACCAGAATGTGCAGCCCGTGGCATTGATGGTTCAGATGTGAGCATCTCACAAAACCCTGGTAACTCTGTGTGAAGAAGAGAGACACGGTGACAGGTCTGGGGCACAGGGGTGGGAGGGGATTTTCATGCCAACCTTGTAGACTGGAGGCTCAACAATGTTCCACCTTCTGCAACCCTTGCTGGCTTCTGAGGCATTTCATGAAGCTCCTGTGTTTCAACCACTTCCACTTGGGACTTGTGGCAAAGCAGATACATGGGCCAAGTGGAAATCGTAGGTTAAGACTATGGGAAGCAGCTGCCCTCTGAGCCCTCAATGTAGGAGCATCTCTTTAGTAGAAAAATGGAGAAGAGGGCAGGAACAGGTGGGGGAATGAATGCTTATTGGGCTCCTACTCCTAGTGTCAGACACAGAGCCGGGTCCCCCAGGAATGTCATCTCATGGAAACAGCTCACAGCAAGGAAGTGGGAGCCAAAATTTAGAACCCATCTTGTGTGGCCTTGGAGAAGTCATTTAACCTTCACTGAGCCTCCATTTTCCCATCTGCAAGCGCTATCAGGAACCAGCAAGATAATATACACTCACAAAGAAGACAAAGAGGGCTTTCCCTCCTCCATAGCATCAGAGCACAGCACTGGTTATGTCTGCGCACACAGATATGGGTAGGAAATCCAATGACTTTAAACTGTGTTTACAGTCATTCCAAAATGACACCATTTAAAAAAGAGATGTTAATTTCTGTTTTCATTTCACCATGAATTTTTCTTTCCCAAACCAGGCATTCTCCCCTAGGAAGGAGCAATTGGGAGTCTGCACTTGACGCCACAGCCGGGGAGGTGTCTGCCCTTGCTAATTCCAGGGCAGCTGTAGACGGGGCCACAAACACACAGCCAGAGCAAACCATTCCTTAACCTGGCACCTCATATGTCCGCTGTCAGTCAGGGGCACGTTTTTATGGCCCAGGAAATGGGGGGCCCCCGTGGAGTCGCCAGCAGGCCCTGGATGACCCCACTGCAAGCTACACACATTTCTGGGAGAGTGTCTTCCAGGAGATGGTTTCTTCACAGAGTTGAAATATGAGGTGTTTACTCTCGCACTTGACGAAGATTCGCCCCTCATGACCAATCCCTCCTCTCTGGAGGCTTCCCTCCCCCTTGTTTTGGTCTGGGAGGGCAGAACTTGCTGCACAAAGGGTGTGAAGGGGACAGTGTCCCCTGCATTCTGAGTGTCTCGTCTTCGGAGGTGTGTAGGATGTAGGCACACGCCTGCCTGCGCCAAACTCAGACACTATGGGGGCCCGGCCAGCTTCATCTTCCATTGCTCCCCAGCCTCCCCCAGCCCGTCTGCTGTCCTACACGGTCATCGCCACCAACCGGCAGATCAGAATTCCTCCCTGGCCCGGGCTCCTGGATGGGATTTTGTTCAGGTATGCCTCCATCATGCTCCCCGCGGGTGTTTCAAGAAACAGCTCTTTGAAATCCACGACTGTGTTGTCTTAGGGGCATTGTTATATACTATCTCACAGAGAATCTCTTTTTGAAGACTCCTAGAAAAAATTTCCTTGACTCAGTGCTAGAAAGAGCTGGGCCTTTCCTGAGCCCCGGGCTACTTGTTATTGTCCTTTAGTTTGTTTCTGTGAATCTCGCAGCTGAACTTTGCGCTCTCTTCACTGGCTGCTGGAAGTAATTCTATTCAAAACCACTCATGCGGGGATTTAACCATTCCCTTTAACCCTAATTATCTCGCTTCCCTTACCTTTGCATTTTCTTCTTCTGATTGCCTCATTTTTTTCACTTTTTGAAAGAAGTTTTATTCATTTGTTTTAGAGAGAGTGAGAGAGAGAGAGAGCACGAGGTGTGGGGAAGGGTCAGAGGGAGAAGCAGACTCCCTGCTGAGCAGGGAGCCTGATGTGGGACTTGATCCCAGGACCCTGGAATATTGACCTGAGCCGAAGACAGATGCTTAACAACGGAGCCACCCAGGCGCCCTTTTTTTCATGTTTTACTAATACATGTAGTTCTATGCGAATTTCAGAAGCAGTTTTTGAGTTAGATGGAATAGAAATACCTAAAAAGCAGACCATCAATTCTAACATTTGTGGAGCACCTACTGGAGGCCAGGTACTGTGCTGGGTCCTGAGGAATGTAGATAAAAATCCCGGGGAGTCCCAGGCCTGGGTTCGGTGCAGGTCCCCATGCACCCTGGGGCCTGGACACTGCCACCAGGCAAACCACACTTCTGCGGAACCCTAGGGATGTGGGAGCCAGAACTGTGCCAAGGAAGGCCCCCTCCTCTGCTTCTGTGTTTATGGGCCTTGTTTCCTGCCCATAGTTCCTCCAATGTGAGGCTGTTGGTTTTCTTTTCTTTTTTTTTTTAAAGATTTTATTTATTTATTTGACGGAAAGAGAGAAAATAAAAGCACGGGCGTGGGAGAGGGCAAAGCATGCTTGCCGCTGAGCAGGAAGCCTGATGCGGGGCTTGATCCCAGGACCCTGGGACTGTGACCTGAGCGGAAGGCAGACACTTAAGGACTGAGCCACCCAGGTGCCTGGGAATTGGTTTCCTGAGTCCCGGCTATTTGTATCTGTCTTTTCTCTAGAACACTAAATCTCCAGCGAGGTTGGTACCCAACAATGACAGGCAAGGGAAGGATTTGAAGTCATGTTCATTAACCAGACGAATGGATGCAGGAAGGCAGGTTTCCTGCTTAAACCCGCCAGTTGTTTTTTTTTTTTTTTTAAGATTTTTTATTTATTTATTTGACAGACAGAGATCATAAGTAGGCACAGAGGCAAAGGCATTGAGAGAGAGAGAGAGAGAGAGAGAGAGAGAGAGGAGGAAGCAGGCTCCCTGTCGAGCAGAGAGCCCAACGTGGGGCTCGATCCCAGGACCCTGGCATCATGACCTGAGCCGAAAGCAGAGGCTTAACCCACTGAGCCACCCAGGTGCCCCTAAACCTGCCAGTTTTTAAAGTCACCTTAGCATAAGGTCCCATTCACCGGACCTGTAGTAAGCTTCCTCATCTGGCCTCCTTCTACCCCCCACCTGCTGACCTCCTTGGCTCCACTGTCAATCTTCCTCCTTTTTACTGTTCCCAGTGCTTAGAAGGTTTGCGTCCAGGATATGGCAAGGCCAGATCCATCTCTTCCTTCAAGTCTCAGCTCAAACGTTACCATTCGAGAGGCTCACCTCTCCATGGGCGAACCATCGCTGACGGCCCCTCCTCCACCACTGTGGATCGAATGGCCCTGCTTTCTTTTCCTTCCTACCACTCATGTTGAGTCCTGGTTCCCCCACAGACTACTGCAATAGCCTGCTGATTGCACCGAGGCAAATTTATTGCTTTCGTGCCCTAAGAGATGCTATCACTTTGATGGGATCATAGAAGCTTCTCAGAAGGAAGAGGTCAAGAGTGGAATATTGATAGGATTTGGAGGGTCTAGCATAAGACGGGCCTTTCAATGGGGAGTCCCGATTGGAGCTGTGCAAAACGTGTGACATATAATAGTCAAGGACTAACACAGCGAGCTGTGGGCTTTGGAGGGGACCTTGAAGATTATGCAGCCCAGTTGGGTTGTTCAGGGACGGGGGCCACTACCCTGATCTGCCGTTCTGATAAATGGGTTTTCAGCAAGTTCCTAACACAAACAGTAACACAGTTTGCGGCTTTGTCTTTTGGGGGCTGGAATTTTCCAGAACATTGCAGTCATGTGAATGCTGAGTGCCAAATAGTTTAATTGCATTAGCATGAACAGTAAGCTGTGTGGCTGCAAGTTTTCATTCTCATTCATCACTATACGACATTATTACGTTTATCTATTTACTCTTCTGTCATCTGTCCCCGCACTAGCACTGTATCCGTGACGACAATTTCATATGAATGTAAGTCTCCATCCTGTTCATTTCTGCACCTGCAGAACCTGCAAGTGGCCACCGACTGTAAAATTCAAAGAAAAACCAGGACTGAAAAACCAGGCTGAGCTCTGGCTTGTCTGTTGCTGGCTGAAGTCTAAACCCTCTTCTTCTGTTCTGCAGAAGTCTCTACGTGGCACCGTGGGGGTTGCGTTTGGGCCAAAGGTGCTCCCATGGCCAAAAGGGCTTCATTCATTTATTTATTCGTTTGATCGATAAGCATTTCGATCAAGGGGGCTGGCACGGTTCAGGGTGTTGGCGCGTCAAGCTTCGGACGGCTAACTGCTGTCTGCAAAACGGGGGGGGCGGGGTCTGAGAAGCTCTGTTCCTCTCACCCCCCCCCGTATGCTGGGAATGACAGTGAGCACTTTTCAGCCAATAAAAGACCTGCTAATGGATGATATTTAAAGATGGGGAAATACAGAGTAGTAAGCATATATAGAGAGAGTAATATTTAAAAAAAAGTGTTTCATATGCACACACACACATACACATTATACATGTAATGTTATAGGGGAAAAGCATAATAAAAACAGAATATTTGGATGTTTGGTATAATCTGACTTTATAAGTACATGACTGACAATAAATCACACATTCAGCTGTACATGTGGGATAGACCCAAATGTTAACATGTGAGCATGGGTTAACAAATCTGGGTGGTAAAATTATGACTGGTTTTGATTTTATTTGTCATGTTTCTCTGCATTTTTAACAGTGAATGTATGCTTTTTAAAAATGGTATTTGAAAATGTCACTTTGCTGTTTGAGGGCGTGAAGGGTGGGAGAGTTGCCAAACACATGATGCCCAGTTAGATCTGAATTCCAGACAAACGCATTTTTCTAGTAGAAGGATGAACCCAATATGACACAGGACAGAGGAGCACTAAAAGGGACTCATTGTGCTTGTCTGAGAGTCCCATTTCGCTGGGCGCCCTGTGTTTTCATTTGTTAAATATGGCAACCCTGGGGGCAGGGGCAGTTCCTCAGTATCATCTTGGGAGCTTGCACAAACTTGGTTCTCTGCTCCTCCCCACTCCCCTTATCTCACGCCCCCTGCCCCTGCACAGCCAGAATCAGATGTGTCTGCTTACCTGCCTGTCAACATTCAGAATTTCAGGTCTTCTCCTGAGGTTGTCCCAGAGCTGGTGGAAGAAAGCAGTATGGCGGGGAGTGCTGAGGTCTGACAAAGCCCAGAGGGTATTTCGGTCACCTCTGTTTGTTCCCTCTGGTAAAATTTACTGCATTCCACATGGTGAGGACACTTTTGGAAGCTGCTGGGCCCTCCCGACCCTGCTGACTGGGCTGTTTTCATAACTTTCCTGCTCACAAAGGCATTGTTGGGGCGACTCTTCGGGAAGGGGCAAACTGGCTGGCGATGACGTTCTGGGGGTCCTCTGAATCCCTGGATCTCCAACAGGCCCCGGGGTAGGGACAGAAGAAGGTTGCCCCTCCTGCCTCCAGAGCACAGCTGTCTTGGCAAAGCCACCCATGAAAGGCCAGGAAGCCGACTGTACTGCCCCATCCTCTGGGAGAGTCTCCCCTCTGTGGCCGTGGAAGAATGCCTCTCTGCCAGCAGAAAAATGTGTCCAGAGAGAAGAGCCCTCTCTCGGGAATGAAGCATCTATCTGCGTCCCCGGGCTAGTGGCCATGCCCCAGCCTGGCGCTTCTGGAGAGCTGTGAGGAATCCACCGCACTGCCCTTTCGGGAGACCATTGTCAAAGACCTAAAATAACCCCATGTGGCAATACCTCACAAAATAATACTAGAGATGCAAACAACTAAACGTTAGCCGGGATTTGTAAACACAGACTTCAAAGGGGTGATAATTAATGAGGTGCAGGGCAAAGAGCAACAGAGAAGAAACAGCAGCCTTTTAAACAAGGCCCTCAAACCCCGCAGGCCTCCGTTTCATCCCCTGCAAAATGGATGGGTTGAATAAAGTGAAAGAAAAGTGCCTTCTAATTTTGATGTTCTGGAACATTAATTTGGAGAATTAGGGGGTTAATTTCTGAACCAGGGAAGCAGAAAAATGACTCAAATAAACCCAATGTCATTTACCGAAGCTTGCATTACAGAGGGAGTGGAGGGATTGATACTCCTCTGGTGTTTCCTTGGTGTCAGCTGTTGTATGTGAGGATCTCTGCTTTATAACAGCTTGTGGGAGTCAATATTATTTTCTTCACCTAATATCCAGGGAAATGGTGCCACAAGGAGGTTAAGTGACTTTCTTAAGGTCACACAGCTGGCAAGTGCAAAGCCAGGATTTGAACCAAGTCTCTTCTCCTGAACTCGCTGCCTGTCTACCACATTGTGTAGACTGTCCCTGGTTGTCAGGGTACCTGCGCTGGAGCCAAAGTGACCTGTTTCTGAGCTCTTACCAGCACCAGGTGAGGTCCAGAGATGGAGGCAGAGGGAGTCCATCCAGAAGGAGCTACTCTGGCTACTGTGATTAACCAAAAAACTCTGTAAGTAAGGAATTGCCTACAAGTAATGGACAGTAACCAGGGACAGACACCAGGAAGTGCTTTGAAGGGCCCCATTTTCCAAATTTCTTCTCATACTTACTCTCTGACCCCTGAAATATCTTTAGTAACATCCAAAGCTTTTTATTGTGCAAGGAAAGAATATATTTTAAACACTCTGAGTCTTCCCTCCCTATCCCCTTACTAAGAGAAAAGAAGTAGCCTGGACATTTCAGCTACTAATCATTTCTTATGAATAGGTTTTGAATGGGCAAGTAGGGAGATATGTGGGCAGCCCTTTTGCCTGAATGAAGTCCCTGGGAGAGGAAAAAGAGAGGGAGGAAAAGGAGGAGTCAGAAATTCTTGATTTCAGAGTAAATATTCAAGCAAACTTGAATGTGATCAATCAGAGGAATTATTTGGCTACTGTGGGCCCTGATCTTTGAAGACCACTAAGGGCTAGTCACAAGAAAAATATTAAGTAAAAAGATTAGAAACAACCAAAGGCAAAGAATTTGGTTGGGTAGGCATAGAAAACTTCCTTTATTTGTATGAGCAGGGGCCAATTGAATGGTGTCACCCTCTTCACTTGGGGGAGGCAGATCATTTTGAAGTAGATCAAGGGAAGAACCCTTTTGGCTGTGAAAATGTAAGACCAGAAGGTCTTTACCATCTTGAACACTTTGGATGGTGTCCTAAGTTGAGTTCCCCAAGGACAGACTCTGAGATGAGAGCCATGAAGAAGTGGTTGATTAGGTAAGTACTTCCAAAGGAAATGGGTGAGGATGGGGCAGAAGCTAGACAGGGAAAGGAGGGAAACCAAGAAAGGATGTGAAGTAGCTTCACCCTGATCCCTAGGAGGAAACTTGGAATATTAATTTCATTTCACTTCCAGCCTGAGGCAAGGGGCCTGGTGAAGGGCATGGCAGGACCTTAGTGAAGGGCAGGTAGGGGAGGATGCTAGATATAAATTCCCAGATGCTTCTGGCTCTAAGCAAATGCAAGCCACATAGTTACACCCTCAGGGCAGTCCTCTGTAGATCCTCAGGTGCCTTAACCAAACCTCTCCCTCTGGACTAGTCTCTGGATTGTCAGTGCATGAACCAAGTGGACCTAGACCTAAACACTTCCCTTTTGAAGATCTGATAAACTGAGATGGGGGTCTCAGTTTATTGGATCTGAGTGAAGCCTCCTTATAGGAAAGGAAGTTTAAGTGGGAGGAAATTCACCATGAAGACAAGGTAGCATAGGTTTGTAGATGCCATGATTAAATTATCTACCTTGGCACCGTGGGTTCACTTTGGGACATTGGCTGAATGTGTGAGTGGGACAGTTATAACCTCGGAAGTCCAAAAGTAGCACACACATACACATGCATAATACTAAGATCCTAAGATCACCCTCAAATATCTCCTATAGTCTCAGCTGCAAGGTAACATTATGGGAGGAGGAGGCAGCACTGGGCTGGGAGAGATGATAGTCTAATATCATCATTGCAGTGATATGGGATAAAAAGCTGAATTTGTTAGTGGACTGGTCAGATTTTGCAGTTCGTCTCTGTGGAATATCTCAAAGCTCAACTAACTAGACTAAACACTGGTATCTTGGGCAATACAGCCAGGAGGTTCCAACAAAAAGACATACTACCTCCTGCTGCTATGGACATACAGTGCCTCAATATGTTAATTTAAGTTTTAAAAACAGACCTGGTGAAATTTTGGTTTTTAGTCCAACAGGTAAAGAGCTTGGATTCATCCCTTGTGCCTTTGTGACAAGAAAAAAAAGCTGAACCCACTGAAAATCAACATCTCTTCTTAGATCCAGCAAAGAATTGGGGTCACAGGGGAAAATGCCCTCCGAAAACTGGACAGACAGATGAGTGAGTGAAGAGAAGCGTAGCTTCCATGGAACAGAAACCCTTCATTGCAGCCAGTATTGGTAGGAATATTCTAAACTATAACTAGCAAGTTGCTGAGGATTCGGTGTGGATAAGCCTGGGAGTCTGAAACTCTGAGAGGGTCCAGTTTGAGGAGGACTCCCTACCTTTGTGAGTTTTGTCTCCGTGAGTTCTCCCAAGTTCTGAAAGTGAAGATGTTCTCCCAAGTTCTGAAAGTGAAGACTGAAGAAAAATCCCCTCATGCTTCTGACAGGGGGAGGGGAAAATAACCATTCTGAAATACACCCAGAGCTCACTCTTCCCCTTAACAAGACCTGCCCTCAAGGGAAACTAACTTACAGTGTCTAATCTACTGTGGTTTTACTGAAGCCTAACCACCCTGGGGAAAGGGAAAATACCCAACTCCGGTTTACTAAAAACCTAAAATCTAATTATAGGATGATAGAAAAATTCCCCTCCCCCCACATTTATTACCACATCAATCCAGCTCCTGTACCATAACAGAGGATTACAGCTACAAGAACTGCAGGCCTCAGACCCTATTTAAAGTGTCTAGGAAAACCCAAAACAACCAGGGAGACAAAAACAAGGACAGTAGGAGGCATTTTAGTTTTTAAAACCACAGCTACAGCAAACAATAGACACTACCTAGCTCTTAGATAAACATATAACTTCACACTGAAGGCCTATCTAATTGAGCTCTTTTCATGCAATACATCATGTCTGGTTTTCAGCAAAAAAATGACAAGGTGAGCTAAAAGGCAAAAAAAAAAAAAAAAAAAAAAAAGCAAAAACAAAAACAAAAACCCACCCCTAACAGTCAGAAGGAATAAAATAAGCATCAGAACGAGACACAGACATGGCAGAGAATTTAGAATTAAAATAACTATGATTAATATGTTAAGGGCTTTAGTGGAAAAGTGGACAACATGAAAGAACAGATGGGTAATGTAAACAGAGATATTGAAACTCTAAGAAGCAAAAGGAAATGCTGCAAATCAAAAGCTCTGTAAAATAGAGGAAGAATGTCTTTGGTGGGCTTATCAGCAGATTGGACACAGCCAGGGAAAGAATCAGGGAATTTTGAGACACATCAATAAAAACCACAAAAACTGAAATGCAAGGAGAAAAAAAACCATGGGACCAAATGTAAGAACTATGGAGCTTTTGCAAAATGTATAACATGCATATAATGGGAATATTAGGAGAAAAGAGGGAGAAAAGGACAGAGAGCTGTTTGAATGGTAATAATGGCTGAGAACTTTCCAAATTAATGGCAGACACCAAACCACAAATCCAGAAAGCTCAGAGAACACCAAGCAGGATAAATACCAGGAAAAGCTACACCAAGTATATCACATTTAAACTGCAGAAAATCAAAGATCAAGAGAAAATCTTGAAAGAAGCCAGGAAAGAAACAGCAACTTACCAACAGAGGAATAAGGACAGGAAGTACATCAGACTTCTCTTCAGAAACCATACAAGTAAGAAAAGATTAGAGTGAAATACTTTAATTGTTGAAAAACAAAAACAAAAACAAAACCACCAGCCTAGAAATTATCAGTGAAATTATTCTTCAAAGGTGAAGGACAAATAAAGACTTCCTCAGACAAAAATTGAGGAAATATGTTGCCTTGCAAGAAATGTTAAAATTCTTCAGATGGAAGGAAAATAATATATGTGAGAAAAATCAGACCTACCTGAAGAAAGGAGCATGAGAAAAGGAATAAATAACTGTAAAATGAAATATTTCTTCTTCTCTCTTTTTTTAAGATTTTATTTATTTATTTTAAAGAGAGAGAGAGTGCACAAATGGGAGTGGGAGAGGGAGAGAGAATCTCAAGCAGACTCCCCACTGAGCGCAGAGTCTGACTTGGGTCTCAATCTCATGACCCTGAGATCAGGATCCTGAAGTCATGACCTGAGCCAAAATCAAGAGTTGGATACTCAACTGACTCTGGCACCCAGCCTATTTATTCTAATTCTTAATTGATCTAACAGATAATAGTTTCTTCAAAATGATAGCAACAGTGTACCGGGCAATTATAGCTTATGGACAACTGAAATAAATGACCATGATATTAAAGGGGACAGGAGAACAGAATTGGGAATATACTGTTTCAAGGTACTTATACTACTGTGAAGCAGTATGGTGTTATTTGAAAGTGGACTTGTTTTCCCTGAAAATGTATATTGCTAACTGCAGGGCAACCATTTAAAAAAATCATTATAAAGAAGTATAATCAATATGTCAAGACAGGAGAGAAAAATGGAATCATATAAAATGTTCAATTAAAACCAGAGAAGACAAAAAAAGAGTGGAAGAGAAATAAAGAAAAGGGCAATGAATAAAAAAGAGTTACAAATATGGTAGTTATTACTCTGACTATATCAATGATCAATTTAAATGTTAGTGGTCTAGGGTGCCTGGGTGCTCAGTTGGTTAAGCAACTGCCTTCAGCTCAGGTCATGATCCTGGAGTCCCAGGATTGAGTCCCACATCGGGCTCTCTGCTCAGCAGGGAGTCTGCTTCTTCCTCTGACCCTCTCCCCTCTCATGCTCTCTCTCTCTCTCTCTCTCTCGTTTTCTCTCTCAAATAAATAAATAAAAGCTTAAAAAAATAAATGTTAGTGGTCTAAATACAGCAACTAAAAGACAGATAATCTCAGAGAGGATTTAATGACACCCAGAGAAAACAATACCCAGCTAAATGTCATCAGCAGGTGACCCACAGATACAGATTAAAAGTTATATTTTATAAATATATTTAATATATATATTAAAAGCAATAGAGAAATACAGAGTATGCTAACATGAATCAAAAGATACCTATGGTAGCTGTATTAATTTCAGATAAAGCCAATGTCAGAACAAGGAAACTTACCAACGATAAGAGGGGAATTGCATAACGGTAAAGGGGCTAATTCTCTGAAAAGATACAGCAAACCTTAATGTGCCTGCAGCTGTGATGCTGACCACCCAGAGTTAGTGCCAACCTCATGAACACCTCAGTTCTCCACAAAGCTCCCCTCACTTTAGACTCCTGCAAGGTACAGGTTCCCAGAGTATGCACTCTTCCAATCAACTGGCAAATTCGAGGGTTCCCGCTCGCCCCCCTGAGGTTTGATAACTTGGCAGAATGACACAACACTGAACCGAGTGCTTTACTTTTTATGATGGTTTCATTCTAAAGGACACAAGTCAGGACAAGCCAAATGAAGAGGCACATTGAGTGAGGTGGGGTCAGGGAGGGTCTCAAACATGAAGTTTCTTTGCCCTTTGGACACATCACCCACCCAATATATCAATGTAAGATTGCCAACTGGGGAAGCTCACCCAAGCAGCAGTGTCCAGAGTTTTTATTCAGATTTGATTACGTAGGCATGAAAGATCTAATTATTGGTCACATGACTGAACTCAAATCTTTAATTCCCCTCACTTCCTAGAATATCTATATGCGTTGCAGTAATTAAGATAATGTGATAGTGGGACAAGTATAGACAAATGAACTGTTAGAACAGAATAGAGAGGCCATAAATAGACCTACTTCATTTGATTTGCATTTGATTTACACAAATGTCATTTGTGTAAATGTCATTTGATTTACACAAAACATCCTTTTTCAATTCAATGAAGAATAGTCAGCCTTTTCGATAAATGATTTTGAAACCCTCCTCTGTTAAAAAAAAAAAAAAGACCCTTAATCATTATTCATACCATGTGTAAAAGTTAATGCAAGGTGGATAGAGACTTAAGGCTGAAATTTTCTAAAAGAAAAAATATGAGGGATGTGTGTCCAGGTTAATGATCTTAGGATAAAGATTTTTAAAGTAGGACCAAAAAGCACTAATTATAAAAAAGTCGATAAGTTGAAATTGATTAAAATTAAGAACTTCTGTTTATGAAAGGACTTTGTCATAGGTAAGGATTTAAATCTAGAATATATTAAAAGCTCCTGCAAATAATATCTGAAAGTCAAAAAAATTCACAATTTAAACTTAGCAAAATACTTCAACAGGCGATTCACAGAAGAGGATATCTAAATGACTAATAAGCATATGAAAAAGTACTGAGAGCATTATTCATCAGGAAAATGAAAACTAAAACCACAGTAAAATAGTAGAATGTACCCATTAGTATGACTAAAATTGTACAAACTGGAAATGCCCAGTATTGTTGAGGATATGGAGCGACTGAAACTTGTATACATTGCTTAGGAGAATATAAATTAATTTAAACATTTAATAAAACAATTTAGTAGTAAGTACTAAATATCCACCTGCTCTTTGACTCAGAAATTCCACCCTTAGATATACACTTGAAAGAACTGAGTAAATATGTCCAGAAACAATCACATACAAGAACGTAACTCTTTTACTCTCGTCGTCATAGCCCAAACCTAGGAACCATGATCTACTGTGCATCCACAGGGGAATGAATACATCCCGTGTGATATATTCACACATGAAATATCTCAGCAGTAAGAAAAGAACAACCATAGATATATGCAACAACATGGGTGAACATAACAAAATATGTGAATGAAAGAAGTAAGACACAAATTAGTATATACCCTTTGAGTTCTTGTCTGAAACTCCACAACAGGCAAAATGAATCAATGACAACAAAAGTTAGAACAGTGATCACCTCTGGGAGGGAGGAGATGATCGGCAAAGGACTGCAAGGGAGATTTTAGGTGATAGAAATGTTCAATATCTTTATTTGCATTATGTTTCAAGTGCACAGACATGTAAAAATTCATCAGTCTGTACAACTTATGATTTGTTAAGTGTGCTGTCAATTATACCTCTATTTTAACAAAGATGAAGAAAATTAGACCTGAGTATTATAACTCTAACTAGAGCTTTTCATGACAGTTATAAAGTCAAAGACAGACAAAGAATGAAGCATTTAGTAAACTAAGAAACACACCTGGGCTAAAAAGCATTATATACTTTTTATCTTCAAAGATCTTCAAAGAATTTTTAATGACATGGAGAAGCACTCAGGATATTACATTGAAAGTCAAAAAGAGGGGTGCCTGGGTGACATTCCCATTCCCACTGCCCTGTTTAAATTCCAAAGAGTTTGTGAGCATGATAAAATGGCTGTTGATGACATTAATTAGGGGACAGTTCGTTACTTGGCCACATATAACTGGAATAGAGATGATAGTAATTGTCTTTTTTGAACTAATTAATAAACAAAAATAAAAAAAAAACTAAAAACAAAAAAAGTACAGTCTCAGCTGCTTCCCTCAGTATATCTTTCATTAGATCAAGAAGGAAGAAGAAATTGCTTGTCTTACCCCAAATGGTCTTTCATAAAAAACGTATCTAATACCCCTCACCTGCCTTTATCTGAGAGATACCTGAAGATGAAGATTCTCAGGTAGAAAATGTTTGCTGTGGTGGGGACATGATTCTCTGCTCTTTCTTCCTGGGGCTAGCCAAGGATATGATGAATTTTCCTGTTGGAGGGCTGCTTTAGAAAGCCTATTGGTTGGGAGTTAATTTCACAACACACTGATTGCATTCCGCTCTGCCCTGTATGGTCATAGCTCCCTCCAACACAACCACAGTTAATCAGAATATCTGAAAAAGTCAGTTACACTTAATGAAAACTTATTAACCCAGAGTTAAGCCAAAACTCCCTTGGTGGAAATCTCTCTGTATATATTATGGGTTTAATTGTTAGGGTAATGGTAGCTGCTACAACAAATAAATCCAAAAATCTATAGTGGTTTGAATTTAATAGAAGTGTCAAGCATTCTTGCTTGTGGAACAGTAACGGAAATGTGTTTAGGTTGTTGGGATATCCAGAGACCCCTTTGAACTGAGGCTGTGCCATCATTAATGAGTGGCTTCCAAAGTCACTTTGGCAATTTTCTCCATTTCTACCAATCAGAGGAGAGCAAGAACACAAAAATGGGGGCTCAGGGCAGGCTTTATGGACCAAGACTAACAATGGAACCCATTTCATTACACTCAAGAGTACTCAGTCACATGGCCTCTCCCAAGTGCAAGGAGACTTGGAAGGAAGGAAGGAGCCCAGGAAGAAGAGGCAACAAATTTTCATCAACATTTGTCAGTCTCTGCCATAATAGTCTCTATGTTCAAATGCAGATGAACAAAACTGAGTCTTCGTTAAAGAAAATCCAGCAGGGGCCCTGCCTGGGTTCATTCTGAACATTGATGTTCATTGTTCAGGAGTCGCATGAATCAAGATTCACATGACTCCATTCCAACTTTGCAAGTATTATCTATACTCAGTGTATTGTTGTCATCCACATATTTTTAAATAAAGGAAAAATAAAGAGCCTATTTATGTAGTATATAGCAAGAAGCATTCATATACATCATTTTATTTCATCCTCACAGCAATCCTGTGAGAAGTTTTTATTGTCTCTCTCCCACATTTTGCAGATAAGGAAATGAGCCTTGAAAAGTAGAGGGGCTCATCGTGAGTGGTAAAGCTGACCCTCTAATTCAAGTCCTTTTATTTCAGAACCCATGAATCATCAGCATTGGTAGTGAGTTCTGATTAATAGATACAAACTGTCAGGCTCTATCTGAAACTCCTTGGGTCTTTCCCTTTCCATACAAGACTGCCCAGCTTCCAATTACCAGCAACTGCTTCATTTTGCTTGAGGGCTTTCTCTTGTTGCTGAAGGAGCTAACTTTTGCGAAGCTTTTCTATTACCAGGCTTACCTTAACCAAACGTGAGTTAGGCTCCTCTGATGTCTCTTTCTGATGAGGTTTCATTCTTGGGCTCTGTCCTTATCCCATTTAGTCCAGGTTTAGCAAATTCCTGCCGGGTCAGTTTAGTAAACTTGCTGTCTGATCAAAAAAATACAAAAACATGAATTCAAAGATATATATGTGCCCCTGTATGTATTGCAGCATTATTTAAGATAGCCAAACTATGGAAGCAGCCCAGGTGTCCATCAATAGATGTACGGGTAAAGAGGTGCTACACACACACGCACACACACGAATATTAATCAGCCATGAAAAAGAATGGAATCTTGCCATTTGCAACAACATGGATAAACCTAGAGAGTATAATGCTAAGTGAAGTAAGTCAGTCAAGACAAATAGCACATGATCTCACTCTTATGTGGAATTTAAAAAACAAAACAGAGCATCTGGGTGACTCGGTCAGTTAAGCATTTAACTCTTGATTTTGGCTCAGGTCACGGCCTCAGGCTATGGGATCCAGCCCTGTGTGGGACTCTGTTCTAAGTGGGCAGTCTGCTGGAGATTCCCTCTCTCCCTTTCCTTCTTGCCCCCTGCCCGCTTGTGCATGTGCTCTCTCTCTTTCAAATAATGTCTTTTTTAAAAAAGAAACAAAACAAAGCAGCAAAGAAAAAGAGAGAGAGAGAGAGAGAAAGCAAGACACAGACTCCTAACTATAGAGAACAAACTGGGGATTACTAGAGGGGAGGTGAGTGGCTGATGGGAGAAATAGTGGATGGGGGCTGAAGAGTATATTCATCATGATAAAACCATAATAAAATGCAAAAGCAAGGCAAAACCAAACCAAACCAAAAAACACAAAATTTTCATCCCCTACTCTGGCCTGCTTTAGCAAAAATCCTACAAAAGTTGGTTCAACCAGAATTCTCCTTACCCCATGTCCCTTCTTCTTCTTCTTTTTTTTTAAATTTTATTTATTTATTTGACACAGAGAGAGAGAGAGAGCACAGGCAGACGGAGTAGCAGTCAGAGGGAGAGGTAGAAGCAGGCTCCCTGCTGAGTAAGGAGCCTGACACGGGGCCCGATTCCAGGACCCTGGGATCATGACCTGAGCCAAAGGCAGTTGCTTAACCAGCTGAGCCACCCAGACACCCCCTCCCTATGTCCCTTCTTAGTATTCTCCATCTGGTAACCCCCACTCTACTTGTTGGCTATAAACCTCCTCTTGTCTTTGTTGTATTCAGAGTTGAGTCTGATCTCCCCCCTCCTGCTAAGCCCCATTGTAGTAGCCCCCTTGAATAAAGTCTGCCTTATCATCTTTAACAAGCATCATGAATAATATTTTTCATTAATAGATTTAAACCCAGTTCTCCTTGACTTCATAGCTAATGTTATGGTCTCTAAACTTTTGACAGAAGATTTCTAAAAAACTCAAACTCGAATCTCCAGCAAAACTATAAATAAATATGCTTAGAAGCCAATACACAAATTTTGTAAGACATTTTATACACAATGTAATGGTTAAGAGAATGGACTCTGGCACCAGGCTGCTCGGCTCCAAGTCCTGCTCTGCCCCTCCTGAGTGGGGAAAGTCCACTAAACTCACTGTGCCTTTGTTTCTTCATCTGTAAAATGGAGATGATATCAGCATGTACCTCATGGAGTTATTGTGAAGATTAAATGAGTTAACAGATGTGAGCACCTTGAGCAATGTCTAAATACATAGCAAGCACTATTAAGTGTTTGCTATTATTGTCACAATAATATACCATATTCATTAGAAAGAATCCACCCCCAATGAAAAAGATGAGAGAAAATATAGATAAAATTAAAAGGGTGGAATTTCCTGCCTGCCTTCCTAAATTGGCTGACATAGCCATCAGCCTTCCCCTCCTCTCCTCTGAACAGCACTAGGTTTGCCTACACCCACCCTGATGGACGATGAACCATGAAGACCCACAGTCTGGCCCTGTTAGGATGCCCTCAGATACTGGGGGCAGCCATCTTGGAAACATGCTCACAGTGAGGACAAGTGTGCATTCCCGGTCACAGAGCCAGGGTGTGGCCAGCTCCTTATGGGGGCTAAGCACAAACTCGTACCTCAGAGGGGCTTTCCTGGACCCACCTCTTCAACCAGCCACCTCACCCCCAGGATGCTCTAGCCCATTCCTAGTGATATTTTTTTGCAGGTCCTATCCCTTTCTGAAGTTATCTGACTTATTCATGTTGTCTTCACCATGGTATTTCCAGTGGTTAACCCATGCCCTGTACAGGGGAGTTGCTCAACAGATATTTATGAAATAAGTGAGTGATGGAATGAACCCTCTGATGCCCCAAGGACCACAAGAAACCACAAATAGGAGAATGAACCCAAGAACTTCTCTAAGCAACTCCTCCCCTTCCTTCTCCCTGCTGTCCCACGTTCCTGTTTATAGTAAATAAATTGAAGCTCAGAGAGGTTAAGAGAAGATCCAAGAATGCACACAGGTCAGAACGGAGGCGTCCTGACTCTTTGACACACAGTGATGACACCATGGTGCTTTGCCTCATTGGGAGGAAATGGAAGAAGGCAGAAATTCTCTTTGTGGGTTCAACAGGTTGAAAGGTTGAGAAACCAACCTCATCCTCTTCTCATTGTGCACTAGAATAAGTCATGTCTACTGTACATGGTTTTGAAATAGTTTTGAGCTTGAAGGAGAGAGAGGAAGGGAGGAAGCATTCTCCTGGGTCACATCAATTCCATTTGGCCTAAGATTTCAATGGGATACTAGATTCTAGGCCCATTTCAAGGGGCAAGATGGTATGCCTATTGTACCCTTCTGCATGTTTGGGCCACTGAGGCACACGGGGCCCATAAGAAGGTAGAATGGGTGAGAGCCATCTTAGTCTGTCCAACTAAGCTGAGGAGAAGAGAAGGCATGAGTTGAACCTGCATCTGTTTTTGTCATCTAGTTCAATTTTATCTATAGGGAGGAAATGCTTACACAAATAGGAGCGACATTCTTTTTAAGCCTGATTTCCTTCTACTTATTTTAACTCTGTTGATGCTGCAGCAAGTTCCCTGAAGTTTATGTGTGAGGGAACCATCATTAGTGGAGGCAAGTGGGGAAGTCTGGGGGATGGTGGATGTTCCCCACTTCTGGAAACGCCTCCTCGTGCAGCTCCAGCCATTGAAAGGCGAAGACTTCACCTGCTGTGTTTTTCTTTATCACATCCCCCCAACTGCTCAAACTTTGTCTTAAAACCATGGACATCCAAAGAAGAAAAAAATCCATTATCCCACTCCCTAGGTAATCCACATTCATATTTTAATGAATGTAAGTATTCTATAAACTTAAAACCTACCAATAGTAGAGCAAAATACAAAACAAAAGGTAAAAGCCTCCTCCCTCAAGCCTGTGTCTCTGCCCAGAGATAAGTTATTTTTTATTGTTTTTAGAAAATTTGTTTATCTCTGTACTGGTGTACAAGTCTGTCAATCTACCTATCATCATCTGTTTGTATGTATCTTTTCCTGTAAAATTGTGACAGAAATGGGATGATGCTGGATCCATGGTCCTATACATGTTTTTTCCTGGTCTCTGTTGCACGAAACTATTTTGTTCTTCTTCACAGCTGCAGGAGAACCTGTCTCATGAGGACGCTGTACTTTAGCTTTGGGATTTGCTCTTACAAACAATGCCACAATGAATATGCCTCTACATGGTTTTTTTTTTTTTTTTTTTTTTTTTTTTTGCTTTGTTCTACTTTCATAGCCAGTCAATGAGCCCTTCTCCCTGCAAGAGGTATTTAAGTAATTTTAAGTAATATAGGAATATATTTCTTATACATATTGCCTGACCAACTTCTGTAGGTATATTTGTACAGGTAAATTCCTAGCAGAGTAGTTGCTGAGTTAAATGATACATACCTGTCTTAGTCCACTCAGGCTATTATAAGAGAATACCACGGACTGAGATGGACTTATAAATCACAGAAATTTGTTTCTGACAGTCCTGGAAGCTGGGAAGTCCAAAAGTTAAGGTGCCAGCAGATTTGTGCATTTGGTGAGAACCCCTTCCTGGCTCATAGATGGCTATCTTTGCTCTGTGCCCTCACATGGCGGGAGCGCTGAGGGAACTCTCTGGGGTCACTTTTATAAGGCGCTGATCCCACTCATGGGGCTCCCGCCTCATGACCTGATCACACCAAAGTCCCCAGCTCTTAATACCATCATATTAGAGGTTAGGATTGAACGAGAATGTGGGGAAGACACAAACATTCGGTTTATAGTAGTAACTTTAAAAAATCGGACAGATTTTGCCACGTTTCCTTCCACCAGTGGACCAGCTGCTCACCCTCCCCAGGGCTCAGAGACGACCTGAGCTCACCTCTCCAGTCTTCTCAGGATGGGCCTCCTCACTTTATTCTCTCACAATCGGAGTTCAAAAGGTCTCTTGTTGCCGTTTCATGTTCATAACTTTACTTATGAGTAATGTTGAGCGTGTTTTCCTATTGACTGACTACTTTTTATTTCACTTTTTTGGTAATTGACTGCTGATACCATTGTTTGTCTTTATTCTATTTGCATGAGCTTTTTAAAAATGAAAGAAATGAGCCTTTTTCCTATCACATGAGTTAAATATTTTCCCAGCTTGTCATTTGTCTTTTCTCTGGTTTATGGTATATTTTTGCCCCCAAAATTTTAGCGCGTATGGAATCAAACATACCAGTCTTTTCCTGTATGGCTCCTGGATTTTGAGCCCAACTTAGCAAGGCCTTCCAGAATTCTTACAGTTTTTTTTTTTCACTTTTGAATCTCTGACTCATGTGGAATTGATATTAGTGTAATAAATAAGGTAGAGACCCAGCTTTATTTTTCTTTCCAATTAGCTCATTGCCTCAATACCATTTATTGACTAATCACCTTCTCGATATTTTTAAAGTGTTACCATTTCAAACATCACGTTTCCACACAAATTTGGTTTCATTTATGGACACTTCATTCTTATTCATTGGTCTATTTTTGACTCCTAATGCACAATTTTCGTTATTGCAGCTTTGAAATGATTTTGGCTGATATCAGCCAGGGCTGGTTCTTGTCTTTTATCTTTAAGAAGTTTTAGGATTAGGGCGCCTGGGTGGCTCAGTGGGTTAAGCCGCTGCCTTCGGCTCAGGTCATGATCTCAGGGTCCTGGGATCGAGTCCCACATCGGGCTCTCTGCTCGGCAGGAAGCCTGCTTCCCTCTCTCTCTCTCTCTCTGCCTTCCCCTCCGTCTACTTGTGATCTCTGTCAAATAAATAAATAAGATCTTTAAAAAAAAAAAAAAAAAGAAGTTTTAGGATTAATCTTAAACATCTGTTTCAAACAAAAAAATTTAAAATATCATTTTGTTAAGTTAAAAATTGCTATTTTAATTGAGATTTCATTGCATTTTTAAATTAATGTAGAAAGAACTGGTATCTTCCCATCAGAGACAATACTTTGTTTTTCAATATCTTAAGCCATCTTTGGGTCTGTTGATAGATTATTAAAGTTTTTAACAAAAGCCCTGTAAATTACATGTTAAATTCATGCCTAGGACTCTTGATGGTTGCTATTTTAAATGAGATCTTTTCTTTTACCTCAATTTCTAATAAGCATTGGTTTTATATATCTACTTTGCTACTCATATATGAATTCTCTTATTGTTTCATATTGTTTTCCTGTGATTTTTCTCAGGTTTTCTGGGCCTGGTATTCTCTTTTAGAATGTAAACCATCCCTGAAGTGGTAATATTTGTCAGATCACTTATTTGACTAATATTTGTTGTTCCCATTGTATGGCAAGTCGTACTACGGTTGTGACACACTAAGCCAGTGCATTTGTACTTCCTTATTCAAGTACTCACCTCAAAAGCCTTGCTTTCCCACCCCGATCACTGATCCCTCTGCTCTTTCTCAATTTCTAGAACACCCCATGCTCTCCTGTTTGTGAGATTTCATGTATCTTATTTCCTTATTCATCACTTCCCAGATCTCTGCTTGAAAGTCACTTCCTCCAAGAAGCCTTCCCTGAACACTCCTTAAAGTTACCATTCCCCTTGCTCTATGACTATGGTCTTTGACAGTGGTCTCTTGTAATACTCAACATACTTAGAAGTATTGCTTCCATAGCTGTTTTCCTTGCTAGATTTCAAGCTCCAGAAGAAACAGACGAGCACTGCCTTACCCAGTGCTATAATTGGGAGTTCATCACTATGCCTGGCACAGGGAGCCACCCAATGAGTTTCTGTCAGATTGCAGCCTAAAGCAGCCTGCTACAAATTTGGTATTTTTGATGTCTTTGGTTCTACTCTTAAAACTCAGAAGAATTTTGCCTTTGATTACATAACATATCTGCCTTATTTTCAGTATAAAAATCACGTCGCTTTTTAATGATGGAATAAATGAGGACCCAGGAGATGGCTGTGGTTTTTCCTTGCCTTTGTGAACTGTGAGCAATTTAAACTCTCCATCTTTAACTTAAAAGATTCATAATGGCTTCACTTCCCAAGAAAGTGATTTTATGGATCTTAGTTTGAGCTGGGTGGAGGAACTTGATCATTTGTGCTTTCTGTGGGTTCCTCCTCCTTGTCCACGTGAGGCTGGACATAGAAGGCCAGGTTCTGGCAGAAGGTTGTGATGTGTGGCTGGACCACGGCCCGCAGAGCAAATGGCTAAGTACAAACATGCCACAGACGGTGTGTGGCAATAGAGCAAGAACATACAATAAATAAATAAAAGAACCTCCCAAAGATGTACATCCCAAAGTTTGGGTGGTAGACCCAGAGAAGCTGGAGAACAGCAGTCACCAAGAGGCCAGACAGAGAGAGACCAAGTGCCTGGATGTGGGCCTCACATTTACCCCCATAGAGTGCCTGGTGATAAAGGTGCAAATCTTGAGAGGTGAATCCATGCTGGGTCAGCTCAGGGTAGAGGCTGGGCCCTCGGACACGAGCCATTCGTCCTGTGCTCACAATCAGTGCTCACTCTAGTTGGGCGACTATAGGCCAATTACTTACTTTTTCTGAGCCCCAGTTTCCTCCTCTAGAAGAAGTTTCAATGGAAAAATGGAATAATGCGCATGAAGAACTCAGTGCCTTGTTTGCACTGCAACAAGGATCGATAGACATTCGTCTCACAAGGTCACTAAATCAGAGCATGCAAGAAGTCTGTTTTTCCTCCACTGATACTGATATCCCCAGATCTAAGCTGCTTTCTTAAGAAGATGTTAAACCTGGTGAAGACCATTGACCCTTGGTTCCCTTCTAAACTAAAATAACTTCCCAAATTAGTGGAAGCTGGACTTACTTCCCGAATATGCCTTGGTTTAAACACATGGGTGGAGCGGCCAGGTTTCAGAAATCAGGTATTATATAAGAAATGAGGGAGCATGCCCAGAACCTCAGGAATGAAGGAAGTCAGTAGGACGTTCTTCTGTTAGACAGCAAAGCATCCGACCTCTTTGAAGCCTCTGTGAGATAGAAGAGAAGATGGTGCGCCTGGGTGGCTCAGTGGGTTAAAGCCTCTGCCTTCAGCTCAGGTCATGGTCTCAGGATCCTGGGATTGAGTCCAGCATCGGGCTCTCTGCTAGGCAGGGAGCCTGTGTCCTCCTCTCTCTCTCTGCCTGCCTCTCTGCCTACTTGTGATCTTTCTCTGTCAATTAAATAAATAAAAATAAAATCTTAAAAAAAAAAAAAGAAGAGATGATGGTCTAAGATGTGATGTGCTCTTAGAGCAGAAGGTCTGGGCTTGAATTACAGCTGTGCCATAATTGCTCTAGATGACCTTTGGCAAGTTGTGCAACCTCTTTGAGCTTTAGTTTCCCCCTCAGTAAAGAAGGTGTAATCACAAAACCCCAGAGGATTGTTATGAGATTATAGATGTGGGAGCACTTCAGCAGAGTACCTGGGTTACACACACACACACACAGAGGAGGGCAAATTGTAAATGAAACCTACTGGCTCGTGGAAACTAGCCCATTACTCAGCAGCCTCAGTTTCTCAGGAGAAAGTCTGGACACCCACACCTGCCCTATTCTCATCCTCCTCCTCTGGGCAGGCCTGTTTGCTATTCCACGGCCCAGCATTGTCCCACCTACACAGGGATTAGAAGCCAAACTGGAAATCATGCCCATTCTGTTCCTGAAATCTGCAAAGTTTTGCCCCAAAAGAAAAGCAGAAGGGTGTTCTTGTTCAGTCCATGGGCACCAGTCTAATAATCACTGGCCAGCCCCAGCTAGTCCGACTCGAAGGGCCCTGTCCTTGAGGCCTGGGGCTCAGGAGCCCTGAAGGGCAGAGCTATCTGTGGGAGATATGAGCCCTTGTGAGGAGACGCCGGGCCCTCATGCTTCTATTCGGCGACCAGGAAAAAAAATCCCACCTTGCCCGGAAGGTAGACGGGGTGGGTAGGAAGAAAGTAGGCAGGAGTCTTGGTCTTGCAGGCGCGCTTTGGGAGGTATCTCTGTGTGAGCGCCGACAGGCCCGAGCTGAGAAGCAGCCGCCCCGGGATCAGGAGCTGAGGCACTGGAATGAGATGAGCCTGGATCAGACCTTGTGTCTTCTACTCACTTCCACAGGAGCCTTGGGGCAGGCACTTAGCCTTTCTAGTCCCTCATCTACTTGTCTCTCTGGGTTGTTAGGAGGGCATGTGGGCTCGAAGCATCTGAGGCTGTCAGCCAGGGGCTGACGCCCGGGAGGGACTTGGTCCTCTTCACGTGAACGGTGCCCTTTGGAGGGGCCAGGCCCGCGCTGCCTCACACCGGCGGCAGCAGCCATGCGGGCTGCTCTGGACTTCATGACTCATGGAGGGTTCTGGCATCATGACAGCAACCCTGACAGGAGGCCAGGCACGGGTTATTTACCCCCCATTGACAGACGGGCTAACTGAGGCTCCGGGGCCGCAAATCTAAGTATCTTTACTTCACATGCAGCATTAGGTGTCAATTAGATTATTTTATGAAGTAGGAATAATTTCAAATATACAAACGAAATCATAATACATCACTAATTCCCTTCCACTCGAATTCAATAAATATTAACCTTTTGCCATTTCGCTCCAGATTTCAAAAAGAAGTGAATTTTATAGGCTGCTAAAGGACTCCTCCCCTGACAGATTCTCTTTCCTCCCTCCCATAAATAATGTGGCATTGACACATTGCTGTTTATGACTTCATATATTCATTAAATATATTCATGAGCCATATTACCCTATTGGTTTATGTTTTTAATTCTTACCATACTGTGTGAACTTTTTTGCAATTTTTTCACTCAGCATCAAGTTTTTGATTCCTTATATTGCTGCATAGATGTTCAAAATATTCATGGTAACTACTGTATATTAATCCATATACTTCCTTATCCGTTCTTCATTAATGGATTTTTATGTGGTTTGGGGTCTCCGGGTTCCTCTGTGTGTGATCGGAACCCCTGTTGCAATGAGCAACCCCCTACTTACTTCTTTTAGTCCAAGAGGGAGGGCTCTCCAGATCTACCCAGCAGTGTGCTGTCTGAATTTACTGTAAACACATCTATAACTTGACTAGATTTTGCCACATTGCTTTCCAAGTTATTTTGTGAGATTTATTCTTAGGTAGCTTTTGGTTTTATTGCTACTCTAAAAGAAATTTTGTTTTTTTAAGTATCCTTCCCATTGTTGCTGGTAGATCAAAATATTATGAACTCAGGTATTTTAGTCTTAAATCTGGCAAATATGCTATGCTCCTTCATTCATTATAATAATTTATCTGTAAATATTCTTAGATTTTCTGGGTAAGCAATCATATTATTATGAAATTTTTCAATTCTATTTCTTCCTTTCTGAAGTTTATACCTATTATTTCCTTTCCCGTCAGACCACGGTTCAAAGGACCTACAGTACTGTGTTAAATAAAAGTAGTGACATGATGGTAAATACTTTTATGCTCTCAATTTTTTTTAAAAGATTTTTAAAATTTATTTATTTGTCAGAGTGAGACACAGAGAGAGAGGGAACACAAGCAGGGGGAGTGGGAGAGGGAGAAGCAGGCTTCCTGCTAAGCAGGGAGCCCAATGAGGGGCTCGATTCCAGGACCCTGGGATCATGACCTGAGCTGAAGACAGATGCTTGATGACTGAGTCACCCAGGCGCTCGGTGTTCTCAATTTTTAAGAGTGCTGAAAACAAGTAAAGCAAATCTGATGATAGAAATCAGGATAATGGTTGCCTACAGGGTCAGAGTAAGTCAACTGACTGGATAGTGTCATGAGAAAACATTCCGCCAAAATAGAGGTGAACTGTATTTTGTTCCTTGCCTTGCTCACGTGGCTGGACACATTTATCAAAGTTCACTAAACAAAGACAGATTTATCAAAGTACACCAAACTGTACATTTAAGACCTGGACATTTTGTTGTCATTTGCCCATGTTCTTCAAGATTTTTATGAATTGCAGTATTTACTACCAACGTAAAATTTGCATTTTGAACTTGCTAATTTTTTGCATATAGAAATTTAATTTTTACATAGATAGAGAATCATCTTTTACAGTTTCTGAATTTTGAATCATGGTTAGAACGGCTTTTCCCACTCCTGGATTATAAAATGGTGCTCTCATGTTTTCTTCTTTGAAATCCATCTGTGTATTGTGTACTGTTTGAGGTATGTGCCCGCCTGAACTTTCTTCCAGTTGGTTTTGGCCTGTTATTACATTAATAGAATTATTAATATTTCACCAACTTTATGTTTCTAAGATAAACTCTGCTTGGTAATGCTATAATACTGTTTTTAATACATTTCAAATATTCATGACATTTTAGTGTATTATGCATGTACATATATATAGAATACATATTTATGTGTGTATGTGTGTATATATATATATATATATATAAACATAAACTTCTACAATTTTCTAAAATTTTACATAGGATTGCTGCATCTGGTTTATAATTAAGACTGATCTGTTGTTTTTTTTTCCTTTCACTGTCCTTTTTGAGTTTGGGTAACAAGGTCAAAATAAACCCATAAAAAGGATTGAGTAATTTGTCTCCTTTTCAAGTCTCTGATGAAGTTCTCAAAGCCATCTGGGCTTAGTGCTTTTTTGTGGAGAACTATCTGACTCCTGATGAAATTTTTCGTTGTCATTGGGGTCTCCCCCCGCACCTTGGGAAATTTTTGTTAATTTCTGTTTTGGTAGAAAATAGCTCTTTCTTCTAAGTTTTCCAATGTTGAGTCTTAAAGTTAACACTATTCTCTAATAATTTAAAAAGTCTACTTCTTTCTCTTTTCTAATACTCTTTTTTGGTGCCTTGTCTCTTTTTCGCCTCATTAATTGACAAACAACTTTAGGGTGTTATGCAACATTTCTGGCTGACCACTTGAATTTCTGAGTCAGGGTGGTGGGAAAAAGAAGAAGAGATGGATATAGTAAGAAAAACTCGGTAACGAGGGCCAAACATCATGCAAACATCAAACGCTCAGTTACGGCCTTGTTTCACTCAACTATAAAGTAGGAATAAATATAGTATCTACATCATGAGATGCTTGAGGATCAAATGAATCAATACCGAAACACAAAAAGACAAGGAGAACAAAACACGTAAAGCAGTGTCTGTCATATACATACGGAGTTGTCACTCTGTGTCCTTAGTTGTTGTCACTGTGTGTGAAGGAGAAATAAAGTGACACACCCAGGTTTGAAGTACATGTTCAGGGACACTGAACATGTTGTGTTATGGAGTCCTCCACTCTTGCTCCCAGGGGACGCCTCTCCTCACCTGAGACCCTCCCTCATGCTGCTGAAGACTCTCCCTGTCTCCAGAGGTGAAGATTGAGTTCCCGTGGAGTGAAGCAGTGTGGCCTCACCAACATGGCAGACTTTCTGGAAGTCACGGTTCCGCCTTACACAATCAGATTGATGAGAAAAAGCAGGACTTGATGACAAAATGTCATTAACTGGAGACTTCTTTCTTGATGTGTTCTCGATTTATTTGCTCATTTACTTGGGTGTTTAAATGCCTGTGATGTGTTAATAGTGAAAAATAGTGTTAAATAGTGTTAAATTTATAGTCACCCTCAACTGATGAACAGAGTTTAGCCAAGAGACTCAATGTTGTCTGCTTTAGGGATTTTTCTTTTAGATTATTTATTTACTTGTTTGTTTGAGAGAGAGAGAGAGAAATAATTACAAAGAGAGTGAGAGGGAGCATAAATGGGGAGGAAAAGAAGAAGCAATCTTCCTGCTGAGCAGGGAGCCTGATAGGGGGCTCCATCCCAGGACCCTGGGATCATGACCTGAGCCAAAGGCAGACGCTTCACCAACTGAGCCACCCAGGCGCCCCTCCTTTAGTGTTTGTATTAAAGTTTGCATGCTGATATTGACCTGGCTGTAACAGGGTCTATAACCACACTTGTACACTGACCCATTGCATCTTCTGGGGCAGTGCTGTTCAATATAGGAATACTAGTCACAGGAAGCTATTTAAATTTAAATAAATAAAATGAACTAGAGTCAGTTCCTCCATCCCATGAGGCACATTTCAAGGGCTCAGTAGCCACACTGATCAGTAGCTAGAGCATTGGAAAACTTTGAATTATAAAACATTTCCACCATCCAGGAAGTTCCCCTGGACAGCTCTGTTCTGGAGAGAGTTTCAACAATAATTAAAATAGTAGTAGTTGTTGTATGGATGCCTCAGGGAACAGATCACCTTGTCCTTACTCAGTTGGCCAAATGCCTAGGGTTATCGTTAACTTGATTAAAAATAGTTTGTTCTTTTAAGCAGGTTAAATAAATACTTTGGAATGTTTCTTTTTATCCCAGGACTTAGTCTGGAGATTCCAAAATTCAGGAATTCTGAATTAGCAAAGCCCAAAATAATGTGATTTATTCTACTCCCTAGGCCAATCTTGAAGGCTTTGCTTTCTTTCACATTAGTCCTGGCCAGAGGTCACCCCTCACCCCACTCCCTACCTCCTGCCACTATATACTTGTTGATGTAAACGATCGCCCACTTCCTGGTCACTATCAGCCCTAAAACATTTGTCAACTTTGGCCACTTTCCTAGAATAAATCATTGGACGTTTTCATTGCTTTTGCACTACGAGTGACATCTTTAGCAAAAGCACCCTCCTTCCCGACAGTATTTGCCAGCCAGGCCTGGTAAAAATAGATAACTTATCATGATGTTTCCTGTTGTGTATGATTCAAGTATCAGATCTATAAATGCTGAATGTGTCATAGATGGGAGAACATTTGTTTGATGTTCTCATAGCAGTTCACGTGATATGGTGAAATCCACATGAACTAGAGCCAAGGCAAGGCAAGGGGACCACAGGGCTGGGGTCCTACCTGGGTCTGGAGTGTTTGGATTTACAAAGGGGTGATAGCTGGCAAGAAGAGGGTGAAGCCCAGGACATGTTGCTGCAATTCCTGGTCCTTTCCCTGATAAGAAAAAGCATCTAGTGTCTTCTGTCAGAATAGCTGTTTCCAGAGTTGTGGTGACATGCCTGCTAGCAGCTTACTCTCTCCTGTCTATTTTTAGTCCTGTTGTAAAACAGGACCCCCACCAAAGTCTGTCCAACCTCTCCCCAGGCCTGATCTCTGGGACCCACTAAGAAGGGAGCATACAGAGTACTACTTCGTGAATGCCTCATTTCAACTCACAGTAAGCTGAGCCAAACCAGGGGGGAGCCTGAGGCAGAGGATGAAGGGGATGGATGGTCAGGACTCTATCTTCATCAGGTGTCAGAACATTCTGCTCTCCCAGCTGCTTGGCACTGGGAGAAGCACTGGTCATTTCATTTGGGGTAGTGGAGTGTAGAGTGTATTAGACTGCTCTCCATCTACCTTCCCACAGAAAGTGACACTGAAAGAAATCTGAACAAGTTACCACCCTGCTTCAACCTCTTCTTAGGAAAAAGACCAAAATGTTCAGCTGGTCTGTTAGCTCTACCTATGTGGCCCCTGTAATACTCTCTCACCTTACTTCAACCTCATTCCCTGGACCTTGTAAATCATGCTTCTGTCACACAGGTCTTTCTTTCCTTTCTTTTTCATTCTTCTCTCTTTATTTTTTCTTTCTTTCTTTCCTTCTTTCTTTCTCTCTCTCTCTCTCTCTCTTTTTTTTTTTTTTTTGATTCCTGATAAGCCAAACTTGTTTCTGCCACAGGACCTTTGCATACATGGTGCCTTGTGTTTGGACTCCTCTTCTCCCAGTTTTCTCTCACCTGGTCAACTCATACTCATCCTTCACATGTCAGTTGAGTCACTACTTCCTCTTCATTTATCACTTTAGTTACCACCCTCTTCTCCCTTGGAACTAGGTCAGGGTGAGGTTTTATATTTATATGGGTGACTACTAGATTAACTCTTTCTTATAAAATATATAAGCTCCAGAGACAATATTTATCTTTTTCTCACCATTATATTGCCAGCTCCTAACACTATGCCTGGCAGTTGAGGTATGAGCAACTCTTTGTGGACTAAGTAGACAGACAGTGGACTTTTGTTATCTTCCAGGAGAGGACTATGGTGTACAAAGGAAGTCATAGACTTAAGAGCTCTGGGTTCAATTCCTGACTCTGCTGGTTTGTTAGTCACGTGATCTGGGGTGAGTTAATTTGCCCCTCTAAGCTGTAGTTTTCTCATCAGTAAAATGGGCATACCTGTATTCACGCGGGGTTGTGAACACTAAAGATACTGGATGCCAGCCAGGCACCCAGCAGGCTGTCAAATGTCAAACTACAGACACCATCCTGAACATCACCACCATCATCATCATTACTGCTGTGATCCAATTTGGAGACAAGGGGGTGGAAAGAACCCTTGTGAGGCCCTGGGATGCCTCAGGAAGAAGTAACAGATTGCTCACACCCAAAAGGAAACAGATAGTAACATTTTTTATTAAATATTACAGTGGATCAAAAAGTACAAAATATCTCTTGCCTGCTATGTGATTGGGAAACTATTGGCACGTAATACAGTATCAAAAGCAGTAATAAGTACAATTTGGAAAACATACAAAATTGAGTGTTTATAGTTTGGCTCAGCATTCTTCTGGTAGTGTTTAAACTAATGCAAAGGTTACTCAATAACCTCTCCATTGGGAAACTATGTAATATCACTGGGCCATGTTGCTATATACAAATAATCACCTTACAGAGCATAGAGGTTACGTAGCTGGAATCACCAAAAGTATACAATATTTACAACACAGGAAAGTTTAAAAAAGTATAAACAGCCAAGAGATTATGCTGCTATTTTTCAGACATATTTCAACCATGGGGAGACAAGCAGAATATCAAATACATCAACAGCCAACACTGGAATTAAGTGCTCAAGATAATCATTGCAATGGTGTGGGTCTCACCAGGGCAAACTTGTTCCCATTTCTCTTTAAAACTGGGACAAGAGTAAAACTGGACCAGATGGGACTTGGCTGACCACCACCAAATGTGACTTTGTGGGACAACAAGTGAAGAGAAAGAAATAGTTCTCTTTGAAGGCACACTACATAAAATATTCTTGTGGGATCACCTTGAAATTTCCATCAGACACACCAATACACTGAAATACAGTACTTGAGAATTCATGCACCAGGTCAGAAAGTTGTAAAGTCAACATTGAGTTTTAATAAACCCTTCTGTATATGCCCTGATAAACAAGTGAACTTAAGAGCTTCTAGCTAGTAAATAAATAAGTCAGTCCTGTGGCAAATATTACAAGTTCCAATCACTTACTAGAAGAATACTAAATTCTGAAACTCAGCTGGGCTGGGGTGTTTTTTCTGTTGTTGTTGTTTTGTTTTGTTTCTTTTTTTCGTTTTGTTTTTCTGTTTTTGTTTTTTTGAGTTGCCAAAAGTTAAACCAGAAGTTGCACGGAAAGGTTTTTTTTTTTGTTTTTTTTTTTTAATATTATTTAGAATCTCCAAATCTCCAGTAAATCACAGACTTAGTGCTATTTTGAATTGCAACATTTCTTGGAAGCCACGCTCAGTAAATAGATTTATGACTCCATTGCCAATTAGATTCCACAGTTTCCTTTACTAAACTACCAATAACAATGGTTTGATTGCACAAAGAAAGGCTTGTGCAATTCCATTCAATAATAAGGCCCCTTGAACTCAAACAATGCAAACAAAGCCCTATTTAAGACTTTTTAAAATGTAGTTCTCAGCCAATGAAGAATTCAATGGTCTTTTTGAAAGATTTCCAAGATCTCTGTTTGGAGTTTTAAAACAAATAACACACTGCTTCTGTTGGGAATGTATACCCCCATTTCTCTTTATTCGTCCTGATGTTTTGCCGAGGGTATGAGCTTCCTCAGACAGAAACAGTGAGTCTCCTCTCGGAAGAGATGAGAAAAACAAAAGCTGGACTATGTTAACATTGTTTGAAAAATGGTGTGATCGAATTCCAACATGATGAAACCAGACTGAAATCATTGTAGCGGGGAAAACAAATGCCCATATTCCAAATGGATAGGTGAGCTCCACCAGGGACAGGCGGCCCCATTTCTTGGAGAAACAAACTCCTAGAGACCGTGCACGATCTAGCCCATGTCTGCTGCGGAAACCCTGGAGATTCTGTGTTCTTCCATGTCCTCTGATTCTGCGACCATTCAGTCTAGTGCAACTTTCTTCTAGGTGTCCTGGCTAGCGTTCTGCCAGCTGGAATTGAGATCTCTTTCCCCCTCTATCTTGTGCAATAGCAGGATAATCTGCACTCACACATTTATAATCTATATTCTACTAGTCTATCTATTGTTCTATTAAATATATATATATATATATGTAAATATATATATATATGTGAAATTCCACAGGAAGGTAAATAATTAATTGAAGCAAATGGAACTCTTAACACTAGATCTCTACATTCTTTTGTTTCCACCTTTGGATATTAAGTATGTTACATTGAATATTTGGCTTCATATCATGGAGACATTTCAATACAAATGCACGGCATGCATGGCTTTGTTTAAGAGCCGCAGTGTCCTTGTTTACCAGTTGTGATTATTTTGCAGTCGAGTTACCTACTTAGAAGTTGAAAATTGTCATCAATTTTCATAGAATTAAATATCTCAGAGGTAAAAGACTGGTTAACTATGGTTCTACTGTCTACTGGAAGTTTTGGGGGAGGGGAGGGTTGGCTGGGGAGTTCATCAAAGCAGTCTTATCAGCAGGGATGGGATTCGGAAAGAAAATCCACTCTGTATCGATGGACTTTTAACACGCTTAGAAAAATGCATCCACCCTGATGTTACAGCTCAGCAGCGAATGGAACAATGGGGCAAGAATGACAGTACACACTCTGCACATCTGACTGCGTGAACAACTTGACCATTTCTTCCAGCGACAAAAGAAATCATAAGGTGTACCGTGGTTGCCAGGTGGTTAAAGACATGACACACGCCACCAAGTGGGCACGCATACACCGGAATCTAACACCCCATAAACCCCAAGAAGATGACTTGCTTTTGAAATAGGTCATCCAGTATGCCAATTCTCCCCAAAGATGGGGCCTGGGAGGTTCTTCTTGGGAACAACAAGAAACCAATTCGATGAAGGCAACGTGACTACCTACTACTCAAAAGACCGCGGCCCGGGGAAGGTATCTGGCCCCCGGGCCTCCAGCCGCTCGTTCTCTTCCGGATCGTCGAGCTCCATCTTCTTCCCAACCCCCTTTCCCACACTGTTTAACGGGATCAGTGCCAACACCAATGTAAATCATTTTGGCTTCTGTTCTAATTTCTGAAATTCCTAAAATATCTGTGCAGCCCACAAATATGTCCTCTAGATTCTTGTAATTCAGCGACTTGCTGCCACTGAGGTTTTTGTTTTTATGATTCCTCTGGTATGTAGGACAGTTTCACAGCCTAGATAAGGTAAGTACAATGCTCGATATTTTCACATAACCCAATACTTCAAAGCAAAGCATTTGGCCGGTGAGCAGTGTATAAGCTCTTTCAACTATGCCATTTATGAGGAACAAAATCCTTAAGTTGCGGATCTGCAAAGGAACATTCTTTGCACTATTGTGTGCTCAACTGTTTCTTTTTCGTTTGTTCCACTAGAATCAGTTGCTTCAATTTGTAAACAATAACTTTACCACCCAAAGCTGCTCAAAATGATAAGATGTGGAAAAATTACAAACACACATCAACAACTAGGACAGTCAGTCAGCCTCGAAAACAAAACAAAAAACAAAAAAACAAAAGACCTGCAAACAAAAGCGATACTGTTTAATTAAAAAAAGAAAAAAAAAAAGGACAAGAAGTAACTGGGAGAAAATGGAACTACCTGTATATAAATTAGGTGAGCAAACAGTGATACGGGTAGTTTTAAGAAGCAAATATATACAGTCATTTTAACAGTGTTTACTTCTCTGGATTGTTTAATAGTGTCAAAATGAAAGATCTATTGGAAGTTCCACTATACATTGCATTGATTGAACCTTGGAGAGTTTTAGGAAAAGAGGGGCATCCCTTGGCAAACTCTTGCCAGTCTTCCTTGCCCCTTCCTGTGAAATGCCTGCCCCCCCCCACTTTTTTTTTTTTTTTTTTTTGCCCAGATTGTTCCTGACCATCGCAACTCAAGACGGGGTCTTCTAAATTCTTCCCGGGTACACATACGTCCCTTCACGAGACCCTCGTGCAAAGCGAACCATGTAGGTCCAAGGGCATCTGTGTTGGAAGGGGCTCGAGACTGACCAGCCAAGGCTGGAGTCATCCCAGAAAAAGCAGGTATGTTCACCTCCCCTTGGCGGCTCCTTTGGCTGGGACTGATCTCACCCCCGGATTAGAAGAAATCCTGACTTCTAATTCTACAAGCCAGCACCCCCCAGGGTTGGGAGGGAAGCTCCGTGAGCCACGCCACCACGCGGGAGGCCGAGCAGAGCTGGGCTTACAGTTTTGTACCGGGGTGTACAGACGATAGCTGAGAGGAAGGGAAGGCGGCTTGAGGATTTATAGCAGCTAAAGGGTAAATGCTGTTGTGCAAAAGGTCCCCATACGAACTTCCTACAGGGGCAGCCGCGGCCAAGTGTCTGTAAAGCTGCTGAGAATTTGTCGGCGATGTAAAAATCCCCCTTTGCATCACAAGCGAGTGGAAAGCCAGGGGCTGCATGAGCGGAGAAAGCACGGTCTGGTTTTTCAAGTACTGCAGAGAATGGGAGTAGCCGGCCGGGAGCCTGGAGTTGAGGCCCGAGCTGCACAGGCTCCCGGAATACAGACCTGGGAAGATGGGGGAGGAGAGCGGGAGCTTGTGGCCTTCGGACGCAGCCCCCGCGTGGCCGCCGTGCGCCGCCTTGCCGCCCTCGCTCTCCGGCTCCGAGGAGGCCTTCTCCTTCCCGCAGGCCTCCTTGGCCGGGTCCAGGGGAGACACGGCCCGGGCCTTCTTCCCCGCGATCACCAGGTCCAAATCCTCCAGGCTGCGCTTGATGGGCCGCGCGGCCCCAATGTTCTGAGGGCTGGCCTTCCGCTGCAGGACGGGGTGCACCATGCCGTCGATCTTCCTGAAGTTCTCTAGTCTCACGTGGTGAGGTTTTCCCGAGCGGGAAAGCGACTCGGGGTACCTTTTCGGGGCCGACGTGGTCATGGGTGAAACCCGGCAGGCTTTGGGGTGACAGTCCCGACTCTGGCTATTCATGACCTGGAACTGGGAGACGCCTTTGTTCTCCTGGGGTCCCGGGGCCGCGTGGGCCAGGCCCAGGACCTTGCCCGTGGGTTTGTGCAGATTCTTGGGAAGGCTCAGATCCGTGGGCTGATCATCCGTGGGGGCTTCCGCCGCTGCCGCCTTCTTGTCCGGCAGGTGCAGCGACGAGAGATAATTCACGTGGAGCTTCTCTTGGTGTTTGTGGGAAGGAAAAGAGCTGTTGTCCGATTCCCTGTACATGTCCCTGCAGGGGTACTTGGATGTCTGCTCATTGTGAAGATGGTGTTCAGTGTGTCGGTAGAGGCTGTGCAGGTGAGGAGAGGAGTAGAAGTCGGCCAGGAAGCTGGGCATGTGGGAGTGGGGGAGCGCCCTTTTCTCCAAGAGCTTCTCCTTGCCCTCCTGAATGTCTTGCTTCAGGACGTAGGAGTCAGCAAGGGGGCTAAGGTGGTGCTTGGAGAAACTGCAGCGGTGGGGATCCGACCGACCCAGCTTGTCGTGCTTAAAAATGTCACTGATGCTCTTTCTCTCCTCCGATGGCTTGCTTCTGAAACTCTGGACGTGCTGAATCACCGAGGGCCGGCTGACCACCATGTGGTCGGGACCCTGGCCGTGGTGGGCCTGGGACAGACCCGAACACAGGTCATCCCTGGCCATCAGTTTCTTTTTGCTGATCAGAGGGGGTGGCGAGCCATAGGGGTAGCTGCTGGAGAGGCTGGCCCCACTCACTTGGGACAGAAGTTTCTTCTTAGCCAGCGGGGACATGATGCCGGGGTTGCCCCTTGAGTAGAGCAGAGGCGTGTAATTAAGTCCGTGGTTCTCATTCATGGGCCCGGTCAGGTCTTTGTCTTTGAACATGTCAAATGACTGGACCACGAGGACCTTCGGGGTCTGCTTGAGGGCGTTGTGGATGTCATCGCTGCCCAGCTGGTCCACCTTCACAGTGCAGTTGGCGATGTAGTCCGCCATCGCGGGCAGCTTGTCATCCTCTAGCTCGCTCTGGTTGGCCACGGGGGGCTGCGTCGTGGCGAAGCCAGGGAAGGGGGCTTCTTGGAGTTCACTGTCGGGGTTCTCTGTAAAACAGCAGGTCTGGGGGTCTTGTTTTGAGTCCACAAGAGCACTGGGGGAGGTGAGGGACTGTTTGCCAGCCCCAGAGCCCAGCGCCGGAGCCCTCTCAGGGGCTGTGGGGGCACTTGGGAGTGGAGGAGCGGGCCCCTTCTCTCCCACCTCCTCTGCTGCCTTCTCAGTGCTGGCACCTTGATCTGTGTCGCTGTCCTTTTCTGGGTCTGCTCTAGACCCCAGAGGCCTCGCTGCAAAATCCTGGTAGCCTTCCATTTTCTTCTTCACGTCTGCTGCCGGGAGAGGCTCAGTGACGGTCTTCTGATTTAAAGTCTCTTGTTCCTTCTCTGGCTCTGATGAAACCTGATAAAATATTTCAAAAGGCAGTCAGAAGGAAGCCAAATGCATTGACACTTTTGCTATGAAACAAAATATTACACGCAGCAGTTTTTCTTGAAAACAGGCTTGTCAATCAGCTCAGGGAGTTTCTGTAAAGCTTTATTGCCCCCAATTACAGCTCTAAACAAAGAAATCTAAATTGCAGAAACATTAAGGTAGAAATGCATATTTCGCTCAAGTCCCTTGTGAGACACCTATCAAGAGAGCAAAGTGTTCTGTACCCATGGCATACCATCTTACCACTCCTTGATTCTAATATATAGTTTAATTCTGAGGTTGTTTTCTTGTCAAATCAGTCAATTATCCAAATGGGTTTTAAATTACATGTTGTGCTTTATGACACTTTGGAGAAAGATTTTTTTTCTTTTAAGCATCTCTCTTTCAAAAACCAACCAACCCCACGTCAACAACAAGCAACAAACTTACTAGAACCCCTTGCCTTTCTCCGAGAGAGCAAATCCCAACCCAGGGCGTTCAGAATGATGCATAAAATTAGCAATGCGTGAGTGTTAATTTCTACTCAGCACCATATGACATGCAAAAAATGCTAAAATACTGGAAAATTATGCAGATGCAACACCAGCCTGTCTACCTGAGGGACAGAAGGACTCCAAGTCCTTCTAGGCTGCAGCAAACTACATTTCTATTAAAGCTAAAAATGAAGTCATCAAAATTCAGGCAGTGAGCACCGCCCCAAATACAGCTTTTCTGCTCACTGGAATACACCGTAGTCAATGAGATGGATGCTCTTTATGTGTCCCTATTGACCGAGGTTGTGGGCACAATTTGACCCATTCATTGCATTATGTAGCTGTGCAAAGTTTGACCTTAGAAGGTCATTTTAACTTTCCATCTGTGACCCAGCTGGCCGACAGGCCCTTTCAAAACTGTCACTCTGTCCTGACATGTCTTAGGGAACAGTCACAAAATAGTTGAATTGAGCTGGTCTTCTCTCCCAAGCCCCCCACCTCCCATTCTGCTGCATCTCATCCCTTAAACGTTGTTCTTTGTTAAAGAAAAGAAGTGTTGAACACATTAACATCTTTGGGTAAGATTGAGGATTCTGGTATAGGGACGCAAAGAAATAAACATTTTAAGGAATCATACCCTTTCAGAGATGTTTCTCCTTAAATCCACTCGAAGATGTCCCTGTCTTTTAGGCATGTGTTAGACCTAAGAGCTTTTGCTTATTGTTTTTCTTTTCTTCCCTCCCTTCCTTCCTCTCACTCTCTCTCTTTTGTACTAATAGCTGCCTTTTCCATGACAAATATCATTTCTTGTTCCACATTAACAATCATCACTGGTCTCTTGAGCTTATGCATTACATGAAAATACAGAAAAATGAGTACGTCAAGGGAAAAAAGGCAAATTGCATTTAAATGTTAGTTTCTGATGGGGCTGTGGTTTGAAGTGAAGCTACAGGGGATACTCGGTGTCACTGAAGTTTCTGTGACCCAGGCCATTGGTTACAGAGCTCTGTGGGTGTCATTGGAAAACAGGTTAGGGAATCTCTGAAAGCTAGGCAGAAAAAAGCAAAGGACTCCTTTTAGGCATTTTAGGATCTGCCTTGACATGTTACACAGTGCCTTCCCACCAGGCAACTTGCAATCCAATGACCTGAAGACAGTGGGTTTGGCTGGAAGGGCTTTATAAGCCCTCCTATCTCCATTGTGTTCATCGCTGCGTATTGAAAATATCAAAAATTAAAGACAATAAAAACACCAATGGCGATAACAAAATCCAAACCCCCAACGCACAGTCAATAAGAAGAAGTACACCTGGTCAAACACGTGGGTCTATGTTGGAAGTGGGGAGCGGTCTCTTACCATAAGGTCAACTTGGAGAGGGTGTGACATTCCAGGTCGATCAGACGACCTGATCGTGATACCCTTTGACCTGCCAGACACTTACAATGCCCCGAGGCACTGGGGCCTATAAGAAACAGGGAGCCTGATGGCTTTCAGGGTTTCTGTGGGCCAGAGGGAGCCAGGCCCTCCTCTTGCTGACAGGCATCTCCCACGCTGATGGGCTTCAGGGCAATGGGCTAAGGATCCCTCCTGCACCTCACAAAAACAACCATTTCAAACTCCACCCCCACAGTGGAGCCACTCAAAGGTCAGCTGGCCTCTGGCCTCAGTTTGTCCTCTGGTGCTTTGGCAATGCTGTACATATGGTATCTAATAGAACTCACTGATCCAAAACCCTGTAATAAATCAGCAGGCCAACAGGATAAAGGAAGAATGGAATGTGAGCCTTAACTTGGAATTTCCTTGCTTTTGGCCATTTATGTTGCAAGCTTGCAGATGTTTAGAAATCTCTCTGCATCATCTTTTTCCCCCATTTTTTTAATCACTAAAGCTTAGAATAATTATGAAACAAAAATGAAGGCAACACAAAAGTCTTTTCTTGGTATTCATAATATCTTCTTACTCAGGAGTCAGTTGGGTAGATTAATTTCTAGTTAGGAGGCTGCTGTGTGTGTGTGTGTGTGTGTGTGTGTGTGTTTTGAGCCAGTGTTTAATTAGAGAGTCTCTTATGTGTTCATTATAAACCTGATTTTTAGGGGGTGTTTAATATCAGCACCAAAATTCCCTCTGGGGTTGGATCCTAGAACATGCTGTCTCCAAATGTGGCTGCTAAGTTCTTTTTTCTTTTTTTTTTTTATGGGCAGCAGGATTTTTTATTATTCATGTTGAAACAGAGCCCAGATCAGCCTCCATGCCTGGCTATACACTGACGAGTAATGGCTTCTACCAAAGAGCTGTGGGGGCTGTGGGTAATGGGGCTGGTTTAAAAAGGTTCAGAAACTACCTGTTAACATGAGAGATAATAATGGTTTCAGAGAAACAATTTCAAAATTCTCCTATAAATAATATGTACTTAAGATATTTCTAAGCCTTGGTCTCACCCCAAGGCTGTTACACAGAGGTCAGTTATAGGAGGCAAAGGAATCTCTGAAGGTTCGAGGACAGTCCTACAGAGACACGGCCCCTCGTGTCAACATCCCTCCTTGCTAGAACCCATAAAGCGTGTTTCCGAGGCCCACCAGCTCCTCAGATAGACTGGCTCTGAAATGGCAAAGAAGCCACATTGTTCACACCAGAGTCCTGTGGCTTCACAGAGCTGAAGCTTTGGTTCCTTTTCTCTCAAAGCTGGCATTTGCTCTCAGTTTTCCACAGGATGTTTCCCTCTTTCTAGATCCTATTCGTGGCTTATCCCATGTAATATCACGCACTGCCTTCCAGCGCCCCAGTGGACCTACAGATCCGCTCTCTGGGGAACTGTGAAGCTGGGGGAGAGGGGGTGCTCTCAGTCTGGGGCTGCTGCGGCACAGGGACCCGGCTGCGGACTCAGGGCTCTGGAAGACCTGGGACAGGACGGGTATCACAGAGGTATTTCTATGGAGGACAGCGACTCACCTCTGACGATTCCTGGGGCTTTGGGGCATTCTCTTTTTCTTTCTTGCTCTTAGGGATTTCATGTTTGATGCGTTTGGTTGCTGATACTTTTGTTTTGTTCTCATGTTCCTGGGAACTGTTATCCTGTTTCCGAGGTTTGATTGGAGGCAGGGGCTTATCTTCCTCTCCTTTAATAAACCTCTCATACGGTAGGATTAATCTGGAAGGATAGCAGAAGAGATGATC